>NC_079535.1:3002415-3602415 GCF_003711565.1 Takifugu flavidus | reverse complement strand
GAACAAAAACAGTCAGGAGATCTTCAGAAGACGGAATTTTACCGTATCGATAGCAAACAGGGACAACGTGGCGTCCAAATAGCCCAAACCTGCACTGAGCGTGAATATCACGTAACAGAGCAGGACTATTTTCGTCTTCATGAGGAGTCGTAAGAAGGAATCCTTCGAGGGTTCGGCTTCTGCTCGGGGCAGAGCAGAACAGCTGACGGTAAAGAGGCGGCCAAAACACGTGAATATAAACAAGCCAGAGATGAAATATTCAGCCATTACCGACGACCGGCAAGACGTATATATTGAAAGGAACCATGACCAAGAGGAAACATCCCAGAAGCATAAACGGGACTTCGTATCCAAAAGACTGGTAGAACCAGCCTCCGACTGGCGGCCCCATAATAAGACCAAGTCCTGTGAAAATCTCTAAACTACCCTAAAGAGAGAGAAAGAGGAGATTAGTTCATTAGTTGGTGTTTAGGTTCTAATAATGGGACAAACAAAAAAGCAATAACGCAGCCCTCCCTCCCGTGACCAGCAACCCTCCCAGCACACAACGCTCGTCTGGACTCACCAAAACAGTGGCCACATTGTTGGGGAATATTTTCGCTGTCATGGCGAAAGACGAGGTCATAGCAGCAGCGAAACCCACAGCATCCACAGACCTCACTATGAAGCACAGGCTGATGAAGGCGGCCCCTGCTGGAACCCGGTTCAGCAATCTGCAGCCGGTCGACCAACAAGCACGATAAGCAATCTGTGCATTGACCAGGCGTTGGGACGCGGTGCCAACTGAAGCAGACGTAGAGGGTTTTTGGCTTACCCGAACAGAATGGTGCAGACGGACGACACAAAAAGGCCCATCACCAGCATGAACTTCGCGCCGATCTGGACTATCTGACAGCAGCAACAGACAGAACCAACATCAGCCTGCAATTAACGCTAAAGCTAACGACCCCATTGAGAATCGTATACTTACATATTTTCCCAGAATCAACGCACCAAGCAAGTTGCAGATGGCGTAGCAGCCGAAAATGAGGCCGATGACGGTCTGACTCGCTCCTTTCTTCACTGCCTGTATAGAAGTATGTTAATGGGATGTAGTGTTTGGCCCCAAAGGTGTGTTTCATGCTTCCAGGAGAAGCTGCTGATTACTTCTAGGTTCCTTCCATTTTTAAAAGGCCCCAAAAAACTCAAAGCCTAACGCGTTGTCGAATAAGAAGCTATTAGTCGAGTTATGCTTCAGATGTGAAACAGCTCATTTATCCATTACACAGAACAGTTCACTTCCTCCTTGAATCCAGACAGAACTTCCAGGCAGACACAACAAACCTGCCCCCCAGAAAATACTAAAGTATCAAGTATTAAATGATCGGAGCCTGAACCTTTGATTTCTAATTAATAAACAATCCACAATGAGTTTGTTATGTCAGCGGCTTGGAGGGTGGGTTTCCTCGTGGCTATCATGTGATTATTGATGCCACAAAGAAAACAGTCTGATAGTGGGGCTGATAACGGCGATGTCAAGAGTACCCCCGTCACACACAATGGAGTGTCCACATGACTACATCATCTGTTTGTGCCTATCTGCAGTAGTGCATGTTCTCTGGCTCCCTCCATTGCGAAGAAGAAACAAAAGTGCTTGAATCATATGGTGAGGGACCCTCTTCAAGTCAACTCAAGGTCAAAAGGTCAGACAGGGGTGCATGTGAGATACAGCAAGAGTAACGCCATTGTCTCTCCAAAAAAAAGGTGTTTTTGTGCCAGCATAGTCTAAGGAATTCCCAGCATGTTGAGCCAGTGATTAAAGATTTATAAGTGGTGGGTCACGTGGTATCCGAGCCCCTGAACCATTAGGTGAGTTCGGCGGGTTATAGTCGCACCTCTGGAGCCTACCTCATTAGGGAAAAACGGGCCCAATATCGAGTAGCAGATCATCGAACTGAAGTTGACGGACGCGATCGATATTAGGGTGAGAATCTGCCGTTTCGTCATCCTCTGCGGAGGCTCCGGAGTCTCTCCTGGTGCGTCATTCTCTGTAAAAACGGAAACAAAAGTGACAAAAGAGAGTTTCTGGGGGGAGGTTGTAAGTCCGAGTTTAACGTGACATAAAGTACCGAGACGTGTCTCTAACGGTAGAATCTGAAGTTTAGTAAGTCATCAACCTGTTGGCTGAAGCTCTGGGTGAGGGTCCATTTTCAGTTTTCACGGTTTCTTAAGAGATGACTATCAATCCAGACGGAAACATATTAGCAGCGCGCAATTAATTCAGGAATTAGACCACTCCTGGCTGACCGTCCGACGACCTTACACCGCTGTCAACCTCGGAGAACTACCTGGTAATTCCTGGGTGCGAACGCTTCTACCTCCATGCTCATTGGCGTCAGCGCATAAAGTCCAACTTCCGGTGATTTTCAAAATAAATAGCAGGAAGCGGTGTAACACAATTCGGCTTAATTTTTAGGAGACAGCTCGGCAGAACTAAATTTAATTTGTTCTCCTTTTTAAATTTCAAATTATTTTGCAGGAATAAAATAATTTACCTTTTTGGAACTCGTTTTTCCCTCGGATCAGTAAACTCATCACAAATAATTTAATGTGCTTACTTGAATTTATTACTTTTCAACTCGAAAATAAATGAATGAGGCACTGAGTAAAAGAGCCAAACTCAGAATGACACAAAAGCATTTAAACAATTTATTTTAATGGGTTTTGGCCAGCATGTGTGCCCTTTTAAATCTATGGCCATAAATATTTTGCTGTTTCACAGAAAAAAACCAAAGACAAAAACAGGTAAACAAATATTCATTAAGCAGTATTACTGATACACATCCTTAAAAGCTGCATTCCGTGAACTCTTTTGAACTGTGAAATTAACAGATTTCTTTTAAAAAATACATTTTGAATTAATGTTGCAATGTCAGGTGATATTTTGACAGTTTTTCTTTATACATTAGCACCGACGCTACATGATTTTTTTCCTTTCTGACATTTAATCTTAGCAATGCATAAATGTGATGTTTCAAAACTTTGAAAGTCCTTTTTCTCTTTTTAGCAACTGAGACTTCACAAAACTGCATAACAGCGTAAAGTGCAAAGTATTGAAATTAATAAGATTTAAGCACATTTTTAACATATATTATAATAAAGGATTACACCATGTCCAAAGCTTTAATTTTTTTGCAAATGCATCTGTTCTACTGTATCTAGTAGCATTATTGCACATAAACTTTATCTATTTAAAGCAGCACTGAGTTCCAACAAGGCAAATTACTGATGAAGAAGCATCATAAACACCCACTACAAACAACACAAATGAGTTTTTGATTGATGAGTCTTTTTACTATCTTCCCCAGTTAATTAATTCAAATCAAGGTGTTTTTTTCCGTTGTTGGCAATTTCAAATTGAAGCAAAGAATTTCAAAATGATGTGCAAAGTGTATGCTTGAAAAATATAATATACACAGTCCGACCACAGGCTCTGACTGGTTAATGGTTTGTGGAATATTGGTCAAAATAATATGTTGAACTATGTTCATTGCAACACTTCATAGAAGTATTTTGAGTAAAAAAATGTACAAACTATGTTTTAGTGCACTCAACTTATTAATGGACAAATAAACATATTCCTTCTACAATTTTAGGAATGTATGTATAGTAAAGCATAATGCAGAAAGGACCTAAAAAATAAAATTAAAACACTACCAAGATTGTGGTATAAATGATGAATGACAGTTTGTCTATATATCAAGAGAAGAAGACCTATAATCATGAACCTTATTTATAATTTATGTCATGAAAAAATATTGATTTGAAACACGTGTAATACGGCATTTAGTCTTTGGCACATATGACACTTGATCCATCACTGACAGTATTATTAGTATCCCAGGAGTGCTGATGACTTTTCAATTCAATAAACTGCATTTGTGTGGTGTGATAAACAATCTTAACGTACATTCAACAGATGAGTTAGAAATGTCACCGAACTCTGCCATCAATAATCTGTTGTATCTACATGTGCACAACATTATTATTTTCTTTAGGAGAACCATTACAGGATTTTACCCACAGTTCTTCTCAATGTGGCCTTTTTAAAAATAAATACACAGGGGATCCAGAAGACTCCGCTCACTTCAGCCGTTGAGTCACATTGGCTAAGGCAACAGCAAACGCCTGCACTGCAGAGAAAGGATACTGGAAATCCAGAATGTACGCGTTTCCATCAATCCGACCAAACTGCATCACCTAAATGTAAAAAAGAGGAAGAGATCTGAGAAAAGAACACACTACTTCAGCTTATATTGGACAGATTTGTCATTACCTGTCGACCGTCCAGCTCAATCTGAAAGTTCTTTGCCGATTCTTGGGTGACCCGTCCTCCAAAATCCAGCTGATACACCTGGGTGGCTTCATTCCACAGGGGCTGTTTATTGGCCATGACATAGACGAATCCCTGGCTTCCCAGGCTGCGGTCTTCTCTTTCATTGGCTTTGCGGCACTTTATCTCCTCCAGCTCACTTGCCATACGCATGCTGCGTTTGTTCTTCCAGCTCTTCTTGCTACTCTGGTTCTGGTTCATCAGCTCATCGCCACTGATGAAGAGCTCCGGCTCGCTCTCAGAGCTGTCCTGGAATTCATTTGCAGTCCGGCTCATCTTCTTGGTCTTATTTAATTGCTCTCTTTGTCCCTTGGGCTTCTTCTTCTCTCTGCTGCCGAGCCTTGGGCTGGAAATGAGGCTGTTAAAGTCAGAGAGTGCTCGACCTTCCTTTCTTGGTTTGCCCTCAGAGACAGAAGACATGTTGGCCTCCTCGGCTCTGCTGTCCAACCTCTTACGACTCTTCTTGCTGAAGCGCTCTGACTCCTGTGGCACGGGGCTTTCATTCAGGGAAGGCGGCTCCAGAAAATTGTTGGCGGAATCGGCCAGCTCTTCCGTGGTGCTTTTGGATGGAGGTAGCTCGGTAGGTGGGGGAGGAGGGGGGAGAGGGGGAGGTGGAGGTGGCCCAGTGGGTGGAGGGGGAGACAGAATCGGCTTCTCTAAAATCTGGTGAGTTTTGGTGGGGAGGGGGGGTGCTGGCGGGTCTTGCATAGGAGGTGGGCAGGGATAGGGGTTCCAGGGGTGAAGGCTAACAGGGTGCAGCTGAAGCCCTGCACATGAGCTGGCCCCTGGGTACATCGGGGGGAGAGGGCAACATGCAAGGTTAGCAAGATTTGGAGGATAGCCCGGGGGCAAGACCAAGTTAGGGTCTTGCTGGGCGTAGGGGACTGAGGCAACTACTTCGTTTGGAGAGCACTGGGCTGAAGGGTTCTGCAAGGTCTGAAGAGAAGGACCACTGTGACCCACACCCGGAGGAAAAGGTGACAGTGATATCTGGTAACCAGACGGGAAAGCAAGAGTGCTTGTGCTCGGATTGTTTGGAGATTTAGCCGTGAGGACGAATGGCAGTCGAGTCATGTCCAAGTGCTGGGCTTGACTGATGATGAGAGGAGGTGGTTTATGGGGACCTGTTGGAGGCGCTAACATTGTTTGCTCTGGGGTGAGCCAAAAGTCCTCTGAGCTGGAGGTGTCCCATTGGTAAGGTGGGGGATGTTTAACGGCGAGGCTGACATCACCAAGAGTCAGCTGACGTACAGATTTTTCGAGGTGACACTGTTGATTTAACGTTTCATCCTCGGTGAAAGCAGAGTTAACGTACACTGTCCTGTCTCTGCTATTATCGACAGCACTGAGCAGATTGTAAGATGACTGAGAGGCCATTGGTGAGGCACCCTTAGAGTGCACAATAATGGTACTGTGGTGAGCTCCTTTCCCTGTGGGGAAGTCCTGCCTCACCACGGTTCCACCTGCTATTCCGCTACTTGTAGTTCCACCACCAGTGACGCTGACACTGGTGCTGCTGCTGTTGCTGCTGCATTGGGTGCACGTGTATAAAGCGGTGGGCACCCTCTGCTGGTAGCTCATTGCAAATGCACTGTTGATTTTAGCCTTAGAGGGGAGGGTTCTTGAGCTCTCCATCATCTGTGGTACTTTGAGTGCAACGTCCCTCCGCTCACGATGCAGAGTGGCATGAATTAGACCGCTGTCAATCCTCTGGGGAGGAGGAAGCGTAGCACTCACTTGATTGGCTGGATCAGGGTAAGGTGGAGGGTCTCCACTTGGTATCGAGTAGCGTGGCACAGAGAGACGACTCAGCGTTGCTGAGCTGTAGGGAAGCTGAATTTTTTTACTCTCAGAGGACGTTACTTTGAGTGTGGCTGAGCCACGGACAGCGTACGCATTCTGATTGCGAATGAGGCGCCTCCGGGGCCGACAAACCTCCTCCACATTTCCACTACTGTCAAAGGTTGTGATCCTTTCGTAACCTAAAGGTGTTGGGTACTGTAAAGTGACTGGATGGAGCAAAAATTCATCTTTCTTGAGACAGGGGTCTGGAGCTAGGACACTTGGGCTGTCACAGTTTGTGACAAGCGTTTGAGGCGTAGCTGCAGCTGTAACTGCTGCTGAGACAGTGCCTGGGTACGGAGGAGGAGGATTCGTCTTCCTCATCTGGATCTCCACAGACCCCTCCATGTCGGTGAAGGGGGGTAAAGACCGCGGCATATTCGGCTTCAGGGTGTGTGCATGCTCCCCCCTGTTCAGCCCAGGTTCAGTAGGTGGACCCATCTGGGGCAGAAGGTGAATCTGTTGTAACGAAATAGTTGGATAGCCAGTTGGAGGTGGGGGCAGCGACATCTGCATCTTTAGCTGCTGCTGCATTTGTTGGTGTTGCCTCTGCATCTGCTGATGCTGCTGCTGGATCTGCTGGTGCTGCTGCTGGAGCTGCTGCTGCTGATGCCTCATCTCCTGGATCTGCTGCCGGATCTGCTGCTGCTGCTGCTGCATCTGCTGCTGCTGCTGCTGCAACTGCTCGTGCTGCAGCTGCATCTGTTGCTGCTGCTGCTGGATGTGCTGTTGGTGTTGGAATTGTTGCGGCGGGGCCTGCGGCTGATTCTGCTGCATCTGTTGGTGTTGCTGGACCTGGTGTTGTTGATGCTGGGGCTGTTGCTGATGGAGTGCCTGTGGGTGGTGCAGCTGCTGTAGCTGTTGTAATTGCTGTTGCTGCTGTGACTGCTGTGAGAGGGCCTGGTTGTGGTGTTGCTGCAGAAACTGTTGGTGCTGCTGCTGCTGTTGTTGTTGTTGGTGATGACTTATTTTCTGCTGCTGTTGCTGCATTTGCATTTGTTGTGACTGTTTGGGCTGCAGTTGGCGAGACTGCTGGGAATGAGAACGCTGCGAGTGAGGCTGTGGCGGGAGATGGTGGGGCGGAGGCGGAGGAGGAAGAGTACCAGGAAGAAGAGGACTCATCTCCAACCCACTGAAGATGGCCTGACCAGGGCTTGAATATCTACTCGGTACTGGGTATGGCGTCGCAACTGCATCCTGCCCGTGATCGCTAACAGGGACGGAAACGACCGCTGCGGCCGCAGCGGCTGCTGCAGCGTTGGCTGTAGGGTTGGTCAGGACATCAAGCTGAATATTCTGATTGGCCAGAAGAGATTGGACCAGGCCAATGCTCTGGGTGGGAGACATGGCTTGAGCGGGGCTGTGTATGGGAGCAATTGGAATGTTGACTGTGCAAGAAGGGTTGTCTCCTGCCACTCCAGAGGACCCCATCACTTTGGAAAACAAAGGAAATCGAGTAAATCATTATGAACACATGCAACGATCTGCAGGGAAACAGATTTCTAGACATCTTCGGCCGGTGCTACCTGGTAGATCATCCTCGTCTTCGCTGAATACATTTGGGTTGAACACGGGAAGACTCATAAAGTCATGAGAAATCTTTCGCACCTCTGGAAGATAGATGGTCATCTGCCTCGGTTGCAGATGAAGCAAACTTGTCTTGTAGATAACTGAAATGCAACGAAACGGTATGGTGAATGTTTTTAACACCGCGTGCAGGCGGGACCTGTGAAACCCACCTGCACCGAGATTGGTGGGGAGAAAAGAGGCAAGTCCAACAATTTTGAATTTTGTCCCCCAGATGTTGGACGTAACTTGAGCCAGGTAGTTGTGCTTTAAAGAAGAGAAATTGAAAGCTTAATACAGTAAATATTATTAATAATGCAGGTGTGTTAGCAGATAATGCAGATTCATACCTCTGTGATGCCATCCATTGAAAACTCTCGACGTGTCAGACTGGGAGACCTAACTGGAGGCTTCTTTGTAGGCAACCGTGGAGAGCGTTGACCTTCCTGATTGGCACGTGAAAGCTTGGGAGATTTTCTCAACTCCATGTTCATCCTTTAACACAAAGTAAAGGTAACCAATTCAGACTGTTTTACTCTCTCTCCATAGAACACTCATTGAACTTTGAACATTGTTTGACACAAACTGAGGAAGTTCTCCAGGTTTTATTGTTATGTTTTGGTGGAAACTTCAACTTTGGCCTCAAACAATGAGAACCTCTAATGACTGTTGAATTGAGAGCCCCCTCCCCACCCATGAGGACTTTGCATGACCTGCTTCCTCGGGATAACTTCGGCGATTTCTTTCCAACCCACTCATCATTCAACTCAATGTCACTGGAGTCAGAGCAGTTACAGCTGTCAGTGTAGGAGATCATGGGGTTCACGCACACCTCATCTGGAAAAAAAAACATTGTTGAGTTTTTGTAACGCAGGATCACGCGACCTTGCCTTGTGACACGGTCGCGTGATCCTGTGCTGAGCCCAAGACTATGTTACATCAGAGCAGAGTCATCCCCCCACACTGTATCCCGTTCTTACTGAGGGGCAATCTGCATGCAATCCAAAAAAGGATAAGGGAAAAATACCTTTGAATTAGTATTAAATGTAGTAAAATAATAGCTGTTTTTGTTTTTGTGGAGAAAATTACTATATACAGTTTATATTTAAAGGGGGAAATCTGTGTGATAGAAACTTAATGTTTCCATTTTTTCTTAGCAGTATTTTCCTCTTTCATCCACCGTTGTTCATGCATATTAATATAAAATCCACCTGTTTTGCTGTCTGTCTTGGGATCCATGATGACAAACTCAGGCCGGAGTTTACTGATGCGTCGTCCTTTAAGAATAGGCACCAGCCCCCCCAAGTATTCTAGGTAAAGGGTGTAGCAGGGGCCACCAGCCTCCGGGCTGTCTTCACCTCGCTTCATGGTGCAGTGCAGCCTCTCATTCCCAGCTGTGGGATAGCTGACAAAGTCGCGGATGTTGTTGGGGTCAGGGATTGGGGGCTAGAACAAAGACAGGAAAAGGGCTGCAGTCTTGCTGCACTCTCAAAAGAAAACCAGGAAATGCGGCGGCACACAGCAGTTACTCGCTGTCTTTTCACCTTGATGGTGGGTATGAATGCACTGGTGACATAAGAGCAGAGCAGTGAAGGCATGTTCAGTTTCCCCACGTCCTTCTCCTCACGCAGGGCGCTGGCGATGCCCTGCTGGCACAGAAGCTGGAGGCTGGCCACCCTGTGTTCCACGCGCACCACATACAGAGCCGGTCCGCAAGCGAGGAACAGACGAGAGTCTCTGTGACCCCAACAAATGGTGGTGATGGGTCTCTGGAAAAGAACCAGTCGACATTAAGCAGCCATTGGCGACAGAGGATTTGGTTGATTATGTAAAATAACTGTCCCCGATTCTGCTTTATATCTAGGTAACCTGTGCCGGTGTCTCCAAAGTGTAGATGTGTTCTCCTTGGACATTATAGAACTTAACCAGGGCGTTCCTCATGATAGACGTGCAGGTGGCCTCAGAGGGAAGCCCGTGCCTCTCCATGCCGGCCACAGCCAACAGGTCTCCTTGGGAGCACCACTGGGCCTCGACATCTGAGGAGCAAAGCGGTATTTAAGGTATTGATCATGTGATCGATACCAACACAAATATGTTGTTCAGGGGACAAATGGGTATTTTCACCTTTCAGCCCCGAGCGAATAACAGCAGGAGAGAGATCATCATAGTTGTTCATCAAGCTGATATCTCCGGATAGAAAGGTGACTGTCAACAAAGGCTTGACTCTGTGCACTTAAACAACAAAGAAAAGAACATATATTTACTTTCCACAGCTGTCGGGAGAAGGTAAAAGAGTATTGCTAAATATTGCAATTTTGGAGAGTTGATTTTCTACCTAGAGGCAGGACGCTGTCATCAGAGTCAGTGTCGCTCTCTGTGCTGTCCTCCACCAGGAAATCAGGGCAATTCCAAGACATACTCACAATCCCGTCAGACTCGTGCAGCAGGACGTGGGCCAGCATTCGTCCATGACAGTCCATCACTATCACCTGACCATCCGCTGTACCGAACAAGACCTGAAGGGGAGCATTCCACATCACTTTTCAGCAGGCAGAATAATAGCAACGCTCCAGAATAAAAACACACGTCATAAAGGTCAAAAAGGTCAATCAGGAGAATTTAGAGTGCACAGCAGCTAGGATTTACCTGCTGATCATCAGGTGTCCAGATGCCACACGTGATTTGACTCTCCAGGTTGATCTCAGAGGACCAGTGTCTCTGTCCACTGACAGAGCCGACTAGCACAAAGCCGTCCCTGTATGCGATGAGCGCTTGAGTGCCATCGTGTGACCAAGTGAAGTCACTCACCTGGGGGAAGGAAACAACAACAAATGTCATTGCATATTAGCTGAACCTTCACGTGTTCATGTCAGTGCTAGCAGAAACCAAACTGAGCACCTGAGCTCCTCTGTCGTTCACCAGCTCTACAGACCACCTTCCTTCATACTGGATCCACACAAAAATGCCTCCTTCCATATCACAGGTGGCCAGCTTCTGGAAGGGTTCATTCCAGCGCACCAAGACAACCTACAAAGGTCCCCAAAAATGACTGTTTTATAACACAGACCTAGAACGAGCTGTAAGTCAATTAAATAGTGGTTATCTGGTCATTTTGCTATTTCCCTCTCCCGTCATCGAAACCTCATCTCATTTCATTTGAAGGCTGTAAACACTGGTATATAAATATGTATCATTGTCCTGAGATGTTAATAAGAATAAAATGATCAAAATCAAAAAAATAGAAGGTGACAACCACAGAGCCTGACCTCGCTGTTATGTCCCCGCAGGTTGAAATTGATTCTCTGAGGCGTAGTTCTGTCCCTCCTGCAGTGACTCGATGTAAACGTCACTCCAACGACTCCTCTCCCGTTCCCTGTGGCGAGCCAGCCCTCCTCGTAGTACCGTCTCCGGCACACAGGCTTGTCCTTTTCGCTTTTGGGGACCCGGCCTTTCCATGAAAGGCAGAGGATGTTGGAGTCACTGCAGAGGATGGGACCATGTTCCACGGCAGCCAACATCCCTACTGAGTGCCCAGGCTGCCAGGTAAAGCAAAGGAACGGAGGAGTCAAAGCTGAAAGGCTACTTTCAGGCTACTTACAAATTACAAAATCAGCAATCAGTGTGTGTTCAACTGCCGTGCAGAGCAGAACCATCAATATTTAGCCATAAACCAGTAACAATTGAACCAAATTGAGCTTCCCTTTAATAAGCTGCCACCGTGAATCATTAAATGTGCCCTTATATCAGTAAAATCACCATGGCTGCTTTTCAAAGTGTTCTTCTAGCTGTTATTCTATTATTCACTGTCTGGGGAGCAGCTCCATATGACATCATCCGCACCGTCTGTCATTTTTATTTGTAGACAATCACAAATGAAACTTGAAAGCCTTGTTGAGGTATTATAATCTATTTTAGACCCTCAACAGAAGGTTTGCGGCATTTTTAATGTGTGGTTTGATGCTATTTACAATTTTCATCACAGACAATCCTGCCTACAAAATACATTTGCTGATAAAAATCAACAGCCACAAAACACATAGAAAAATATTACAAATATTTAACGCTTTATCCAAAGCTTTTGTGTGCGTGTGTGTGTGTGTGGTGTGTGTGTGTGTGTGTGTGTAGGGGGGGAGGGGGGGGGGGGGGGTTGAATTCTAGCCATTGATTTAACAAAAATGCACTCTTCACACATCCTCTATCTTCTAAGTTTGCCTTCATTTCATCATGATTTTTGAACTATTAACAACTAGACAGTTGGTCTTCAAAGATCTCATCACAATGGTCTCATTACAATACAGTATCATAACTTGACATTTCTTTGTCTGACAATTTATCATCACTTAATGTCATGATATGAATATTAATGAACATATGGAATTAAATTCTCTGTCTGTGTGTTTTTTGCCTTTTTTATATATATATATATAAAATATGACATACCTCATAGTTCCTGGACATGTTGAGTCAAAAATCTTCCAATGTAGGTGTCCATATTTTCAATCAGATGAATCACTGAATGGTAACGGCTGCTCTGTTCTTCACAATTCCAATGAAATCTAAGGGGAGGTAAAACGCATTCTACAATCAGATAATGTCCAGCTCTTCATTCACTTCAAACAAGCAGCTCTGCACCCCCGAGGTTCCCATGAAATGTGAGGCTTGGTGACAGTAGTCGTGCACCTCACGTCTTCTCTGGACAGCTCTGCAGTCCCTGTGCGACGAAGAAGGCAAAACGGCGAATAAAAACATAGTTGTTCGGTTAGTTGTGCAAGCTGGGGAGGTAGAGACGAAGAGGAGGAGGTGGTGGAGGGGGAGGAAGAGGAGGCTCTTGCTTAAAATAACCGCGTTGTCATTCAGTGCATCAACCTTAGATTTCAGTTTTTCGGTCTCTATGCAACACCGCGCTGGAGATCAGCGCGCACAGACTGTCTCCATGGGTACTGATGCTGACCGTTCTCCCCTTTTGACGTCAAACACACAAGCAGCCTGGCAATAAACTGCATTCCGATTTACACGTGTGTAAGAAAAAAAAACACCTATTCTACTGCAGACAACATGGATAAAACTGCAATAAAAATCAGTGGAACGGCAGCGAGACAGTGTGCCTTCTGCTCTGAAGGAAAAAATCATTGAACAAAAGCTGAACGCACATCATCTCTTCTATGAAGATGCTTTAGTCAAAACACACGTTTTATCAGTTGCCTTCTCATTCACAGCCGTCCTGAAGCCTGCGTGACCGCATGCAGCAGCCAGCTGAGCACCTCTGCCGAGACCAGGCAGACGCGGTGGAACACACGCAAGTGTTTTCATCCAGGAGTTAACGTGATAAAAATCCTGTAATTCAATTGCACTTACCTGACAGGGCTAATGTCACGGCATTAATTGAGGAGGGGGAAAAAGCAGTTGGCGCACAGTCGGCTCTTGTTGCCAGGCGCTTTCCAGCGGCAGCACTTCAGGGTTGTGGCTTTAAAACGGGTTGCCATGAGATAGGTAGCCCGTAAAATGGTCCCCGAACTTTAATTGTAGACATAGCGAGGGTCACGGCGTTTCTCGGGAGCCTGAAAATAACCAGTCGTGCCAGAGCTTTGCCTGTCTGGAAAGGAAATGCATCGTTCCGCCATAGAATCTGAAAATGTCCTCAACAATTTTTATTACATCTCAGATAAGGGTTTCTGTCATAATGGCAACCTGCCGGACGCACCCTATCTTTGCACAGCAAGTGGAATTGATATTTCTAACAGTGATTGTGTCTCACTGTCCTGTCTCCCCGTTTAATTATCATTAACTGTGCAACATATGATCCAGTTAAGATCCAGTAGACTCTGACTTTTTTTTTCTCTTCGTTTAATTGTATTAACTTGGCTTCAGTTTTGCACAAAACCACAAGAACCAGAATAAAGATAGTCATTGGTTCTTTATTGTTAAATCAGGCAACTAATCCCTCATGCTCACATGTAGAATCCTCCTCCTTCCTCTCTAGGATAATGAGCTGTTCTGCAGTGATAACAGTGATATGCCCGTTGTCAAGAATGCAACAGTGTGGGTCCGTTTCACCGAGTATGGATTTGTGCCATTTAAATTTAATTTATGTGTTTTGGTATTATTGAACTGGTGTGATAAAAGATTTGATTGCTGTGAGAGTGATTATGATCTCTTTATGATCTCTGCACACAGTTCAGTCTCTAGTTCTGTGCCCTTGTCTGTTTTTGTTTTCAGTCATTTTTTTCTGCAGACCGTTTCAGGTGCAAGTCTCCTCAAAGGCGTGGATGACACTGTCGTATGCAGGAGGTGGAGTCGGTGAGGTCAAGAATCCCTTTAGTCCATTACTGCCCAGCCAAAAGGAATGCCTCTTGTTTGGCACCAGGGATTCTGATTCAGATGCGTTTGAAGCCGCTGTGTCCTCAGCCATGTTGATCTGAGTGTCCTCTCCCATGTCCAGGGGCGCCCTGCTCCTCTTGGACGCGGGACGAAAAGTGGAGGTCTCGAGGTTTGGCTTACTCCCCAGAGGGCCCACCGGCTCCAAGGAAGGCTGACGGTACACATTCAGAAAGGTGCTCCTGTACAGACCTATTTGCCCTCCCAAGGGGCTGTTTGTTTGTGGGGTGCGAGACCTTGTTCTGGAGCGCCTGGTGATCATGGCGCTGGCCCTGCGCCTGGATACCCAGGTCAGGAGAATGTAGACCAAAGCACCAAGCAGCAGACCCACAAGAATAGAGAGACAGAAGGCTAGAATCATATCTCCTGCCAAAGAAAAAGAATCATTGCAGATAATTAAGACAAGGGGGTCTTACTGGAACATGTTTAGTACTGTAGAAGCAGAAATAATGACTTCTCTGGGGTGACTGTTTCTCTAGATGGTTGCTATAAAATACATCTCTTACAGTACAGTATGTGCTACAGATGTTCAAGTATTCTTTATATTGATTTTTTTTATTTTTATTGCTGGACCTACACCAGGAATGTTATATAAAACCTTACGTCATATCTGGGTGTGATTTATTGTTCTAAAGCACAGGCAATGATGAATTATGTGATTATAATAACATAATGTGCTACAAACTAATCTGTTTCTAATGAAAAAGCTGTTCAAGACATATGGGAATGCACATATCTTAAAAGATTCATAACCCCCCCCCCCCAATTTTTCGTAGATGTAAACCAACTTTAAGATTTTAAAAAACAAAGTGGGCAATTATTGCTGCAACACATTTTTGACATATAAGCTCAAATTCAAAAGCAGCAGCAGACATAAAACTTGTTAATTTGTAGTATAAGAGAATTATGAATTGCTTTTTATGCCTTTCCCCACCAAACTGAATAGATAATCTGTTATTTTGTAAGTTGAAAGGCTCTCAAAAATTGATTGTACAGTTACGTAACACACTGATTGGTCATCATTTCTTTTGTAAATAGTTCTTTGCCATAAACTAATAAATAGACACACTCACCGAGATTGAATGATTTTAGTATCTCCATCATGAGATGTGTATCATTTTGAGCCATAATTCCAACATTAACTGAAGTTAATTCCACACAGTCTTCCAGCACATAGACAGACTGAAGGTTTTCCCTGAGAGGCTTCTCGCTTTCTTCCACTGTGTTTGCTATGGAGGAAACTTTTCTGTCATGCTTCCTTCCCTCTTTGGCTTTAAAATTAGCTGCTATGTTGCTTATCTGTGTTAAACATAACACTGGGAAACAGGGTTGTTTCCTTTGCATCATTTCCTCACGATCAATACATTGCAACAATAGCTACATTTGCAAGTTCACAGTTCAGGCAAAAAAGTTAAAGTACATATTAAAAATATAACTCTTCATTTGATTGAAATGGCAGCAGCTTTCGTATCTTGAAAAACTCAAGACAGGCAAACCCAAGATATAAACTTCTTCTGGAGGGTCTGTATAATGTCAAGCAGGCTGTGCTGGGACATCCTTCAATTGTTACCTTGTTCCCTCTTCACTTAAGCCCACAGACAAAACCATTTGCTAGCAAGGCGAATACCAAACCATTTCTTACCAAGTCATTCAAATGTAATTGATATGCTAAATATACATATTCATATACTAAATATGTATTTTAGTGGTGGTTAATGTCATTGTATTCGAAGGAAAATTCTGTTGAAAATGAAGTAATAACAGACATGTCCAGCAGGTGGCACTTCAGCAAAGACATTTCTGTGGCTCAATTCCCACTCGAAATGGATGGTACGATACCCTCTCTCTCCCCCCCTCTCTCTCTCCCTCTCTCTCTCTCTCTCGAATTTATTTTATATTTTTAATTTTTTGGATTTTCAGAACTAATTGTAAGAAAAAGTAAAAAAAATGCAACTCTAGGGACAGTGAGGTTTTTTGCTGTTTGTCGAAAGTAATAATAATAATAACAACAGCAACAACATAGACTTAGATTATTTTAAGTCTCTTGTGAGTCGATAACCTATGACGTAGCTGGCAAGCATCGCAAAATCAAACCTGAACTCAAAGATGCTTTAAATTCTTGTCTAAGTAGCAAATAAAGGGACCTTTATGTTTCTAAATAGAAAATTGGCAGAACAGGAAACAGTCTGCTCACTTCCGCCCCTGACACCGCCTCCCTCGGTTACAAACCTCAACACGCGCCAGCGAATCTCCCGTTACCAATGGCAACAAGAGAACACACGGAACGCTGTTACGTGACATGATTATGGTCTCGTCTAAGTGGTAAGGTGAAATGCCAGAAGTCATCCGAAGTTTTTGATGTCTGACTTAAGGTTTGAGTGTTTCGCAGCGCAGGAGTTAATTTTAAAAGAGTTTGCGGTGTTTAGAATAACTTCCTGTCAGCCACGGTGGTGTTAGTAACGCCCTGTTTGCACCCTATTCACATGTCTGTAGGCATCCTTTGTGTGGTGCGTTCAAACCATACGCAAATATCACCTTATCTTTTGTTTAACCTTATATGCTTATATAATGGTCGGAAATAATTGGTTAAAGCTGGATAGCGTCCTCTATACACCTTGTATACACCTTCTATACATAGTACAGAGGGTGTATACAATATACATAACAGAATATATAATATTCAGTGTGTGCTATTGGGCATTATGTTTGTTGTGCAACATAATGGCATCAAAGTATGTTATTTTCACAAAAAGTAGTGTCACTAAATATTTGTTTATTTGATAAGGATAGATAGTTGGTGAGAGCAAATAAAACCACACGTCTTGCCGGTATCATCATATTTGCCCATTAAAATGCTATAGATGGTATGATAGCATGTTATTCATCATGAAGGCAGTATTTTTCCACATGGCAAGCTCAGTTGTGTGTGAAAATTAGATCGTAATATCTTCTGCTGTAGTCTTTGGAGTTTGCTAAAAATGATGTCATAAAATAGAAATAGCTGTCATAAATATAGCTCTTTAAACAGGAAGTACATCATGAGATATTTCAGCATTTAAGTTATAGAGGAATCGATTATGAAGAGACAATAGTCAACGCTGACACATAAACCCTTTAAAACTGTTCAGATTAGGAAAAGAAGTAAACATATTAGAAATGTGTGGCCTGAATTAAGAAACTATCACCGATGTTTTGCAGGCATAGACTGGATGAAGCACTCCCACTGGACATTAAAACCTGCTTGTCCTTGCATGCAACCTGAGATTCAGTTGGACTGGTTCCTGCAGTGAAATTAGGAGAGAGCTGAGTAGGAGTGGCAGAGGGGATGTCCCGTCCAGGACAGTTGTGAAGGATCTTCTGCACATCAGTAATCCACCTTTGTCATCTGCGCTGCAGCGGAACAACATGGCTTCTCGGAGGCCTTTGGACATTGCTAATGTGATGCAAAAGCTCCAGGGTGAGTGCTATTCTTTTTTTATAGCTGGGTTCCAAATAAATCATCCTCTCCTCTGCGGTAGCACAGTTTTTTGTGCTGATTCAGTGCCTGGGCTCCTTGCCCAGCTGAAGTTTGCAAGGCAGGATGTGTGAATGTGCATGTGGGCACATAGGTGAGCTTCGGTTTGAGAAAATATATCATTTCAATCAAACAGTTGCACATATTACTTTGTAAAATTCTCACAGTCAGAGTCCTTGTTTAGCTGCTTTTGTGCATTTCTTTCAGCCATACTTTAAATTCTTTGTGAATGCATGTAATTTATTATGATTTCTTGGGAGACAAAACACAGCTATGGCTTTAGGAATGCACCGAGTGAAGCAAAAATCTGACACCCTTTCTGCCCTTGACAAGAGATCAATAGCTGAGGTACCTGAGTCCGCTTCTGCTGTAAAGAAAGTGGGGCTTTACGTTACACGAATCTCCTTGATAATAATATCCAAATAAAGAATCATAGAGATGCCTCTAATGCTCTCCCAGGAATCTTTTTTTATATTATGGCTTGTTACCATAGCGACTGTTGTGAAATATCAGTTGTGGTTATGCCCACGCTGCCTTGCGCTGAAGTTTCAGCTTCCTCTGTACTTTGAAATATCTTTAACCCACTTCTTATTTTTATCTATCTATCTATCTATCTATCTATCTATCTATCTATTATCTATCTATCTATCTATCTATCTATCTATCTATCTATCTATCTATCTATCTATCTATCTATCTATCTATCTATGTGTGTGTATACATATACGTATACATACATACACATATATATAAAAGAAATAAAATGGCCTGACACTAATATACAGGTTTGTTTTCCTGACACAGTATTTTTGCTCTTGAATCCAAATGCCTAAATCCAACAAAAGCATCAGAAACTTTGATGCCGTTTCAAGGACTCCCATATGAGCCTGAGATGAAGAGTGCCAGCAACGGTTGTAAATGTTCACACCAGGAAGTGGAATTTTGTATCAGGTCTCATCTGGAAAATAATAAAGTGCCCCTGGCTTTCAGGGATCTGTAGACAGCAAATAAGATAGTAGTCCGGACTGGTTTTGACTGATAATCTAACAAAGCTGCTTGTCATCAAAACCCTAATGTAGTTGTTTTTCCGACATGAGTAACGGTCCATCTGGGCTGCTGAATTATTGACACCAGCAAATATGTTGTCATGTGAATCACCCAAGAACCGATTTGTAAAGAAGCATCCATAGCTAATACTAATCTAACCGGAAATGATTTGCGTCTGCATGTTTCTTGGTACTACTCCTGTGTAAGTCTGTTTGCTTTCATCACCATGACTCCCTAGTGTAGCAACACTTTGTGGCCTCAAATGCTCTCAGGGTACAATTCATGTCATGCAAGAGTGTGCACAACAAATGCTGTCATCTGCTGGGCTCTAGTGGGTTTCGTGCTAACAGAATCTCTAAAAGAGGATGTGAAACCCAACAGGGAAGCCTCATGCAGTTTAAAATGCTCTTGTTTAAAAGGTCACTTTAGAAATCTGAACCATGCAATACTAAAAAATATATGAAGCCACGTCTGATACCGTGACACATTGCTACAGTTCTGGTCTAATTGGCCATTATAGAAAACCACTGTGGCAGTGTGGCTACCCATTCATTAAGAGTGCGGTAAAGCAACATCGTGTTGTCAGCTGGTAGAGATACGGCACCTCTACAGTGTCACTAACAGCTGCCATAGACATATAACCATCATAGTGACTTCATTCCATTAATTGAACATCTAATTCCCGAGACTGTTCATATTTTATTAATTATTACACATGCCAAATAAGCTACGACTCACTATTTTTAATATTTGTGGCCTGTTTTCATTTGTTCTGTTTGCTTTGGACATCCATCCGCTACAGCTTTCCTTGCTTCAGACCATTACCATCATGTTGCTTTGTTCATTAGGAAACTGTGGATCATATATCCTCAGGCATCCATGTCCGGCTTGATTAGTGTTTTTGCTAAAGTTGAGCTAGTCTCCTCTAAATGGAAAAACAGCAGGGTAAGTGGGCTCTTACAGCGCTCCCAGGTGACTAACAGGCCGATGGAGCCGAGCACCTTCTGCAGAGTGTTTCCTGAGGTATCATCTGTCCTAAGATCACCTCAAGTACTCATGTGAGTAACAGTTGATTTAATGTTTTGTTGCCCTGTGTGATCCTGATGCTTGGGTTGTCATCTTTTAATAGCCACTTAGCTAATGCTACATCAAGCTTAATTAAATCAGCTGTCTCAGACGTGATGACTTAATGATGGGGAACTGCTTATGTAATGATTTTATGCTTGTCTGTATTTAGATTTGATGGTCACATGTACTGTATTTCACAGCTGAACAAGCTGATTTCAGGACTCTGGACAGCTCCTGTGTTTACCAAGTTTAGGTTTAGATAGAATAACAAGACACTTTTGCAAAAGTGGACAGTAGGCTACCAACCTATTTGTAGCTTTCTTTAACAGTCCACATTTGAGGATGAACTCAACTCACTTGGAAAAAGTTTACATATACAGCAAATAGTGGTGTTTCAGTACCAGATCTAAGTGCAGCTGTTGGCATGAGTGCAAACACATTACTTCCTTTGCAGAGGCACAATTTCCTGAGTTGGAAACAACCAAGACTAAAACTGTTAAGTGCAAGCCCATAAGACACTATACAGAAAGGAGAGCAGATGTAAAGTGTTCTTAACTTGTGTTATCTACTTGTCTTATGAATTTGAAAAAGATATTCAGCTAAACTTTATTTAAAAGCAGAGTGTACTTCAGTGTACTTGGTGCTAGTGTGACGGCTTCTGGTTTGCAGTGTTAGTCTAAATGAAAGAAAATTGACTTTCTTTTCACTCAAATAGCTTTTCTGGGCCAGGTCCACAAGCAGTCTTTAGAGGAATAATAATAGAAGGTCAGACCTATTTTTAGTGTATCAGGAAAGCTTTTAACATGTCGCTGGTTTTGAAAGAATAAAGGGACGTTCCTGCAGGAGGCGATAAGCTAATTGGCTACTATACTTTCTTTTGCATTTTCTATTGAAAGGTGTTGAGTAACAGGAGAAAAAAGAATAGACCAAGCTGAAGTGGCCAAAAATGGATATGAAATTGAATTGGGGTGAAACTGTGTGGTGGGAATCCCGAGGTGGGTGTGTCTGCTTTGTCATGACAATAGCATTGACACGGTGAGAGAGCAGCTGGTAGACGTCATTCACTAGCCTTGCCATTAATTATTAAAATTTGCTCTGTGTTGTGCTGCGTGCAACAGTCTTTTAATTTTACTCTGGGCTTTCCAATCAATGGGTCTACAGGGAGCACAGTTTACGTATTTTAAAAATCCAAATAAACAGAAAATCCAAAAGGATTATCTAATACATGCACTGTAATGCCTTGAACTGGTTTGTCTCATGGAAGATTAGACCAGTCTCATAGTAAACACAGACCCCCCCCATACATCTAAATCAGGATAATGCAGCCAGGGCTGTGACGTCACCACCCCCAGTGTTCTGATTGGTGGAATGGTGCTTCTAGCTCATGTCTCCCCAGCCTCCCACTGCACGATGATACAGCGGAGCTGTGCAGTGGGAGGGGGGCTGTGCACATCCACACAGGCATGGCTTCTCTGGCTGGGAAAAACACAGGAAGATTGAAATATGGAACTGTAAATTACCCAGTCTGCTAGACATTTTCCTCTACTGTGTGTATGTGTGTGTGTGCATGTGTGTGTTTGAGTGAATCAGTGTGTGAGCATGTCAGGGAGGAGGGGACGTTTTCATCAAAGCCTCCAGCAGCTTTTGCCTTCACCGGGGAAACCAGGCAGCCAAATCTGTTTTGCTTCCTGCTGGAAATAGGAGGGGAAAGGAACAGTTGTGTGTTTTTCCACGATGGATCCTATCATCACGTGTTAGCATGTATGTACGGAGGGACTCATGAAAAGCAAAGGACGGCAGCTGGAGAGTGGGTTGTAGAATGGCTCACTACAAGGATGGATCTGTCAGGAAGACTTCTTTAAATCTAGTGACGGGATTCTTTCAGTATCTACGTGGTAAGAAGGGCAACAGCAGCCGCCGTCTCACATTAATTACTATTCTGGGATGTTAATAACACACGTTAATGATTTGTAGGTGAAGCCCTGCTATATGGAGGAGCAAACTATGCAGTAATCCTATGCAGCTGTACATGTGTTGCATCTGTGTATGTGTTTGTGTGTGTTGGTACGTGTGTATTCTGCTTCAGTGGGCATCCCCTATGCATCAGTGATGAAACATTTGCCTGTGGGTCGGTGTAGCGTCTTTGCTCACTCTACAGTGTTGCCATTGCTTCCTTAAACATGTGACCTTTGCATATATCCCTACGAGTGGATGTTTAAAAATGGCCACTGTATGCAGTGTGGAGCTTTAGCTTGCCGGCATGCATGGCAAGTTTTTTGAAGTCCTTGACGCACACAATAGCCCAAAGAGGACAAAGAATTCACTTATTTTGTGAAACGTGCTGCATAATTCATGAGGCATTGTGGGGCCATAATAGACCACATAAAAGGAGGGGGGGGTGCGACAGGGAGAATAATGCACGTTTTTGCTGAACACAGAGGTGACTTGTGAGATGTGCTGGCAGAAATTTTACGTTTGCTCGTTCTCTTGTTTGCCTTTATGACGTTGTCACATTGCTCGTGCTCTCCAAGCTGACACAGAACTTTCCAATATGCTTGATGCGGTGTTGCTGCAGAGGCAACGCTAAGCAGACAGGAAGAGTCCAGTAAACACTTCACTGTGGGGTTTATGCTCCTGTAGTTGCTAGAAGCATCACCATATCCATAAAATCAAATCGCAGTCTTAATCTGCAAGAGCAAATATCTGATAATGATCATGCGCTCCTCCAATCCAGCCTTGTATTATTGTATGCTAACATTCAGTTATAAAAGGACCTGGTTGTTATCATTTATTTACACAATCTGTGGTATTCATTTTCAGGTGAGCAAGAGGCGGTTCAGAAGAGAACCTTTACAAAATGGATCAACTCCCATCTAGCAAAGGTAAGCCTTCGTGTACATCATAAATCATTTGACAGGTTTTGCAGGCAGTAGGAGTTTAGGCAGTCATAAAGGACACATGCGTAGAATAAAAGTGCCATTGCAGCATCATCCAGTGAGTTGGATGCTAGAGATTTCCACGCCCATTAAATGTTTAGAATATTTTATTTGCTCCTTATGATGTGGATTCTCCTTTGTCGGTGATGTTTCCGGCAAGAAAACTGTCACAAATCTGGCTGCAAGAGGAACTGTGCTAAGAAATATGAACAAGATGGAGCCCTAATAATTCTGTTTGTTGAACTTTATCTAGTTATGTGTGGCTGATTGACCAGTTTATCTTGTTAAGGCGGTATGTGAAACTGGATCATGTTAAATGGAAAAATGTTTGTGTTTTTACAGAGATGTCATGTGTCATCCCTGGATCGACTTGTCTGAATTCTTTAAGAGCAGATTGTTATTTTTTATAAATCACTGTATTTTGGAATTCACACCACATTTTGTGTGACTCAAATGAAACTAAATGACTGGTCTGACCACATTGGGACGTTATCTAGGTTTGAACTTCCTCCAGTCGTCTCCCTTTGACTTTGGCCTTTGTGTGCCTTTTCCCCTTGGTGGTGTTACTGTGCACCTTTGACGTTCACAAATTTTCCACTGATATGAGGGAGTCATGTGGCTCAGTTTCCAGGGTGGGATTGATTTCTTAGTTGGGACAGCTATTTTTTCCATGGTGGTAGACTTTCTGTGCTTTAAAATCTATTTAAAGCTGACCGAGCTATACAGATTATAAGAGCATACATGTTATTTTATGAAGTTATATTAATAATTACAAAATAGCTGCTCATGTAAGTATTTACATGAGAGTCTCCAGTATGTTATTTTGTGTAGCTTGTTACAATATAACAGGCCTGCATGTTCATTTCCATTTTCTTTGCCCCAAATATGCAGTCAACTGCATCCTGTCATGGAATATGCTGAGCTGTGAATTGACCTGTATATGGTGCCAAATAAAGAAATTCCTTTTAATTGAAGCTGAATAAAGACACATCTGTTTCATGCATATTGCACTTTTCTACTCATTAGGTTATACTGGTGTTTGTCTTCGGGATTTCCTGACAGGACCTTGTTAGGTTTGAGAGAGAACATTGCCTCAGAACTGGGCACTAAGCCACTCCTGAGGAATAGGCACCATCTTGTCAGCTGCAGGGAGGCTCTGTGGTCGTCGCTAACAAGCCTGTTTCTCACAAACAACATTTGCGTTCTCTTCATTCTTGGCAATTTACTGGAATATCAGTAGCATTTCAGGGTATACATTTTTAAAAAAAGCAAAACAACTTTCATTTGTGTTTTTTCTTCCCTACAGTGTAAACCACCACTAGAGGTTAATGACTTATTTGAGGACATCAAGGATGGGGTGAAGCTCCTGGCTTTGTTAGAGGTGCTTTCGGGACAAAAACTAGTGAGTATTGCTTAATATTTCTTGTCCAGGATTAAAAAATTAACTTTATGTGAAAGTTCTTTTAACATAAGGTGCTTAAATCATCTTTTTTGCACTATGATTTTTATTTTTAGAGAAGTTGGGCACAGAAATTATACAAAACTATGTCTCCACGTACATGTGTTATTTAATGAGTATGGGTTCACTGGAATGCTTCAAAGTATTCAGCAGTAATTTACTGTCAGTTATTTTTCTTCTGTAATGATGCTTTATATATATATATATATATAACCTCAACACACAGCAGACATCCCAAGTCAGCCGTAAGCTAGTTTATATGCAGGATTAGCCTTTTTCAACTTCAAGCAGCTTTGAAAATCACCACTTAATTTACGTAATAAGAGCCCTGCAAATACTCCCAGGCCTCTTTTGCTGCCTTAATCTGATGCTGAACGTGGCTGGTAAAGCAGACACAATGATAAGGTTATATCATATACCATATAACGTGTTGATACCTGAGCTTTTCTGACATGGCTTTGTCTGCTCACTTCCTGTCCTCTGACATAAGCCACGTGAACAAGGCCGGCAGTTGAAGAGGATTCACTGGGTTTCCAATATCGGCACTGCACTCAAATTCCTGGAAGGCCGAAAGGTAACCATGGGGTCATAATGGGAGCATATTGCCATTCTTAACAAAAGTAACCCTCGAGTATGATTATAAATACATGAGAAAACAGTCTTTTGCTGATAAATGTTGGTGAAGCTTGTTGTGGCACATGCATGATGTTCAGTGAACTGGCTAGTAAGGGGGGAAAAAAAGGCTTCTTTATTACATAACCCCTTTATTAAATCCCGTGGCTCAGTAAAGCTTGCGTCCCACTTTCATTCGGCTTCTCTGAGGACTGAGACTCACAGTCACTGTTGTCATTTCTCTCCCATCATGTTTGGCAGTCTGTGTACCGAGGATCTCCGGTCAGTTACTACTAAACCTGCTGTGTGATCTGATACGCTGCACCCTCTCCATTTTCTGCATGAAGTGTACTTGCAAAGCGCTTGGAGGCTGATGTTCTGTTTATGAAACATGCCATAAGGATGCATTTTTTAAGCACTGGCCCTGAGCCCATTAAAGCTGAGCCATAAACTTGTCATCTCGCTGCAGTTCTCCATTAATGCAGATATGTTTTTCTTTCTTCTGGTTTCACTGTGGCTGTGTCTGACCTTCTGGTTTTGCTGTCATAGAGCTGACCTACATCAAAAATCTTACTTTGATGACTATTAGCAAGAAAGCAAATGTCTATATCTATATGAAGTTGCGATATATTCCGTCCATTGTGACCCATTACCTTAATTGTGTTATTTGTTGTGATTTCAGATCAAACTTGTTAACATTCATGCCACTGACATCGCAGATGGACGACCATCAATTGTCCTTGGGCTGTTATGGACCGTAATCCTTTATTTCCAGGTAAGCTGTTATCAGATGTAATAATGAACCAGCACAGGTATGTATAAGCTGTTTAGTTTTTAGCATATTTCAGTTTGAAAGCAGAGCCTATTTGATTCAAACAACCCTATAATGGCATTGTTGTTGTTCTTTTCCTTCTAGATTGAGGAGTTAACCAGCAACCTGCCAGCACTCCAGGCTCTGTCCAACAGCAACTCCTCTGTAGAAAGTATCGCCAGCTCTGAAACAGGAAGCCCACCCATGAAGAGAAAAGTGATCAACAAGTTTCAGGGTAATGCCAAGAAGGCCCTGCTAGGATGGGTGCAGTCTACCTCAGCCAAGTATGCCCATTTTTAACCAAGCACTATGAGATGACCAGTAGCTGGACTTGATACGCATTTTTATAACGTCAAACGCGTGTTTTTAAGGCATCATGGAATTGAGGTCAAGGACTTTGGTCCCAGTTGGCGTGATGGTGTTGCATTTCAGTCAGTGGTGCACGCCATCAGGCCAGACTTGGTTGATATGGATGTGGTACGGAGAAGGAGCAACAGGGAGAATTTGGAGGAAGCCTTTGCCCTTGCAGAAAACGAGCTGGGTATCCCTCGTCTCCTGGATCCAGAAGGTGCTCTTGACTTTTCCTTCCATTTAAAGATTAATCATAACGTAACATTCTTCTGTATCTTAGATAATAAAAATTTTTCTGCTTTTATGGAGCTTAACCTTGATTTGTTAAAAACCCCAAAAGATGTAAATTAGCTATCAAACCAGACTAGAAACAAATGAGGGGCCCTTTGTTTCACTGGGAGTTGGAAGATCTGACATTGATCTGACTTTAATTGTTGCACAAATTTCTCAGATTCTCAAATGTATGAAATGTTTGTGTTCAATCGCAGATGTGGACGTTGACAAGCCAGATGAAAAATCCATTATGACATATGTGGCACAGTTCCTCAAGCACTACCCTAACCCCCAGCAGTCTGGGCCTGACGGATATCATGATGAGGTATTTTTTCAAAGTAAACAAATTGTATATGGTGGTGGGGTCGGATCATTTGAGAGTAATACCAATGAAACAGTCTTTGGTGCTGGCTAAAATTGGAGATTTCACGAGAATTTAATTCACACCTGCTGCCATCATTTTATTTGTGGTATTTGTGGTTCATGCTACACAGTGGTATGCTGTATAGTTACCATGATTCAGTTTCCCATAATCAGACTCTTTCATTTTCACCATCGACATGCTTTTGTTTTTTTGCACATTAAGCTGCTTCTTGGCTCAATTCCAACTTTTGCATTGTCGGTGCCCGTACTCCAGGTGAGATCTAAGGTCGTAGCGCTGCATGTTTTGCCCTGTCTGGCTTCTCTGCTCAGCCATTTCTGTCCCCCTATGTGCATCTTTCTAAAAGTGCATCTAATGCGTGCTGTGTGTTTGCATCTCTTTGTGTGATTTGCTGCTTTCCTGGATAGTTTGGTCCTCAAGATATAGAACAAATGCTTGAGGTATGTTCCACACTATTAACAAAACTAAATTAGACACAGTCCTTCCTCTTTTGACTAATCAGTGGACACAAGTATTAGCAGTATCTTAATTTTTAATGGATTGTCTTTTTTCTAGTCGTTTTTTTTCCTTTATTTGAAGTTGTTGGGGTGTGGGTGGTCTCTCAGTCCTGTGTGAGCAATAAATCAAAAATGACTAATAGTTCAACATTTCTATGAACAGCGAGAAGAGCGAAAGATCCTGAGAGAGCTGAAAGTGTTTTTAGATCAGCTGGAGAGAGATGTTCTGAGGGCCCAGGGATCAGAAGGGAACCTTACAGATAAATATCAGGTGGGTTCAGAACCTGACTTGCAAAGTGCTTTTTTTTAACCAGCTAACATTTAATGCATATTTGTCATTGCCATTGTTTTGCAGGCATTCAAGAGCTTCAGCGTACAGTATGAAATGAAGAAAAAACAGACGGATCCATTGCTGCAGCCAGTGCACAGAGATGGCAAGCTGTCTGTGGACCAAGCACTTGTCAAACAGGCCTGGGATCGTGTGTCTGCCCGGGTAAGAGTCCTGCTTTCTGCCGCATAAAGGAGATTATTTATAAATAAGCCAACCAATGGAATCGTAATCATGACAGTTGAATCTTAAATCAATGAAGCCTTTTACATTTTTTCATCCTGCATTCTTTGAAATGTAGAATATTTGAAAGAAAGTATAAACTTTGGGATTTTCCTTTTCAGTGGCTGCCAAAGAAAGTCCAGGGGGAGGATTGTGTTTGAATAATGAGTTTGTTCACTGGGGAAGGGACGGGAACAGAAGAGGTTTTGTTTATTGGGCAGTGTGCTCCTCTCGATATCCTCATCTCATCTAGATTGACCAACAAACCCGTATTTAGCCTGAGTGCTTGTGAGCATGTGGAGATGGTTTGATCTTGTGCAATCTTGTTAAGTGGGGTTTTATTAATGATGTCAATTGCAGCTGTTGGACTGGCACCTCCACCTGGACAAATCCCTGCCTGGTCCTTTGGGTGTGATTGGAGCCTGGCTTCATAGGGGAGAGATGGCTCTGAGGGAGGACTTTCCAATTCAACAAGTTCCTGAGGAGACCGCCAATGTTCTACACAGAAAACTAGAGCAGCATAAGGTAACATAACACATTTTTGAACCTCAAGGTTTTTAGATATATGTTTTTGCAACAGAAGGCATGGAGCTTAGGATAAATGTGCATAATTACGTGTGATGATACTTTACAGGAGGTGTTACGAAACTTAGAATCACACAAGCAAACCTTCCAGCAGATTCACAAAGACAGATCAGTGAATGGGGTACCTGTCCCATCTGAGCAACTCCAAGATATGGCTGAACGGTAAGACCTCATTCTCTGAATATATGATAATATTATATACTATATACATTGTATGTATATATAATTATATATTTAATTATATTATTTGTGTGTGTTCTCTAAAAATCTTTATGTCTTTATTCTTTATGCCCATGATTAATATACAGGTTCAATTTCGTGTCAACATCGTCACATTCCCACTTGATAAAACTTGAATTCTGGGAAATGAAGTACCGACTGATGGCATTTCTGCTGTTAGCTGAGGCAAAGCTTAAGTCCTGGATCATTAAATATGGTAGAAGAGATTCTGTTGAGCTATTGCTCCAATCATATCTCGTAAGTAATATAGAATTAACGTTTTCATATTAGCTCATCCATCCTCTCCAACAAAGTACAGTTGATTGATTTAATGCTTTGTTCTTTTTCCAGACTTTTGTAGAAGGCCACAGGTTCTTTGAACAGTATGAAATGATCTTTGCAGCTCTGAAACAAGTTGCAGATGTTTATGTCAAGTCTGACAGCTCAAGTAAGAACCTTTGCATTAATTCATTTGTTTATGTATTAACTTTGTTTGTTCTTAAAGTTTTCTGGCCAATTAATAAAATTATTATTATCAATATCATGTTACAGGGTCTAAAACCTGTAACAGGGGTAAGTCCAAAACCTACCCTGGCAATCTTAAAAACCCTTCTGCCTGTCTCCCAATCTGACCAGCACTTCTTCTTTTCGATCATACCAATAACTTCCAGAACCTGAAAATAATCTCTTACCATGCATGAGGTTGTGACAATAATTGCATCAGCTAGAATGCTAACCTGACCTAATGACCTGTAGCACTGACCGAATGAAACTCTGATCAGTAAATATAGTAAAAGATCAAATGAATTATAGCAAAAGATAAAATGAATGTATTTGGATTTGCGCATTTTCTTTCAGTTGATGAAGCTGAGGGGGTTAGTAAGTTTCTCAGTGATGCCACAGCCCAGTGGAAAAACCTGTCTTTGGAGGTCCGAAGTGTTCGCAGCATGCTGGAAGAGGTGATCTGTAACTGGGAGAAACACAGCAGCACAGTAGCAGCTTTGCAGGCCTGGCTAGAGGACGCTGAACAGATGCTTAATCAATCAGAAAACGCCAAACGTGTAAGTACAAGTAGTGTTAATTTGATCAGAACGTTGCAGAGTGCCGCCGCACTAAATTGTTGGGCTTTTATTTTTCCTATTTTCAGGACTTCTTCCGAAACCTTCCTCACTGGGTTCAGCAGCACATGCACATGAACGATGCTGGAAACTTTCTCATTGAGACCTGTGATGAAACGGTCTCTCGTGATCTGAAGCAGCAGCTTCTTCTTCTAAATGGGAGATGGAGAGAGCTGTTTGTTAAAGTCAAACATGTAAATATATCATTCAAACAAAGAATATTACATCTAACATGTATATGCATTTGTTTGTATTCATTGGTGCAAGGACAACGGGATTTCTTTATTTTCTTTCCATCATTTTTAGTATGCAAGAGCAGATGAGGTAGATAAATTGAGGCAAGACTACCAGGATGGGATTAATACCCTGAAAATATTCATGGATGCAACAAATGAGAAGATGACTGCTCCAGTGCAATTATCTTTCCTAAATATCAGAGCCTTTGTCCAAGATGTTGAGGTAAACAGCCAGCATGCTCATCCATTTCAGAATTGTCTGTCTGAAAAACTGCATAACTTTCTCCACTTATAATTAGGAAATCAAGCACAAAGTCCCAGCGATGGAAGCTGCTTGTAAGGCGGCGAGCCGCACTGCTCAGCTGTTGACAAAAGACACTCCACAGGACGAGGTTTCACAGATGATGGCTGTGATGGCATCGATCAAAGAGCAGCTGAGCAAGGTGTCCAAACAAACAAATATGCTAGATTTTATTTTAGATATCTAGTATATCATGACTAAGATATATTTAAGAGCTTGAGCTTATTGACAATCACCTGTCACTTAACAAGTATTCTCTCTTCTGGTCAGGTAAGAGAGAGGTGTTTACCTCTGCTACGAGACTCTGTGTCTCTGTTGCCTCCTCTGGAAGAAATGGAAAGAAACATTACAGGCTTTTACCAAGCTCTGGAAAAAGCTAGTTATATCACTGGCACTACAGACTCTGAAGGACCAGTGGACTTTAAACAGAAATGCCAGGTAACCATTTAAATTTTTACTAAGCACTGTGTTTTAATTTGTTTGTTTTGTTTAATGATGTTTTAAAACCTTTGATATTATTGGATACTGCAGGAGCTGGCAACTTTCACACATAGCTGTAAGAAATGTTTGGCTGTGATAGAGAAGAACCACCAAACTATTCAGAAAATAGTACACAGCAATAAAACCCTTCAGCACATGGACATGAGCCTTTTACAGAAAAGAGTCGCAGACCTGCAAGTCTCCTCACAGGTAGTGTAATGTGCATTAACACTTTTCAGTTTATTAAAAAGCTTTTTTTCAGTGAGGGAAAATGGTTGTCTTTTTGTTTAGACAATGATTAGGGAATCTACAGAGTGGCGAAAGCACATGGAGGCCAACAGCAGCCTGATGAAGAGGTTTGATGAATCAAGAGTGGAGCTGGAAAAGAGTCTTAAACTGGCACAGAACTGTCTATCAGAAAGAGGCAACCCAGAGGAACTGCTCAAGAAACACACGGTAGGAAATATAATCTCTATAAATGAATTAAGTGATGGCGGTGAATACAATACAACCCTTTTTTGCAACCGGTTTGATTTTACAGGAGTTCTTTGGTCAGCTGGACCAGCGCGTCTTGAATACATTTCTCAAGGCTTGTGATGAGCTCACAGATATTTTGCCAGAGCCAGAGCAGCAGGCACTACAGGAAACAGTCAGGAAGCTGCACAAGCACTGGAAGGTGGTTATCATTTAACAGATATAATGTTTCAGCTCATTTTAATATGTTTTGCATGTGACATAATCTTGATGTTGATGATGTCTTGACCATTTGTGTCAAATGTCAACTTTTTTTATTTGCCATTTATCAGGATATCCAGACGGATTCCCCCTTTCACCTACTGCGCCTTAAAGTAGAGGTAGAGAAGGGCAAGTTGATGGTGTTGCTGCAGGACTGCCAGGCGGAGTTGACCAGGGAGAACCGTCACTTACCTAGCACGGGCAGTGAGAGACTTATCAAAGAGCACAGGGTACGCATAGACTGACGGCTGCATTTACTGCTTGCACAATTTAATTAAAAGTATTTTAATAATAAACATTGGCCATCCCTGGTTGCATTAGGCCTTTTTTAAGGAAAAGGGACCCCAGGCAATATTTGAGAAAAGACTACAGCTGATGGAGGAACTTTGTCAAAAGCTGCCTGAAGGTGATGCAGCCCAGCAGACTCTGGAGACGGCAAGGAAGGATTTCTCTGAACTTCAGGAGGAAATTGAAAGCACCAATCAAAAACTAATGCAGCATCCAGACAAATGGAAGGAGTATAATGCAAGGTGCAGCCCTTTTTCTTGGTACTTTCTTTGAATTGCACACACTGAATAGTTTCTGTGATTAGAAAGTTGTTTCAATGGCTGATAAGATTACTTATTACTCCTCTAATACTCCTCTAATCATTTAATGCTCCTATAATACAAACTTTCCCTATCTGTTCTGCAATAGATATGCTGAATTCTCCTGCTGGCTCATATCCAAAGAAAGTCAGTTGAGACTGCTGCGAAATCGCGCCAATGACCCTAGAAAATATGGCCAAGTGAAGACTGCCATCACAGTTAGTTAATTAATAACCTACAGTCCAACTAACCACTGATAATCTCTGTCACATTCATTTTAATCTGTGATTTAAAATGTGTTACAACTGAGCAGCTCAAACTGCTAAATTATTACATCTCACAGGCTGGTGCCTGTGAACACGGCATGAGGGAGTTCACATTCTTTGGGTGTGTGCAGGAGCTGAGAAATGATGCAGAGCTCCAGGAGGGAAATCTTGGATGGCTGAAAGCACGTATGGCTGTTCTTATTGAGATTTCTGCCGAGAGTGACGGCCAAAGGCAAGGAAGTGCACTGGGCAAGCTCTCTGCTGATTTTAAGGGGCTTCTTGCATCTTTGTCTGAGGTAGATAAACTTTAGAGATGTTATTCTGGTGCCAGGGCCAAAATAGATATCACAGCCAACCCTCTGTTTGGTTATCCAGGCTGAAAAGATGATGCTAGCCGTGGAAGACTGTGTGCAGTTCAAGGAAGAAGTAAAAACTACATTGGATGACTTGATACAGGGACAGAAAGAAGTGCAGGATGAATTTGTCAAAATACTGGATTCTCCAACAGTCAGAGATGCCCAGCAGCTACTTCTGATTTACCAGGTACCATAGAGGGTTTCTAAATTTGGTGTGTTAGAAATGTTCGATTAAGGTTCATTATTGGTTAGTTGGTTGATTAGGTTGTCAGCCTGTAATGCTCCATTTTTCATAGCAACTGTCAAAACGGCTGAAGATGAAGAGGAAAGATGTTCAGCAGCTAATCACCAGAGGCCAACAGCTTCAGGCTGAGGAAGGACTGGGAGAGACATTACAACAGGACCTGCAGTGTTTAGATAACACAATTAGCAAAATGGAACAGAACATGGATTCACAGGAGCAAAGTCTAGAGGTGGGCAATGAAATGAAAGTCTGTTGGGTTATGTATTTGACAAGCAATATTTAAAGATATTTGGGCTAACTGCAATCAGTTGAGTTTTAATATTCATTATGAAGGACCTTTTTTTTTACCTTAATGACGATGTGTCTTAATCCCCAGGTTACACTGGCGGCGTGGCAGGAGTTTGACAGCCAGCAGGAGGCAGTGCACGAGTTCGTGAATAAGACACAGTCAACAATAGATAGAGACCTAAGTTTCAGTAGTCCAGAGAGCCTGGCCGTTGAACTTGATCAGACCCGAGTATGTAAAACTACACCTGTATTTATTTTCTGTGGCTTCATCTTGCCTACTGAAAGTAGTTAGCTATCAACTTGGAGAGTGCTACCAGTGTTATTTCTTTCCTAAATAGGTTTTATTAAAGCAGTGTGAAGCAGAAGTGTCACACATGAACACTTTGCTGAAGAGAGCAACAGAGATCCAGCTTGGTCCAAAGAACAAGAGTCTTCTTTTACAACAAGCTCGATCGCTGAGTGAGCAGGTAGACAAAGTGGAAGCTGGGCTCAATAAAGAGTAAGTTTCAGAGTTTTAGCTTGCACTATTGTATAAATCTAATATGCTGTTGTGCCACATATGTGTCGTTTGACACAAAATATGAGCAGTATCATGTTTGTACTTTTGAAAGACATTTGTAAGGATGTAGTGTAATATGTTAACACAATCTAGGCAAATCAAGCTTCAATGGTGGTGAATCCGGTCCTTGAGGTTCGGATTCTTGCTTTCGATCCTACGCTTTCACCTGGTAGGACATAAATCCTGGCCAGATTCAGCCTCAAGGACTGGATTTGCCCTTCCCTGATAGTGAATGTAACTTTTTAAATGTTCCTTTAACCTTTGGTCCAACCCTATTATATTATTTCTTTATTTGTTTCAGCATCAAAACTTTGGAAGAAATAAAGGATCACTGGGATAATTTTGCAGGAGCATTTGAAACATTTTCTTTATGGATATCTGAAAAGGAAAAGCAGCTGGATGGGCTGCAATCTTCTACCCTGCCTCTCGAGCAACAGATCAACACAGTAAAGGTGCCGTGTGTGTGTTGCAGTACTACAATATACCGTAGAATACTGTTATAATAGTTAAAGTAAATGACAGCTAATGTGCATTGTGAAGCACTGCTAAGGCCACTGCCAACATTAATATTGCTCCCTAATGCTTTGTATTTCATTCTGCAGATTGTTGATACAGAAATTCAGGAGCGAGCTGAGGTTCTTTCTCAGCTGGAGACACGTTCTCAAGCACTAGCCCAGTTTATGTCTTCAGGGGAGGCAGCTCACATTAAGGCACGCCTGACTCAAATTGGCAGGTATTGGGAGGAGTTGAAAGAAAGCCACCAGCAGCTTGATGGACAGCTGGAAGAACGCTCCTCTCACCAGCAAAAGTTCAAAATTAGCCTTTTGGAGGTAAATAAACTTACTTCACAATGAGGAATTCTTTTGCAGGACATTTTGCATATAATTTATTTTTGAGCTAAGCAAATTTGTAATTCGCTATTTGTTTTAACATTTATTCTCCACCAGGTGCAAGAAACTCTCAGAGACATTGACACAAATCTAGAGCATCCTGTTAAATCCTCCACCTCCTCTGCAGAGACCTATAAAGGTCTTCAAAACCACATGGTGACTTTAGTCATTCTACTTTTATTTTTTAATTAAAAAAAATCAATACAGTGCTGACATTAATTATTGTAGTCATAATAGTTTTAAGATTACTGTGTCTTGTTTTTGTCCAGGATGTCTTTCAGAATCTAGAAAAGCTGAAGGGAAATTTGCTGTCCCTGTCTGCCAGCGCCCGAAGACTTTGTGACAAAGAGCAAGCAGAAAAGACTTTGGCAGAGCTTAATACCAGCTATGAGCAAAGCATGGAGCGGGCAAAGGTGAAACAGAGCGCTTTGGAAAACCTGTTTTCACTTTGGCAAAAGTGAGTACAATTAAATATTAACGCAAAGTCTGGTTGTCAATTTTTCCTGCTGTACAATTATTTTGAGGACATCAAATCTGTGGTCTTTGAAACATCAGTGTTTGTGTTTCAGATATGAAAAACTGAGAACAAACTTCATCTCATTCCTGGAGAGAAGCGAATCTGCATCCAAACAAGAGAGCAACTGTCTGTCAGCGGATAAATCTAAGCTCCGCACAGAAATACATGATTTACAGGTGACACACATAGAAATATCACTTTGTTTCCCAGATCAACTGCCTCATAGGGGATAATTTTACTATGATAAATAGTACAAATGTAAATGTTACTTAAACCACAGTAATATTATAGTCCAAGATTTCTTTTCTTCTCGCAGGCCTTACATTCTGAAATTCAGTCTTTCCAGCTTGTTCATCCTGAGCTTGCTACTTTAGTCAATTCATTGTGTCCAACTGCATCTGAAGAAAGAGTTCAGCAGTTGAAAGATGACCTTGGGACTCTGCAGAAGAGATTAGATTTTCAGAATGAAGTCATCCCTGAAAGGTAAGACAATGTTAAGGAATCCCCTGTAATGATTCGAATACCTTTCGTTAGAGGGTGTTAAAGTATAGACCTGCTAAAAATCAGAAAGGTTGGATAAAAATTTTAGATGCTATGTTTTAAAGCTATTCACTAACAGAGTGATTAATATAAATCACATCCATAAATCGGTATTCATAGTGTGTGACCCAAGACAGGTTTGTCTCATTATCGTGTATTATTATTTTGTCGCCCAGAATCAAAGAACTACAAAACCACCTCTCGCTGGTGGAACAGTTTGATCAAACCCTCCTCAAGTTTTCCCATTGGTGTGACAGCATACTTTCCAGTCTGAATTCACCATCGCAAGTCAGCATCAGCGACCTTCAATTGACCTTCTCACAAGTGAAGGTAGAAACCAAAGGGGATTAGTGTATTAATGTTTGCTAGTTACTTCATTTGTTACAGCAAAAACCAATCAAATACTTAAATTGTATTTGACAGGAGACCCAGGTGGCCTTACAGAAGCAGTTTGGGGCAAGACAAACTCTGGAGCAGCAAACTGAGAAGCTCTGTCAGCTCTGTGAGCCAAGTGATGCACAGCTCCTTAATAAGAAAGTAGACAGCTGTCTCCAGCCTTATGTAGAGGCCCAACACATAACTGAGCAGCAGTTAGAGTGCCTTGAAAGACTTGAAGCTTTTCTCCACACCCACAGTGTGGCAGCAGGGGTGTTGCAGGGTTTGAAGCAAACCGTGGAGAGTGCCGGAAGCTGGGACCGTGGAAAAGTAGAAGAACTCCAACAGGAGCTGGCCACTATTGTCCCAGACATTAGCCACCTTGAGACTCTCGCTGTTAATCTGGATAGCAGCCTCTGCAAAAGCCATCTTCATATAGGCGTCGATGATGGTTCTCGCAAATCGTGCCGCATGTTGGCTGATACCCTCAGTGCCGAGCTAGATGCAGTAAAGACCTTACTTGGTACAAAGCAAAGCGAAGCAGAAGCCCTGGGGGCTCTGTGGACCTCATTTAGACAGAGGAAAGAGCAACTACTTAAAGCTGTGGAGGACATTGAAGAAAAGGCAGACCAACAGAGACTGAAAGAGCCTACCATGCATGCACTGCAGCAAAGGTACAGGGAAATGTATTTCCATCAATATTATATTCATCAGTGTGTCTGCAATCATTTCTTGCATTTGCAAAAAAGGAGTTAAGGAAAAGTTGGTATTGTTCAACTCTTTGTCAGGATAAAGTTCTTTAATCAGATGGAGGATGAGCTACAGTCTCACCAACACGAGGAGCAGTGGCTGAGGGACAAGGGCCATCAGCTGGCCCAGAAAGATGCAGAGTTGGCTGGTGAGGTACTGAGGGAGCTCAGTCTGCTGGAGACCACCTGGGAGGAAACCAAAAGGCTCATCACAGAGAGGTACTGAGGGAATAAAGGATATTCATGCAATGCATCAGAAAATATTGTTGGTTAAACATGTGCATGGATGCAAGGAATTTATTATATATTACACAATTTGTCTTGTTTTAACAGACAAGAGCAGTGCAACACCCTTGCTGACCTTTTAAGAGAATACCAAATCCTGAGAACATCCATTAGCAGCATATCTGAGGGTGCTGGACATCTCAGTGACATTAGCTCTGTCCTGAAAGACCATGAGGGAACCAGGAGGTCACTAGCAAAGGTCAAATCAAATTATGTCATCTTTCATGCTTTACGCCACCTTTCTGTAATAACAGTCCTCATCGCTGTTTAGCATTGCTTTAAACCTGGTCATGAGAAGATTGTGAATGTTTGTTGTCTGTGTGGTGCCCTCTTTGTTACAGCATGAAGCAGTGAAGATAGAAATGGCCAGCAAACAACATGAACTGGATGCGTTTTCCAGTAGAGGAAAACAGCTGTTGTCTGAGCTCCTGAAGATCCCTGATTGTGATATTCACATCATCAAAAAGGATATGGATACACTTGTGGATCAGTGGCTGGATGTAAGTTTAACTTCAGGAGTTGTTATGGTTGTACTGCGTTATTTCTAGAAGTCCCCTTAAAAACTGAGGTTTGCTCTACATGTCAGGTGTCTGAGAGGATCGATGAGAATATTGACCAACTGAACCAGAGTCTGGTGCTGTGGGATGATGTGCATAAAATCAGTGATGACATTGAGAGTTGGGCAAACAATGGCTTGATTGAATTAAATGAGGCCCTGAACAATCTCAATGACACTCAGAAAGTTTCAGAACGACTATCTGTTTTAAAGGTAAGATCACTGCCACAGTAAGAATAGTAATAGCTAAAAGGAAAATAAAAATAAAATCACATCACATCACACATGCAGGTGGAAATGAGTGAGAAGGAGCAAAAACTTGAAACCCTACAGAGCAAAGTGTCAGAGGTGAAGAAATGTAGTCAAAGTCAGGAAACACCTGCTAAATTACAGGTAATCAAGTTGTTTGTTCTTCTGGCTTTAAATGCATTTTTATATTTATGTTTTATACTTCATAGTTTAATTCACCCTCAACAGATTCTTCAGAATGACCTTTGTAAAAAGATCAGCACAGTCCACAAGCTACATGATCAGGTCAAGGCAAACCTCACGGATTTCACTTTCCAAAGAAAACAACTGGAAGACTACATCACCCAAATGTCTGCATGGCTAAAAAGTATGGAGGATTCTCTTGTTTCTTCACCCACAGGATCAGATCCTGAGGACATCTGCAAAGTAAAGGTGCAGTCAGTTAACAATGCCTTCATTTACATCACATGCATTGGCAACATCTTTCAAATCATCTTTATTTTTTTGTGTTTCAAAGATAAAACTTTCTTAATGCAGCATCTATAAGATATTTAAATAACTTTGCTTTGTAGGATCTCCAGAAAGAATTGCAAAATCAGCAGGGAAGTATTGACTCTACCAGGGAAGGTCTCAACACCCTGTGTCGAAAATATCCATCAGAGGAGCTGGCAAGTTTGGGTTCGGCTCTCACTGACCTCATCAAGACTTACGAGTTTGTAAACCAGCTGTCTGCCCGGACCCTGACGTCACTGCAAAACTGTCTTCAGCAGCAGTTCATTGGTGAGTTATTGTATGTAAAGGAACTTTGGACATTTTTTTTCATGTGCTTCTAATGTTGCCATTCTTTTTCCTTTATTTCCTTAGATCAAGTTCAGGAGTTTCATCGCTGGCTTAATGAACAGAAGGAAATTGTAAAAGAATGCTCGGACCGATCGGGGGACACTCAAATTGTGGAACGGAAACTACAGAAATTGAAGGTACACAGGAACAAAATACATTGAAAGTTAAGTGGACACAAATAAAGTTAAAACTGACGAGTTTTGTGTTAGGGTGCCATGGATCGCGTGGAGGAGGGGGAGGTACGCCTTACTCAGGTCTGTGAGAACGGAGAGAAACTGTTACTCCATCTTCCTAAAGCCAGTGCCGGGCAGGTCCAGCAGCACCTGTCATCCATCCAGCAGGACTGGGACAGCTTTGTTAAGCAGTGTGGACAGAACCAACAAATCCTGGACGACAGTGCCTCTCTCATGAAAGGGTGAATGTCACACAAAACGGCCCCCTAAAGGACCAGCCGCTGTATGAACTCTGCAATGTCAATTCTCTACAGATTTGAGGGTCGCCTTAAAAAGCTCAGATGGTGGGTGGAGAATGTGGAGAAGAGAATGACTACAGATCTGCTGGAAGCAAAACAGCATGGTCCTGAAAAAGCTGTGCTTGAACAAGTCGAGCAATATCAACAGGAAATTCTCAAAGAAAGGTTTGCAGAAATGTTAAAATCAAGACATTTTCCCAGCACTTAAAAATAAACAAAAAAAACCTTGTGTCTTTGTCCACGTAGGGATTCGTTCGAGCGCCTATGCCAGGAGGGTCAAGCACTGAATGAAGGTGGCCGAGGTGATGGTAGCGAGACCAGAGTCTCAGCTCAGCTGCAGTCACAGCACCAGGCCTTGCTGAGGCGTGTGAGTCAGAGGGTGCACACCTGCCAGCTCACTCTACAGGAGCAACAGGCCTTTGAAGAGACACTGCAGACCACCTGGAACTGGCTTAATGGAGTTCAGGAACGCCTGGCATCGCTCAATAGCACCATTGGCAATAAAGAGACTTTGGAGAAAAGACTAGGGCTTGTACAGGTCAGTAAATGATGTGTTTTCTTGTCTTTTCTTGAAAAGGAATATTACATTTTGATATATTATTTTGTTTTATGTAGGATATTCTGCTAATGAAGGGGGAGGGTGAGGTGAAACTTAATATGACTGTAGGCAAAGGAGAACAGGTCCTAAAACACAAAGGACTGGAGGGACAGGAGATTATTAGCTCACAGCTACAGAGTCTCAAGGATGCTTGGGCTAATATGTTGATGACTTCCATGAGCTGCCACAGGTAAGAAGTGTCTTCTGCCCCATGGTAGTTCAAGGTTTATACAGTTCATAAAACCAACCTCTTACTTTCATTAAAAATATGATTTGCAGTCGGCTGGAGTGGACGGTGGCTCAGTGGAGCAGCTTTCAGGAAAGTAAAGCTCAAATACAACAGTGGATGGAATCAGTTGAGCAGGAGTTTGGAACAACTCTACCTCAGCAACCTGGACTTAAGGAGAAGTGTGCTTTGCTTGAGCGCTTTAGGGCGTTCCAGGTTGATGTCGACGCACATGCATCAGCACTGTCGCGTCTAACGGACAAAGCAGTGGAGATGTATGAAAAAACGGGAGACCAGTCCTTTGGACCAGATGCTCGAGCGGAGCTGAGTGCACATTTTGCTGATATCTCAGCTGTTGTGAAGGTAATGGATTACTAACCAGCAGCACTGAAAACTCTTTTTTACGCTTGATAAGGCATGCAAATAATAACTGGAAGATTGACATCCTCATCGCCTGTAATTATTTCCTTATCTTATCTTATGAAGGCTAAGGTGCAGTCCATGCAAAATATTGTGTCTGAACATGAGCAGTATCTCGATGCTCTGCGAGACTTTAATGACTGGCTGACTTCTGCAAAAGAGGAACTCCAGCGCTGGTCAGACTTGTCAGGAGACTCGGTTTCCATTAAGAGAAAGCTCTCCAAAGTGCAGGTGAGGAATTTCCCATCGCCCTTAAAATGTTGTTAATATTTATAACCCGAACTTAAATACACACTTATGCACTAAAAGATTCAGGACATTACGGCTCCATCTTGCCTTGATTGTTCCTTGTAACTTATTTTAACCTATCAAGTGTTTAGCAGGCCTTGATACTAGATACAGAAGATATGAGGAAATAACAACTGTGGCCATGATGACACCTTTTTCCATTTTCAGGAACTGCTTGACTCAAAGCAGCGAGGAAGAGAGAGACTGAACCGCGTTCAAAGATTTGGAGCAGTGGCAAGGGATCACACTGGGTCAGGGGGCTATGAGGCTATGGAGCGAGAGGAGGCGGCCCTCATGTCCTCATGGGAACAGTGGGAACGTGGGGCCCTGCAGACTCGAGCCAGTTTAGAATCGACCCTTCTCCACATAACCAACTCTGAGCAAGAACTCAACAGGCGATCCACACAACTGGAGCAGGACCTGCAGGCCTTGACTCAGCAGCTACAAGACTGCCATGTGTGCTTGTCTCAAGCAGAGAATAAAAACAATGGAGAAGAAGCCGTTAAAGGCTGGCAGATAGCAAAGGTAGGTCGTGACCTTCATTACCTTACAGTTAAGTCTCAGCATTTCTTTGATAGAAGCAGTGATAGCAGAGGAGGCCTCATTTTATATGATGGTGATGGCAGAGTGAAAGTAAATATATTTTAAGGCTGTTTTTTCCCCTCTTTGATATTTACCTCATAGGACACTTTGGATGAACTTGGCAAAGCTGAACCCATAACCGAAAATCTAAAGACTCAACTCAATGACCTGTGCCGATTTTCCAGAGACATGGGCGCTCAATCTGACAGAGTGTCAGCTGTCATTAAAGAGTACAACAGGTACGGATGCAAAATTTGGACTCCATCACATCAACAAACACACTCTATTACTGATAAATAAGTTAGATATAAAACTTACCTGGCACAGGAACTTTTTTCATTCCTTTCCTTTTTTTCCTAGCCTGAGTCTTCAGGCATCCAGAGAGTGCCAAAGCAAACAAAAACAGCTGGAACAAGGATTCCGCTCAGCCTTCAGAGAGTTCCAACAGTGGTTGGTGAATGCAAAGATTAACACAGCAAAGTGTTTCGACGTGCCACAAAACCTCAACGAGGCCTCTGCAAGTTTGCTAAAGATTCAGGTAGAGTGCATTAGAGAGTTAAATTACCTAGAACACTTATGAAAACTGTTTAAGAACATCATTTTAGCAGCGTGACCCTGACAAAACCTTATCTTAATGTTTAACGTTATCCTCTCTTTTCACCCTCTTAGGAATTTTTGAGTGATCATGAGCAAGGGCAGTCAAAGTTGAACGCTGTCTTAGTTAGCGGTGAGCTCGTCTGTAATGTTACAGCTAAAGAGAAGGTGGAAGCCATTCAGGCTAAAATGAACACTGCCAAAGAGGACTGGAAAAACCTCATGACCAACCTGCACAACAGGGAAATGGGGCTACAAGTGAGGGCGTTGAATTCATCCCCAAAATTAGGGTTTAAAAAAGATCTGCTTTTGTTTGTCAAGGCCAAGTCCCAACAGAGTTCTCATATCACGTTGTGCCTTTCAGAATCTGGTGTCTCAGATGGAAAATTTTGAGGCCTGTGCTGAGCCCCTTCAGGACTGCCTTAATGCTACAGAACAGGTGGTACAGGAGAGCAGCACAAGGCTTCATGACCTTACAGGCAAGAAAGAGGAGCTTCACAAGCTACAGGTACTTGTATTACCTATCTGCCCGCAGCACTGCTCATGCTCACAGCCCCTCATATTTAAGTGCCAGGTCCTGTTATTGCTTGAGTATCATTCCTGTCATTTGCAAAAATCCCTAAACTTGCCAAATGTCTGCCTATTTTCTATTTTACTGGCATCTTTCTCCTCTTTTTCAGCTGCTCTCTTAACTGTCGAGGTCAATAATTTATATAGATTTTTTTTTAAAATTGCTTTTAGAATACATTTATAATTTTTAAAACTTAGGTCTTGGTTGCACGCCATGTCCATCAAAAGCTTCTCAGGCATCCCATCACTTTGCTTTTCTTTTCATGTTGCCATCTCTAACTCTACAACCTTTCTCTGAATTTTACTGTCCTTATTGTGCGTGTCAGCTTGCATGCCTCTTTGCTAACCTGCTTGTGCTCTTCCAGTCTGTGCTTGAGGAGTTAGCTTCTCTTGAAATTCAGCTGAACAAGCTGAGAGAGAAGGCCCAGCTGCTGTGGGATGAACATGCGGCCGGCAAGGGTTTTGTGCATCGTGTCGCACAGCTCTCTGCTCAGTACCTAGCTTTAACCAACTTGACCAAGGTACAGTAATGCCTTCAGATCTGCCTGTACACGGGGGCTTTTCTAGGGGAAAGTGCTTGAAAGCAGACAATGGATCGAGCGCTACATAATTTTACAGATGATAACTAGGGAAGGTATCGATTTTGCAACCCTATACTTCTATTAGAATTGTATTTTAATATAATTTGCTAAACAGCAAAGCTGTATGTGGAGTTTAAAGCAGCTATTTGCAGGGGATGAAGGAGATGAACTCCATTTCCATGCCATTAATGGCTGTTGGAATCTGGTTGTGATCATGGTTTCAATGATTGCTTTTACTGGTTTTGCAGGAGAAAGCATCACGGATTGACCGAATTGTCTCTGAGCACCAGCTTTTCTCCCAGGGATTGAAGGAGCTGCAGAATTGGGTGGCTGACACTAGCCACATGCTGCACACATACTGCGCACCCACCGCTGACAAAAATATTCTTGATAGCAGGATGATCAAGCTGGAGGTATAAAAAATCCCCTATATTCCACACAAGAATATAACATTCAAATTACTTTGTAAAAATGTGACAAGTCCACATATGTGAACACCACACCAGGCTTTATTGACTGCTCGTCAAGAGAAAGAGATTCAGCTTAAAATGCTGATTACCAGAGGTGAGTCAGTTCAGAGAAACACATCAGCAGAGGGAGTGCCTGTGGTCCAAAAGCAAATTCAGGACCTAAAGGATTCCTGGGATGCCCTGCTGTCTGTTTCAATCCACTGCAAAAGGTAACTAAGTACACATTTAAACAGTTGATATAAGTGTGTGTTACTTGCGTTTCTATACAAGTTGTTGCAAAATCTTTAAACCTACAAAATATAATGGTTCTATACACAACTTAAGCAATAAGTACTTTATACTATGTAACAAGGCGGTCTCCTAGCTACCTGGTACTATTTGGCTCAATGACTGTATCAACCGCAGTGATGTTATCTGACTTGTTTTTGCTCTTCTAAACAATAGTCAACTGGAGGGTTCCCTGTCCCAGTGGACCAGTTACCAGGAGGATGTACGCCAGTTTGTTGCATGGTTGGAGCATGTGGAGGAGAGCCTCAACCCAGCTGAAAAACATTGCCCTGAGATGAGAGACAAAACTGCTAATCTAAGCAAGGCCAAGGTACTTTTCATTCAGATTGCGTAATAGTGTGTTATACTGCATAGGCAGAATCCACATTTGCTAAAATAGGCTTGAATCATTTAGCTGCAGCTTGAAATAGTTTGCAGACTTGGTGAATTGTAGACTCCCTCTTTTTGATTTCAGTTGCTTTATGAGGAGGTTCTTAGTCATAATACTCTGCTGGACACCATTACTGCAAAGAGTGCCTGCATCTCTGAGAACTTTGTCACCCAACTGGAGCTGCAAGATCTGCAAGAGCGATATAATGCTGTGAAAGACAATGCCATGGTAACAAAAGAATAAAAGGAAAAAAAATGTTCACTGTATTTCAACTATAGAAGTAATAGGAAATGAATTTTCATAATTTCTGTCTTCAGAGAGCCGTAGGTAAAGCAGAAGAGCTGGTGAAAGCTCACCAGGAATATCAGCATGGACTCCATACATTTGAAGACTGGTTGGAAGAGGAACAAGAGAAGCTTGGCTGTTATACACAGCTAGAGGGTGAAGTTGAATTGCTTGAGGAGACTCTGCAAAAGCTGCAGGTATGAACAGTTGAACTCCCTGCACTGTTACATAAAATGTAAAAAAGTACTTTCCAATGAATACTGTGAAAATGATAAGCACCATCTCTGGAACTTCAGGAACTTCAGTGCCACTGTACAGAAGGCCAGGCTTTGCTCAACACACTGCTGGTCAGTAGAGAACTGGTCATTCCCTGGGGCCTACCTCAGATTGAAGACCGAAGACTGGAGACTCTGCAACAGGAGTGGAGGTTGTATCAGGCCCAACTGGTCGACACCCGGGGTCAGCTTAACAGCAGTCTGGCCAAGCTCCGGCAGATAGAGCAGAAGTTTCAGTGTCTTGACAGCTGGCTTAAAGGCATGGAGACCAAAGCACAACTGCGTAACAACCGACAATCAGACCGTGCCACTAAAGACGCTCAACTTCAGTTAATAAAGGTCAGGCACTTTCACATAGAAGCTATTCAAACGTTAATGTCGAGCACCGTTTTAGGAATATGTAAATTTTGTCACAGTGATGTTATTAGAAGAGACAAATGTTGGTGTAAAAAAACAATTATTGGAACCATAATTATAATGAAAACAATAATTGAAATAGATTTTTTTTTTATTGTTCATGTATGAGCAGAGCTGGCAGGAGGAAGTGATGGTTTACCAAGAAGAGATGGAGGGCCTCAGTCTTTTGGCTCAACAGGTTATGGATGAGACTCATATTAGCAGCCAAATCAGTACCAGAGCCACCAAGATTACCGCCCGTTACCATATTCTGCTTCTGCATCTGCTGGTAATATTTTAGCAACTGTACACTGCTAACACCAACACATTGTTATGAATGTTTCTATAATGTAGCTCTGTATAGTAAAATACATATGCTTACAAACTTCATCTATCTTGTTAAGACTTATCAATCCAGGCAGACTGAGAATCATACACATAATCATCCACTATAAAAGATAATAAAATATGAAAACTTATTTTAATGGTTAAAACTTTTAATAATGACCCTCAAAGCAGTGCAAAATGTTTGAAATTGTTAAAATTTGTATTTTCCTCTTTCCTTTTTTTCTTTATACTTTAGGAGACAATCAAACAGCTTCAGGAAGAGCTTTCATGCATTGACGAGGCACAGAGTGTTTTTACCATTTTCTCTGAGTGGCTCAACACAGTTCAGAAGAATTTTAACACTGTGGCTGTCCCCATTAATGCAGTGGAACGCCTTCCAATGGAGAAAAAGATGAAAAAACTAGAGGTACCCTTTCTAATAACCCAGTGAATTTCTGATTGCTTGGACATTTTTTTCATTCATTTGCTCCTTTACTATAGATACCGGTACATGCTTTTGATAAGTAAAGGCCCCCAACACTGCAATAAATTTAAATATATTTTGAATCTTTTAGGCTCTTCAGACAGACATGGAACAGGGTCACATTTACTTGAAAACAATGAAAGAGAAATCTGAGAAAGCCATGGCATTCTTGGAGGAGCCTGAAGCAGAGCAGCTGAGGGATGAGGTGGACACTTACTTCCTCCAATTACAAGAGCTAATGGACACTCTGCGTACAGAGCATAGCTCCCTCGAGAAGTGTATATCACTCTCTAAGGACTTTTTGGACAAATACAAGGCCCAGACACAGTGGCTTATTGAGACCAAGAACTTTTTGCTATCCAGTGTGGAGCCTAAAGCTGAACTTTACCAGAAGAAAGCTCAGCTAGCAAAGTACAAGGTAACGTGTCCTAATCTACTTTTTCTTTCTATGTGAAATAGACATGTGAATTTCAATATGCTCATGTATAATATTCTCCTCATTTCCTTTATGTACAGACAATCCAGCAGACAGTACAGTCCCATGAGTCAGCATTAAAATCTGTCTTTGAAAAAGGACAGGCTCTGCTGGACATAGTCCATGATACCACCATTAGTGACAATATGAAAAAGATGCAGGCTGACTACCAAGACATCTGCTTAGCTGCAAAGGTTTGAGCAGTATTAAATTGTTATTTTTGGTAATGTATGTGGGAAAGGAATGGTTAGATGATGCAAGCTCATAAATTCATATATTATTTCAGCCATGATGCTTTTTTTATTCAAACATTGGAAAATATCTCATGTCTGGACCACATTTGGCTAATATACAATGCATGTACATGTCTTGTGTGTTGGGTAACAGACCCAGGTCCAAAACTTTGTTGAGTGGGTGAAGGAACATGAGGATTACAACAGTGAACTGCAAGAGGTTGAAAAGTGGCTGTTACAGATGTCTGGCAGACTGGTCACCTCGGATTCTATGCAGACCAGCAACATGGAGATGGCCACTCAGCAACTTGCTCGACATAAGGTAACACAGCAACACAGTCAAATCACAGTTTAAACTGTAAATTTGCATTTTGTTGCATTATTGTATGAATTTTTGTAAAATGACACATTACATTTTATCTGGGTTTTTATTTAGGCATTGATGGAAGAGATAACCAGTTTTGAAGAGCGACTTATAAACTTAAAGCTAAAAGGAGATGATCTTGTAGCCAGTTGTACAGCTCAAGTTCAAGCCAGGATCAGCCAACAAGTGCAGTCTCACCAGCAAGGAACCAGAGACAGCTACTCAGCCATTTGCAGCACTGCCCAACGCGTGAGTTGATCAAGCTGAACCCAACACTTACTTAGATATGACAAACATAATGTTCTCACTTTAAAAGTTTTTCCTCTCTTTGTTCAATAGCTCTACCAGAGCCTTGACCGGGAACTGCAGAAACATGTCAGTCATCAGGACACTCTCCAACAATGCGAAACTTGGCTTATCACTGTGCAGGAGGAGCTTCAGTCAAATGATCAGGGACCATCAGGTCTGCAGGAAGCACTGAAACAGGTGACATAGAATATCTTGTTCACACTTTGAATTAGTTATGCTTTCCATGACAACTTTCTTTTATTTTCATCCTCACAGGTGAAGCAGTACAGGGCCCTTCAGGAGCAAGCCAGCACGTACCTGGACTTGGTGTGCTCAGTGTGTGACTTATCCGATGATGCCGTGAGAGTTGCAGCTGCTCAGGTCCAACAAATAAAACTTACGGTCAGTCACATCCCTGCTTATTCTTAGCAAAAGCATAAAGCAAAATGATCTCAATACTTACCATAATATGCATATTTGAGCCACAGATAGAGGAAAGGATGTCCAATGCCCAGGAGCTTTCTGAAGGTTGGAGGGAGATTAAAGAACAGAAGCAAGAGCTGACTAACTTCTTCCAAGATGTGGAACAGCAGCTGCTTAGCTTCTCAAGAAGGCCTGCAGAGTTGGAGACAAAAATAGCTCAAAACATGCTGTCACAAGTCAAGGTAGGGAACATTCTGTCTATGGATTGTCTATGGATAAGAATGCAGTTTATTTATTATGGTTGCCTGTTCATTATTCTAAGATTCGGGTCATGGTGTGTTGGGATTAAAAACATTTCCTCTCACTGTTGGGCAGTTTTTGAGATTATCAATTCTATTGTTTATGATGCAGGAATATAGCCATCAATTAGAGACTAAACAGAACATCCTGACCAAGATGAAAGAGACTGTCAGAAAACTGACCAGGGGCCAAGATTCTCCAGAACATGCTGAGATTGACCATCTGAGCCACTCTTGGTTGGAGCTCTGTCATCAAGCCAAGAAGCTGCAGATGCAGAGAGAAGAGGATCTGCAGAGGTCCAGTGAATACCATGACTGCATTGGTGCTGTGGAGGCACTCTTTGAGCAGGTGTCTAAAGAGTGGGACAGTCTAGCCAGGTTTGCTTCCGCATTCATTTGATGCTGTTTGCTCTGATTCCAATAATTTATTGACCATGTTTCATTAACTTTGACTTTGGCACAGGACTGATGCTGAAAGTTCATCTCAGCATCTGGAGGCTTTACGGAAGCTGGCAGCAAGTCTGGAAGACCAAAAAAGTACTCTTGAGGACCTGAAGGAGCAAAAACAGAAAGTTATTCAGTATTTGAACTTGGATGACAAGGAGCTGGTGAAAGAGCAGATCAGCCACTTTGAGCAACGATGGTCTCAAATGCAAAGTTTAATTGAGAGGAAAATCCAGGATTCTGTCATGACGTTTGAAGATATGGCCCAAATTGAGGCTCGTTTAAAAGAGGCGCGGGAATGGGCAGAGGAACAACAGCCTGCCCTGTCTGAGGCCATGAAAATGAGCCCTCCTCCAGAGCTGGCCCAGAGCTTCCTTTTTGACCATCTGAGCATCTGCAGTGAGTTGGAAGCCAAACAGCTCCTGCTGGCACAGGCCACTGCTGATGCTGATAGGGTGCTGGCACGGCTGGGCCTCAGTGAACGACAACATTTGCAACACCTCATTACAGACACTCAAAATGAGGTGGAATCTCTGAGTGTGAAGGTTGCACAGCGCAGAAAACATCTCAGCAAGGCATTCACAGAGCGAACACAGTTCCTAATGGCTGTGGGCCAATCCATTTCCTGGGTCCAGCAAAATGAAAAGAAGGCCCAGGCAGAGGAGTATATTGCTCTGCTTCCTGAAGACCTGGCCAAGCAGGTCAGAACTTGCAGGAACATCCAGAGCAGCCTGAAAGCCTATCAGAGTGAGTTGACCTCTTTGTGGTCTCAGGGGAGGGACCTGATGAGGGATGCCAGTGAAGAGGAGAGGAATGAGATCCTCACAAAGTTGCAGGAGTTACAAAATATCTTTGACAAAACATTGCATAGATGTGGGCAGAAGCTTCAGGAGCTTGAAAAAGTCTTTGTGTCCAGAAAGTATTTTAAGAGCGATCTGGAAAAGATCTGTCTGTGGATAAAGCAAGCAGATATTGTTACATTCCCTGAAATCAATCTGATGGTTGGAGACCCTGAACTGGAAATGCAGCTCCTAAAATATCAACACATAGTTGAACAAGCGGTCGAATATGAAAATCTTCTTCTAATTGTGCAAAGAGCTGGACAAGAAATATTGCCTAGTTTAAATGAGGTAGACCACTGCTATTTGGATGAAAAGCTCAACAGTCTCCCCCTACAGTATAATAGCATATTAGCATTAGCCAAGGAAAAACAAGAAAAAATCCAGCAGGCCATTCTCACAAGAAACGAGTACACCTCTTTTATCGACGTCACTTATAAAGCACTGAAAGAACTCGAGGAACAGTTTAATACCCTCAGCATCCAACCAGGAGGATTACATACTGAAGAGGTTATCAGTTTGCAGAATGATTATAAAGCAATCCAGACAGACCTGAGTAACCTGGGTCTGGCAGTGAGTGAACTAAACCAGAAGAAAGAGGCCTTCCGTAGTACTGGTCAACCATGGTGCCCAGAGGAAATGACCCAGCTTGTGAGCTTGTACAATGGTTTAAAACGACTGATTGAACAGAAAGTGGAGCATCTCGATGAGACACTGGAGTCATTCGAGGACCACAAGGCGATGGCTTTGCAGATGGACTCCGAATTAAAGGCTACTAAAGAGCAGCTGGTAAAAGTTAATGCAGAAACACAGTCGGCCGAGGAGAGGCTGAAGAACTATCATGCTCTGGCAGGAAGTCTCCAGAGTGCTAATTCTCACTTATCAAGGCTAATGGAGCAGATGGACTCACTTGCACCCCGTGTGGACCAAGCAGCCCATGATGCCTCCAAAGAGCAAGTGGTTCTGTGGCAAGAGGAGCTGCGATCATTGCAGTCTGCTGTAGGTGAATTAATCGAAGAGTGTGAGATTAGGTTTGTCCAGAGTAAAGACTTTGAAACGGAGATGAAAAGGACATTAGACTGGCTCCAGCAGGTCAGAGATGAACTGGGAAGTGGTGTGATTGTTGACGTGCGGGTGGAAAAGGTGCAGGAGGAGATCAGAAAACAGCAAATCATGCAAGAAGAAGTGCAGTCCCGTCTAAGAATAGTTGCGTCCCTCAGTAGCAGGGAAAAACAGAAGTATGTCAGTGTGAATGAACTTGTCCCAGAGCACGTGGATACAAGCCTCGAAGAGATGGCAAAACTACAGGCAGATGTTCAGAAAGCATTGAGCTCCAGACAGGTGAGCCATTACATTTTTACACAATACATTTTTGCCAAGTAATAAGCTGTGTCTGTTTTAGTTTCTGTTGCAATTCTATTTCCCATTGTGTTCTATATTTGATTGTATTTTCCAGATAACCCTTGAAGATGCTCTGGTGTTATGCCAGAAGTACCATTTCAGGATGCAGTCTGCCTGTGAATGGCTAGAGGACGCTGTGTCCTTCCTGCAGCAGGCTAGCCTGGGCGTGGATGTGGAGAACTATGAGGAATGTCTCCGACAACAGCTGGACATTATGGCCACAGAGCAGGAGTTCCTCATCCATTTGGATGAGTTGCAGGCCCTGGTGCCTCACTTGGAGTCTATAGTTAATCCAGTAGCGAAAGAACAGCTTCACATCAGTGTGGAATCTGCAAGGCAAAGAGGCGTAGAAGTTCGAGATCAGCTCCACTGTCACCAGGATGTCCTCCATAGGTAGTTAGGATAAAATGAGGGATGACTAATTGCTAATGAGGAATGAACAGTATGTTTGATGGCACCTTTTTCTAAAATACTTTTGTCTTTACTAGTTGTGTGGCTCAGTGGAAGTCGTACCAAGAAGCAAGGCAGACTGTCATTGAGCTCATGAATGAGGCTGAAAAGAAGCTGACTGAATTTTCTACTGCGAAAGCAGCCACAAGCCAAGAGGCTGAAGACAAACTATGCAGTCATCGAGTATGAGAGGCCAACACAGGCTTTTTCTTTAAAATCTGGCTCTGTCTTTAAAATAGGAATGCTGGTTTTGATGGGTTTTTTTTTAATAGTCTCTAGTGTCGCTGGTGAATGGCTTTCAAGAAAAGCTGAGTGGTTTAGAGGAGCAAGCTGCCAAACTGGAGCTGGTGGCAAGTGATGCCAGCAAGGCTACCATCAGCCGCTCAATGACCACTGTGTGGCAGCGCTGGACTCGGCTGCGCAGTGTGGCACGAGGCCAAGAGAGTGTGCTTGAGGACACGGCACAGGAATGGAGGACCTTCAGAGATAAGGTACACTAATATAAACTCAGATACTCGTGAATCATGTGGATAAATTTGTTCATGATTTCATTTTTATATATATCTACAGCCACAAAGCAATTAGTGCGTCACATTTTTGTTTTTACAGATGAAAAAGGTGAGAGCAGTTTCTGATGAACTGCACAGTCGTTTTCCTGACACGTCTGTGGAAAAGGCATCCAAAGCCACCCTACAGTCCCTTTTGGATCAACACGACTTCCTCAGCCAAGATTTGGAACGAGAGCTCTCGTCCCTCACGCTGCTGCGTCAGTATGCTCTTAGTCTGCTGCACGATGTGGAAGTTCCTTCACCAACAAATGAGCAAGATGAGTTGCCTGGGCTGAAGGAGATCAGATGTGTGCAAGATAAAATGGAAAGGTAGAAGGAAGATCAAATGGCACAATGCTGATTTAGTCATTTTTAGTCATCCCCCCAAAAAAACAAAAAAAAGAATCCTTTTTCTGGTGCTTCTTGGAACGTATTGTCTTTGCCTTCAGCCTCCTCACACAGTCCAGGACCCAGAGGGCCCATGCTGTTCAGGAGCTGAGAGACAGAGATGAGGTGGAGAAGGAACTCAGTGTCGTAAAAATCTGGATTCAGGAGACAAGAGAGCTCCTTCTCAATCCAACACAAGATATTGATTTTCTGCTGCAGGAGCTTGAGGTATACCACACATCATCTCTTAGAAATCGATTTCCCACCATGCTAAGCATTAATATTATTATACGTTATTGTGTCAAGCTTGAGAAGAGTGATGGGTGATCTACATTTTGCACTTAGGTTGTACATGGAGATGTGATCACCTATCGTCAGAACGTAGATAAATTAGCTGAGCAGCAGCAAAGCAAGTATCTGGACTTGTACACCATATTGCCTTCTGAAATTTCCATGCAACTGGCTGAAGTCTCACTTGCACTGGGGGCCATTGAAGATCAGGTACTGTGGCCTTTAGAGTAGCCTGTCTGATTTTAAGTTGTGCAATTCAACTAATGTAGCAGTTTCCTGTGTTACAGGTTCTTTCAAAAGAGAGAGAAATTCAGAGAACCAAAGAAATAAATGAGGACATCAGTTCCCAAATCCATGACGTCTCTGAAAAACTCAGAGCTGTTTCTGTCAAATTCAAGGAAAAATCTCCCGATGTTGATCATGCCAAAGAAGAGGTCAAGGTTGGTTTTCAGTCCATACTGTTGAATTTTCAATCACTGATGGTTTGGTGTCATTTAGGCCTAATGTATATACTAAAACGTAAAAAATGATGGTGTTGTAATTATTTTACTCAGAGCCTGTCTGAGAACTTGGAAGGTTGTGGTTGTGTTCTCGCTGAACTGGATTCTGCTGTGCAAGATTTTGGGCGCAGGAATCCCTTCCTGGCCAAGCAGCTGAGTGATTCTATAAGCAAGCTATCAGAAATGCATCACAACAGTTCTCGGCTCGCTGATTGTAGAAATAACTGGATCAAAAAGGTTTGATTAGCACTCTAGCATACAAAACAGCCGTTTTCAAAACTGTGTATTGAATACGTTCCTATTTCCTATTGTTCTTGTTGCTGTTTAGGCTGTTTGTTACATAGATGAATACAATGAAATGCTGGACTTTATCATAAGATGGTCAGAGAAAGCCAAAAGTCTGCTAAGGGCAAATATCATCTGGAACTCCTCTGGTCATCTGCAGGAGCAGATACGATTGTGCCAGGTGACACGAGTCTTTTTAATAAGCTGGAGAGGGTTTGAAAGGGATAATTTTCACAAGGTCCTTTTAATGACTGTCAGCTATTTTGGTCTTCAGGCTGTACTTCGTGAATCCCGTGAGCTCCATGGAGACTTGGAATCAATGGCAGAGAAAGTGGAGCTCCTCTCTGAGGTGCTACAAGTTGAGTCTATGAGCCAGCAGGTTTGTGAACTAAGTCGACACACCGAGGAGCTGCAACAAAGCATTAAAATGCGCCTACAAAGCTTGGAGGATGCAAATAAGGTGCAACACCCTGACCAAACACGCATAAATCACACCTCATGTTAGATGTATAGTGTAATATTTGTGTACTTTTTTAGACTATGGAAGCTCTGGAGTATGAAGTTAAAGCCCTACAGATTGCTCTGGAGCAGGTCCAAGCCACACTGACCTCACCAGAGTTGGCACGCCAGAGCCTCAAAGAACAGCTGTTTCAGAGACAAGTAATCACACCACATTGGCATCATCCAGAAAACACTTTACAAACAAATATACAAATATACTATATAAACTTTTCTTGTGTTTGTAGCGTCTTTTGGCCGATATGGAGAGTCTCAAGCAGCAGGTACAGGCAGTGCAGATGTGTCAGAGTGCTTTGCAGGTCCCTGAGGAGGTGATGCCCAACCTTGCAATCTGCCGCACAGCATTGCGTTTGCAGCAAGAAGCCAGTCAGCTGCAGCATGTGGCTATTCAGCAATGTAACATCCTACAGGTAGATTGTGCTCCTGCCAAATTCTGATTCAGATCTATTCTCATAGACAAAGTCAATTAAGAAAAAATGTTTTACATGAAGGTATGGTGCCATGTTGTTGTTTTTTGCACCCCTTTCAAATATACTTATTTGAAAATGATAAAGTTACAATATAATGTCACATTTTTGTCCAGGAGGCAGTGGTGCAATATGAGCAGTATGAACAGGAAGTGAAAGACCTTCAGAGTCTGATTGAGGAGGCGCACCGAGTCATTCAGGACCGACCCATTCCTACAAACAACATCCAGGAGTTGCAGGCCCAGATCCTTCACCATGAAGTAAAATCCCCTCATTTACTTATATATTTACTTATTTGCTTGATATCCAACTGCATTATGATTGGTTATGCATTTATGAAGGAGCTGGCACAGAAAATAAAGGGTTACCAGGAGCAGATTGCATCACTGAACTCGAAATGCAAGATGCTGGCAGTGAAGGCAAAACATGCCACCATGCTGCTGACTGTGAGTGATATTGAGGGACAGCCGGAGATGGACGAGGAGGAATCCCAGAAATATTCAGCACAAGCCACAACGGTAAGAAAAGACATTCTGGATTTTGTAGATTTTCATTGTGCCTAAAGAAGTAGCTAAAGAAATACACAAATTATCATTAATTCCTACAAATCTGCCCACATGTCTGCTATCCTGTTGCTATTTCTCAGATGACAGCTGGCCGCTGTCACACTCTCTTGTCCCCTGTTACGGAGGAGTCTGGTGAGGAGGGAAGTAGTAGTGAGGTCTCATTCTCTCCCATCTGTCGCTCTCCTCCCTTCAATCGCACCGAAGTCACTGTAACTAAGGTATCTGTCCTTTTCTTTTCCTCTTGATATCTTTTCTTGATGGTCATTTGTGCCAATGTAACAGTAGCCACAAGTACTCAGGCTTTAAAAAATGCAACGCCTCAATGATGGAAGCAAAAATAAAATAATCTACTATATCATGTCCATACTCATCCAAGTTCTTCCGTTTCTACGTTTCTTAATGTTATTGTTTTTTTTAATGTTTTATTCAGATGGGAAGGGGAACACTCACAAGAGCTCCAATTCAGGAGTTATATGATCCAAATTTTGAATCTGTGGCCAACTTAGATGACTTGCAGCGCTCATGGGAGTCATTAAAGAATGTGGTACATAATTAATACAAGAATTCAGTCTTTTCATTTATTGATTCTCTCTTGTTATCAGGCTTTAATTTTAGCTCTTCAAAATCACTATTTGACTTCGAACAGATCAATGAGAAGCAGAGGTCTCTGTATGAAGCCCTGGAGAAGCAGCAGCATTACCAGGGCTCCCTCCAGTCAATCTCATCTAAAATGGAGGCTCTGGAGGCCAAACTTAGTGAGCCTTTGGAGGTCGACATAAGCCCGGACAGTCACATTAAAGCCCATGAGGTGAGTCATGACAGTACAGTGCCTGAATTGTGGAGAGAACTACTCAACTGTGGTAGCACTGTCATTGAAACAGGTATTTAGTAACACTAATCATATCACAGTTTCCCAAAAAAAGAGTCTCCTATAACTCAGTCGTCCTCTCCAGGGTCTTTTAGGAGAGATTCAAATAGTACAAGATGAAATTAACAAGCTGCAGGAGGAATTTACAGAGCATCTGGCCACAAGTTCGGTGGATTCTGGTGACCAGCTAGCCATGCAGTCGTCTCTGACAGTGTTAGCTGAGAGGATGGCCACCATCCACATGAAGGCTTCGGGCAAACAACAGTTATTAGAGGTATTTTTTTTAATATTTTCAAGTTGAAAACATACTAAAATAATTACCATTATGATGTGAAACTATTCCAGGAGCACATGAGCGATCATCTTGAAGGCCAACGGCAAGAACATGCTATACACCGTTACCATACCCAGGCTGATGAACTGGAGCGGTGGCTGATCAGAATGCGCAACGCTGTAATCTGTTCCCTTGAGCTTCGTTCCCAAGAGAAGGCAGACATGGAGGATCAGCTCGATGAATGTCAGGTAAGGGCTCCCCCTGCTGGACATTCAAAGAACAGTTTACAGATCCGGTATTAGAGATATTTAGAAAATGATTTCATTTAAAATTATTAGTTCCCCGATAATGTCACAGAAAACTTTCTGAAAATACCTGATGTATGTCTGCCATATATTTTTGAATAGCTATATATTTCAGTATTGCATTAATTTTGACAGTGGATCAGGTAAATTTACTTTGTATTTCTACTGTTTTGATTCCCTTCTCACGTGTGAGGGGATGGAACCTTTCACCTGGTAAACAAGAGCATTAGTGGAGTTAGAGGTGCATTCAGGAGGATGGGCTTCTATCCAACCGAAGCACTAGCATTAAGCAGATTATGCAGATGGCTCTGTGTGACAGGGGACTGGTTGTGGCTGTCAGACGATTAAAAGATCCTGCTGCTTCGATTGGTTTTTGTGACAAAGCTGCTAACATATCCAAGTAGGGGAATCCTAGAGAATGGCATTGGTAATGAGGAAGGAGGGAAGAGCTTGCCTTACTTTAGCCTGCTAAATCGATTGATCACCAAATCATGAGAATGTTGCTGGGGGAGGAATGTGTCTTTGAACATCGGAAGAGCCTTCATTCACAGGAATTACCCTTTTTGGACTAAGAATGGCATTCTGCATGGGACAATAACTTTTAAATTTCAGTGTTAACATGTATGCTGCAAAGAATGGAGCCTTAAGGATTAGTGGTAATGTGTTGCTCTGGAGCTGAGGTGGGAGAGCTGGCCCAAGGATGACAGCAATGGGAGAGCTCTCCTTTTCCCGGGGCTTAGGAAGGCCTCTGGTATAGTGGGTTCAGTCAGACCCTGGACCCCCTGTCTGTCAATGTCGGCGGTAAGGCACCATGTTTGAGATGGCTTCTCTCCTCCTGCTACTGCAGAACATGCTGTTAGAAATTGAAGAAAAGGTGCTGGCGTTGTCAGAGCTGTCCATACACAGCGAGAACCTTCTGCTAGAAGGCCGGACAGATATGAGGGAGGACGCTGAGCTGTTGACCAGGAGGTTACGCACATTGAAGGGTGGTTTGTTGGAGCTGCAGAAGATGCTACAAGACAAGCAGATGAACATCCAGGTGACTACTTTTGTGTTTCTGATAGTGTCTTGCTGGTATATGCATGTGACAAGATCTAAATCAATATACAATTGCATAAGTTCTTCACCTCCATGAACACTCTGTCTCTTTGGTCTAACAGGGCTCTCTGCAGCAGCAGGAGGAGAGTGATTCAGATTCCAGCCTCTCACAGAGTCCTAGTGTGCAGGAGTGGGTGGCCCAGGCCAGGAGCACCCGTTCACAACAACAAGAAGACAGTCTACAGAGTCAAAGGGTACATTTTACATTTCCACCTTGTGTTAGACCCCAGCGACCTCTAAGCTATAATATACATTACTAAAACTCAAATATCCCCACTCCATGGTGGTACTTGCTGCATTTTCTTTTCTTAATTTCTTTGTGCAGCAGATATGCATTAAAGCACTGCATTTCATTGTGGAAAAAAAGTAAAAAATTAAATAAGCAACTGTTTCCATTTCAGGAACTGGAGGAGCAGCTGGCTGAACAAAAAAAGTTACTGCAGTCAGTTGCCAGCAGAGGAGAAGAGATCCTTATCCAGCAGGCTTCACCCACTGTTACCAGGTATTTTTCATACCTTTAAACCTTTCAGTTCATATGAGCGGAGTGATTGATATTATCTCTTACTAACTGAACCTGTTCCTGCATTTCTGTTCAGTTCCACGGACCCATTTTCATCAGTTGCTGTGGTTGAGAGGGAATCTCAGGCTGATCAAGATCAAATGAGGCAGAAATGGGAAAGTTTGAGACTAGAGCTAAAAACTAAATTACAGCTCCTCCAGAAAAACCTAGAAAAGGACCACAAACTGGTACAAACCTTGCTCTATTGTCACTGTTCAAAGTGAAATCAAAGTCTGTTGACACAGTTGTTTCAAATCCATCCATCACTTTTCCCCCAGCAGGTGTACTCTAGACCTTCATGTGTGACCACGTCTGCATCTCTGTTTAGAGAAGAGTCCCAAGTTGACAAGTCCTCACTCAAGACTTTGTTTAACAACTTCAAACAGACAATAGAAGACATGCCCTCTCAGGTTTTCAATAGTTCCCTATTGAATATTTTAGCTATCTACTGGGGAACATTACTTTATCAAACTGAACATATTTAACCTTTGTGTTGTGTTTTACAGGCCAGTGATGAGTCGCAACTCCCGCAGATGGAACAGCAACTCTACGTAGCTGTGTCATCCACCTCCTCCTGGCTGGATGGTGTGGAAAACATTGTCTTGTCTGGCCCGATGCTGCTCCCTGAAAATGCTGAGACTTATCTCCAAGAACAGGAGGTACAACTAGCATTATGGGCAGATCCTAAAGGCTTGAAATTCTGTCTGACTAATTCAAAACCTCTCCGCAGACATTAGAAAATGAAGTAAAACTTGTCGTAGAGGATGTGAAGCTCAGTAAAGCCCTGCTCAGTGGAACTTCTGGGTTGAAACCTGAAGACCGAGCACTGATAGAGGGCAACCTTGACGGCCTGAAAGACAGATTAGGAGCTTTGGGTTGTGTTCTGGAGAAACGCTGTGATCATATAAAAACCAGGACTCATGAACTCACAGCCTACCAGGTTTGCTTTGTTGCCTTACACACTGAACTAAACTACAGCTCAAAATTCACTTTTTCCACCCTGAAGTCACCATCAAACCTCACAGCCTAAAGATAATAATACCCTGACTTATCCTCTGTTCAATATAGACCAAGTTGCAAGTTCTGCAAACATCTTTAATTGAGACCAAGTGCCAGATCTTACAGGCCTTAGCTGGAGCCATGGACAGGCCAGCCTCTAAACAACTCGAGGTAATGTAACATTAATGCATGGACCACCAAAGGACTGTTAATGTTCCTCATTTCCACTGTGACTGCCTTCAGGTTATTGGTAATGCAGAGGAGAGTCTGAAAGACTTTGAGCAGAAAATCACAGAGCTAAAAACCAAAGGAGCCGTACTACAAGCAGATCAGATGTCCACAAACAAGATACTTAAACTCCAGGTAAAATAACTGATGGCACAAGAATATGCAGTTATACTCAGTGTAAGCTTTACTTTTAAGTTGTTATTAGTATTGTTATTATTATTGTTATTAGTAGTAGTAGTTGTAGTATTAGCATTATTATTACCATCATCATCATTGTTATTGTTATTATACCGAATGCTGTGTAAATCAATTTATTTTTTCACTAAATAGAGTGTCCTCTTTTTTCAGGATTCCTATGAAGAGCTGGTAATGATGGTGGGTTCCCGACGCAGTGGCCTGAACCAAAACATGGCTCTGAAGGAGCAGTACGAGCGAGCGCTGCAGGACCTGACTGACCTGGTGGACACAGCTAAAGACAAGATGGCTGCCGATAACAGAATTGTTGCCAGCTCTGTGGAGGAGGTCCAACATCACCTGGACAAACACAAGGTACATTCTTGACTACGAATGCGTCCTGTCCTGCCGACGACAGAAACAACGCAGTGCTGAGAAAAATAAATGCATTAAATGTTGTGTATGTTTTCTAGGAGTTCTTCCAGGGACTAGAGTCCCATATGATTCTAACAGAGGCATACTTCAGGAAAATCAATGCTTTGATGCTTCCCAAAGAGAGACAAGCATTGGAGGACACACTAGATGAGGCTCAGACTGTTATCAAAAAAGCTCATGGTAAAGGAGTTGAACTGGAATGTATCCTAGAGGTAAACAACTTAATACTTTATCTCAAGACTTTATTTGCCTTTACCTGCAAACAAAACATGACATCAACTTTCAGAGGAAAGTGCCCTTCAAATAAAATACATTTGAAATTAAATAATTTCTAATTGGCTTGCTTGATGGTCTCCAACAGATTTAATATTGTAATTATGGTAATAATATTTTCCAGACTTGGTGCCAATTGGTGCAGGATTACCAGAACCTGAACCGTCACCTGGAGGCGGTTGAAGGCAATGTCCCTATTGTTGGTTTGGTGGAGGAGACCGAAGAACGGCTCATGGACAGAATAACATTGTATCAGGTATTGTGTGACAGAATCACACGGATTAGAATTTGCATTTTAGTGCAGTTTAATTCAGTGAAGCCTTACTGAATTAGATTATTGAAAGCTGCTCATTACTTGTATTATTCTGTGAATTTCTATAAAGGGTCTAAAGGGGAAGCTTACAGAGCATCAGCACAAGTTGTACCAAGTCCTTGATGAGGGCAAACATCTCTTGGTGTCAGTCTGTTGTCCTTCACTGGAGAATCAACTTGCACTGCTGGGCGAACATTGGCTCAACAATACCAGCAAGATCAATAATGAACTTCAGCGCCTGGAGGCCATTCTGAAACACTGGACCAGGTCAGAAAAGCTCCGGGATCTCTCAATAATAATGAAAACACTGGGACATCTGTAACAGACCAACTGTGGTTTTCTACCAGGTACCAGAGGGAAAATGCAGAGCTAAGCCAGTGGCTACAGTCGGCTCTGGAACGTCTTGAGTTTTGGAATACTCAGGCAATTTTAGTCCCACAGGAGCTAGAAACTGTCAGAGACCATCTCTCTGCTTTCCTGGTAACTACATCTTTCATCTGTCTTGATCAACTGGGATTCAAGTTTTACACCAACAGCACTGCAGTCAATTCAGTACAAGTTTATCTATTTAGCTGTCTGGTACACTCTAGAGCATTATCTAGGGTTACAAAAAACAGAAGCCTAGTTTCAGGGGAACAAATGTGCAGTTTACTCTGCACATGGTCACATTTGTTGTGTTCTCTGAAAATTGATAAAGTCCTGTATCATCACACTGCATATTTTTTAGGAATTTTCAAAGGAAGTTGAAGGAAAATCCAGCCTAAAGAGCGCTGTTGTAACTGAGGGTAACCAGCTGCTGCGGTTGAAGAAAGTGGATACGGTGGTGCTGCGGTCCGACCTGGCCCGTATTGACACTCAGTGGACTGAGCTTCTCACACGCATCCCAGTGGTCCAGGAGAAGCTGCACCAGGTACCGTCACATGCAACAGAATGGCTTAGCTGCTTCACAACAAATTGGATTATGCTTTCTGCTGCTTCACTACATGTAGAGGTTTTTCAGACTCTTGTCGGCATGTGTGTTTCTCAATGAATGTACTTTATACTGCATCAAAGTCCACGTGTCATTTCAGATCCAAATGGAAAAGCTGGCCTCCCGTCATGCTATTTCTGAACTGTTTAACTGGATATCGTTAATGGAGAATGTCACTCAGGAAGATGAAGAAAACCTGAAGAGTGCCGTCGGATCAAATGTGATTCAGGACTACTTACAAAAATACAAGGTAGTGTATTTGTAAAACAGGTCTACATAATGTTCTGTCATCATTCCTGGTTGTAACTACTTTTGTATGAACTTTTTTAACCTCAGCGTCATTTTTCTGATCTGTGATTACTGGTCATAATTTTACTTCTGCTGCTTTTTTCTTTTTTCCTATTTCAGGGCTTCCGAGTAGATTTAAGCTGTAAGCAGCTGACTGTGGACTTTGTTAACCAGTCAGTGCTTCAGATTGGTGGTCAAGACATGGAGAGCAAGCGCAGCGATAAGACCGACTTTGCTGAGCGTCTTGGAGCCATGAACCGCCGCTGGCAGATCCTACAAGGCCGCATCAATGAAAGGGTGAGGCCCAAGACTGGATAAAGCTGTAAAAACAAGCAAAATTGGGATTTTACAAGTGATAAAATCCGAATTTCCAAACTGATCCTACATAAATGACTTGCAGATCCAGTTTTTGGAAGGCCTGCTGGAGATGTGGTTTGAGTATGAGAGAAGTGTTCAAGCTCTGAAGTCCTGGATGGCAAATCAAGAAGAGAGGTTAAAGAAAAAACACCGCATGGAAGATCTGACATCTGTGCAGAATGCTCTGAAAGAATGCCAGGTGGGGTTATTTTTAAACCTTCAGTGCTTTTCTACACCTACACCACTGATTTATATATCTTGGTTAACCTAAATGGTTCAATTTTAGGAAATGGAAGAGCTGGTGAAGGAAAAAGAGAAAGAACTGGAGAGGGTGGAAGAGCAGGGCTGTGCTCTTGTCCAGAACAAGACTGATGAGGCCTGTGCTATTGTCATGGAGACCCTCCAGGGTGTCAATCACACCTGGGCTAACCTGGACCACTTGGTAGGCTTCCTCGTTCCCTTTTCACCGATTTTAAAGTGATTGTTTTTCTTACACCGGTCTGTGGTGCTCTCTCTTTGTTACGGTATTTCTCATTCAACAGATTGGACAGCTAAAGATCAGTTTGAAGTCAGTACTGGATCAGTGGAGTTTATACAAGCAGGCCTCAGAAGAAATCAATGGCTACCTGATGGAGGGAAGGTACTCTGTGTCCCGATTCCGTCTCCTCACTGGCTCTCTTGAAGCTGTTCAGCTGCAAGTGCAAAGTCTTGAGGTACGTTCTGTGTTAATGTGCTAATGAGACTTTAAGATGATAAAATACCCGCGTCTATGTATAACTGTCTGTAAAGGAGTTGCAGGAGGAGCTGGAGAAACAGGAGAGCAGTCTCAGAAAATTTGGCGCACTGACACACCAGCTGCTGAGAGAATGCCACCCATCAGTGTCTAATTCTCTCAACAACACTCTGACAGACGTCAACGCGAGGTGATTTTTTTCGAGCACTTGCTAAATTGGTGAAGCCAATCCACCTTTCAGATACAAGCGGAGCTATTTTTGTTGTTCATTTGTATGACTTATTTTTTATATTCTTACATGGATGTATATATTCTAATGCAGATGGTCTTGTTTGCTGGAGGAGATTGTCGAGCGTCTCAGAAGCAGCAAGGCCCTGCTTCAGCTGTGGCAGCGCTATAAGGAGCTTTTTGAGCAGAACTGCAGCAACATCCAGCTTCAGGAGGAAATGGCAGACAAGCTCCTCAAACATGCATGCAGCAAGGACATCGCTGATAAGGAACTGTCTGACTGGATAGAAGAATGTAGTGTGAGTTCTTTATTAGAGTTACATTAATGGATGCTACTGGGCCATTGTTGCAAAATGTATGGAATCTGTGCATATAATCTTTTATATAGATATATTAATGTTAATCAATGAAAATAATCCAAGAGAAAAGCAAGGCCTCTCTCTAACTGCATGGATGTGTTCCCTTAGGATGTGCTTCGAGCACAGGCTCCACTGCAGGCCTCCTTGCAGGTTCTACAGGAACTCGGAGATCAGCTGAAACAGCAGGTGGACACATCGGCTGCGTCTGCCCTCCAGTCCGATCACGTCTCCCTCACTCATAGGCTGGCTGCTGTGGAACATGCACTTACCAGACAGCTCACCACTCTGCAGGTAGTGGAGTCACAGTGTCAATAATCACTAAATGACAGAGCCGATGCTTCCAACTGTCACCGATCACCAAAAACGCTGATCAGAGAACATGTAATGAGAGTTTTACTTGAGGGGTTTTTGCATTCACACTGATTTCTTCTCAATTCCAGACTGGAGTTCAGGACTATGAGATCTTTAATGAACAGCTTGATTCACTGGGAAGCTGGATAGTTAAAGCTGAGGAGGCTTTGGAGATACAGGACCCCAATGGCTCTACTGACTCAACAGTGGTTCAAGACCGCATGGAGGAGCTCAAGGTTTTTGTGTTCTCTTCAGGGTGTCATGAATCTACTTAAAAAACAAACAAAATGTAACCCTGCTTACATGTCTGTGTCCAGAAACTCATGTTGAAATTCAGCAGCATGGCTCCTGAACTAGAACGTCTCAATGAGCTTGCTTATCGGCTCCCTTTAAACGATGCAGAGATCAAGCGCATGCAAAACCTCAACAGAAGCTGGTCGACATCCTCAGGACAGACCACGGAGAGGTTCAGGTACTGAGCAATAACTTTAAAAAACATTTTTTTATAAGTACATTTAAAATGTCCCAGTTAAGGCGAATGTACCCACTGTATGTATGCTGTATGGTAACTTCCAGCAAGCTCCAGTCCTTCCTGCTGCAGCAGCAAACCTTCTTGGAGAAGTGTGAAACATGGATGGAGTTCTTGGTCCAAACAGAAGAGAATTTGGCAGTGGAAATATCTGGAAACTACCAGAGTTTGATGGAACAACAAAAAGCGCATGAGGTCGTATCCAAAATGGTGGCAGAATAGGATGTTTATTATTCGTTATTTAATAATCATTATTCATTATCCTCCAGTTATTCCAAGCTGAGATGTTCAGTCGACAGCAAATCCTACACTCTATTATCAGTGATGGACAGAGGATGTTGGAGCAGGGTCAGGTAGATGACAGGTAAAAGATCTTATTTTCACGATTACTGACCTGTTTTACCACTCCCAATAACAATTACATCGGTCACCTTGTCCAGGGATGAGTTCAACCTGAAGCTGGCTCTCCTGAGCAACCAGTGGCAGGGTGTCGTACGACGTGGTCAGCAAAGACGGGGCATCATCGACAGCCTGATCCGTCAGTGGCAGCGCTACAGAGAAATGGTGGAGAAGCTGCAGAGGTGGATGGTGGAGGTCTCCCAGCCAGCAGAGGCCCTTCAATCAGGAGCTACAGTGCCTCTGCAACAAGCTCGCTCCATGCTCGATGCTGTCCAGGTACCTAATGTACAGTAAAAGCTTACAAAACACATGTCAAGATACTGCTGGATTACAGAGATACACTGTTTGACAAGCTAACTTATTATATCACTAGGATATGAATATTGTATCCATTTACTCTTCAGTTGAAGGAAAAGGTGCTTCACGGTCAGCAAGGCAGCTACATTCTAACAGTAGAGGCAGGCAGACAACTGCTTCTGTCAGCAGATAGCTTTGCAGAAGGGGACCTGCAGGTGGAGCTCACTGGCATCCAAGAGCAGTGGAAGCATGCCAGCTCCCACCTGGAGGAACAGAAGAAAGCCCTCACCTCCTTGTTAAAGGTAAAAGTACCTGTAACTGCAGAAGTACAAGAATTATCCTGATAAAACAAATTAGTCCAATAAAACATACTGCGAGGACACAGTTGTAGACATTGATTGTATCATATTCAGGACTGGGAGAGATGTGAAAAGGGAATTTGTGGATCACTTGAAAAACTCAGAGCCTTCAAACGTCAACTCTCTATGCCGCTTCCTGATCACCAGGAGGATCTTCAAAATGAGCAGATGCGCTGCAAGGTAAGTGAAAAAAAATCACTCATTCACGCATCAGTAGACCTTCCATATGACCTTAGGTGAGAAAACCTGACGAAATGTAATAACAGTTTTGAGGTAAAGATAAAAATTCTCTCTTGAAATAATTGTTTATTGTTTCATTGGATTGACAGGAGCTTGAAAATAGATTTGATGGTTGGACTGGGGATCTGGCCCATCTGTCTGTGCTGCGGGAGTCTCTCTCCTGCTATATCAGTGCCGAAGACCTCTCTGTGCTCCAGGAGCGAACGGAGCTCTTGCACCGCCAATGGGACGAAATCTGCCATCAGGTAGGTGCCCTGCCCCTCCTTATTTGGTTTGAATATTTTCAGGATAAATGGATCTTATCGGCTACTGTTCAGATTGGTAACAAAATATGTTATCTTAGTTCATAGTCTTCAATTAATGACGCATCCAAAGTATTGGAGTCTTTTTTCTCAATTGAATATGGATCTTCTTCCTGTCTACTTCCAGCTGGGGGCGCTGTTGTCACACTGAACGATAAAACTGAATTGAGTCTGTATGATGACACAAGCTTCCTTTTCAGACATACAATTTTTTTTATATGTGATTAACTGTTTTCAGGAAAGTCTAATCATCCATTGGGAAGGGTTTGATATAATGCATTTCTAACATTATTAACATTTCGAACAAATGTCCATTTACTTAAAAAGCTTACAATACAGAACATCATTCCTTAATTTAGTCAAAGGTAACTCAAAAAGACATTCTACTGCAGATTTTAAAGAACAAATTTCCTGTCTGCAGCAGCTATTTTTGGTGTGTAACATGAAACCTCAAGTTTAAAGTCTTGTTCTCTGCGGCATCCTGTGCAGGATTGATAAACTCACACAGGAAGCACATTTACTGCTCAGTGCAAATGTGTCAGTCACGGTGTAGTGATCTCTGCTAGGTTCAGAAACCTTTTTACATTAGTTTAATTTTTTTTGTCACCCTGATATGCAATTAGTTGCACTTAGTTAAGACCTATATCGCTGTTGTGGACAGTTGTCTTTGCGCAGGCAGCAGATAACCGAGAAGCTGAATGAGTGGGCTGTATTCAACGAAAAGTATAAGGAGCTCTGTGAGTGGCTCACCAGCATGGAGGGCAAAGTCTCCCAGAATGGAGACATCAGCATTGAGGAGATGATCGAGAAGCTCCACAAGGTAAACATGTCTGAATGACAACATGTCTCTCATTTGGTATCGACTGTATTCTGAAAATACTGTTGAGTTAATATTTGACTTCACTGGACAGTGAAAATTAAAGATCTAAAATTGACACTAGAGGATAATTACTTAACTGTTATGGTACACATTCAAACTTGCTTGCCTTGCATTGTGTCTCAGGACTACCAGGAGGAGATTAAAGTGGCAGAAGAAAACAAGCTCCATCTGCACCAGCTGGGAGAACGCCTGGCTAGAGCCAGTCACAAAAGCAAGGCACTAGAGATTGAACAGAAACTCAACAAAGTTGGAGACCGGTGGCAGCACCTCCTGGATCTCATCGGAGCCAGGTAAAAAGACACGCTTCAGTGGATAAACATGCCTCCAGGAGTTGCTCATGAAGGTGCACATCATTTTTTCTGTTGACAGAGTGAAGAAGCTCAGAGAAACTCTGGTGGCTGTACAACAACTGGATAAAAACATGAACAGCCTTCGCTCCTGGCTGGCCCACATAGAGAACGAGCTGTCCAAGCCCATCTTTTATGACTCCTGTGACTTCCCGGAAATTCAGAGGAAGCTTGATCTGCAACAGGTAACAGTGCACAGCACCGTGCTGAGTGTGTTCATGTGGAGTGTAGACAATGTTGCATGATATTTACAAAGATCCTGACTTTTTATTTGTCATTGATGGCGCATCAGGAGCTTCAGCGTGACATAGAAAAACACAGCACCGGAGTGGCATCCGTGCTGAACCTGTGCGAGGTGCTTCTGCACGACTGTGACGCCTGTGCCACGGATGCAGAGTGTGACTCCATCCAGCAGGCGACCCGCAGCCTTGACCGCCGCTGGAGGAGCATCTGCGCCATGTCCATGGAGAGGAGACTCAAGTAAGACAACCAGATGATGGAGGAAAAGGAGTTTATCAACGATTTGTTGTTTATGACGAGCCCCTGTTTTAGGATTGAAGACACATGGCGGTTATGGCAGAAATTCCTGGATGACTTTGCACATTTTGAGGAGTGGCTTGCCATTTCGGAAAAGACTGCCTCTCATCCAAACTCCTCCGGTGTATTGTACACTGTAGCCAAGGAAGAACTTAAGAAATTTGAGGTAAGCCCTTAGAAAAGAATGTTTATTTTGTTATCGCAAATGGTTGTACTGCCATCAATGAAATGTGTTTTTCTGTAGACTTTCCAGAGGCAAGTCCATGAAAGCCTGACCCAGCTAGAGTTAATCAACAAGCAATACCGTCGCCTGGCCAGAGAGAACCGCACGGACGCCTCGTGTCATCTGAGGGAAATGGCTCACAACGCCAACCAGCGATGGGACAACCTCCAAAAGAGAGTGGCCTCCATCCTCCGCAGGCTCAAAGTACAATAGATCCTTTCACCTTGTGTTCAAAATGGCGGATGTGCTTGTTTGACTGGATCGATGCCCACATACCCTTCAGCCAAATGTTATTTTTTGCAATTATTCTCAGAGCAACATGTCTCTTTCAATTTTACAGCACTTTATTAATCAGAGAGAGGAGTTTGAGACTGCCCGAGACGCTATTTTGGTGTGGCTGACAGAGATGGACCTGCAGCTGACCAACATAGAGCACTTCTCAGAGTGCGACATCCAGGCCAAAATCAAACAGCTCAGGGTTAGTTTGTCACATTTTGTCTAAGAATCTTGTTTTCGCTATGAAAAACAGAACTGATGGGGATCTCTCTGCGCCTCCACAGTCATTCCAGCAGGAAATTTCCCTCACTACAGCCAAAATTGAGCACATCTTCCACCAGGGAGAGACATTGATCGAGAAGAGCGAGCCTCTGGATGCCGCTGTGATTGAGGAGGAGCTAGAAGAGCTTCAGCGCTATTGTCAGGAGGTGTTTGGAAGAGTGGAGCGCTACTACAAAAAGCTAATCCGGCTCCCTGTAAGATTTGAGTGAATATTACACAACTGTTGACCTCTGGCTCGCACAGGTGTCTTCAAAACATTAGCCTCCGTAGCCAATATGTGAACGTGTCTGTTGGTTTTCTGAAATGTTATATTAGGAGATGATCACTTCATTTTAATCATGTGCATGTCATTGTATGGTTGTAATATTAATATTGTGTTGTAATGGTTTGTTCCTTCAGCTGGCAGACGACGATACTGAAGTGTCACTCTCAGATCGTGAATCGGAGCTGGATGAGCCTGGTGACTTGTCCAGCATACCCTGGAATGAGCGTTTGGGGGATGGTTTCCTATCTCCTCTGCCCTCCTCAGGACGCTCAGCTTCTCTGGCAGCCCAGCTCCGGACTGAGCGTTCTGGCAGGGACACCCCAGCCAGTGTGGATTCCATTCCACTGGAATGGGACCATGACTATGACCTGAGCCGTGGGTTGGAGAGCGCCAGCAGGGCCTTACGTGAGCAGCAGAGTGAGGAGGGAGACTTCCTCCAGAGGCCTTCCTCCAGCTTGTCTGGTTAGTTTCCTTCCATTTTTCTCCTTAGAATAATTGCAATTTTGTGGGCTTGTTTCCTGCAAGGTAGAGAAAATCTGTTTATGCTGTTTACCAGCATCTTTAATATGTAATAATTTTTTCCTCGGGAACCCATGATTGCAGAGTCTGCCATGCTGTCATATCAAAGCATATTCTCCATTTTACAGTTGAGCTCAATGCCGAATTCATTATGTATGGCAGACCCTTACAAGTTAAATTTCTGTCCGTTCGCTCTTTCCAAAATAATTAGCGAAGATCAGAAAATCACTCTGTTAATCACATGTAGCATCAGATGTCAGCTTCTCACGAGTTACGGTTTCAGTCATGACGGAGACAACAGTTCAATCCCCACTCCTGAATGTGTGTACTGTATAATTTTTTTTCCAGATGTAGTCATCCCAGAGAGCGCTGAGACCTTTGTTAAACTTACAGAACAAACACTGAGGTCCTGCACTGGTAGGCCACAGCAGACCCCAGCATGATACAAGTGTTTGGGGCCAGAATTAACAGCTTCACTGAGTAACACCTCAGTTGTAGGCCATCCACTGGCTTTGTCTTTCATTTTGGTCATTTCATTTCTTCTGCACACTTTGGGCACCGAATATAATGTGTCACAACACTTTCTAACACTTGGGGAATAGGGTCAATTCCATTTTACCCTTTAATTTGCCACCTTTCCTTTGGTGTTGAATTCAGCAGAACTGAAATGGAATTCAGCCTATCCCATTATTCTAACTGGCTTTCTCACTTTTCTTTGCGGTGTGTAGCTAACCTTTTTGGGTAGTTTGAGTTGTTTCAAAAGCGCATGTAGTTTCAGTGTCATGTTAAGAAGTCTGGACTTTTAACGTTATAAAAGACTGCAGATTTGTGTGCAGAAAGTTTTTCGGTGGCTCCATTCACACAGAGAAGATGTGAGGAAAATGCTTTTGAATTCTGCTTTTCAAAATGCACATTAGTAAGGCAACATAGCAAAGATCACCCACTTAAAAGATGATTAAAAGACGAAAGGTGAACTGGTGACGCTGTGCTCCTTTAACAGACTTTTTGTGTTTCTCTGTTTAAATGGGGCCTCGTACGTTCTTGGGTTGTAAGGTACATATCTAGAGTTCACCACAATCTCCAAGGTTTACGCTGGTGCTGTGTCCGCAGGTGAGGTGGCCTCTACAGACTCTAATATTCACCCGCTTGATGCCACCCGGTTCCACCTGCAACAACTGGAGGGCAGCCGCAGCCGCACGCCCACAAGCACAGAAACAGACGCCTCATATATGGGATATGTACGTGTTGCACTTGGTGACTCCATATGGAATCCTCAGACTGGTTATCCTCTCCTCTGACTGTGCAAACAAATACCTGTTGTTCTCCAGATGCGGCTGCTCGGAGAGTGTCGTGGGAGCATTGATGCGGTCAAGAAGATGGGCTTTGAGCTGAAGGAAGAGGAAGACACAGTGTCGGGACTGGCAGACCCTAGTAGCTCAGAGTCGCAGACATCAGGCAATACTGCACAACCATTAACCCTGACACACAACTCTGTAACATGTATGGGTGGTTTCACCGGCATCTCGTGTTGCTTTGCCCTCCAGGAGTGATCGAGCGCTGGGAGCTGCTGCAGGCTCAGGATCTCAGCAAAGAGATTCGTACAAAGCAAAACCAGCAGCAGTGGCAGCAGCTGAACTCGGACCTGAACAAGATTTGGGCTTGGCTGAGGCAGACAGAGGAAGAGCTGGAGCAGCAGCAGAGGCTGGAGCTCTGCACGGACATTCAGACCATAGAGCAACGCATCAGAAAGCTCAAGGTTGATGCTCGTGGGGCATGTTTTAAAAAGCTCAGGCTACATCCCCAATGTTGTTGAACATTTTTGTTAATGCCTAAGTCGTTTGCATGGTTGAAATGTAGCATTAGCTTACATTTCTGGAGGGTTCTTTATATTTATGAAAGCAACAACCTTTTCTGGTTATTCTGGATTCTTAAACAAACTTAAACATGTGCGTACAGGAGCTGCAGAAAGCGTATGACAAGCGCAAACCGATCGTCCTCTCCATCAACCTGTGCAGCAACGAATTTGTGCAGACCGACACGGCAGAGTCCCGAGAGCTTCAGGCCAAGCTGAAAGACATGAACAAGCACTGGGACAGAATGGGCAGCTCGCTGGAGGAATGGAGATCTGCCTTACAGGAAGCCCTCATGCAATGTCAGGTAGGTTGGAGTCAAAGAGGAAGCTGAGAAATCCCCATGGGGTTCCAGTGCTTCAGCTTGATCTGTGACTTGAAGGATTTCCACGAGATGAGCCACGGGCTGCTGCTCTGGCTGGAAAACATCGACCGCAGGCGGAACGAGGTGGTTCCCATTGACCCTATCCAGGACAGCGACACTCTCCACGAGCATCACAAAACACTGACGGTATCTGTGAAGACACATAAGCATCGGTTGTTTAAAACTATTTGAAGCATATTAAAATTCACGGCTGTAAATGTCCACAGCAAATCCGCCAAGAGCTGCTGGACTCGCAGCTCAAAGTCGCCTCCCTTCAGGACATGTCCCTGCAGTTGCTGGTCAACTCTCAGGGCAGCGACTGCCTGGAGGCCAAGGAGAAGGTTCACGTTATTGGCAACCGCCTCAAACTGCTGCTGAAAGAAGTAACCCGAGATCTGAGAGAGCTGGCCAGGATCCTGGACATCACCAGCAGTCAGCAGGTGGGCTGCTCAGCAGGGGGTGGAGGCTGAACGCTGGCTCCTGGCGCCTAAACCTCCCTTTTGTGTTTGTCTTGGTCAGGATCTCTCATCTTGGTCTTCTGCTGATGACCTGGACACATCCGGCTCCCTGAGTCCCGTATCAGGGCGGAGTACTCCGAGTCGGCGACGATCGGTAACGCACACATACGCTGACACACACCTGCCTGCACTTCCTGCTTTGTTAGAACCCAGGTGTTGAGTGACTCCCTCACAGTAACCTGCGGCCCAAATGCCCTGATGGAGGCCATGTTTAACCTTTCAGCCTCTCTCGTCACGCCTTTCCATACCTCTGCTTCATACTTTCTGAACCTTTTCGTTTCCTCACCCTTGCATGTTGTTCATTACCTGCCAGATGACTCCCCTTTCTAAATTTTGTCAGCTAATTTTTAACTTTTTGACCTCCCTATTTGTCACTTCTTCAGCATTTTCAGCAAAATCCTATAAATCCTACAATTTCTCTCACTCGAGTTTCCTCTAACATTCCTGCAAGCTTGATGTCTGTAGCATCCTCCGAAATTCCTTGGCTCTCATTCAACTGATGACTGTTCAAAATTAGCATAGCACCTGTGTGATATATTCATATACCCTGTAAGGAGTGACTTTATATTTGTATATTTGGACTGATGTAGTCAGTCAGCATTTGTGTATCAGTATTGGGTCACAATTTGATCTTAATCAGTCCAAACAAGCGTGTCAATGATTAAATGTGAAAGTCATGCATCGCTCTGTAATTTGTTAGCTTCTTCTTTGGATTGAATTTGTTGGAACTCACATCTGAAACACGACAAAGGCTTAACCCTTGTCTCCTTTATGAGGGGCAGAATCCCACGAAGCAGATGGAAAATCTGCTTCATTCACTTTTGATTTTTGTCACTGCTCTTCTCTCATTTTGGGATTTCTTTTCATCGGTAGCTTTTGTCTTGATTTGCCTGGATTTAAACACACTTTCTTTCTTTTACTCCCCCTCCTCCCTGTTCATTGCAAACAGCAACGGGGCAAATGTAGTCGGTCCCAGCCCGGACCCTCTGTGAGCGGCCCTCACCACAGGTACCTCTCTGTTGGTTTTTAGGACATCCAGAAGATAATGGAACTCATCAGCCCATGATGCTCTTGGAGGCAGACGCTTTGTCAAAAATAGCTAATATTTATCTAACAGCTGCGCTCTGAAAGGTTTTCAATAGCGACACCAGTCGTGCACCACATGCTGGTGAATTCCATCATCTTCTGAGGTGAAGAGGTGACGTGAAATGCAGCTTAAATATCCTCCATGAATATATTTCCCACTAAATGGTGCGAAGCCTCTTTTCTTGCCTCTGCCCTCTGCTGCTGAACATCCCTAACCTGAGGGCTTTTCTCACGTTTCGACACAAGCACTTCTCTAACAGTCCCTCGCCGTTACTGAGCGCACTCTCCTTTTCAAATCTCTGAGCCAGTAAATGTCTGCAATGAACAATTCAAATTCTACAAGTTCCTCTTTCTCTCTCGCTCTCATTGTGACGTCTTATTCTTCCTCTGCTGCTGCTGCTGCTGCTATCGCATCATCTTTCCACCCTCTGCCCCCTCCAGTCTCACCTGTCAGCCTCTCAGCTCCTCCTTTGTTAAAGGGCACATTTGGTGCCAGCACAGGACAACCTGTCACTCACCCGGAGTTGATTTTAATTTGATACAAACGTTTTGATTTAAGCATGTGTGTGTATTGACTTAGCTGGTATGAAGCATATGCTACATCTGTCAGCCTCACTGGACAGACTGAGACGAGCAGAGGCCCGCTCCTCTGCTCGTCTCACAGTTCACAGAGGCTTCTAGAGGTTGTTAGATGTTCTGTGTTCTGTTCTTTCAAGTGTGCTTTGCATTTTCCATGGGACACAAAGAGTCCTTTTATGAAAATATCCGCCGGCCAATCAGCAGATTATGGCAGCATGTCCTCCTTTTATCCTAACCTTTTTTGCACATTAATGCGAGCTTCTTTGTCAACTCTCTGTGTTTGCTGCTAGATTGTACAGTTATGACTGTGTTTGGCCACAAGTAACGACAAGCTGGGTGTGTGTTAACTTTATTGACACTCTCCCCATCACTAAACTCTTGATTAGATTGGGAAATGGGTTGAAACAAATGTGGAGATCAGGATATTGTCTGTCGTAAGTCTGTTTACCAGGTTAGACTGATTCAGTCCGTCATAGTTTGCTGAGAAGTTCTCTTTAGTCTGAGAAACCCGGCCCAGGAGTGACTAATATCCAGTCTGCATTATGAACGTCATATCCACAGGTATCCCAGCGGCGCTGGATCCGTTTCCTTCCCTTCTGATGCCGAGGCGCCGCGGCAACGCGGGGGATTCCTGCGGCGGGTCCTCTGGGTCGCTCTGCCTCTCCAGCTCCTCCTGCTCCTTTTAGTGGTCTTTGCTTTCCTGCTGCCAATGTCTGAGGAGGACTACTGTTCCCAGACCAACAACTTTGCCCATTCCTTCTACCCGATGCTCCGCTACACCAACGGGCCACCTCCAGTGTAGAGTGACAGCACAAACCCTTCTCTCCAGTGTTCTTCCAATCACTCCATGTGGAATCATGCTGAGCAAAAATGATCTTTGTCATTTGTTTAATGCGCGTGTGTGTGTGTGTGGGGGGGTGTATGACACTGGAACTGGTCTCACATCTGTGTGTCAGTAATTGTGCGTCATCGGGCAGAGAAAGCTGAAGCTCAAATCAGTGTTATTTATAAATGCTGAATTTCTCGGAGCTCTGTCAGTGGGTAGCACCAAAGTTAGATGCTGTGAAGTTGCTTAAAACTAAAAAAAAAGCTTGTTGAAAAAGAATATACGTTTAATATATGTGACATTGCATTTATTTTTTTACCTGTATTTTGGCATGCTTTTGCTTTTTTCGACTTCATTGTGTCTGTGTTAAACGGCCTATTTTTAACTTAAATTAGTTGTTTTAATTCACAGCTGGACAGAACTGAAAGAATTTAACCTTTAACACCAGTCATTCATGGTCTTTTTGACATGTTTTTATTTTTTCAAGAAAATATAACTTTATGACATATAGAACTAACATATATTTTGTATGTCAGCTAAGTATCAAATGTATAACAGTCCAAGATTATATAACATGTATAGAATGGTAAGAAAAAAAGAATATGGAAAATCTCTGTATATGCAACCTTAAATAACAATGAATGCCAAATCCTCATTTTGACATTTGTCTTTAATTTTTGTCTCATTATATATGTCCAATTTTTCTGTTAACTTTAGTTTATATTACATTTTAAGTGCAGACATGTGTGTGAAAAGCTATTTAAAGGGGCCCAGGGCTGGAGGAGGAGAGTTTAAGGAGCTGTTTGGAAAGTCCTTGAATTGTCTGGTGAGCAGGACAGAGCCAGTGGATGTTGACGGGATAAAGGTGATGATGCACCGCTAGTAGTTCGATGGGTTCCATATTGGGAAAGACCCTGCCTGAGGCCTCCGGACCCAACATTTGATAAACAACCGGCTGGAAATCCTCCACCTGGCCACAGGATTTTGATTTTTAAGGAGTCTTTTTAAGTGAGTAGCAGCAGCGATGTCCTCTGGCGACTCTTCTGCTACGATGCTGCTGACTTAGAGAGGTGTGTTGAGATCTCACTCCAATGATTTTCCTGCTCTCTTCCCCCTTTAATGGAACCTCTCAAAGTTCCCCTCACCTCTCGCTCCTCTGTCTGCTGGGCCAGGCTCTGTTTGAGGCTCCGGAGCTCCTCTCTGCTCTTCTTCTCCTGGCTCTTCGGGTCTGAGCTGGCTGTGCTCCGTTTGTTCTCCACCTCGGCCCTCCCCTGCACCAGCTGATCCAGCCTCCTCTTCCGCTCCAGCATGCTCTGACTGTGTTCTGTGACCTTTCACCTGGCCCGTCAGGCAGAAGTGTTATTTAGAAGATTAAAAATATATCGTTATCAATTCCATTTATCCACCCACAAACCAATTTGGAAACCCTAATGCGTTAAAATGATGCGCTGAAACTGCCTCTGGATTTATCTCCAGCCTGCACCCCTCTCCCCTCCACCTTTAGCTCATTGGTGTGGGACATTTGGGCCTTGAGCTCCGTGTTGGACACCTTGGTGGCCCTCAGCTCGTTTTGGAGCCGCTCCAGTCTCTTCTGCAGCTTCTTCACCTCCCGGTGAGCGTTATCTTCCTCCCCGGAGTGACGCTTCTTCTCCTCCTCTAGCTCTGACACCTTCTTCCTCAGGAGTTGGACGTGGAGTCCTTTGCTCTCCAGCTGGTCTTTCTGTGACTTCAGCTGTAGAAAATTGGAACACTTTGTTTACTGCGGGTCATGCGGCACCATATTAGTGGCAGAGAATGAGCCGTTCAACCTTTCGCTGCAGACTGGAGGTTAAATGTCTGCTCTCCACCAAAGCAGCTGCCTCTTGCTGAATCAGCTGCTGCACACGTGACTGAATGAGCTTCAGCGTCATATCAAAACTCAGATCTGCTGCAATATTCTCGATGTTCATGCGCTCTGACAGCTGCTCCACAAACCCTTCGTACTGGTAAAAACATGTGACATGGAATTAGCTCAGCAGAGACGGCGAACAGCTAACTGCCCCGTTTTAACTGTGATACCATATGACTTTACTCACATGCTCTTTGCTCTGTCTGAGCCCATCTCGTTGCACATGTGCAGTTAATAACTCGGTCTCAGCCATGTGCAGCCTCTGCCGCAGGTCGTGAACTTGTCGCTCGGCAAGCTCGGCCCTCTGGGCCGCACTGTGGTGGAGTTCTGTCTGCTCGCTCAGCTGCTCGGAGACCCGGGCCAGCCTGGCCTCCATATTGGACAAGCGCTGCTTTCAAAAACACAGCACGGGTGTTGCATGTGTGCAGCATTAGGTGATATATATATCAAAGCTATATATATAAATATCTCCAGCTGGTATCATTTTGTTGTTTCCTTAAACTAAATGCAGGAGGATTGAAGCCTTGAACACTCTGGGTCTTGCTGAATATCTTTACATCTCACCTCGTTGCATAGATTCTCCACTACGTGTAGCACGTCCCGCTCTGTGGGGACGACCACAGTCTCGGATTTGACCTGCAGCAGGGAGGCCACCTTTCCCAGGAAGGCCTGCAGTCTCTCCTCAGCCGCTCGGGTCTCTCCGTGGCTCTGCTGCAACCTTCTTTCCAACTCCTTCACCTGTTTCTCTAAACAAAGTGACTCCCGTCGACCTGCTTCGATCACTCGCTTGCTGGCCTCGACCCGCTCCAGCAGGGTTTCCTTTTCCATCTCCATGTCCCTTCTTCCCGCCACCAGGTCATGTAACTCCTGAGGGTCAGCGGGTCACAGAAAGCACCCGAACATTTTGACTGTCATGGTGAGTTTAATGATTTCCACAGAACTTTAACGGTGCAGGTGTCTCGCTACATTCTTTTTAATGTAATTTTCCCCTCATCTGGTGATGTGTGGTTACCAATTTGAGTGAATCGAAGGCTGCTGAGCTGCTGGCCACCTTCCTCCTCTCTCGATCCAACTCCGCTGTCAGCCTGACCGTCGTCTCGCTGCCACTTTTACACTCCAGCTCAAAGGACTTCACACACTCCTCCAATACCCCAATTCTCATCTTCAGTCTCTCCCTCACCTGAGACTGGTCAACCTCAAATGAACAAATGACCATTTAGAAATAATTATACATGACAGATTAGGTTTTTGCTGACATGCAATTTAAAGAACAAATACATAAAATATGGGTCATATAAGCCTACCTCATCAAAGTTTTCCATAACTTCTATAATCAGTAACGTTGCAGGAAGTCAGATATAGTTTGAAGTTGTGCAGAGAAATGTTGCCGTTTATGAAGTCTCCAGGCAACCCTCAACAGAGACTGTCTATACCCGGATACAACAGACGGGGGCGATAAAGTTTGGAATAACGGCAAATTCTAAACAGTCGTTTTAGGCAGGAAAGAAAACTCAAAATGCATGAATCACGTAACACTAAAAAAATATCTTCAAGTTATTTAGTCCCAATGATCAATGGCAGATATGCAATAAATAATCCAAAAGGGGAGAACATGATGGAAACTAAAGTGAAGCTCAACTTGATGGTATTTTCCCTGATTTTAGACTTCAAGGTGGTTAGAAGCTGTAAAGTGAACTCATCAAATTTTGTTGGATAACAGTTACACTATAACAATATTTTACATAGTATTGTATTGTTTGTCAATAAGCTTGACATATTTCGTTATTATAGCAGCCTAATTAATCTACCTTGCACACATTTTATGACGCTTGTGCACTATTTGTGGTGCCTGCAGCCACCACTTTGACACACATTGTGAGTAAAAATATATCTACGCACGTATGATATTGGAAGCGGGCTTACAGATTCTGAAATGTAAAGAAAACAGGTTAAAAAATATAAATAGACGGGTCAAATTGGCCTTATAGACCAAGCACAGGGTAAAGGAAACCTTTCAAGCAGGAAATGACAGTTTTAAAAAAAAAACTTTATTAGCAAACTACAGCAGATGCGCATCTATGCACTGTATAATGCTTGTGTCATGTCAAATATGTTATCTTTACATTTATATTAACGAACGTTTATTCTATCGTTAAAACTGTTTTTGAAATTCATCTTAAATAAACCGGTTTGCTTTGGCTGGTAAGCGTCTAGGAGCTACCCACACATTGGCTAACACTAGCCTACACTGAGCAGCAGCATGTTGTCAGTGCTCAATAGATTCATCCATAAAATAAGAACAAGATACAAAAACTATAATGGTTTTTGCTACTTGCTCACAGTGTTGCTATCATTTTCAATAATCGTCATGTTTATATTGGGGGGTGGGGGCGGTAGGGTTTTTCAAGGTCAGTCTTGTGTGTTGTAATTTGAAATGCAGGTTTTATGTGGGTATCCAAGTGCTAGTTTGTTTCGCTTTTATTTTCACGAAGTGTAACTGGGTTATCTCCTGTGTTGCAGCCCCCTGGGTTTGACGAAAAATGCTTCTCAGGTCTTTGTGGTGCAGATTGGGGACTCAGCTGTCATTAGAGAAGAAACCAGTTCTCAGCTGTGGCTTGACCAGCATCTCCCAGTCGCTCCATCCACACAAATATGGGTCTAATCCCAGGACTGGCTGGGTCCATTCAAAGACCTGTTTAAACACTCACCTCCATCAGAATGTAGGACATGTTCTCACTGCCTCTGGACTGAAATGTTTGACCAGAACCTCAGTGACGTGTGGGGTCGCAGCTACATGCTCATGGGAACCGAAGCGACTCTACTCCACCAATCCTGTCAATTTAATGTTAAAACCCAATTTAAAATCTGCAGTGGTGCCTGGGAAAAGGGTACCCAAAGGACCAAGAACCAAACAACCGTCACGAACCAACCAGCCCTCCCTGAAAGAGGACAAGGTGGCTCATCAGAGGAGCCCACGTGTTGCATCATGTTCTGTTTAACTACAATTCTAACCTGCTTCTCTCTGTAGGATATGATGCAATGTATAGCTTATGCAACAGCGGATCAGTATCACTTACCAACACTTTGCCATGCCTTGATAAGCCAAGGCTTCAGTGAGATAGATTTACCTCGAGGTAAATTCACGACTGTTCACTTTTCCCAGAATGAGATTCGGAACCAATAACACGTTTGGATTTCAGATGCCGCCAACGCGCTGGTGATCAGCACAGAAATGGCTGCAAAACCAGACGACGACGCTTTGATGTTTTTCTTCAGGTAAAAATGCTCCCTTTTACATTTGTTTGCATTATTGTAATTTTATTCGGGCACTAATGAGTCAAGGCTGACCGGAGATCTGACATTTCAGGGAAGGCTCCGTTGTTTTCTGGAACGTCGAAGACAAGATGGTAAATAAAACAACGCGTGCTATTCTGATGATTTGAATTTTCCTGAAATTCCGTGGGTCAGCATCACTTTCAACTGTCTCTGCAGATGAAACGGGTGTTGAGGATATTGGAACATCACGAGATTCAGCCATATGAAGTTGCCCTGGTTCACTGGGAAAATGAAGAGATCAACTACACTCTTGGAGAGTACGGCAGCCTCCACTTTTAATGTTCTCGAATTCTTTCTGCAGCTAAATCAATCTTTCCATTTTTCCAGGGGAAATACAAAGCTTGAACAGGGCAACTTTAAACTGAGTGACAACATGGACCCGTTTGAAGCAGTTCTGGAGAAATTTGCATTTTCAAATGCGCTCTGCCTGTCAGGTGGGACTCAATAAGTTTCTATTTATATTAATTTGTGCTCCGCATGCTCACCAAGTGGGACTTCTTCCTTTTCCAGTCAAGCTGGCAATCTGGGAGGTGTCGCTGGACAACTTTGTAGAGTCAATTCAATCAATTCCAGAGGTATGGTGGGATCTTAGGAGGCAGCCAATAATTTGAATAATTAATCATCAGCGGCGATTTATTCTTGTTTGTAGACTTGACCAGACGCTGTTTTTTTCTTAGACACTTAAGTCGGGGAAGAGAGTGAAGCTGTCCTCAGCAGAGGTCATGAAGAAGATTGGCGAGCTTTTCACCTTAAGGTAAAGTCGCTTCTGTCTGAAGAGCATCTGTGCCAGAGCTGCAATCTTTAATCCCCACGATGGCGTTTCAAACCTGCTGTTTCTGTCAGACACTGTATAAACCTGAGGTCTGACCTGCTCCTGACCCCAGATTTCTACTGGGACCGTGAAAATCTGGAAAGGCTCTATGATAAGACCTGCCAGTTCCTCAGCATCAACCGCAGAGTGAACGTAAATGAGGCTCCTCCAATAACCACAACACGAGACGTTACTGTGTGTAAGGTGGGAACATTTCTGGTCTTCTTAGGTGGTGAACCAGAAGCTGGAACATTGCACGCAGCTCACGGATTTAATGAGAAGTCACCTGAGCGAGAAACACAGTTTGAGGTTGGAGTGGATGATCGTAATCCTCATCACGATCGAGGCGAGCGTTCGAAAGACTCAAAAGTGGCCGAGGTGGACAGTGTGTGCACCGTATTAACTCGCCTGTTTTCTTGCAGGTTTTGTTTGAACTTACAAAGATGATCTTCTAAAGGGCTCCGCCGGCAACCTGCACATCTGGAATGTGCATTGGATGCGTTGAGGGAGCACGTTGCCCCGTCTATGGAAACGTCACTGTTAATGCGATGAAGCACCTCCAAGATTAACATCATCCAAATTATTTAAAGATAAAGGATGATCATCAGGAATGGACGGACCCGGAAAAAAACTGGATTTATCATTGGATCATTTATTAATAAAATACAAAAACAGTTTAGTGGGACTACAGTTTTCATATTTTATTAGTGGCAACTCACAATGGTCTTATTAAGATTGGAGACTTTTCTGTTTGAACACACTGGAATACTGAGCTAATGCTATCAGGAATAGCACGCAGGCACAGCAGCAAAGGAAAGCTGTCAGGATCGTTAAAGCTGCGCTGATATTATTTGCAGTCTAATACTTATTAATTCTGCCAGTGGAATCATTTTATGTACAGCGAAGGTTCCAGCGATTCCATCTGCATATTTATTTATTTGCATAGATGCCATGGAAACAAAGCTGATCCGAAATCTACAATCAGCTGATGAACCTGTCAGCATCCATCTGGGAAGGAAAACTCCTCCCCTGGATGGGATGGAGCCAAACGTTCTGTGTTGCTAAAGCGATGCTCTGCTACAAATGATTGTGCACAATAAAGTTCTCGGATTATTGCAGAGCCGTGTGGGCGGACGCTCCTCTGCCTCCTGCCTGGAGTCTCATTACTCACACTTGCAGCTTCCATGATTGTTCAACCTGTAAAGGGAAGCGAATGAATGAGGAGATTTCCCAGAATGCAGTTTAAAGCACTGAGGAAGTGGAGACTCACCCGTCAGGGACACCGTGGTGGTGCTCGTGTTCCCTGGATGCTCCGGCGCCACATCAGAATCGTTGCCCTCCCTCTCCGACCGGCACGCTCCCTCGGCTCTGTTCCTCTCTCCGCTCTCTTCTCCAACTCTGGAAGCCTGAGTGGTTTCCTCCAATCCTGCACATTCCATGTCCTCGTCTCCTCTTTGAGATTCTAGAGGTTCCTCCACCTCATCGAACAAACCTGCAGTTTCCTTTTGAACATCTCCATCCATCTCCTCGTCCTGGTCCACCGCCTCCTTTTGTGTCCCTGGGGGCCCAGGGGATGCGTCTTTTGCCTCGACACTTTCTTTCTCTTTCACTTCACCTTCGTTCCTGTCGTGCTCATCCAAAGGATCCTCGTGGATGGACTCTAAACATCCTGGAATTTCCTGAAGGAGATGTTTAGACTCCTGCTGTCCAGAAGACACATCGCATAGTTCTTCGTCTCCAAACCCCGGTGTCAAACACTTCACCTCTGTGTCAAGCTCCCCTCTGCTTGACCGACCTTCAACCGTCTCTTCCTCTTTGGAATCCACATTTTTACGTTCTTCTTCCGTAACACTTACTGTAGGAGGAACACTGCAGCAAACCTCCATCGCCTCTGTTCTGTCCACCTCCTGCAACCAGTCCACAGGTGTCCCTTCTGACTTTATGTCCACGTCAACCTCCCCTATCTCCGCCGCATCCTCGTCCTCAGCTTTTCCTTCTTTGACGTCCTCAGCAACTCCATCTCTGACTGTTGGTGGAGCAGCTTCGTCCTCCTCCTCCATCAAAGCTTGAGATGTTTGTCCCATCAGAATGTCAGGACCTCCCTCTTCGGGATGACATTTATCTATCTGCGGTGCTGCAGGGTCCTCGTCTTCAGCAGTTTCTGTCTCGGTTCCTAGATATTTGTCTCCTTTTACCTCCTCTGTAATTACTTGCTCCTCACTCAGATGCCTGGTTTCAACAGACACCACCGGTTCTTCTGATATTTGACCTGCTGTTAAGGTTTGGAACTCTTCTGGGGTGGAGCCTTCGTGTTTTATCTGATTATCCTGTAGGACGGTCTCAGGTTTGTGTTCTGATGTTTCTCCAACGTGATCTTCACTCTCACTTTTATCTAAAGGCACTTCTGCTGTATGATCAGGTCCTGTTCTTGCTTCTTCCACAGGTAGATCCTCTTCTGGTTCAACCAGTTTGATAGGGTGGTGCAGATTTAGCTCATCTGCTGCTGTTTCCACTCTGAGATCTTCATCTTCTGGATTTGTTTCTGCTTCGGGGATCTTCTCAGATGTTGCCTGTGTTTCATCACTGGCCGCCACTGACTCTAATGAGACAGCCTGCACAGGTTCTAAGACCTCTGGTTTATGAACGTCTCCTGGTTTATGGTGGACTTGAGAGAGAAGAACTGTGTCTGTTTCTGCTTCAGCACCATTGTTGGATTTTCCCTCTAGTTCGTCTGAAGCTAATGAGGGTACTAGAACTTCTTGTATTAGTTCCAGTTCTTGGACAGGCTCAGATGCATCCAGTGTTTCAGGGATTGTTTCCTCTTTGGGTTCATCTGGGACTGTTTCTTCTGCTGGAAAGTGGTCACATGTTGCCCTGTTTCCCAGTGAGGGAGGTTCTGCTTCTGGTGTTGGAGGTTCAGCTGTTAATGCTTGTGGTTCTTCAGCAGTTTTAGTATTTTCAGGGTCAAGTGTTATTTCTTCTTCGGGTTCCTCTAGAACAATTTCTGCTTTTGGAATGTTGTCAGAGGGTTCCTCAGCTTCAAGAGGAGGAATAATGCTTTTATATTCCACCAGTGAAGATGTTTGCACAGTTTGTTGTTCTTCTAGTACTTCAGCAGTTTTGGACTCTGGTTCGAGTTCATCTGGAACTGTCTCTTCTTTGTGGATGATCTCAGATGTTATCTCTGGTTCAGCTGAAGGAATATTGTTATCTTCTGACTCCAATGCGGATGACTGCACAGTTACTTGCAGTGATGATTCTGGTTCTTTGGGAGGGACGAGTTCAGAGGTCTCTTTTGCGTCGAGACATGTTTCTACTTTGTTCTCATCTACATCTATTTGTGCATTGAGAGTGTTTTCAGATGAATCTTCTGGTTCATAAAGAGAGATTCTGCTCTCCTCTTTGACCACTGAAGATATTTGCAGAGTTTGGAGTTCTTCTACCTGTTCAGCATATTTGGACTCATCCACTGGTTCCATACTGGTTTCGATAACCAGAGTTGTTTCATCTCTGGGTTCGTCTGTAACTCTTTCTTCTTCAGAGATGTTATCAGAGGTTTCCAGTTTGATCTCTTCTGACTCTGACTGTGGATTCACAGCGCTTGATGCTTCTGCTCCTCCAACAGCTTCAGAAGGATCCTCAGGTTCCAAAGGTTTTTCACTGTGAAGTTTTAGTTCTTCTTTGGGTTCATCTGGAACTGTTTCTTCTTTGCAGATGATCTCAGATGTCATCTCTGGTTCAGCTGAAGGAATATTGTTATCTTCTGACTCTAGTGAGGATGACTGTACAGTTAATTGCAGAGATGGTTCTGGTTCTTCAGCAGTTTTGGGTTGAGAAGTCTCAACCGTCACAAGAACTGGTTCTACTTGGTTCTCAACAGTATCCGGTTGTACTTCTGAAATCTCCTCAAATGTATCCTCTGCTTTCAAAGTAGATTTGCTGCTGTTCTCTGACACCAATGGAGATGTTTCCACAGTTTTTAGTTCTTCTATTACTTCAGCAGTTTTGGACTCATTCTCTGGCTCATTAATGGTTTTACCAGCAACAGTTGTTTCAGCTCTGGGTTTATCTGGACGTGTTTCTCCTTTGAGGATGACCTCAGATGTTTTCTCTGGTTCATCTGAAGAAGTTTCATTATCTCCTAAGGCTAATGAGCACATTTGCACAGTTTGGGATAATTCTGGTACTTCGGGAGTTTTGGGGGCAGAAGTGTCTCCTGGGACTAGAACCATTTCTACTTTGTGTTCATCACGATCTGATTCTGCCCCGTGAAGGTTCTCAGATGATTCCTCTGCTTCAAGAGCTGGAATGCCGTGTTCCTCTGACACCAATGAAGATGTTTGAACAGTGTGGAGTTCTTCTACTGTTTCAGCAGCGTTGGACTCATCCCCTGATTCACTAATGGTTTCAGCAGCAACAGGAGTTTCAGCTTTGAGTTCACTGTGAGCTGTCTCTTCTTCGGTAAGGTTGGCAGAGGTTGCCTCCTCAGTTTCTTCTGACGCTAATGACTGTTGTAGCGCCTGTAATGCTTTAGCTTCTTGAACAGTTTCAGAAGGATCCTCTGACTGAAGATTTGTGTGTCCTTCCTTTATGGGTTCCTCATGAACTCTTTCTTCTTCAGAAACATGGTCAAGTATTATTTCTTCATTGGTTTCCTCTTGAACAGTTTCTGCTTTGGGGGTATTGTGTGATATTGCTTCTGCTTCGAGCAACGGATCGTGAATATTCTCGCTCTCCTCACAAGATGGTTGCACGGGTGGTGATAATTCTGCTTCTTCAACACTGTGGGGATCATCCAGGAGCTCCGAAGTGTCTTCAGTGACAAGATTTGTTTGCATTTTGTGTTCTTCAGTTTCTAAATCTGCTTTCAGAAGGTTCTCTGATGTTCCCTCTGGATCAATGGAAGGAATACTGATTTCCTCTGACACAAACGAAGATGTTTGAACAGTTTTGAAATGTTCTTTCTCAAATAAGATCTCAGTGGCAACACTTTTTACATCTTCAGGTTCATCTGGAGATGTTTCAAACACAATCTTCAATTCTTCTGCTTCTTGGAGCACCTTTACTTCATCTTCAGACTCAATGCTATAGTCAGTGTGAAGCATTGTATCTTCTTTGTTTTCAGCTATATGTCCTTCTGCTGTGAGAGTGCCATCAGAGGTTTCCTCTGTTTCATAGGGAGAGATGCTGCTTTCCTCTCTTACCAAAGAAGATGTTTGCACAGTTTGGAGTTCTTCTAGTATTTGAGTTTTAGAATCATCCACTGCCTCAATAATGGTTTCACCTGGAGGATCATCTGTGGTCGTTTGTTCTTCAGAGATGTTGTCAGATGTTATCTCTCTCTCCAGTGGTCCACCTATGCTTTCTTCTGACTCTAATGGGGATGGCTGCACACCTTGTGCTAATTCTGGTTCTTCAACTTTTGGGGCATCAGCAGCTTCTTCAGTGATGAGTGTTGATTGTGTTTTGTGTTCATCGGTATCTAAATCTGCTTTAAGAATGATCACTGTTTCAGGCGGTAGAACAATGTCCTCTGAAGCCAATGCAGGTGGCTTCATGACTTCTGGTTCTTGCGCAATGGTGGAGGCTTCCATTGACTCAATTGTGTCTTCAGTGTTGATTGTTTCCTTTTCATTTTCATCAAGATGAAGTTCTTCTTTTGGAATACTATCTGGTTTTTCGTTAGTTTCCACTGATGTAATGTTGCCTTTGTCTGAACCTAAGGAGGATGCAGTTTGTAATACTTCTGGTTCTTCAACAGTTTTGGAAGCTTTGACCTCAAGAGCACCAAGAGCATCTTCAGTTAGATCTGTGCTGTTGTTGAGTTCCTGTAGTTGTACAATTTGGTCCGAATCATTGATTTCCGCTGACATCTCAGAGGATGCTTGATATGGTTGTGATATATCTGCTTCCGTAGCAGGTTTGAGAAGACCCTGTGGTTCAAATTCATCTTCAGCTTTGGAACCTTTCTCTGGTATGAGCTCTGTTTCTAGGAGAAGAACGATGACATCTCCATTTGCTGACCTTTCTTGAACAGCTTGTAATACTTCTGTTTCCTGAGGAGCCTCCATTAGCTCAAGAGTTTCAGTAAGAACTTGGGTCTTATCTGCTTCATCTTTGTCTGCATCTGCTCTAGCCAGATTCTCAGATACTATCTGTGGCTCGTCTAAAGACATGTTGCCTTCCTGTAGCTTTGATGAAGACGCCTGCTCAGCTTGTAAATCTTCTGGTTCTTCAACACTTTTGGAAGCATCCAGCTGCTCCACAATGGCCTCAGTGAGAAGACGAGGCTCCGCTTCAGGCTTATCTCCACCAGTTTCTATTCCCGAACACATGGAAATATTATCAGATATAACATTTGGTTCATGTGAAGGAACATGGCCTTCTGCTGGATCTTCAGTTTCTTCTGGTTCCTGAACAACAGTTTCTTCAGTGAGAGGCAGCATGTCAGCATGTTCACCTAGCTCAACGACACCTCCTGAGGCTAATGCTTCAGCTGGATCTCGCACACCCTCCTCCTCTGCTGATGGTTGTTTCTCATCCTCATCTTCTGGGTGATCAGGGATGCCGTGTTTGGTCAGGTCTCCATTTTCTGTGAGCGTTTGGACCTCCTGTTCCAGATCTCCCTTCTCAATCGTAGCCCCGATTGCAGATGTCAAAACAGGCTCTTGACAGTCGTCCATCACAGATTTGACTTCGACTTGCTCAACTGGAGAAACTGGGATATTTTTCTCATCTTCGTTTGTGCTTTCTTGAGTAACATTGATCACGTGGACGTCCTCCAGGGTGGTTTCACCCCTGTCAAGCTCCTCAATAGGTACAAATCCTGCAGAGTTAACCTCAGCGACCTTAGAGACGCCCTCTCTTAAGGATGCAGACACGAGTCTGCTGATTGTTTCCAGGTCTTTCACATTTAGCCCAGTTTCATTGGGTGTTGCACCAGGTCTCCTCTGCAGTTCATGGACAGCTGAGTCTTTTTCCACAAATGCTTCAAATATCTGTTCTGGCTTCGGTGTTGTCGTCTTTGGGTCTGTCAAAAAGGTTTCAGCGACTTGATGCAAAAGCGTGTCTGTTTCAATGATGTCAGATTCTGCCGGGACTGGTGTCGCGTTGCCGGATGTTTTCGCAGACTCAGAAGAGAACTGCGACACAGCGGTGAACATCTCTGTCTCGTCTTGCAGGGTAATGTCTGCGGCAGGTTCTAGCGCGGTAAAGGCCTCAGATGCCACCTCTATCAGGTCCTCTGCCATGGCGTCATCCCTGACTTCCACCTCTTCGGGGACTGATGTCACAGTGGCCCCGGGCTCTGTGTTCACTCCTTCCTCTTGAATGTCACTGAGTTGTTGATGTTTACCGGCTGATTTGGTGACCTCATCGGGTCCCTTATTTGCATCTTCTTGTTTTTCTGAAGCCTCATTGAAGTCTTGGGGGAAACAAAGATTCATGCGAGCCACCTGCTCCTTCTGAAGTTCTGACTTTTCTCCCTCATCTAAACTTTCTTTCTCTTCCTCATCCACTTCAAACTCGGACAATGGGACTACACCCGGAGTCTCAGAGTCTTCATCATCTGAAGCTAGACCCTTTCTGGACTCACCTGAAGACACAGGGCCTTGGCTTTCTTCAGACCGCTGCTTTTTTCTTCCTGGCAGTAGATTCTTTATTGAAAAAGAGGAGTTCTCCTCAGCACCTTCAGCGTCAGGCTGAATGTTGATCTTCATCCTTTCATCCTCATCCCTGGACTTTCTTTTCGGGGTGACAATCCTTTTCAGCGACTTCCAGGCGGAGCCTCCATCACCCTCCTGCAGAGTCCCATCTTGTTTGAACGAAGATGATGTTTCCTTCTCATTCTCGGCACCACTTTCTCCACCAGATTTAGCTCCTGCATCTTCTTTGCGATGCTTTAAATCAATAGGAGGCATTTCGTCTTCAGAGTCTGAGGTCTTTCGACTCCTTCTCCTTCCTGATCCACACAAAACAGCTTCCCATGACACTGAGGAGTTTTTCCTTTTCTTGCCTTCTTCTGAGGAGTGATCAGACGTTTGCTCTGCTTTTAGTTCCTCCACTGGTGCTGGCTGTTGGGTCTCTTCAGCACTGTGATAGGATTTCTTCATGCGTGGTTTTGGAGACATGAATCTTTTGAAGGAAGCCCATGGACCCTCCTCGTCTTTAGCTGCCTCTGCAGAGGTTGGTGAAGAAGCATTTCTATGATCTTCAGCGGGGTCAGAGGGGAGGAGCTCTGGAGGGTGTTCTCCAGAGTCGCACAGCCTGGCCTCACTGGACTTGACGTTTCTCTGCTTCATGGACAGTCTCTTTAAACTTGACCCCGACAGGAATCTGAGGAGGGGACTCATTTGAACTCTGTCCCTCTCTTCAGAGCTTAAAATGTCACACTCAGGGGTTTTTGCCAACATCTCACCTCTGAGCTCATTTTCTTTGTGCTCACCTGGAGGGGTCACCTTTCCTTCATGTTGCTCCTGCACTGTTTGCCCTGTTGTCTCTATGGCTTGGCTCCCCCCCACTTCTTCTAATTCTTTCTCAGTTGGTTCATCATCTGGTTCCTTTTTCTTCCACAGTCCGGCAAAACTTCCAGTAGCAAAGAATTTTCTGATTGGAGAATCGATCTCCACGTCTCCAGGACCAGATGAATTTGTGGAATGTGGCTCATCTTCCTGTGTGCCTGTCACCGAATCTGCTTCACCCTCAGGTTCCTCTGCAGCTTTTACTGTTTTGTCTGAACCTCCTAGAACCTCCGATGACGTGACACCTGTCAGAATAGAACATGCAGGATCAGAACCCTCTTGCACTGTCTGTCCTTCAGCTTTATCTTCTGTCTTCTCAGTTTTGGTTTGCTCAGACTTTTCTGTATTGATCCTTTTGCCATCATTTCTTGCCATTTCACCCAGGCCCCGGTTTATGGTGAGTTTTAAACCAATGTTACTAAAGATTCTCCCAAAAGGGTTCATTTCATTCTGCTTTACATCCATTTCAGTTATCTCGAGGTGCATGCCGTCATTATCGCCTTCTCTCTGTAATTCTTCTTTGTTCCCCTGTGTATCTGGAGCAGCTTCTTTTGTTGGAATCAAAGGTAAACCTGTGAAAAGAGCTCATATCAGATGAAATACTAAAATATCCAAACAAAAGACTTACATACAAACATAACATACACACCCTGGGCCCCATTCTCATCCTCACAGCAGCCATTCATTTTGACTTCATCTCCTTTTCTGCTGAAGTCTGAGGTCTGCTCACTGTTCTGTAACAAAGCACACAGGAACAACCAATGCAGTTGAGTTCCCTTCAGTCCGCTATACATTAGCTCCTGCTTAAACTTCTTTCATTGACTGTTGTTGTTCCATAAAAGGAAAAAGCTAAAACTGTTGTCGTATGGGGCTGAAAAGTCCAGTTCTCTATGTGATCAACACAGCCTGCTGTCATGTTAGTCCTGTTCACCTCCTGTGGCCGTGAGGTAAACAGGGCTAATGGTCTGAATTGGTAAAGCTGCAAATCTGATTATTTGGGAAAAGGAAAAAAGACCACAAATCCCATTCTTCATATAAAGCCTGAGCTGGAGCTGCTTTACAGCTCTGGGTCGCCGCTGGGATCAGCCATTCTGAAGAACTCAGAGACAACATTGCAGATGGCTTCATAATGAATTTCATGGCAAGCGGATTGGGATTGGGATTTTGAATGTCAGTCAAAAGTTATTGTGTTAGCCAAAATGCTGAAAATGTTTTCATGTGATAAGAGGTGATAAGAGGTACAACCAGACAAAGTGGAGAGACAGTCGCACAGCATAATGCATTTATTTCCCCTTAAGTTTCCCCTTAACTGCCAAATAAGAAACTTTGAAATGGAAGCTAACCTCGGCATTGTGTTTTAAGCCCGAGCTCTTCAAGGTCCTAATACTGATAACCACACTGTGTTTTTGAGCTAAAAATACATTCTGTATTTCTCTTTTTACTAAATAGTTGATAGTTACTAGAGCCGAGTCTGAAGTATAGTCTCACCATTTTGTAGAAGTGGTCACATGCAGTGGTTGTTTATTGTCCATGTTTTTATTTATTTTTCTTGAAGTGCATGAACTTCCTCTGATTCTTCTTCTCATGGGTGGCTCTAATTATCTTCCATCCAGGCATTATTCACAGGTTAGCCCATTTTTTTCTCTCTCAATATTAAATCCACGTTTGTTTGTTTGTTTGTTAATGGGTGGGAGATGCAATGATACATTTTTTTTGGAGTCAACAGCAACTTTTTGTGGCCACGAACCATTTGAAGCTTGAAGCAGGAATAATAAATACTTGGATCATATCATCAGCAGCTGTCAGCTGATTTTCCCACTTTTCCCACTTTCACTGGGAGCAGCATCTGTGAACAGATTTTACTTAAAAGCAAAGCTTCTCAAGGTCAGTTCTAAACCACATCATCAAAATATCAGCATGAATGCACTAAATGACTTCCTGCTCCGCAGGACTCCATATACATTTTGTTCCCAACCAATCGATTTTGTCTTCTGCTGAGTGTAGGGAGAGGGGAATTCCACCTCTCCCCTGGGCTTTATTTGGGCTCCTCTAAGTGAAATGGCATTTTCCCATCACGCTGTTTTCTATTTTATCCAAATTAAAGACAAAAAAAAAACATTGTGACTTAGCTGAAAGAGTCCGACATCTTTAGAGGGGCCTGAATACGTTTGATAAAAGACAGTTTGTTCATGAGTTCAAAGCTTTTGTCTGGTTAATGGATGAGTTGGCGCAGCACCAGCAACCTCAGCGCTTCCGTTACGCACGACAGCATGACTTAGGAAAAGAGAACCGTTCGGGTTCGTGGACTTACTTCGTGGTCGGTATTCTGCTCATTTTGGGGATGATTCGCGTCTCTGCTCTCCTCCTCAGCCGCCGCATCCTGCCTGCTCCCCCGCTGCGTGGACTGGACGTCTCCCATGATCAGAACCGCAGCGCGTCACCGTGATCCACAGGAAGGATGGAAATATCCCCAATGCGCACAGGTCCTAGCACACTGCTGCCGGAGAGACAGATGGGCTCGGCTCTCTGATGCTGCACCCCCAAAGTTGAAAACACCCTCCTGGAAGATCACATGAAAGCTATATGAGCCGAGTCTGGCCCGGCCCGGCCCGGGCGGGCTCGACCCGCCTCCCGATGCATCGCATAAAAACAGCGACGCAGAGGAAAACATCGTGTCCTCCTGACAGGAGCAAACTGCAACACTTCACACAGGCAGGCTAAAATCCACAGCAGCATGTGGGAAATGTAATAATAAAGCTGAGGCAGACTGTTTCTGACAGTGCGAAGCGCCTTTAATTCCTTATTAGACCACTTTCTCATTAATATTATTTTATTTTTTATTGCTGTTGGTATTGTTCATACTGCTCAACATACTGCTGGGGCCCCTGACAGGGTCCAGTGAATAATCATGAGCCTCATTGTTCATTATGATTCCATTTCAGCGTTAAAAATGAATTACACAAGAGTAAAAGGGAGTCTCGAGATCAGACGTCAAACTTTGCCACATGCATCACTTAACAATGTGGAGCCAGGGGTCACGTCGACAGGGAGGCAGCTGTTTCTTTACAGAAACCCAAGATTGCACATCATTAATGCTGTTTAAAATGATTTCTTCAGACTGTCATTCTTCCATTTTGCTGCATTACATTTGCATTAGGCTATAGTAGGATAGAAGTGGTTATTGTTGGGCCACAGACACCTCATTTGCTTTAATTTTGGATTATTAAAACCTGATATAGATGCTACTGGACTGAGTACCTGAAAATGAATGTGCACTAAATTTAAGTTGTAATGTAATCGACGGCGATTCTCACACCTCTCCCTGACCCTCATTTTGGTGAGCGGGTGTGGTTTTTTAATGGATCATCTGTTCTGAAGGGAAAGCTTTTTAACAGACAAAGGGAGCTTCATAATGAGGCCGCTTTATCTCATGACAGCCAGAACTGGGAGAAGTCACCACCTCTCTAGGGGCTTCACGGTGTGTGGACGGGGGCTGGTCTAAAGCTGTGACCTGTACTTTGTTTTTCAAATCAAGAAAGAGAAATTAAGCTCCACAGATGTTTCACGTGTGTGCATGTGGAAAAACTGATAACCACACCAATTATGCCCGGTGTTGAAGAAGCATGTCTTACTTTATCAGAAAAATGTGACTGCTTATTTATAATTAACATCAATTTCTACCAGCATAATAACATTTGCTTAACATTACTAAAGTATTCACATTAATAAATCAGCTTGACTCACCATTAAATACAAGAGTAACATGCTTTTATGGCTAATTTCGCTATTCTATTACTATTGGATGCATGCATCAGTCTTGCTGTCAGTCAAACTGAAATGTTTTTAATTGAAGCCATACGTCTGTGATCTCTTGATCTCTTGAAGTATTCAATTAACTGACTAAATACCTTTGGAGAAAAGCAGATTCCATTTCATCTGACGACCAGGCTGAAACGCGGAGGAAGGCCCAGCAAAACACACGCTTTCACATCTTTGACAACATTCTGAGCGCTGAAGAGACGCACCAGATTCCAACAGCAGATGTCTTCCCCCTGACAATAGGACCCTTCTTTAGGCTGGTTTGTCCTTTGCAGGATTTCCCAGCACTAATTTGTTGTGTGAAGGTGTGTGTGGCTGAAGAAGACCTTCATACCCTGCTGGGGCCCCTGTTATGAAGGCAACCCAGAAAAGGGATCTATTGTTGGACTCTGGTGGCTGGGCCTTCCTCCAAAACAGAGACAGGAGGACACTCTGGTCCTTCCCCATGGGTTGTGCTGCAACCCAGGCCCGGAGAAGTGGACGAAGACTGAAACTGGACAGAAGCTTTACGCTCTCACTAGTTTCATTTTCCAAACAGCGGAGGTCCAAAAGCTGGCGTATAAATAAGCACATCTGTATGAAGGTACGGCGTCTCACCTCAGACAAACCCCAGCTGACCACGGACATCCTTAAATAAGGAGAAACCGGGCAGTGGGATCAGATGTTTGCAGCCACTGATCCGATGCTGTTATGTAAAGCTTGAAACTCGAAGGAAGCCACTAAGTCAAACTTATTAGAGTCACATCTCTGGCTAACTGGAAACAGCTGATGTTTTCCAGTGATTATAAGCAAACCGTGACTGATGGACCAGGAAGAATAAGGCGCCCATGGCTCAGACGCGTTTGATCGTATCAAACCCTTCCCACCAAAATGTTATTTAGGTTGCCCTGCGCTTGCCCAACAAATCAGGGTAATTTCTTATTTCAAACATTATATGTGTGTAATAAATGGTGAGAGAAGAAACAAGCAGGGTATCTACACTGTCCTAGTGTCCTCTGAAAAGCACCAAATTAGTTTAACTGAATGAAAATCACCAGTTGGCTAAGTAGATTAGTGGTTTTTTTACTTCATCTTTCGATCTCTGGCTAAACTGTTTGACAGACGTTTCCTTTCGTGGATGGACTGAATATCTGCACTGAAAATCTAAACGAGTTTAAGTTAACCAAAACATTCTGTGAAGTTTCCATTACTTGATTTATCGAAATCAGAAAAATGACCAATGCATGATTTAAATGTTACCAGACTTAAGGGGGCGAAATTTTAAAAAAAAACAGCAGGAGCTCTTTAGCTGTTTAAGGACGGATTGGTAAATTAATTCACTTTAGTGCGTTCAAAAATAAACAGCTAAACTTCTGTTTGGTATGGTTACAGCACGGTAATGTCAAATGAGCCCAAAATAGAAGTTGTATGTCTATTAGATTAATAATGAAGGATTAAGAAATGAGTAGCTTCCTTCTTATCCACCAGGCAATGCTACAGCTTTGTTTACTTTAATGTAAAACAAACCAACCAAGAATATAAAGTATTCCACTGAAATTAGTTTTCGCTCTCTTAAGATATAAGATCTGAGGTTTAATTCTGCAGGAAATGTTATGCAGAGTCCAATTAAATGCTATGAATTCACACATGAAGTGTTTTTAGATATGATCTGACACAAAGTTCATCGACTCTGTGCACAGTTAATAATCAGATTCATGACACAAACTGCAGTTAATTCTTCATTCATTGTTTTCTGTTTCAATGATTCGTCCCCAGCTGCTGGTAAAATGCAGGATTTATTCAGGTTTTATATCTTTATAACAACAAACATCAGCGTTGCGGTGTGAATGGGCAGAACGTTTCGCTGTCGCCACCCAGCGGCCAATAAACGCCACACACTTTATATGTCGAGTTTTACTTTAATTAACCCTTGGTGAAATACGTGTTTTTTCTGCAGGTTTACGAAATTTTTTCACGTTATAAGCATTGTTGCATCATGTTTACCGTCATTTTTGGTTTGGAGAAACAAAAAAGTCACGATGATTCATTGATGGCATTTCGTAATCACATATCCGCTGTGGAAACTGTCATGATTGGTGCATCTTTCTTCCCACACACAAATAGACTGATGGTTTTTCCGCTTATGGTTTCAGCGAGACTATGAATGCCTGCACAGCTGGTGCCTTCACATCATGCAAGCCGATTGGGCTTTTTATGAAACTCTAAATTTAATGTCACAATACATAATATAATAAATAATATTGATAATGGGCCAAGAGGAGCTCATTAAATTTAAGGGATGTTCTGCAGAGAGACTTTTACCTTTTGATCTTCCAAAAGATCAATGCCAAGGGGATGCTTGGCTCTTGTCTGTGAGTTCTTGGTTTCTTCTTTTTCCTATAGGGAGTCCATGATTGTTCATAATAGATAGTGTCCTTTGCTCCAATAAAAGATGATAAAACCAAAAGATTACATCTTAGAGAAGAATTTAAATCAGCCATGGCTGCTATGATACAGATCTTTAAGAGGCTCTCTGTGCGTCACACACCTCCATGTGACACACAGGAATGCAGGCAGTTTTCTCTTGAACAGGTGACGATCATTCAGAAATACAAATTTCCCACTCCAGGTTGGACCGAAACACCTTTATAGGCTCAGGATAGAGGGAACATTGACCAGTAGCTGCCATAAAGTAAGTAATGTTCCTCATGTTACTAGAGATTATAATTCTAATTTAAAAATATTAGCAAGTCTAGATAGTTATGAATATAGAGCAGCAAAGGAACCAAATACCCAATCCTAAATTTTTCTATTTCTTCTATTGTGTTGAACTCAAGAACCTGTTTGCTGTATAGCCACCTTACAGACACGCTTACACACTTTTAATCCCACTGTTTTCTCCTTTTAAACTTGTTTGGTTGGTCCTGTATTGAGATGAAACATACTTCTTCTCCTGAAATCCCCTGCTCCACATATCCATGACAACTGGCATACCTGTTTAATTTCATCTGTTGCTCAGTGCTGTTTCATCTATGCAGAAAGAGGATTTAAAGGAGCAAAGCGTCCACATTTGAGGCAGGTTTTATGTACTCCACGCATTTAATATGGTACATTAAAGGTGAAACTTTATCAGACAAATAAGATGTTACATTGCATTATGGGTGGGAAAAACCTGCCAAATATCACAAAGGAACTTGAAATTTAAATCGCTCACAGCTGCAGGAATCTTCAGCAGTGAAGCGGCAGATTCGGGGGTTTCAGAATAATGTGAAACCAGAACTGAAACAAGAGACATGTTTAAAAGAACTCTAAAGTGTGACACTGTTGCTGCATGTGTATGCCTGATGCATCACTGAGAGCCTCCAAATGTATCACTTTCAGAGGATACTCAGAACTGCAGTGATGCGGTGTTTTAGGTTTAACAGCATCCTGCTGTCTGGAGGGAATAGTTCAGTGTGCACTTTCATCCTCTAGATGTATAACATCAAGCCACTTTATAGAACCTTGAATGTGGGATGTGTATTCAGAGTAGATTTGACCTTAACTGAGTCAGAGAATCTACTTTAAGAAGTGTTTCCTTTGTGTTTTGTTTTATTTTCAGCTATGAGAGACAGACTGACGCACCTCCATCAGGTGCAGAGCAGCTCTGATGGGTTCAGCACAGTGGAGCTGGAAAACTTTGGAGAATGTGAGGAAGCGGGAGCATCTAACCCTGACCAGCACATGGACAGCGTCCTTCAGGAGGCCCAGCAGGTACGTCTGGAGATCCAGGCGATCCAGAATGACATCAGCGAGCTCAGAGATGTCAACTACCAGACCTTGAACAAGACCTCGTTCCCCACCGTCACGAAACGGGACTCCAACCAAATTGGGATGGATGTGAAGCGTAGGGGTGAAGCCGTGCTGCACCGCCTGCAGATGATGAATGGCCTCAGGGAGGAACTTGAGGCTGAGCGCGGCAGCGCTGACCCCACAGCGCGCATTGCTCGAACCCAGTACCAGTGGCTCAGCAGTGCTCTCCAGCAAGTGATGTTCAGCTACAATAATGCAGAGATGAGCCACAGGGAGGCCTGCAAACAGCAGATCCACAGACAGTTGGAGGTGGTGGGCAAGGAGGTCACCAAAGAGGAGCTGGAGGAGATGCTGGAGAATGGGGAGTTGAACGTATTCTGCCCCCAGGTGGAGGGCAAAACCGCCCGCTCAGCTCTCCTGCAGATTGAGAACCGACACAGAGAGCTGCTGGAGCTGGAGCGGAGGATCCAGGGCATCCAGGAGCTCTTCCTGGATGTGGCTGTTCTCGTAGAGCAGCAGGGAGCTGTTGTGGACAACATCCAGAACAGTGTCCAGGCCTCTGAATCGATCGTCCAGGATGGCGTGGCTCAGCTGGCCAAAGCCAGACAGTCTGATAAAAACAACCCTTTCAAGAGAATGTTTTGTGGCTGTTTTCCATGTTATTACTAATAACCAAGACCTCTGATGCCAAGAATGAAATCTGCAATACGAAACGACTCCAGCCAGGCATGATGAATTATTAAAATATAACATTGTTGACAAACACAGCATTCACTCCTTAGAGATGAAGGCATTAGCATATACGATACGCTAAAATCTAACATTTTTAAGCATTGTTTGTCCTTATTATGAGTACATTGGTGTTCTTGACACCATTAAAATCGTGCGTAATCGCCCAGAGTCGTTTGCGGTGTTTGCGCACGGTGCTGGCCGCGCCTGCTTCCTGCTGTCAGACCAGCGAAGCATGTAAAATCTGTAGTGGGGTGGAAGCAAGAGGCGTGATTGTCCAAGTCAGTACCTGTTGCAGGCTGCATCAGTCAGTGTGAGATATGCCTCCTGCAGAACGCGCACCAGCGGGGTGACAGAAGGCGCAGAAAAAGAGGAAATGCGCAAATGCGTGGTGGCCTCCGCTGCTGCAAAGAACTGAACAAGTTTTGAAACCGTGGCAACGCTAAAAATCAGGTATTTGTAGTTTATATTTTACTACGTGGCCTAAAATAATCGCTGACGGGACCGAGAGTCGTTAAATAAAGGCGGTATTAAAGCCGTTATAATCGCGATCCTCACAAGGCGGCGACATTTTAAAGTGTCCCCGAGGGATTTATCTGTTGGGTTGTTTTTAAAGATAAAAATAAAACAGAAATGCTTGGAAATAACCGATTCATGAGTCCACACCTTGTGATCAGTGACTATTAAGGCGCTCACAGCTGAGGAAGTGACCCGTCATCTTCCTCTGAAGGAATGTAAAAGGTTTAAGAAGAAGTCTAAATTTGGCCACATAAAGGGGGGTGGGGGTGACTGGGTGTCAGTCTAATGTTGGGCCCCTCTGATGGTCCACAGGGAAGAACACCTCCAGAGTCAGGGCAAAACTTCTAGGTGTCATTTGACCAGCATCTAGGGCAGATTTGAAAAGGTTTGTAGCTGTTTTACAATTTCTAATAGATTGTTTAATTTAGAAAAAAAAAATCCACAGTCAATCCAAAAGTTCCTGACACCTCTTACAGGGGAAATGAGGGACCGACTGCTTGAGCTGCTGACCTCTGACCTCCCAGCCCATGAGTTTACGGTTGAGGAGAACCAAAGCGGCGAAGATGTGGAGGAGCAAGTGGAGCAGATTATCGTCTTTGATGACCAGGAGACGATGAACGGGCTTCACAGAGAGGTGCAGGCATTGAGGAAGGAGATGCAGCTGCTCCAAATGGACGTGAGGCGTCTGGGGAAACAGAACACCAGGTTCCTCACATCAGTCAGGAGGATCAGCAGCATCAAACGGGACTCGAATGCGCTCCGTCGGGACATCAAGGACAGGATCAACGGCCTGTACGCTTGTATGGAGAAACTGAGGCAGCAAGGAAAGGAGCCAGAGAATTCTCCTGCTGTGGCTCGCATGGTGCAGTTGCAGTGCGAGTCGTTGACCGCCACTTTCTACGAGATCATATATGAGTACAACGAGGCTGAGATGGCCCAGAGGGAGAACTGTATGACCCGCATCCAGAGGCAAGCCAACATCATGGGGAAGGAGCTGAGCAAGGAGCAGATCGAAGAGATGATCGAGACGGGCAAAGTCAACATGTTCTCTGACAACGTCCTGCTGGAGGGGAGGAGCGCCAAGTCAGCGCTCAGCGAGATAGAGAGCCGGCATAAGGAGCTGCTGGAGCTGGAGAGCCGGATCAGGGAAATCCAAGAGCTTTTCTTCCAGATGGCTCACCTGGTGGAGGAGCAGGGCTACAAACTGGACAACATCGAAGCGAACATGCTGCTGACTAAGGATTATGTGGCCAAGGCCCAAGTTCATGTGAGGAAGGCTGTGAGATACAAGAGAAGCCATCCGTGCAAGAAGCTCTTTTGCTGTTGCTTCCCTTGCTGCGCATAAGCAGCAGGACGGGTGTGTGCGTATGTAAATGCGTATGTTCAGCTGTATTTATCAGCCTCTATGTTTCACTCTGCATCTAAACACCATCTCAAACCACACATAAAGACAGGAGATGTGGTGTTGCACTTCCTGATGGCTGCTGCAGCTTCGCAAGGCCACTGTTAGGACACCCGTCACCTTTTCTCCCCTGCAGCTCCTGTTTCAACGTAATAGTCTTTCGTAAGTTATTACATTAATGAACCCTTCGTTCTCAGTGTTGCGACGGCTTTAGCTCCCTGGAGGTGAGGCAGAGCGGCGGCATTGCTTAACGTGTCTTGAGAAACACCACGGTAACTTTGTGGTTGTTTGAGGGAGGATCAAAAAATGTAACTCATTGATGCAACCAACTGTTGGCAGTTGTGTTATCAGCAGGGGGATTCTTGCCCAATCCCGACTTTTCCTTAGCCTCACCGACAGAGGTGGATAACCAATCATAGAGTCAGGAACATCCAATTCAAGCCGAATACAGAACACTTGTCCAAGGCTGTTTGTTGTAACCAAGCAACAATAGCCATTTAAGAGAAGAGTCTGGTCAGTGTGGTTCTTTGTACAGGTTTGTGTGTGTGTGTGTGTGTGTGTGTGTTTCGGTAACTTTCTGCTGGGAAATTCCAAGCCATGGACCATCACCGTCTTTCTCACGCGTTGGGTGGTTGCAGGGTATCGCCGCCAATGGGCACGTGGCCTTTTATGACATCACAGGAAGGCGTTTCGTACCAGAATGGCCGAGTGGTTAAGGCGTTGGACTTAAGATCCAATGGACGAACGTCCACGTGGGTTCGAGCCCCACTTCTGGTAGAGACCTGTCAACTTTATTGTTAGCAAGGAATAAGAAATAACTACTGTGGGGTTTTCAGTCTGCTTGTTTAGAAGGTTGTAAAATATCACCAATGACTCTTGTTCCTACTTTATAAATATATAGGTTTGTACTGAGATTGGGGCAACTTGGGGACTCCTGTGTTGAGTGAACAACCGATACTGTCTTTTAGCATGTTTTACAGAACCACTAAAATGCCATATTGACATTCATGCGTGTTAGCCCTATTTATTTAATTTGTAATTCTACGTGGAATTGAGATATGCTGGAAACCATCTACACCCGATGTTTATTTTATTTACAGTACCCTGCACACTGATATTATACCCGGACAAAAATATAATCACAATAGTTTTTTGAAGTCGGTGGTGTCGACGTGCCTGGGGAAAGAGCTGAATCTGCGGAAATGGCGCCATCTAGAGGCCAGTCTAAAGCACATCAATGCATCTATTTAATAAAAGTAATTTATGGAATTTTGTCTTGTCACTTTGTTTTGAGAGCTCGTTAAAGACCAAGATGGGTTTAATTGCTGTCTTATTTGTTAAATCAGGCATATATTGATTTAAAACAAAAAGACAAGAGTAAACCAAGAGCCTTTTTTTAATAAAAAGCTTCAAAAGTCAAACAAATGAACTGTGGAAAACAAAATACACGTCAGTAGTGAAAAAAAGTATGCACGTGTAGTAAGAGTGATCTTGCAGAAAAAAAAAGGAAATGTAATGCAAATTACAATTTTAATTTCTAAAAACAGAACAAACAAACCAGGCCATCCACTTCATCTATAACGAAGCTTTTAAATAATATGACTAATAGTTAATGTGAAACTGATGTAATGCCTGAGAAGTAAACTGAATGAATCTGAGACATCAAACTAACATGCTAATCCTGCTGGGGTATAAATCCAGCTTTTGAAGCAAAACAAACCCTCAGGATTATGCTAACATTTTGTTACAGTACATGCTTTCGTGTGCAAATCACAAACTCAAACACTAATTTAGACACCACTCCATCAAATCCTGACATCTCAAATAAACGTACCAGTGAAGTAAGCGGTGACTAACTCAAAATATGAGGCAGAACTTCCTACAGAGACCACTTTGTTCTGGCTGGACAGACAAAAGTTAGTTGAAGATGAAAGTATTTTGTATAAACATCTCATTTTCCCCCATCACTTCCCATTCTGCTTACAAAAGATTAAGGCCAAGTTTTCAAAATGTTTTTAGTACTCCAAACTCTACATATAAGGCTTTTGTCAATGCAGAGTGTTTAAAGAACATTTAAATATTGTGTTAACTCTCAGCCTATTTCAGGGACTTATAAATGTTGATTGATGACAGTTGAAAACACTGAATTTTTCTCTGTTCAAGCACTGCAACACAATAATATGCTTGTGATGTAACACTGAGTGGTGCACAAGTCAGTTCGAGGAACCCTAAAATGATCCAATCTGTTAATTACGAAGAATTTAGCTTCATGCTACAACCCTGAGATGACACGACGTGTCATTAAAAAAACAAAACCGCACATTCACAGAAGTTAATGAACATTCTTAGTGATGACAATTCCTGGTGGGAACCGCGTGTCCACCAAATTACAACGGTACACCTGACCTGCAGGTTTGATGAGGTCTGACACCGAAAAGGAAACACAAGTCTGTGCACAGATGGATTCGTCTCGGCCCTGATTACATTCCACATTTCTCTTGCTACGTTTGACTTTGTGTAGAAAACCACCAGCTAAATAATCGCTGGTTACTTAGATAGATCACAAAAACCGCGTCGACTCTTTTGCCACGTGAATGATGCCGCTCCAAATGACTATCGCGGTCATAAGTTTAAGATACAGCTGGACAGGCTGTGTTAATGCTGTCACCTGTCCAGAACACACCGGCTACATGCTCACGCTGATGAATCAAAAATCACAGCTACCAAAGATGTTTGGTCAGTCTAAAAAGTGTAGAAATAAAGCCATGAAATAGCAGTTTCTGCATGGTCACTTCAGGTATTAGGAGACGGGAGAAAACCCACACGGATCTCCAGTAAACTGTTCCGGCCAGAGGCAGAACGGAAATGCTCCGAAGCGCACTTCCTGGCTGGAAAAATCAAGTGTATTGTAAGGCTCTTGACTTCCCTTCACTGTTGCACAGGAGGGACTTTATTTCTAGAAATATAAAAAGGATATGACATCAAAAAGTTATTATCTACAAAATGTCAGATTACATGAGGGTACGGCTTCAGTACGCTGGTGTTGGTAAACCCAGCAGTGAAGAAGACACGTGGTGCCCGTCTGTCATTGTAGTGCCGAGGTATCACTTCGCCCACCACCAGCTTTAACCTTTCATACTGGAGTTAGGAATTTTCTTAGACTGCAAAAAACAACCAACAGTTTCTCATATTCTCATGGATGTAAACTTTGCAGGAAGGGACTTGAGCTCTTGTGGTCTTAAAATTGTCCAAACCTCAGATTGTGCTGTGGAAGAGGACCTAAGCGACAGGCTTGAGAACAGAGCGTAAACATCTCCCCTCTTTCGTCAGCTCTCTGGTGAAGCACATGCACGGCAGGGGGATCGCCTCCTCGCGGCGGGCGATCGTGTTGAACTTGCACCGTTTGAGGTGGTCGGCCATGCTGGCGATGTTGGCAAACTTCCACTCGTTGACCGTCCCGAAAGCGGTGCTGAATCTCCAAACCTGAGTGGAAAACAACCTGTTAATTAAGCTGCGTTTTGTTTTGTTTTTTGAACCAGCGGCACGTTTGTTTGGAACGGTCCGAAAATACTCGCCTTGTCTGTGATCTGCCAAGTGGAAGAACCGTCAGCGCGCCGTATCTTCTCCCACAGCAGGACCACCATGCCACGCATCTGGAGCAGGCTTGCACATACGTCCCGCATGGTGCGGGACACCCTGGACAGCTGGCACAAGCTGAAGCTGTCCAGGAAACTCGCTACATGCTGCAGCACCTCGAATGGAAGACTGCTGAACTGATCCAGGGGAGGACCACAGCGAGAGCTCCTTCTTGAGAGGCTGCCGCCAGATTTCAACGGCAAACTAGGCTGAACCCCAAAAGAACCCAGGTGCCTGTCATGGATGATTCTAAAGCCCTGCACAGATGGGCAGAACCGCCTCTGAGAGTAGGTGCACCCGTAGTAGGCCAAGGGGCAGCGCTGCTCCATCCACCCATTCAGCCCGGCGTGAATATCCCCATGGACGTTTTTGAAATGCGAGGAGAACTCGTCCCGCCTGAACAGCTGCCCGCACACGAAGGTGAACATGGAGCGCTGCTTGGTTTGGTATCGAGCCACGCACTCGAGGACCAGGTCCAGACGGAGCGTGTGAAAGGGGCTTGGGTTGGAAAGCTGCGGGCTGGCGTGGTCGCAGGCCGAGGCGGACGCGATGTCTCCCACCATGGTGTTGGTCGCGAGAATGGCGGAGGGGAACGAGAATGTTTGAGTACCAAAGTCAATGTGGTAGCCGTCCACGAACCTGCTGTCAGAGATTCCTCTTCCTCCCGGAGAGTCGCCAAGGCAAAACAGCAGAGCCGCTGTGATGAGGTCAATGCCGTGGAGGCCCATGGGATCCTCGTCCACCTCCAGGTCGGACGTGTCGACCGCCTTGTCCTCCATTCTGGCTCGGAACAAGTAAGGGTCTTGCAGCAGAGTGCGCCGCCCGTTCAGCGTGAACATCCCTATCCCCCTGAACACCTCCACGTTCTGCAGCTTACGCTCCAAACACCTGTACCTGAGTTCCGAAGGTAAGTGTTGCAAAAAGTTATTCCTCACATGATCGGAGAGAAGGAACGGCATCGGTGGGGAGAGCGCCACTTGTTGGGGCGCCGGGTCTTCCAGAGCGATGACGGGCATGTAATCCTGGGGCATCTCGGGGTACACGGGGTTGGCGTTGTTCACCGGCTCCACGTTAATGTCTTCGGTCTCCTCTAACAACAACTCTACAAACTCCTTTTCTTCGACCCAGATGTTACTGCCGTCTCCCCCGTCGGCCCCAGCCTGATAATCCGCCCCGCCTACTGCACCAAGCTCACTCTCTGAATCAGAATCACTGGCTCGCATGTCTACATTCCTGCCCCCCTCGGCACCAAAGGCACGATGACTGTCGCCGTTTGATCCACTGCGGAGACCTTCACTATTGCCTATTTTTTCGCCATTTAAATTGCCAACCATCGCATCGCCGCTCTTGGAATTAGTGACGATATCCAAGGCCAGTGCTAAACTTCTGCCCGTTTCCACCGAGGCTCGATACAGGTCGTTATAGGGCTCGTCTTCCATCTCTACGCTCTCACTGTGCAACACTGGGTCTGCTAAACTTGAGGCTGTGGCCATCTTCTCACTCTCTACCGTCTCCTTATCTCCATTCTTTGACATAGTGGTTGCCACCTTCAGGGACTCCAGCAGCATCCTCTGATCCTGCAAAGCCAAGGCCATGTCCAGCTGCTCCACCTCGTCAAAGTCTTTGCTCAAGTTTTCATAGGATTTCCGATCGGAGTAACTCACAGGCCAGCGATTCCACTCCATGGTACAACAGACGATACTGGCCGGGCAGGTCTCCAGGTGCTTTGCCATCTTGATCCTCGCGATCGTGAATGGGCAGCCAAATCCACGGTTAAGGCACGGCAATCGTTCGTATGGACACAGTTCGCGATGCTCGTCCAGCTTGCACGTGTGGAAAACTGCCCCACACACAAGGGGACAGCCAATGAGGTCACAGGAAACGCCCGTCTCTGGTCTCACCATGCATCTTCTATTGATGCATTTAAGGCAGTGGGAATGGAGGTTTTCCATTCTTCCTATATCACGCCAAGTAAGTATAAGAGGGAAAACGATGCAAATGTTTTACCCTGTGAAGAGAGAGGCAGACGGAAAGTCACTCACAGGGAATAAATAGTGTCATTCATAGAAAAGATTTCCACGTTGGTTCTTCATAGGTTATTCATTTGGATGAAGATGTTGGTGTTATATTGCACAGCTGACTTTATGGTTCCTCTCTGACACAACATGTGCAGGCCTACTTCTATGAACTGTTTTGTCTCACATGTTCTCTCTGTGCGTGTTTACTAAGACTGTTCCATCCCGTTTCACAACAACCTTCTCTGGTTTCACTGAGACACCGGTTCTACCAAGACTTCAGGTCAAACCTGACCCCTGGTTTTGATGTGGGAGCTTCCTCTGCTACACGAAACTGATGGGCGAGTGAGAAGTTCAGCGTTTTATGCAAAAATCAATGGGTTAAAGGACTAATCGTTCGCCTCTGGCACTGAAAGTTTTACATCAGGCGTATAAAGGAAGTAATCGGATAATGAGCACTGACACAGCTAATATGACCCACATTGATGATACTAGTCGAAAACAGCAAAATCCCACAGTAGACCTATTGTTCGGACCTTTGCAGCCCTGCACGGCAACAACTAGCCATGCTCGGTATAAATAAAGAGCATGTTAGCGAACAGCTAAGACCCTTAAAACATGTCAACAACCGGCGGCTGCATTTACTACAACATTGTTATCCAACGACTGTCTCGAAGCCAGCTATGACAACACCAGCAAACAAATAAATTAACTAACGTTAATTGAGGAAACGAAAGCAGCCTGTCATTAGGCGACAGATAGTGTCGCGTTAAACAAAAGGACACAGCAACATGGCCAGACTGTTAGCATTGGCAGCCACATTTCCAATCCTGGGTTAGCTAGCAGCTAGCTTGTAGAACTGCTTACCCGATTCACGGGGCTCTTCGGACGAGTTCAACCTGTATTTCCCTGCTTATTTAACGCCGCTGAGTTTGACAACCCCGGCACAACGGCGAGGCGTGCAAATGATCAAATGTCAAAGGCTTTGGTTGAGATTTCCACGGCTCGGAGCAGCTCTGTGCCTCCGGCTGAGTCCTCCGCTGGTCTAATTCGGTCAGTTTGTGTTGATCCCGGACCGTGACGTCGACGTGCTACGTCATCACGCAAAGGCCCACTATGGACGCACGCAGGCCCAAGAGAGGCACTGAAATAGATGGAGGGGAATACCCCGAAGAGTCTCACATGAAATCGCTCCTAAAGTGTCCGCGCTGCTGCTAATCGCGGGAATTTAGAGGTCTGCAAAAGTCACACGTGGAGAATAAATTTAGTTTCAGCGATATATGGTGTAGAATGCTCCGTGCTCACTTATTTGACCCAGTATGATAGTTCCAGAAGAGAAGGTGGCTGAATAAATGAAGAAAACTGGATAGTACCAAGGAAGATTACTTCTAATAGATTTAGAAACCTCCCTTTGAGTATGTAATACTGGATGATTTATTTGCCAATTACAACTATCTCTAAAACATACAGGAAATGAAAGAGGATGTAAAATGCAAAGAACATAATATCCATAAAGCATATTCTCTAAGAAAACTTTTACTCTTTTCTGGGAGTAAAAAGGGGAAAACTACAGAGCTTTATTAGATTAATCACACTTTTAGTGGTTCATTCTAAATAAAAGATTTATTACTTAAAAAAACAGATCAAAACTGTACATTCTGGTTGAATTTGTACAATTTATGAATTTTCACTTCTTTGCTCCAGATGATCCCTGATTCATGAGGCCACCTCTGAGATGTGGTGAATGTTGGACAGTGTGAGCTGTGCCTCCTGCGCTGGGTAGAAATGCCGGGAGCGAAGCCACAGCCTCCCAAACACTCCTGTGATGAGCAGCAAGAGGAGCAGCAGCCCCCCGAGGACGAAGGTTTCCACTGACAGGACCCCGCCTGCATCCACAGACAAAAGGAAACGGGCATTTAGTGGGAGCCTCAAGCATTCCAGCCCCATGGATAATAAAACATACTAAATCCCAGCTTTTCTTTGTCATTGTGCAGTCGTCTGATTGGTCCGTAAGACACCGTGTGGGACAGTGGGATGTCCCTCCGTGACCTCATAACCCCATCTTCCCCAGAACAGTTCTGTTTGGAGAAATTAACAGACTCTTCATGTTACAGTTATACTACAGCTGGTTTGGCTGAAAACCATTCCCAGACCAGGGCGTCTATATTAAGGGCTCCTTGTCTGCCTTCTTGTCTGAACTGGCTTCTGACTTGCAGTGTGAGGAATGAGTGCTGCAGGGTTCACTCACAGGCTGACACCTCCCCACGGTACTGTGGCAGATCTGGACGTTGCAGTGGAGGAAGACGTTGGTGTAAGAGCCGCCGACGAACTTGAACATTTGAATCCTGAACATGGCTTCTGGACCCTGGCCATTCTTCAGCACGCTCAGGGTCTGTTCATTTGACAATAATGGGCAGCTAGCAGAGGAAGCAAAGAATGAGACAAATGTAGACTTGAAACGCATAAAATCTCTCCGTATAGGCGCTTTGGAGAAAGAGATGATCTTCTATTCTGCTCATAAATACAGTCTAGATGTCAAGGACGCGCACAGCTGTTGAACTGAAACGCACACGGTCACATGACCAGCCTCTGAGCTGTTGTCTTGGCTCCCTCCGGCAACTAAATCTCTTATTTCAGATTTCAACAGCCTTCAGGTAGGCGGATTAAAGCTGCTTTGCCAGTGCGATGAACCAACACGCACAGAGAGCTGGTTTCAGCATCCAGCCAGTCTGGTGTGAATATTATAAATCTTTATTGTTCTAGTTTCGGCTATAAGGTGGCCATTGAAGAGATGTCTGTTTGCATAGCATCATTTTCAGATATCAAATGTTTCCGCACACTAGACAGTCAAGTAACGTTTGCTTTGAGCAGATTGGAGGCAGACCTGTCTCTGATGAAGGTGTACTGAATGTTACTGTACGGATCTTTGCTCGGCGTGGCCCAGCATCTCTCAATACGCAGCATCAGGTTAGCAGGGATCTGCAACAAAGAGGGTTCGTTTAAACCTTTTTCCCCACTGGGGGTCAAAAAGATGAATCTGTAAACAACAGCTGCCAGCAGTTTAAAACAACACTCATGTTACTATGGGGTCACGGGTGTCAAGTGTTAAATTTCTGGAGAACATCCACAACATATTGCCTAACGCGTGCAACAACCTCATCTGAAAATAGCCATGAAATGTACAGCTGAAATCCTTTTTCAACTCCTCCGTCTTCACACATCTGCCAGATTTGTCTCGACCCGTGCCTCCATTTAAGGCCTTTACATAGCAATTTATCTGTTATCTGAGTTTATTTACCATGAAAACTTTGACAAATATGTCATTGTCCAGGGTCAGTGATGGCACCGTAGTCCATCTGTCCTCAAAGGCTTCGTCCTTGTAAAGTAACATTGAGACAGAAAAGTTGCCATCTTCCGTGTTGAGAGTGATGGTTCTGTAGAGACAGCAGCCCAGACACCAATGAACATGCAGTTGGCATTCATGGTCACGTCCTGGAACAAACCGTCCAACCTACCTGACATCAACTCTGATCATATTCTCGCCGTTGGGCTGTTGGACCATGTAGTTGATGGGGTAGCGGCAGACAAATGTTATGTTGATGTAGTTCCTCGTTATCACGTCGGTGTTGTTGTTGTGTATCGTGTTTATGAACATGATGTGTGTGTCATCCGAGGTCTAAGAAAAGAAATGCAGGAACTGAGGTGTCAGAAAAAAATATTATTGAATCACTGATGATTGAACTGATGAACCCTCTGTTTTAATGTATTACAGGTGGTATTTGACCTATAAAATGCCAGAAAGTACCAAATCGTATACCGAATCTCAGCCCATCGGCTTCCTTTCTTTAACCTCTGCTCTCTTCGTCCTGCTCAGTGTTACGCTGACGCAGTCGACACCATAAAATGGGGACGGGTGAAAAGGTTGCTTCTACTGTTTGCCCGGGACCCTGCTGTGTGCAGCTGGAGGGTGTCTTCTGTGGACACCGGGTGGGATGGATTGTCCTGGATGCTAACATTCAGGACATCTTTTACTGCTCTCAGTAAACACGCCGCTGACAGGCCTCTGCTGGGAGCACCAGCTCTCTGTCGCTCCAGCAGGGAACGCCAAAGACACTTGGTAACACAAAATGATCCCAAATATTAAAAGACAAAAAAAAAGTCCTGTGGTTCTAAGGTCAAGGTAAAAGTTGCGTTGCTATGACATTCCTCTCCTTTAGCAACAGCCCCCTAATCCAGAACAGGCCTACTTTCCTCAGTCAAACCTTGTAAAAGTTCAGAGGTGGGGCACTCGGAGATTTCCTCCCTGCTGTAAGCTGCGTTAACCTTTTGCCGGCTTTACGAGAAAAACCTTCATGCATTCCAAATCAGCAATTCAAGGACACTTGTGAGCCTGACGGGAGGACACAAAATGAAGTTTGGAACCGTGAATGGCTGGATTACTCAATCAATCTTTAGGGCTTGTTGACTGATGAATTGAATTGAATTGAATTGAATCAGATTTATTGCCATTGTTCATGTAATACACAGTATTACACAAGCTAGGAATTTGTCTTGGTGTGACGCTGCGACATTCAACATAAAGAAGACAACACTAGAATAAGATAAATAAAATAAAATAAGACATATATACAGTATATACATAAATAGTAAGAAATAGTGCAGGTCAATGCAGGAGTAATGTGATGTAGTAATGTGATGATTTATGGCCTTCCCATCCAGCGAACATAAACAAATAATCATCGTATCAATGCAAATCCTGATCATTCAGAATCACAAAGCCATTCAGGCTCCTTTTGGTGCTTTGAAAGAGGTCTTGTGTTGTTACAGGCAAAAGGAACAACGCCGGCCTTATTTCGTGACAGACACCCTCCTCCCGCCTTTCTGTCTGGACCCAGAGTTTGAGCCTTTCTCTCTCTATCGCATTCTACTTGCTAAGACTGAATTTCGCAGTTCCAAACAGAATGCCTCAAATTCCACATTAACATCACAGCTGAAACACAATAAAGTCTTATGAGGTAAAATGTAATAAACTGAATAAAGTGGCAGTGAAAAGGGGATGTGATATTGTCACTAATGTCAATTATTTCCATATGGGTCAAAGCTGGTGGCTTCATTCTTTGTTAATGTTCTCCTTGTCTAAATTCACGTGCAGCGACTGATTGGTTTGACTCCTGTCACAGAGGTTGAACATCAAAGGATTAAAAGCCATACCATAATAGTCCCGCAGTCCGAGAGATTCGTCTTTATGCTGAAAACATAATCATCGCCGACCTCAGTGCCCCGGCAATCCGGATCATTTAAATGCAAATCCCAGACCTTAACAGGATAAACACAATTTTAGAGGAGCCGTTTATATTCTCAGGGACGTTAGGCTGCAAATGTTTGAGAGTAGCCGACGCTTAACTGCTGCTCACTTACATAAACAGGAGGCACTTTGTTGAGGAAAAAAGCACCTTGAATAATGACCTCCATGTGATCGTTGGTGCAGATGACAGTTTCATTGAGCTCTAATGAAAAACATCAAAGTTAAATATCACAGAGAAGTGACATTTCATCACATTAAAGTGACAAACCTGGTGATGTGTCCCAGAAAAATAGAAATAATTCTTTAAATGCCAAATTCAATTCCTACACCTCCTGGGAAAGATACATAACTAATAATTATTTTTATTCTGGCCATAGAAAATGAAGCCATGGGTTGAGTTCATGGCTGGTGCGAGCTCACCATCCTCCTCTGGCTCCAGATACTCTGCCCGGGTGACCGTCCACAGGGTGACCAGTAACCAGGAGAAAAACAAACTGGCAGGTGCCATAATCCGCGGATTCTGCTCAGCCTCTCCGCTGCACCTACGAGACCTTTCCACAAATCTCAGAATGTTCTTTGGGGGGACTATTTAGCAGTTTGCTGTCACCCGAAGATGTAATGCCCCTCTCTTCCCCCAACCCTTGATACACAGCTCTAATGAACTAGGAGCCTCCCTCTGGCCTTGAATGATGTCCCCACCAACAATGAGATTCCGTACGTGAATAGTGAGACCTGAGAGGAGTCCAAGGAGACACGTCCGTCACCGCCTACTGCGGCGATGTCCTCTCAGTAAACATCTTACAACAGGTTCTTACTGCAGGGAGCAACAAGGAGACCGGTAACCACGTAAAGGCTGACAACAGCGCCGGGCTGGAGGTCTTTGTTGTCTACATCCTTTGTCTGGACATTTTAAAAAATTTACTGGTGCGGGAATCCCAGTCAGTCAGAGAGAGAGAAAGTCATTACGAGTGAAGTGCTGTTGGTCCAACAAAGAGGTGTGAGCAGAAGACGGAATGATTACTTTTAAATGCAGTGAAGAGGTAGAAATGGCTCACGTATCTACAACTCGCCACATTAAAGTTTCAATTGGCTGCTTTGAGGAAGTAAATTTCCTTCAGATTTTCAGGTTTTTCATTTACAAGATTAGTTTCCAAGACACTGAATCTTTGCTTTGTCTTTCAACTATAACCGGCTCAAGTGTAAGGTCCTTTGTTTCAACAGATAAATAGCTTTAAAGTGATTGTCCGGTTGAAGAAAATCTTTCAATTCCTCTTCTGAATATGATTGGCTCCCCTTCCGCCTCCATTTTTACCACACAGAGAAGAACCACAATAAACGCTCTGGACAAGACAGACTTTTATCTCCTGAAGGTTTCGAGGACACAAAAAATCAATGACATCATTTGGTCGGTTCTTTTTAAGGTGTAGTCATGCATAAACCAGCGTTGGATTAAAACGAGCACCGAGTCTGGAGAGTCTAGGTAAAAGTCTAGTTGAGCAGCTGGAGTGATTCCTGAACAGTAGATTACAAGTACTGCAGTCCACACACACAAAAATTAAATACACTAAAAAAGTTCAACATTGTGGAATGTATTTCATAGTTTTAAATGTTTTTTCATAAAAAAAACAATGTACAAAAAATCAGAGAACATCTCAAATCACCCAGCAAAGATTGAGCTCTTTGCCTGTCGTGTGAACCTGGAAGTTCTCTTTCACTCCAGATGTTCTGGGTCATCGGTGAAAAGATCAGCCAAGTCGGCCACGGTGAGCACAGCGGCCTCCGAGTGCTTCATGGTTGTGCTCGTGTGACTGCAACGGCACGAAACGTCAGCGGAGTGAAACGGTTTCAAACGTGTCCAAAGGTCGTGCAGCTCTCACCTTTTCTCTGCGGTCTTCAGCATGGCCTGCATTCTCTCCTCGATGGTGGATCTGATTAAAAACCTGTGCACAAATGTTGGCCTGGTCGACAGGAAACAGCACGAAAAAAACATTATGGGATTTTAATGACGTGCGAGCGGTTGATGCAGCAGTCGCCCCCCCACCCAGCGTCTTACTTGGTTTGGCCAATCCGGTGGACTCTGCCGATGGCCTGGAGCTCGTGAGCAGGGTTAAGGATGGGCTCCACCAGCAGAACGTGGGTGGCTTCAATGATGTTCAGACCATTGGAGCCCGTGTGGAGAGGAAGCAGCAGGATGTTGATCTTTTCATCATATTTGAAAGAGCTCAGATTTTCCTGGAAGTTTGAAAACAATCCACCAGTTGGACTTGTGAGCTATGAGATTTGCTGATGCAGCTGAGCGAGTTTGAGTTTATTTATTTAAAATAGGGACAGCACATATTAATGAACATATACATGTAAATATCCAAGATTATTACCAACAGCTAATTTCCGTCTTTAGTCCCTTTGGTAGGACGACCTATTTTAGGAAACAACAATGATGTCTTACCTGAAATTTGTGAATGCCATTGATTTGAGAGAACTCCATGTTATTGTCAAACAAGGCCTTAGCGATGATGTCCAGGACGCTCAGCCACTGTCCACGAAGAGAAAAAAGAAATTGGCTCAGATTTTATACCGTCTGCATTAATCTGGGAGCGGGGGTAGTTTATGGTTACCGTGGAGAAGACGAGACACTTGGCCCCAGGGTCAGTCACTTGAATCTTCTTTAGTGTTCTCACTACTGCCTCCACTTTGGTGGAATGGCTTCCCTGAGAGCCACAGGCAAGAAAAATGAGGCTGTTAAAAATGGCCCAACCCCGGTTCAGTTACAATCGATTTCCAAAACGTGATTTACCTTGACAGGTATTTCCTGGTCCTGATTGGACGACTGGGCGGTGAACACGTAGGAGATCTCCGTGTGTGATGTGGTCTGCCTACAAATGGCACACTTGATGGCCCGTCGCCTCGAGCCCACGCTGTACTGCTCCACGATGATGGCAATGCACTCATTGCAGAAGCAGTGGCCACAGGTCAGCACAGCCCACTGGGGAAGAAGGCGAGGTGATGAGAGCGCCATAAAATAAAGATGTGAAAGGTTTTGTTCCATAAATGAGTGGTTATTATTTCACACAGCATCGCAGACAGCACAATTTGAGAATATATAAATCAATAGGAATGTTAAAAATAGCACAATTTAGTTTAAAATGCACTTATTTTAAATGTTGCTACCAGGATTATAATTCATCCTACTATGTGGGTGCACTGACAGCATCACGACACTCACCTCCTGCCCCAGGGGCCGGGCACAGATGGGACACGGCTCTGGGTTCAGACCTCCGGTAGACTTGTCCTGGGACTGCGGAAAAGACAAAGGTTTGTTAACTGGAGCACGATCAGAGTATGGAGACGGGTGCCTGACCGACAAACAGACGTTCTGTGTGTTGTTGCATTTGAAACGTAAATTACCTTCTCCAGATTGGTGAGATAGAGAAACTGACCCAGTTTCTTTTGGAGTTGGGACTTGGCGACGGCCTGATCGTTCAGGAGCTTAACTCTGTTCTGCTCCACCTGGAAGAGATGCAATGAAGCGGAAGTCAAGAATGCAATAAAACTACCGGTAGTTAAAGACCCTGAAACGTTTGACCAACATAAACAAAACTAATGGTGCAATGGCTCTGTGTAGGTGATATTAACTGCTAACGCACAGCAAAGCCTAATTCTCCTTTAACTCACCTCGTGAGGTTCAATAATGTGGGGAAGTTTTGGTTTAGGTTCGTCGGGCAGGCGCACGCGCAGCCTCTCAGTAGCCATACCCAACTCGTCAATGGCCGACACGTGATTTCTTAGCACCATCCAGTATTCATGCAGCACCTATGAAGGGGCAGAAGACATGTTCACTAAAGCCTGAAGTTATATTACAGGATTTCAACCTTGTGGACAGACCTTGTATTCTTTCTTCCAGTTCTCAAACAACTCCATGAAGGTGTTGCCCTCCTCCACCAGCTCTGCTTCCATGCGTTTAGTTTTTGCAAACGACAGGATGGCTTTCAGAGTACGCTCCATCTCGCTGGCCGCCCAGAGCCCTCGGCTGGTGGTGGGAAGTCGGTCGTCCACCAGCCCCTCCTCGTCTTCAATCATTTCTTCAAAAATGGCCGTCTGACCCTTCACTCTACCGACGAGCGTTTTGTCATCAACCATCACGTTTTCAAGCAAACAGCCTTAGAGTCTGCAAAATACTGCTCAACTTACGTGTGGGAGAACAACTTGGACTCATAATCCGTAAAGAGTTCATCAGCTTTGCAGAACACACAACTTAAAAGGGAAGAAAATATGATTAACGGTGTGTTGCGATGAAGATTAAATCCTAAAATGCAGCAATAATGGAGCCTTACTTATTCAAAGGCAGCCTCATGGGCCTGAGGTGGCAAATGGTGGCCTCGTCAATCACCGCCTTCGAGGCTGGACCCTCAAGGCTCTTGACTGCATCTCGGACACTCTTCTGTGATTTGATCAGATCTTGCATCTGTGACGTTAGAAGAAACTGCAGACCGCACGCGTCCCGAAACCTGCAGGAAGCCATATTTGCCATTTCTTTCACTCTCCCTTATGAATCGTTTGTGCAATTGTTTTGGGGGGGACATAAGCAGCTGATTTACTTGTCTGCCATGGAGAGTTTCTGCGCCTGTTGTTTGTAGCTGCACGTCAACTCGTTCTTCACACGCGACACAAGATCGTCATCGTTTGAACACCGGATGGCCTTTTGGATGACATCCAGCCACCAGGGAGCATTCAGCTTTACCTTGAGGACAAGATATTTTAGAAATAGCACTAATTGCCAGCCTGATCAAACCCTAACACTAAAAACTGTTCCTTATGCTCTCAAGTGTCCATTAGGTGACACCCAGTTGTTTTATTTTGGGTCTATTCAATGAAGCAATTAATGAAACATGGTGATATTGTGAAACTAATGAAAAAGAAGAAGCAGTTCTGACTTTGCATTTCAGCTCTTTGATGTTCTGCAGAACAGGCTGCAAGTTCTGGTGGGCATCTGCTACCTCCGAGTCATATTTGGTCATATAGTGCTGCTGCAGCTGCTTCTCCTACGGACAGGAAGAAACAGGCTCGCATCTAATGTTCAAAAGAAATGGCAGATGTAGCATCACAAGAAATGCTTGTCAATCACCTCCTCACTTAGTCGGTCATCTCTGAGCGTTGGCGGGATGCCGGGGTGTTTGGCACTCAGCAGTTCCATCAAATTATGAGTAGCGTGAAGCCTCTGTTTCAACAGAATCATAAACAATGACATTCCAAGTATGCGAAAACAGTTCATCAATGCTCTATTCTTCTGTTCAGCTTTCTCAACAGGCAGCAGCTGTCAGATTTGTAAAAACCCTACAAATGTTAATTAAATGACAGGAATTAGCTTACACACCTGTAAGGAATCCGTTTTCAATCGGCCTTTATGCTCCTCTGATGAGCGAAGTACTTCTCTATACAACTCTGCTGCCTCTAGAAATTCATCTGCATGAGGTAAAGGAAGAGACAATAATTAGTGTCACTGAATGCGTCCATCACATGTGAGGCTGGAGACATTCAAAGTAACATTGTGTTTTTAACCCCCGACATCCACAAAGCATGTCTGTACAAAAACGTGTGAAGAGCTACAAAGATGAGATCATGTCCCGTGTTTTGTTTGAACTGATTCCCATGGGAAAGTGTAAGTCTGTGTGTAAGTGCAGAAGTGGGGATTTATACTTCTGATGATGTGGATTCCAGCCAGGCCGTTGAGTGCACACACTAATTGTCTGTGAGCTTCTTCACACTCCACTCGACATTTCTTCTGCAGGGACTTGAGGAGCTCCTCCATCGTCATGGTGCTGGGGGGAAGGTATGGCAAAGACACTTAACAAGAAAAGCAAGATGCAAATAACATAGAACGGGTCAATTCTACATAAATGCACATGCACCCGGGATGAAAAAACGCTGCTCGGGTCTATTACCGTTGCTGACACACTAATTCTCTGTTTAAGCAACATTGCTAATGAAGTACTGCAGCTGCCTTGAGATAAAGAGCTCTTCGCCTGCCTGTCTGTGAGTGGGATCTACCTTTTCTGAAGGGGCAGGAACTCCCCCCTCACAGCCTGCGGATGGCAGCAGGCCTGACGCAGCCTAAGCAGCGGGCACAGTATGGTGTTGACGGTGCGACGGTCCAGACTGCCGAGCTTCAGGCTCCAGTCAGAGATTTTCCTGAGTTTGACCAGAGCGTCCTGGGAGCAGACCTCATGCTGGCGGTGGTAGAAGTGGCCCTCAACTGGGGAGAATGTCAGCCAGTGTACCTCCTCCGTCTGTGGCGGAATCTGAATCTGGAATAAAACATTTGAACAATTTTGTAAGCTATTGTCTGCAGACCTGAAAGCCAAATGGTTTCCAGGTGCAAATTTTTATTCAAAGACCCCTGAAAACATCTTGTGGATCTTGTTCTACCTGATCAATGACATCCTTCTTAGCTGATCGCCACAACAGCTGAGCAATGACATTGTACAGTGGCTCTGTGTTTCCACGCCGATACGGGCGATAGAGCAGCTGGTCCCACCAGTGTTTGACCCAATACGGGTCAACTCCCAGGAAAAGAACCAGGCCATACACATCTGTACAGAAAACAAAATCAGATTAAACGCCCATATCAGATTGTACATGCCTGAATTATGTGTTTATTTAAACAACACATGTGCACAAGCACGTGTCACCTTCTAGTCCTCTCTGGACAGGGGTGCCACTTACACACCAGCGATTGACAGAAGCAAGACGAAGGGCCATCTCTGCAGCCTGCAGAGGATGGAAGCAAGATGACCTCCCATAAAACAGAAACGAACCAATACTATAGACCAGCCAATGAGCACTGCATTTCTCTTCAACTCACCTTCGCAGTGGGACATTCAACCATCTGAGCCTCGTCCAGACAGATGCGCCACCACTCCACGGCCACCAGGGGGCTGGGTACAGCCATGTAGCGCTTCTGGTTGCGGAATCGGCGCCCATCCTTGCTGTTACTGTGAGGAATATCCACATAGTTGAGTTCCGACCGCAGCACATCGTAAGTAGTGATGACCACATCCTGCTCGGCGAGCATATGTGGCTGGATGAATCCATGCTTCTTCACGCCCTGATAAACCTGAGAGGAAACATCACATGGATCTTATTGAAAACTCACTTTTGCATGCAGAAAAATAAATATATTTCGTATTTCCATGATGATGACAACAACAATTTCATCTCGTATCATACCAACACTCGTAGTGACGATGACCTGATGTGTCGGTTGATCTCTTCCACCCACTGGTGGCAGATGGAGCTCGGGGAGATGATGAGGGTAGCGCCTGTGGAGACGGGTTTCATGGCGACGAGGCAGTGAGGGCAGTAAAAGGGTGTGGTTTCAAGGCTTTCTTCTTTGTAGTTCACACAGCTGGCATGTTGCCATAACTGACAGTTCATACACTGGACACGAGCTTTGTAGTCAACAATGCCCAGTTCACCGCAGATGCACTCAAAGCGATAGTCCTGAGTGTTGAACGGGACAACAGACGCTCTTGTTGGGGTTTCTGAGTCCTTGTGCAAATCCATCTGAGGGGCCTCTTTTGGTGCATCATCCGTGTTGATTATGTCCGGGATATCTGCTGCCTTCTTAGATGCAGACGTGTCCAATATGTCTGCAAACTCATCGGCTTTCTCATGTTTGCTTGGATCACATTCCTCCTTTGGTTCCCCCTCTGTTGGTGTCTGATCAGCTGACACGTGAGAGTATAGATCACTTTCATTTTCAGTAAAAGAGTTCTGCATGGCTGTTTCCGCCTTCTCTTTAGCTCGTCTCTGAAACATTTTCCTTGGCGGGCTCTCTGTGCTTTTGTAGTTCTAACAAAATGAACACAAATATTACAACCGACTCAATTTTGCATATCAAACATTTACGTATGAAGCCGCATTTTCTTACAAACTTGGACGCTTCTGCCAACATCTTCTTTGTTTCTTTGTAGTTCTTTCCCAGCCTAAAGGACCCAGCCAGGCCTCGCCCTTTCACCTGTTCCACCAGGCCTTCACTGATCAGCTTGGCCAGGGTCTTCCTGATGTGGGTGCGGTTTTTAAAGAGGTCATAGCCGTATGTGGATCGGATGTAGCTGAAGATGGCATTGACCGAGGTTCCTTTTCCAGTCCTCATCTCCTTTATTGCAGCAAGGAGCATGAGTCGTACAGCTATAGGGAATAAAATAAAATGTATGTAAATCAGGAGCCAATGATAAAGGGGATGTGTAGAAAAGTGTGAGGGGTTTACTCGGGTATGATGTTTTCATTTTAGGGACTTTAGGCACTTCCACCTTACAGCTCACTTTCTTACTTTCAAGGGGAGGAGGAGGTACGAAGTAATTTACAGATTTCCCCTACAAGAACAAAAATGTAAAGATTTTGACAGTAGAAGAGTTATTAGTTCAATGTGCTTCACTAAAATGCATATAGATTTAAATTTAACTTTCTTCTGATCCTCACCACAGGCAGCGTGAGGACCTCCAGCTCCAGGTCCTGTCGAGTGTGACACAGGATAAGAGAAAGGACTTCCACTGTCTTTCCTAGCCCCATCTCGTCAGCCAAGATCCCACCGGGCCACTCTGCACCCACCAGAGGAAACTCTCGAATTAAGCTGAAAATAAGCAATATAAAAATAGAGCCAAGTGTGTTCGACGGTGTCTTGCTAATATGAGCAGAGTCCAGCTCTTACCAGCCAGTAAAAGGGTTGTAGAACAACTTTTTGCCACATAAAGTGATCAACTCCCGCCACAGGAAATGAAGAGTTTGTTCTGTAGAAGTGGTTTAAAAAGAGTCAGAAACTGAGAAAACTGCACGTCTGGATTTTAAAACAAAGTCAGTACCTTTTGGTGAGATGTTACGGGATTTCTCTCTTCTCAGCATCCAGTTGACAGCCTGGCTCTGATAGGGTCTGAGAATGGGAATGAGAGCTTTGTGCTGGACATCATACGTCATTTCTTGGGTGTCTCTCTGGTGGACATGTCTCACATAATCATAAAGCTCTTCAATATTTTGCCTCTCCAGGTCAGTGTCACATTCCTCCTCATCATTCTCTACAACTTCTACAAGGGAAAACCAGGAAAGCAGGAAATAGGAAATCAATCCTATATTTAGGAGCCTGGATTAAAGCTAAATATGAGGAGCAGACACTTACCAGGGATAATGAAGTCATAGAAATACTCCATTAACTTCTGCATTAACTGATTTGCTTTCTTTAGTCGGACACTTCCCTCGCTGAGGAAATCAGGCTTGCCAAGCCCAGGTTCCAGCACATAAATCCCCACCTGCCAGGTTAAAACAAACATCAATTGATAATAAAAAAAGTCTATTTTAAAAGTAAATGGGATATGTGCTTAAAGAGTCACATTAATCATTTCAATATAAATTCTAAATTCTACAATATCCTACCCTGACAGCCCCATCTTTTGCCTGGTGACAGAGTTGCACCACCCTCCTTTTCTGCATCCAGTCAAGGTCCTCCAGTGGGACAATACTGAAGCTACACTCCACTGTGCAAGAGTCTTCATCGGTCTTCCCCTCCAGCCCTAAATCCTCACAGCTGCAGTAACTAAGGTACAGCTGTGCTCCCATTCTGTGGAGGACAAAAGCCCTCTGTTCACAGTCAGACGGGATCCAGGCTGGATGGATGCTGAACTCCCCAATGAGTGCTTTCCAGACGTGGCCCAGCTTCAAAGCAGGTGCCACAGTAAGGTCCAGGGAGGCTGGGGCAGGTGCACCATCTGATGATGCACAAGGGAGTTCTTCAGGAAACTGAACAGAAGTGTCGCAGGCAGCCTTGGTGGCAAAGAGAAAGGAGCTGTGAGAAGGACTAAGAGAAATAATTGAGCAGGTGGGGATCTGGTCATCTTCCTGGATCGCTTCAGACTTTCGGTCGTCCAGCATGTTCCAGTTCAACTTCTTCTTCTGTTCTTCATCCACCCTCACAGGGGGTGCCCTCTTTCTCCGGGTACTCATGACTACCTTCTGTGTGGATAAAAACAAATACAAAGTATAATTTTTCAAGGAAAGGTAGATGGTGATACATCTAAATGTTTAGTCCTCAAAGTATTGGATCTATTCATGTCTGTGTGTACTAGCAGTAACATGTTAGTAAATCTCTTTATCAAAATGAACACACTAATCACAAAAAATATTCAGGTTAAATTCAATTCATTAAGTTTAAAAAGATGCTGTGGAAACAAGATAATGATTAGATATGATAAAGATGCACGTTTCTCAAAAATTCCGTTATGAAATACTATAAAGCTGCGTTTCCATGCATTTGCTTCCAATAATGCTTTATGTAGGCATATTCATGTCGTTATTGGATTATTCCTTAGAAACTACAATAGGAAGTTCAGCTTTAATTGCTTAGCACACAAGGAAAAAGCTAATGTCTTTGGATAACACAGGCGAACATTAATGATGCGACCAATCTAACGAAATAAGTTTATCTGCACGTTGGCTATTATTTCCCTTACGCAAAAAAATGCTCTTTATTTTGGGTTACTAGTTTTGTCGAGGAGCAGATCCCCAATGTCTGATAATAGATACACAATGAAATCACCAATAGGCTGCGTGTTTAATGTCTGACAACAATCATTGGGAAATTGAAACAAAACTTTGAAATGTGTTTACTTTTCGAGGCCCCGGCAAAGAAGTCTGGTTTCTACTGCTGCATCTGAAGTCTTACATCGCCCCAAGAGCCTGACAGACCCGAGTTACCGTCCACCAAAACAGACTGTGAGCCGACAGCAGCGGCGCAGTCCGCCATCTTTAAACAGCGGAAGTGACGACAGAGCCTGCGCATGACCTAAAGCATATTGTAAAACTTACGCATTCAAAAAGTTACGCAAATGAAGACCTAGTATGGACAAAATGATTAATTTTAAAGCCACGGGGAAATCTATCGAATTCATTTTCGTCTGGATTTATATTACACAAGTTATTTTTTTCATTCCACGATATCAAGTCTCACCTTCTTGTGCATTGATTTGATTTGTACTGAGAACTATTATGTTAGTGTGAACATCCAGCAAGAATGTTTATGCAAATCCTGTTTTTTAAGTGTAAAAATGGACATGTGCACGTCACCCAAAAGCTGCTATCCCATGGAAAATCTACTAGGTCGGCAGTTCAGGTTTTATTTATGGAGTTCCAGCTCAAATTGCAGATATTAGTTTAAGCAACTCACATCTCAGCCACACGATGGCAGCAGATCATCATGTCTCAGGCGCCTCTGGTCTGTCACGGACAGGTATGTGAAGTTTGACCAGACTTGCAGGTAACCTCAAATCAACATAGGTTTATTATCATTATTTCAGCTTTTTTCGCTACATTTCTGCCTTGCGCCGCCCGTAAATATTTGTACTTGTATTACGCATCCTCCTCGTACGTTACATCAAAATGCCATAAACGCACCCAACCATCCTTCCAAGGACCATGGCATCAAATCAGGGGCACTGCAGTGAGTGTGACCCGCTTACAGAATGCAGTGAGGAAGAGGAGATGAAGGAGGCACCTCAGAATCAGTGCAGAGAGAGAGAGAAACGTCGAGAGAGGGGGATGAGAGTTGCACTGTGTTTTTCACGGCTGAAGAGCTGCAGGAAAGACGCAAACACGCCATGCAGGTAGGTAAAGTGATGGGAGACGTTGCAGGCTCAAGAGTCCGACTTAATATTTCAGATTCCTTAACACCTTCTAATATTCAGGCTGCTTCTGTCATAAGCTCCCCTTTCTCTTTTAATTAAGACGTATGTGCATGACGATGTTGAAAATATATTTTCAATGTAAGGCTGCGATTTTTATGTACTTATCTGTTTAATAAACATTTGCATGTAAATATGCAAGATCATGGCCGGTGGCTAATTTCCGTTTTTAATCCCGTTCCGTTTTTTAATTGTTTAAAAACGGAATTTTTTTAACAATAACCATAACAACAATAAAAGTACACTGAAAATTAAGGTCTACAGCCAAGAAGCTACAGTCGCTAACATTTTTGGAAACGAAACACGTCCCGGAGTCTTTTTGTGGAGCGTTCAGGGGTGAAAGTTGAGGGAACGGTCACAGTCTAATTGAACTGATATCAGCTAATAAAAGAAACGACTTTCTGCTGCTAAAGGTCCAGGTTTTTTTAGTGTCCTGAATGCTTCTCATCACCAGACTTTTCACTTCTCTTCTACGCAAAAAAATATCAGGATTTAAACAACAGAGTAAAAGCTTCATATATGAAAAATATATTCCTCTCAAATGTTCAGCAAATGCCTGAAAGCTCGTTATTAAAACATTAGTTACAGCTCGAGTTTTTGTTGGGGACTCATTTTTCATATCCTACAGGGGGATTACACTGCAGAAGAGCAGAAAATGGATTGATAGACCGCAATTATGACCAAGCGGACATGATTCTGACTTCAGCACCTTTGCCACAATATCGAATATGATCCCTCTGACTGCCGTCATCATTTTATACTCGCCTGTTTTACTGTTCGAGGCATTTGCTTTGTCTAAAGGCAAGTATGAGAGGTCAGTGGTGCCCAGTTCTGCCTCCCGCCTGGTGGCCAGGATGGACGGGGACATCCTAATCGGAGCGCTCTTCTCTGTTCACCACCAGCCTTCTGCTGAGAAGGTCGCAGAGAGGAAGTGCGGGGAAATCCGTGAGCAGTATGGCATCCAAAGGGTGGAGGCCATGTTCCACACCCTGGATCGGATTAACTCAGATCCGTACCTTTTGCCCAACATCACTCTGGGCTGTGAGATCAGGGACTCCTGCTGGCACTCCTCGGTGGCTCTGGAGCAGAGCATTGAGTTCATACGGGACTCTCTCATCTCCATCCGAGAAGACAGCGGGGGCTCCCGATGGTGCATCGAGGGGGAGCCCTCCAGTCAGCCGCCACCGACCAAGAAGCCCATCGTGGGGGTCATCGGGCCCGGCTCGAGTTCAGTGGCCATTCAAGTTCAGAACCTCCTGCAGCTGTTCAACATCCCTCAGATCGCCTATTCTGCAACCAGCATCGACCTCAGCGACAAGACGCTGTTTAAGTACTTCCTCAGGGTGGTGCCCTCCGACACTCTCCAGGCCAGGGCCCTGCTGGACATCATCAAACGATACAACTGGACCTACGTGTCAGCCGTGCACACAGAGGGTAAGACGCCAGCTTCCTAATTGAATAACTTTGAAAACAAAAATCTTCCCTTCAATGACTCAGCAGTTCTGTCTGAATGAATGAGCAGATTCCATCCTGTGCGGCAGCAAATGAAAAGCATGAAAACACACAAAAAACAACAGAACTTCTGCACTGATCTTTAACTCGGTTTTTGTGCATTATTACGATCGTTGTTCGGGCTTAAAAATGACAGGCTTCCATGCTGTTTTCACAGCATTAGCAGAAGCTGGGATCTCCTTTGTGACGCCCATGGACACCACATTAGCATAAATAGAGGGCAATATCAGAGGGAAAGAGGGAGACGGTCCCTTGATCATTTCTGAAGCCTAGTTTTATGCATCAAAGCCCCAAAACACAAAGTCTTCTTCAGAATTTCCACTTTTTTGTTTTACACTTGTCTTTCCTTTTCCTCCACAGAGTTGACATGTATATTAGATCTTTAGCTCCTGTCAGTGGAATTAAACTGTTGACTGACGGCAGGATATGAGTTCCTACTTTCCCTGTTAATTATGTATGTATTGAACTGTTGAGCTTCTAGCGTCGGCTGTTTAAAGACTGTTTTAGAGCTTTTGAATGGCGAACGATGATGAATCCAGCTCTTCAACATAAACGACTGCATTTGTTTAGCTCTTCAACAAAGTGTAGGTAAATAGATGATATACTGTAGACATGGAAACACGAGAACTTTCACACCCACATGAGCGTAATTTCTGCTAATTGCAACCATAAAGAAGAAATGCTTGCGGATGATGCTACGCTCACTAGGTTGTACCTGTGGTGTAACTGCATTCATAACCATGTTTTTATATTGTCACCCATGTGAATAATTTCCCCTGATCAGGTACGTTCCCGTTTTTCTTCAGAGGTCGTACAAATCATCGATTCTTAGCAAAGAATCAATCAGTCAAACAGAGATGTGATAACAAAAGTTATGAACAGCCCTGTTTTCTTCAGGGAACTATGGCGAGAGCGGGATGGAGGTGTTTAAGGAGCTCGCCTCGCAGGACGGCTTCTGCGTCGCTCACTCGGACAAGATCTACAGCAACGCTGGGGAGAAGCACTTTGACAGGCTGCTGAGGAAACTGCGCGAACGTCTGCCTAAAGCGCGAGTGGTCGTCTGCTTCTGCGAAGGCATGACGGTCCGAGGCCTGCTGATGGCCATGAGGCGGCTCGGCGTAGCCGGAGAGTTCCTCCTAATTGGCAGGTTTGTTTCCCCAGAGAGGATCTTCGTGTTTGGATGAAAAAGCAGACAAGGTTTCAAAGATGGAGCGATGAGGAGTAAATATCTTCGCCCTGTCAGTTATCTGAGCTGGAGCCTTTTCCATTGTTTGTTTTTCTCCACAAAAATGATCAGCTTACTTTCTTCTGAATGGATATTATCAAAAGATTCACAGGAATTATTAAATTAGTATATCTGTTAAGATTAAGTATGTTCTTTCTGCAGATTATCACATGTTCATCCAAATTGTCTCCAGGCACGTTACAGAAACCCAGGGTCTGACCCCTTAATGACCCCTTTAACGGAACGAACCCTTGAGCAGGAGCAGGTTATATGGGAGGTGGGGTGGGGGGGGGGACTGTTCTGCTGATTGCCGGCTGGGCAGAGAATGAGGAGAAGGCAGAAGTCAGATGGAGAGAACAGACATCAATCACGCGCATCCATGAGTTACAATATGCTATCAATAGAGATGAGTGGGGTCAGAGGTCAGCAGGTCAGCACACAGCTATGAGGTCGGCGATACTTGTAGATGGATGCAGAGCAATATAGCTAAGATAGTAGATAGTATAATTAGACAACCCTGTTCTAAATATGATAATTAGAGTACAATTCAGGAATAAACTCCTCGCATGCTCTTTTCCCTAGTATATATACTGGTTAAAAATGAAAGATGAACGTTGACATTCTAATATACAACCACGCTCAAGATAGATGGAAGTTCATGTGGAACCCAAATCTATTTTTCTCTTCAGGGAGAACAGTTCCAGTGAAAGCAGAAGACGCTTTGAGTCAGGCCGGGCGATGAATAATGCATCTACGCAGCGAGCTTTCCTGCTCTCTGTCAGATCACAGGCGGTATGGGGGGGGGGGGGGGGGGTAATACGGGACAGCACCTCCAGCACAAGCTGGGGAACACGGAGCAGCCAGCATCAAAGCCGATATCAGCGCTTAAACCAGACACGTCTCAGCTCACCTCCCGTCCCGTTCGGATCCACCTGAAACCATCAAAGCGGCTCATTTTTGTGCGGCCTGAAAAAGAAACTTTTCACTTCCTGAGTTGTGTGCAGACACTAAGGGCCTTTTGGAGCCTAAACATGCTCTCGTCCTTCCGGGTTCATTCATCAATCTCCATGGAAAGATGATGGCAGGGGTTCAGAACGGCGGGCCTGTGTGTGTGTGTTTTCTGGGTCAAGAAGACAACTTCAAAGGAAAATGTCTTCCAGAGCAGTGCAGTGAGTGAACGTGTGTGTTCTGTGCATTAGGCTGACTCAACCCAGCCCTTCACAATTCTACCTCCAACCTTATTGCTTCCACCTGCAAAACCCATTGTGAATGTGTAGAGCACGTGCACGTTGACGTCAGAGCGGCAGGTTTTTGGCGCTGGGAGAGCTTCACTGGTGGAGGTGTGATGCTGAGAAGCAGATGGTCAGGTACCGTCACACTAGACCGCCATTGTCCACTCCGCCTTGAAGCGGCGGCCAGGCTAAACGTGTCACCGGCTTCGCCTTTGGGAAATCTATTTTGAGGCCTGGCGCAGGTTGTTGTGAGCTGCTGTCCATTGCTTTTGCCCCAGATTCGTTTTTTTGTCTGTGCCCTGTTGAAAGAAAAGCTCATTTGGCGGCATTTAAATAGCAAAAGCTACAGATTTAGTCGGTCTCACTTTTGGCAGGGCCATGTTAAAATAGCACCGAATGCCTCAGCTAAAAGCCATGAGCATGCTGAGACAGACATTTACAGATTAGCATTCACCTGTATAACAAGGCAAGAGAGTTAGTTTGGATAAGACATGTTTTAATCTGCAGAATGAGAGTAAACCACACTTCAGAATAAGCATCAGAACCAAGAAATTCTTTCAAGTACTGTTTTTGCTATCGGAGAAACATTCAAGGGACTGACATCAAAATTTAAGCAAATCGGAGTGATTAAGGCGACGCCTCTGCCTGATAAAGACTTACAGCATCCCATAAGGCCCCATCAACCTGATTTGTAGTGTGAAATTTTGGTAAACATTTTGGTTAAAAAAAAACAGGAACTGCGAGCTATAAATATGACCAGTAAAGATAGAGAACCACACCGAGACAGTTTGGGTCCTTTGGGAGAAGCTTGGTGGCGAGAGCTCGCTCCTCTCCAACACAGATTGCGCTGCAACACAACTAATCTGTGAACTCTCGCTGGACTTGTGATTATGTCAAGGAGACCGGCTCTTTTCTTCCTTTTCTCTCAGCGAGGAGTCCGTGGCCCTCAGCAGGAAGGCTTAAAGGGAAACAAAGTCAGGGCAGCAGAAGGTCCCTGCAGGATTCAGGCTCAGGCTCATTACAGGGCTGCGCATATTTAGCCTCAAATGGAACAAATTTCGTCACCTCCAAATTGTAGCAAAGCATCCTCGGAGTGAGTGTTTGTTGCCTCTCTTAGGAGAAATCGTACGGTCCTTTTTCCGTGTAAAGGGGCTCAAAAATGACATCTAGGAAACCTCTCAGCTAATACTCGAGCCCATAATCCCGGAGTTAGGAGAAGCCAATTTTAGAGGCTCTCATGTATTAACATCCCATTTACATTTGAAAGCCTCTCTGACAAATCAGCTTCAATTTGGAGGGATGTAACAGATGTAGAAACACTTTTTGATGCTGGGAAAAGGGGAAGAAAAGCAGCAACCCAAACATGTGAGAAAACTGTCGCCCTCTCCGCAGCGACGGCTGGGCGGACCGAGTGGAGGTGGTGGAGGGGTACGAGCAGGAGGCCGTGGGGGGCATCACCGTGAAGCTGCAGTCCGAAGAGGTCTCCTCCTTTGACGACTACTTCCTGAAGCTCCGGCTCCGCACCAACGCCCGCAACCCGTGGTTTCCCGAGTTCTGGCAGCACCGCTTTCAGTGCCGCCTCCCCGGACACCCGCAAGAAAACCTGAATTATGCACGAAACTGCTCAGGTAGCTGCTTTCATTCCTTCAGTCTTCACATGCGCGTGTCCGTTTGAACTGTTCCGACGCGTCAGAGGACGACACCCAAGCCCCCACAAACTGGAACAGGCTCTTCCATTATGGATGGCACTGCCAGCGGGGGGCAGCCTCCCGTAACCAGTCCAGTAACGTTTCTTTCATATTGTTTATTTCCGTGGCACATGGCTGTGCAGAGGATGATGCTCTAGGTAAATGGAATGCTTTCGCTCATTGAAACACTGCTCAACAAGCATGTTTCCCCAAAGATTCTTCAACACGCCACTTATTATTTCAGAAACTATATTTACGTTTTCTGACTCAGTTCGTTCCAGCGTTTATCAGGCGAAAAGAACCTTTTCAAACCAATTCCCTGGTGAACGTAAATATAAGCCCACGCATGCTGCAACTATCGAAGGCTTTTTTTTTTTTACATTTTTTTGAAATTTTCGTTTCACTTCTTTCAGGTTATTCCACCATTTTAGTTTTGACACATTCAATTTACAAAACTTTGTTTTCAGTTGGACACATCCCTCAAGCTTTGATTTCTCCTTTAGTGCAATATTTTAAGGTCTCTCTCGTGTTATTACCTTTCACCTCATCGGTGGAGATATTGTTTGCTGTCTTCTATTGTTTTTATTATTTTTTTCATATTTGTATTATATTCTTTGGTATAGAACTCCAAGACGGTGAGTGAAACTTCTATATGGAACCAACACTGCTCCTCACTTTGGGAATATACATAGAGGTTGACTGATATTAAGATTTAAAGCGTTGCTCAACTATTATGTATTCACAAATATGTTATTAATCTCAGTAAACCTCTAATATATAAAGCTATTGGGGTGTTTTTTTAAACTTCAGTGAGAAACCGATGAATCACTTTCATCCTGTGCTCTGAAACCATTTTTGGTCTTTTGAAACAGCCCAATAACGTTTGAATGAGATGGTGCTTAAGCTGCATGTAGCCACAGAGAAACGGATGCCGTTTTGATGGCATTAGTATAAATTAGCTCATATTGGGAGGTGGGGGATTCGGTCATTGTGCGGACGACAGTAGGTCCTCTGCTTGCATGCTGGCATCGCATCACTTCATCACAACTGAAACTCACACGGCTCAGGCGAGGCGCTGGTAAACTAGGTCATCACCAGCAGCTCCCATCGGATGCTCAACCAGCTGCTAGCCAGAACATGCGCTACGCTCAGGCGAAGATCTCCTCTAAGTCATGTTTTAACTACTGTTTACTGGATTGTTTCAGTGAAGCGGAGGTCACCAGCGAGACACAAAGCTCGTCACGCTCAACATGACATGATTGTATGCTGAGAGTGAAGCCTGTACACAGCCTGCAGACTCCCTCAGACACTTTTTATTTAGCTTTTTAAATCTGCAGCTACAGCTAGACAACATAAACTTGCCTTTGCTATAATGCAGAATTGAGAATTACTGCTATGGTTTCATTTGTAATGTTCTAAAGGGGTCTGAATATGTTGATTTTGAGTTTCAGGGATCCACGCTATGCTAAAATTCACCGGATTCACTGATTTAAATGACAAAGATCAAGATGCATCAAGCATTGTGCTGAAATAACATGTTCACACGGAGCAACTCGATTACTTCGCATCTAGCTTGCATTACAATGAACTGATAGCGTGTGCTTGTTTCTATCCAACTTTTTTTACATTTTGTGTCATTCGGTTGTTGCGCATGAAGGCAACAGATACTTTGAGTCATTTATTTCTCCCCTAGGAGACTTTAGTACCAGCCCTCAGTACTTCCTGCCTCATAAATGCAGGAATGGCTTGACTTGCCATGGTAACAAGGTTTCTCTGAAGCCATTTACTGAGGTTTCCAGCTGTCTTAAAGCTGTCTCCTACAGAGACAAACCACTTCTTCCCACACAGAGAGAATAAGTGGAAGATTTGCAAGCACCCTATCACTCCCTTGTAACGCGCCACACCTTGCTGGACACCTGATGCGTAGATGTAGGACCTGCTATTGCTTGCAGCACTGGTGCACCCCTCCGTTAAGGTTTTAACGGCAACCACCCACAACACGCCTCCTCACCGTCCTCTCGTGTGCGAACAGGTTATGAAAGTCTGGAGGACAATTATGTTCAAGACAGCAAGATGGGCTTTGTCATCAACGCCATCTACGCCATGGCCCACGGGCTGCACGACATGCACACTTACCTCTGCCCCGGGCATGAGGGCCTGTGTGAAAATATGAAGCCTGTGGATGGCAGCCACTTGCTGGATTTTCTTCTCAAGACAAGCTTCACTGGAGTTTCCGGAGAGGACATATGGTTCGACGAGAATGGCGACTCTCCTGGAAGGTGACTTCACAGTGCACATATGAGGCGTTAGGTCAGATTAGGCTACATTTAAATACAGCATTGGAATATTATGAGCTGGCAGCAATGGCGGAACCTGGGTGGGATATGTCTTTCTCTAAATCGCGTCCTCTTGTCCAATCTTAGATACGAGATCATGAACTTCCAGCACGTGGCGCCTGGCGTCTATGACTACATCAACATCGGCTCCTGGCACGAGGGCGTGCTCAGTCTGGATGAAGACATGATTCAGATGAACCGCAGTGACATGGTCCGCTCTGTCTGCAGCGAGCCCTGCTCCAAAGGCGAGATCAAGGTGAGGGGACAATCAGGTTTCTTACAACAGAGTGTCATTTTCCTCCGCTAATAAAATCGATATTTCACAGCAGTTCAGGGCCCTGACTCACTGCTAATAATATGCTGAGCACAGGTCAGATTCCCTGAGGAGAAAGTGACGACATTTGTTTCACTCAGGTTATCAGGAAGGGAGAAGTGAGCTGCTGCTGGATCTGCACCGCCTGCAAAGACAACGAGTATGTCCAGGACGAGTTCACGTGCAAGGCCTGTGAGCTGGGATGGTGGCCTGACAGAGAGCTGGAAGGTACCCGCAGAACGTTCCCTGAGCATCCAGCGAACATCATCGTGCTCATATTTATCATTCCTGTTGCAGCTAGAGCTGCAGCCTCATTATTCACACTTTACCCTCATGTCTTTAGCTTTTGGGCCGCTTCGCTTTTATTTGTTTGCCCTGCAGTTTGTCCTAGTTTGCAAACATTTTTTTCTTGAGCTATTTCACTCTTCTGTTCTACTTCAAATGCGTTCCCATGACACCCGAGAGCTATTCATCACCTTCACCTTTCATCTCCCACCAGCACCACCCTCTTCACTTTTGCCCACAAAAAGCGTTCTTTGCTGCTCAAAGCCACTCCTGTTGTTTCATAACCACAGCAATACTGAATCCAGTGGAGATGAAAAGAAATATCAATTAGACATTGAAAGGGCCTCCAGCAGAGGAGATTTAATTTGGATGCATGAAAAATGCGACAGTTTACCTTGCTAGCGTGCTCCCCATCCTCTCAGCTGGCTGCATCTCAGTCTGACCATAGCTGAGTAGAAAACATCTATTTATAGCTGAACTAAAAACCTACTTTTAGCCATTTCTTTAGGTAAAATGTAACTCTTATTAGAATATCCTTTGATTTTGAAAAATCTGCCCCTCTCAAGTCCACTAACCCAAAACCTCCATAAGCCGCTTTTGGAGGACTGTCTGTTGATATTTTCCCTTCCTCCTAGGCTGTGAGCTGATCCCAGTGCGCTACCTGGAATGGAGCAATCCCGAGTCCATTATCCAGGTGGTTTTTTCCTGCCTGGGCATCCTGGTCACGTCATTCGTTGCCTTCATCTTCGTCCTGTATCGAGACACACCTGTGGTCAAGTCCTCCAGTCGGGAGCTCTGCTACATCATCCTCGCTGGAATCTTCCTGGGCTATATTTGTCCCTTCACCCTCATCGCCCGCCCCACTGTAGCTTCCTGCTACCTCCAGAGGCTCCTCGTGGGGCTCTCCGCTGCCATGTGCTACTCCGCCCTTGTCACCAAAACCAATCGCATCGCTCGTATTCTGGCAGGCAGCAAAAAGAAGATTTGCACCAGGAAACCGAGGTTCATGAGCGCCTGGGCTCAGGTGGTCATCGCCTTCATCCTGATCAGTCTACAGCTCAGTCTGGAGGTCACCCTCATCGTCCTGGAGCCTCCTGAACCCATCAAATCGCACCCCAGCATAAGAGAGGTTTTCCTCATTTGCAACACCAGCAACATGGGCGTCGTGGCGCCGCTCGGATACAACGGCCTGCTTATAATGAGCTGCACCTACTACGCCTTCAAGACGCGCAATGTACCTGCCAACTTTAACGAAGCCAAATACATCGCCTTTACCATGTACACCACGTGCATCATCTGGCTGGCCTTCGTTCCCATCTACTTTGGCAGCAACTACAAGATCATCACAACATCTTTTTCCGTGAGCCTCAGTGTGACCGTAGCCTTGGGCTGCATGTTCACGCCAAAGATGTACATCATCCTCGCCAAGCCGGAACGGAACGTGCGCAGCGCGTTCACCACGTCGGACGCCGTGCGCATGCACGTCGGCGATGGGAAAATCGCCTGCCGGAGCAACAGCCTGCTGAACATGTTCAAGAGGAAGAAGAACAGTGGAAACGGCAGGTAGGTTCATTAATTGCAGACATCAGTCCTGCTCCTGAGGCACCTCGGGGATGCTGGTTTGACTGTAATTCCCTCTCAAAGGGGACCCAGTTGTCTGAACTGTATTCACTTCCATAAGGACACCTGTTGTCTGACAGATGTAGGTTAGTGCCCAATGCACACAGCCATTTCAACCTTTGATTAACCCTCTGGTCTGACAGTAAAATTAAAACTAGCATCTCTGTGTGCTGAGGGACAGCACGTGCCACGGTATTAAATGGCTTTCTGCCGGATTCCGTGAGCATCATTGGTTTTTTTACAATTTTTTCTTGTATGAACCTGAGATGCTGTTTTTGATGCTGGTTTTCCCGGGTTCCTACAGTAACTGCCGTCTTTATTTCGTTCGTAGTTCTAATGGAAAGTCTGTGTCATGGTCTGAACCAGGTGCAAGACATCCTCCAAAAGGGGATCACATGTGGCACAGACTGTCAGTGCATGTGAAGAGACAGGAGGCAGGTTCCAATCAGATGGCTGTCATCAAACCCTTAACTAACACCTACCAAAACAGGCTGGAGTTCTCGAATCTCAGCACTAAGACTCTGTACAACGTGGCCGAGGAGGACGAGAGCGAAAGCGTCAGGTATAATCCCCCTGCCACTCCCCCCAGGATGGCGCACCAGCCATTCCCTGGCCGTGTGCCGCTGAAAGACGCGATCGAGGAGGTGGAGCTCTACGCCTCCGAGCGTCTTCCGCCCAATACCCAACAGGTGATGGCGGATGGGCCGCAGGGGGAGGTGGCAGTGAATTTCCGTGGTGACGTCCCTGAGTTTAGCGTGCCTGAGACTTTGAGCTTGCCTGCGTACCACCAGGCCCACCTCATCCAGCAGGAGCCAGTCCTGCCCATCCACCTCCATTCTTACAGCCAGGAGCACACGTCCCCTCTGCAGGAGGAGCTGGAGAACGAGCAGTTTGGCCTCCTTCAGGGCTACATGTATAACAACAACCTCATTCACGATGAGGAGGACACGGCTGAAGCCAGATCAGCCATGGAGGACTCTCTGGCTCTGATGCCTCCTTCCCCCTTTCGCGACTGCACCTGTCCCCCAGCGAGCCCCTTTTCCAATTCCCCATTGTCCGAGTCCATTTTGTGCGGCCCCCCAAATGTGTCGTACACCTCCGTCATCCTCGGGGATTTCAAACAAAGCTCCTCGACCCTGTAAAGGCGCTCAATCAACACACCTCACCGAAGCTGCGCCGCACCAGAGGGGATAGGAGAGGACTCATTCTGTAGGCTGACAAGTTCCTGTGATTTATAGCTTTTTCATGACGCAAGCTGCCCCGCTTTAGGATTCCTTCTGATGTTCTGAAAATAGTGAGAGAAACTGCAAAATATAAGCGTATATTTAACAAACATGCTAAGATGAGCTTTTAACATTTGTGCAGAAGTTGGCGTTTGTATGTATAATGAATAATAGATTTCTTTTAAGCATTCAGGTGGAATAACATGCTGTTTCAAATGGAGACACTGGAAACGATTTAAAACTAACTTTTATTTGTCTGTATGTAGAGATTCAGGCTGGGTATTTAATCCTCTCAGTAAACAAAAGAGGATTTGTAGTTGTTGCATTTCTTTTCCTGAGGAGAGCTGCACACTGAGTAGAAAACTAGCTTAATTTAGCGCAGTTAGAAAACTGGGAAAGGGTCCCAGCTCACCCGTCTCCGTCCAACAAATGCCATTTTCACACTCCTGATAAAACCTGTTTGTTTGTGAGATTCAGCGGTGCTAGTTTGGACCTCAGAGGAAAAACAAAGGAGCACTTTTGCCGAATGCTGCAGCATTGCGATAAAAAATCTTGGGAAAGATCAATCAAAAAGCAGACTTTTGGGTCCATAAACTCCTGCCAGGACCACGAATGTAGAGAAAGGAAGAGTCAGATTTATGTCAGATTTTTCCATTTTTCCAACATTTATCTGAATTTCTCTGGTCCTCAAATCATTTCAGCGGTCCTCTAACCTAGTTTTGTACAGACATCTTTTATAATTAGACATCTTTCATAATGGTAAAGTATTTATTTGAGTGTACGATAAACATAATGCACATGTTTGTGATTGTGTTAATATTAATACAGTCATATTATTAGAGGAAATCTTACTAGGTATGTTTTTCTGTGACTGATGTTGTAAACCAATTAATGTTCTAAATATTACAATCTTTAGAGTCTACAGAAACTGTATATATGTGACAAAGTGCTTTTATTACACGTCGTACTCTGAATAAGCTACCTGCAGTTTGATATGTGACCAGTATCAGTTATTTAACGTGTTTCCCTGCAGTAAACAAAGGTGTTTTTTCTGCATTTGACTGTTACTGTGGGTCTCATTTCCTGCCTCGTTCACTTTTATAACTCCAAAGGTTAAACATTTATGGTTTATGGGAATGTAAAATGGGAATGAGCGGTGAGGGAAGCTGGATTTTAAACTGGAGCAGTGAAGATCATTACTGTCCATGCCTGTCAGAAGATGACGGAAGCCTCATCTGCATCGTGGAAGGAGAAGCTCTTCAAGGTTTTAGTCATCGGAGATCTCGGTGTGGGGAAGAGCAGCGTCATCCTTCAGTATGTGAAGAAATGCTTCATGGAAAAGTACAAAGCCTCCATTGGAGTTGATTTTGCTCTAAAAACAATTGAATGGGATCCTCAGACTCTGGTCAGACTGCAGTTCTGGGACATCGCAGGTGAGTGTTGACAAAAGTAAGCTTAAGCTACAGGAGATTAGACACAACATGAGAGGTTATTGATGTCTCACAAGGGCAGGAGAGGTTTAGGAAGATGTCTCGGGTCTACTACAAAGGCGCAATGGGAGCACTGGTGGTCTTTGACATCACAAACAGCTCCACTCTGGAGGCTGCATCAGAGTGGAAGGAGGACCTGGACAGCAACGTCTGTCTCCACAGCGGACACCTGCTCCCCGCCGTCCTGCTGGCCAACAAATGTGACGGAGAAGGAAGAGACAGAGGAGACCCGTCCTGGCTGGACGGCTTCTGTGAGAAGAACGGCTTCAGCGGCTGGTTTGAGACTTCAGCTAAGGTGTGTATATAATGATGCTCATCTACAGGTTTTTTTTCCTGTATTTTAATCAAATATTAAAATATACTGATATTTTAAGTATGTATTTTCCTGCTTATTTCACATTCTGAGGAAAGTTACATATTTATCATGTGACCCAGAACTGGCCTTTTACTGTAGCTGCACTAGGCTGCTCATAAAAAGTGTTCAAATATTAACATGAAGAAACCATTTGCCGCCAGGGTTTTGAGCTCAGCCACCGCGTGCCCAAAGCTTTAAATCACACATCCTCCTCCCTCTTTGTAGGACAACATCAATATTGATGAGGCAGTCCACTTCCTCGTCCAACAAATGATGCTGCTGGACGGTGGCTTGTCCGGTGAAGAGGAGCAGCGGGACAGAATCCCAATGAGGAGGGCGTCAGAGGACGGTCCGTGCCGGGAGGTGTGCTGCTGAGGACCAAGGCTGTCGGGCTGAGGGCCAAAAGCAGCTGTCTTAGCATGACTTTTTAGTGGGTACAGATCTTAAATTTACCAGCGAATTTTTTGTCAGGTTAAATTCTGCAGGGGTGCAAATGTATGACTACAATCTATGAAAGACCCAAGAGGGGCTTGGAAATAAACCGCGTGCAAAAATCAAGACGTGCTTGTCTATAAACATGTTCAAAATCATTAAAATCACTCTCTGTTCCTCTTCTCTTATGCAACCCGCGCATAACATTATCTGTTTATGACTTGACAGTGACGCCTAAGTGCTGCCGCCCAGCTTGATGTGGCCAACAGGAGAGAGAAGCTCTCAGCTTGACCTGATTTTGATGGAGGAAAGAAATGGGAAAATGCGCCGCAGCGCCACCTGCACACGCTCCACCCAGAGATGGGTTTAGCGAGCGATGCCGGGACAAACCGGCGAGGAACAGAGAAGGACAGCAGACACGATGATCCCAGTCCTTCTTTGGGGTGACGGCATTTTCCGATGCTACATTGCACATTTTTTAATTGACAGTGAGGGCGGCTGTAGCAGAGCTGGAGCTCTTTCAGTCATCTCAGGTCATAATGTTGCTCTTTTTAGTTCATTATTGTTAGTTCTGTCCATTTCTCTACATGATTATTACATTTATTATGATTTGCTGCATCAGTTTGTATAGCACACCTGTGTCTGGGAGGATTTAGAACCATAAGGTGCAACATTCAGACCTGCAACCATCTTTAATCAATGTCATCTTCTGCCCTTGATGAGCGTCCTGGGGACTGTGCTACATCCTGCCAAGTGACACCTTGTGCAGCAGCTTTTATTCCAATTTGGACCCCATCCTGATAAAGTAAATCTGACTTTACAAGTCTAAATCCAAACACTGTATTAGCGTTTAAACACAACGACGGTCAAGAGAATAGCCAGCAAGGTAGTTCACCTGAAGTTGCAACCTTGCCTTGGAGTAAGTCAGGGAAATAAGACACAACGGCTAAATCTGGATCTACGGCCCAGATAGCAGAGACCTAAATACAGGAGTCAAACAGAGAGGCTGGCCCCAATACTTTGTCACGTTGGACACAAAGGCCCACTGTGTTTGACTTGTTCACAGATTTGAGCGTGAGTCGCAGTCATTGCAACAGATCCCATTACTTGTGCATTATTGATATTACTCTATTTTGATCTGCACCCTCCCGCATACGTTTGCACTGACTGTCTTGTTCATATATTTATGATTCATGAAAATTTCAATTTGTGAACATTTGGGCTTTTGTCAGCTATCTCGGTGCGTCTTGAGTGACCTAATTAACGCCTGGCCACATTTATTAAATATTTACCGACTGTGGAAAGCAGGCTGTTCTTTCACTGCACAGATAATGAAAGTCAAAATGTACAAGCCCATTTATATTAAAAAAAACCCAATGGTACCTTGTTCTGTGAAGAGCATCCGTCAGGCTGAGGAAATTAAGTGCTGCTGTCCATGGTGCTGACAGTTTGAAGAGAATCCACCACGTAAAACATGCGATTTGACTGGAGAACTGATGTCACAATGGTGGACCGCGCCATCTCGTGGCAAAGATCTGCATGTACATCAACCCTTAAAAGCTGAGGATAAAGTGGAAAGTTGTAAATATAGGAGGCAGTAGACAGTTGTTTGTTGAAAATATACATATATTTGTTTCAGATGTATGAAAACTCCAGCACATTACATAGACAAATGTTTAACAAGTAAAATATTTAAATATTTTTCAATACACACGCAGAGGTCGCTCAGTCTGTCGGGGAAGAAACGTGGAAGAATTGGAGAGGTGCCAGGACACCTTCCGAGCCATGCCGATGGACCCTTGAGCAAAGTACCGATCCTCCAAATGCCTACATATACAATACTGTGAAAAGCTGGGGCCCTGTAATAATCTCATTTAGGGACGTACCCTGCCTTCACCCATATGAAAGGATAAGTACAAGCACCCTCCATGTTATCTCGAAAGGCATATAGCGGTCAAGAAACCACAACAAAATTAAAAACCTAGAGCGGGCTTGTTGATTTGTAAAATATGTTAACGTAGTCTCACTCAGTAATGCTACAGCTCATCACACTAGAATAAAACCACTAGATGGCGACATAGACCAACTCTTAAACTACTCAACGTCAACACACTCCTATTATCCAAATAATAATACGAATAACTACAATGCCGACTACAATTACTACACAAAATAAGTAATATAACGATAGATGTTGATTAGAACAACAGCAGTGTTAATAACAATAGTAATAATAATACAATCGAGATCGCAGAATGAGGCCAGTCACAAATATGCGGTAACGTCTGCTCAGCATCCGGGTCACCGGGCGGCGCATGCGCAGTGCTTTCCGCAGTTGACTGCGTTTCCGTAGCCAGCCTGCTACCCGCTGAGTCCTGGCAGAGGCAACAGCTCACGGAAACGATTGATTCTCAACGAATGACACTGGAGCTGGAACCATAAATGGTGGATTAACCGCGACATTGGGAACGACGCACCAAATCAATGTTCGTAAACCGGGGTCTTTTGAGGGCGTGCGCTGGCAACACCCTCCGTTATATGTAAAATGTATACAGTAAAATATTAACTGTGCGTTATTTATGCTAACAGCTATTAGCTACCCCTATATCCAATTTATGGTGGCTCGCTCGATCCGTTTTTTCTATCGTCGCGTCTTTATCGGAGGAAAATGAAGAAGTTTAGAAGAAAGGTGATGGACGGCTTTACAGCGGCTTCCTCCTCCTCCTTCGCAACTGCTCAGCCGGGTACTCCCAAAGAGAACGATGTGGTCCAGGAGACTCTCCAGTCGGAGCATTTCCAGCTTTGCAAGGTGGGTGGACCAGTAAAAAGCTGCTAACCTCAGATTGGTTTCAATCGGAGATGACAGCAGCGTGACCGAACACTTGTTTTCATTCGCCAGCATCGCGTATTTGGTCGGATATTAAAACGACAATAAATAAATAAATAAATAAACACAGAGATGTGTGAAGGGTAACGTTTCAGTTCCTTTCCTCAAACACAAGTCATGTGTGGCTACTATTAGCCGTGCGCCCTGCTTGGCTGGAGCCCAGGGTTGTATCAGGGTTGTATCCGGAGCTGTCTTAGCAGCCAGCTTGTTTGCGTTGCACTGAATCCTCGCCTCCAGTCACCGTTTATTCATTGAAAATCAGCTGGATCAACCAATCAGTCCTGCAGCCTGCCTGAGCCGAGCTGCTTCCTATTCCTGCTTATTTATTCCAGCACAAACGTGTAGCCCATTGGAGACGCTTACTGGTCGTTGTATTAACCTCCCTGTCCCAGCTGGCCTTTAAGAGGTCCCTTCTTAAGATGATTTAGAGCTTGAGTCGAAATCCAACGAGGGTGTGATCCATGACTCTTACGTTGTCTTATATTCATTTAGATCCACTTAACTGATATGAGTAAAATGTGAATTTACTTCACACCTTTATGCTACAATAGTAGCCTAATTTTTTCCCCCTGCACATTTGTCTTTCCACTACAAGAGCATCTCTTAAGGTCCAGTATTGACAGGAAGAACTTTGTACAGTATTGACAACTCCTTCGCTTGAACAAACAAGCACTTGATGGATTTGGAGGAACCTATAGAAGTTGAACCTGTAAAGGGACAGTCTGTGGTATGATGGTAAACAGACCTGTAATCTTAATCCCATTGTCTTCTGCAAATGGGATTTTGGAGCGATCGCTCGCGTGTCCCTCTCAAACCCAGCCTGAGGTGGTGGCACATTTTTGCAAACTAATTTTCCGACTTGGTTGAATAATCTAGTTCATCCTTTAGGATGTGTCTGATATTGTATAGGAAGTGTGAAATGTGTTGAACATCTCAGAGAGCGACGGTCTGTCACAGCTGGGAGCGAGCAGGTCAGCTCCCTAGGTTATAGGGCCAGGGCATTACCTGTTACATAATGCTGATGGAAGATGCACAGGGCTCACGGTTAGCTGGGAAAGAGCTCCATTCAGGGGGAAAAAATGTAATTATGGATGGGTAATGATAATAGTGTTTTGGTGGCTTTTGGGCTGGGAAAGTGGAGGGATAGAATTTTTAGCCTCGGTCGGGCTAAAATGAATTTATTACGAACGTTTTACAGACCACACTCGTGTTTGGATGATATTGCATGAATATTATAGCTCCATTTTCTCTAATGGTTAGCATTTATCTAATTTATCTTGCTATTGAGGCTGATTTTCTATATTGATTCATTACTTTGCTGGAGGATTGTAAAATGAGTTTTTCCGCTTTTCTTCAGTAATGCCAGCTTGACAGAATTAGAAGATTGATTAGCTGAATAGAGGTCTTATATAAATTCTGTTTTTTGTTTTCTTTTCCTGCAGACTGTGCGTCATGGCTTTCCAAACCAACCATCCTCGATGGCTTTTGACCCCGTACAGAAAATCCTGGCCGTTGGGACTCAGAGTGGAGCATTGAGGCTGTATCCTTTTTACTATTCCAAAGTGAAAATGAAGAGAATCTCACGAGGAAAGTAAGCCCTAAAATAGTCAACACACACACACACACACAGTAAAATCACACATCTTTCAATTGTCTAACTTCTTGACATCCTCCCTGACTACATCATAAGGGCTAGATGGCCTTTAGCATTGCACAAGCGGAATGATTCACACAGCAAGTGACCCGTCGTGACCACCTGTCAGAAGTAGAGACTAGCTAGGATGTATTTGTGTGCAGCCTGCAGCCTGTATCTCCAGGAGCACCAGGCTCATTAGTGGTATCTGCAGCAGCACGAGCTGCTCCGCTGCCATATGCCAAGGAACTGAGCTCATCAACTGTGCCGCTCGAGCTGTGCCAGGATGTCGTTTCATATGTGCTGTAAACATCGTTGGCCTTCGACACGTGTAGTCAGGCCGTGCAGTGTGGCCCCGCAAGCCCTTGGGAGTCTGTTTGTTTTTCAAGGACTAAAAATTAGTTTATATAGCTAACCAGGCAGAAAATGTGAGTCACAGCAACAAATCTGGCACCGGATCCCAGGCTGTGAAACGGCGCCTGTAGGATAGTCCAGTCATATTCAGGTGCTGTTTGGAAGGTGTCTTCAGGGTTGGCTTATAAGGGTGTAAACCAAGGGCTTCCCATAGCACTAATATCCTGCATGGGAGGCCTGCCCGCTTTATTTACATTTTCAGTAAATGTGCCTCCTTTCTTGTTTTTTTTCACTCTCTAGATTAAGAGAGTGTTATGTTTGGAGGGCAACTCCCAGAGAACACACACTGCTTGTGTGTTGTCCTAATGTGCAAGGTGCAGCTGATGGGATCGCTGTCTTTCAGGCAATAGGTCCATTTATCAAAAGACAGGCCGTATCGATCCACCTCATTGCCCCCAGAGTTTGGAAACGTTTCCTTTGCTCTGTAGACATAAGCTCAATGAGGTGTCTACAAGCAATAAATGTCTGCTTTTAAGAGATCTGTCTCTACTACAGTGTTTTAATCAGCGTGTTACTGTAGATAGTCCACTGCTCCTCATCCACTCAGGGATAAATGCCTGCAGTGAAGCTGAACGTTTCGTAAGGAATCATTTACGCTTTATGTCATGGGATCTGGTGTTTATTGTGGATATTTTCCTGCTGTTTAATGATCTTATAAAAACATTTTTCCTACTCACTTGACTCAAAGCATGATTAGAATAACTTCCTGTCACAATGGATAGCACTTGACCTGTCACAACGGATATCACTTGACTTACAGTGGTCACTGGCAAATGCTGTGGTGAACCATGATGGTTGCAGAATGAGGAAGTTTTGATGTGCAAGAGAGTCGATACGTTTTATGCAAGACGTTTTTTAAAGTTGTTTTTTAAAGTTGAATGTTTGTGCATGAATAAGTGTCAGCGACTAGACTTTTAACTTTGCTGCTTTCGTGGGAAGGTGTTTTTTATTGTGTGAGTCTAAACTTTTTCACAGCTGACAAGTGTGATCCAAGTTCCTGTGTTGACACAGTTTGAGAATCATAAGGTCTCCTAAAGAAATTAAGTCATAAAATGAAGCAGTTACTGTAGTGTAAAACAGATTCAGCTGACACTTAGCTGACACCCTTGGCATACCTTATCATTGGAAAATTAGTTGAATACTTTGCTCAGATGGGTGATAAAATCTTACTTTAAAAGTCCTATTTTCATTCATTTCCTGCAACGCCCTAAAGTAGTTTGTCTGATGCAGAAACGTGTGCATTTACACCCCCGGTCCATTTTGGAGGTTAGCAGTAAGAATAGACACACCTCTCATTTTCACTAAGAGAAGCTGCATAACAAATCAAGAAATGTCCCTTCCTCCATTTCGAAACCTTAGCGTCATGACGTGTATCAGTAATTCTGATACATGTGCAGAAGTTGCGAAGCCAGGAGGTAAAACTGGACAGAAAGGTCACGGGTGGATGTGAGTGCAGTCTCTAATAGTCTTCCCTGGCGCCAGTAAGAAGTCTTATAGTCTGTGTTTGCCTGCAGCCTTCTGTAGGAGTGATGCCCACTGTTGAGGCTGCCCCAAAGGGAGAACGAAAAGGTCTCCCGCTACCCCGCCTGGGTTTATTTAAGGCACTGAGGGATTGTTTGGTCACGGCTTAGTTAATCCTGTTCAGACAGACTGTACTGCTTCAGCTTCAGCTCAGTGGTTGTGTGAAGGCCAGAGCCACCACTTTGCTTCCTGTCTTTGACACTATCGTAATAGAAGCGTTGCAGCTTGTTATCTGTCTGATTCCCTTTGTGATTAGAAGAGCTCAGGGTTCCTCTGTGCTTCTTTTTGTGCAGATGTGAGCATCCTTTGTGCATGTGAAATCTTTCTGTAATGGTGATTAAAGCCTGAAGTAGGGAATCTTTCTCCTCTTGCCACTCTTTCTCTCCCTCCTCCTACCTGCAGCACATAGTTTATTATCCAGTGAGCCTTGGGCTAGCTGACTGGGTGTGAACAGTTTTAGTTGTAAACTCAATTAAAAGAGCCTGCTCATCTTCTGACACATTCAAATACGGTATATCAGATGGTTTTCATGCTCCTCTCTGTTCGCTAACACAACTTAAACTGCTAACTCCACTGAGATATACTAGATATTTCTTGTCAGCCTTCCTTCTGCCATTTCTTTTTAAATATTCCCTGACTGACACGACTTTCAGCTTTGGCCGAGCAGGCGTGGAATGCTACTGTCAGCATGACAGCGGTGCTGCTGTCATCCAGCTTCAGTTCCTGATTAATGAGGTCTGTCCTGTTCTGTCTTTGTTTGTTTATCCATCTTCCTTGTTGATATTTGACTGACAAGCATCTCTATAAGTACACAGTCGCGATACTCAGCGTGGTCTAACTGCCCGAATTTTGCACCCTCTTCTACAGGGGGCGCTGGTGAGTGCCTTAGCTGATGACAGTATCCATCTGTGGAACCTGAGGCAAAAAATCCCTGCAATCCTGCATTCCCTCAAGTTCAACAGGGAGAGGTACAGTAATGTGACTCAGCATCTGTCGCTGTGACTCTCACAGCTGGCTTCATGCCTCTCTGCGTATAATTAGCAGCGTTGTTGCTACCAGGTCTGGAATAACCAAGCATTTGTGTCCACGTGAAGTTCAGCAAATAACCAAAGCCAAGAGGAAATAACACAGCCTTCCAGTACTATCAGATTAATGTCAGTGTGTCAAGTTTTTAAATATTCCTTATCATATTTATAATAACTCCAGTACCTGTTGAAAGTAGAACTTATGAGATTTATACTCGGACATGTCCCAGCAATTCTTTAATTAGAATTTGTGGCGTTTCACCAGACTTTAGTGGGTTCACCCCAGTCCCATTCCCTATGTTTTTTTAATTAATCCAAGATATTTATGGTAAGTCCACTATAAATCATAAAGGAGCCACCAGACAGCAGTAGAAACAGCTCCAGTAAGGGTAATTACTACCTGAACTGCCACATCTGTGGCAAAAAGAGTCTGCTGCTACAGCCGCAATCAGCTCTTTGAGAAAAACCTTTGCTTACAGTTAGAATTGCTTTCCAAAATGAAAGAGTAAACTATTTTAGCAGCGATGTAATTCAGATAAGAAAACAGCAGTTCATTTCTACCTACAGTTTTTTTAAAAAGAGCAGTATGTATCTGCGATAGTCTATATATAGTCTAGCTTCATTAGTGTGACATGGAACAAGGCTTTTGTAATTAAATCTTACTCATTCCCTACTCCGTCCACGTGGAGCTGCATGATTAAGGACCACGGTGACTCTTTGATGAGATTGAGTCCCGAGATAATAAAAAGCCTGGCCTGTGATCACTTGTGATGGACCCTGATCTTCTCTTGCAGAATCACATACTGCCACCTGCCCTTTCAGAGCAAATGGCTTTACATCGGCTCCGAAAGAGGAAACATTCACATCGTCAACGTGGAGTCATTCACTCTCTCAGGCTACGTCATCATGTGGAACAAAGCCATCGAACTGTGAGTGTGCACTTTTTTCCCCTGCTCTTACTTCTGTCTGTATTATCTTTGCTCCTGTCCTGTGCCAGTTTACACATAACCAGGTATCTGTGAAAAGCAGACGAGCGGACCGTCTGCAGAGACGGGGTCTCCAGTGCCTAGAACACTGGAGCTCTGTATCTCTACCTCTCCAAAGTTGTGTCTTTACAGTCTTAATGGTTGAAAGTGGGGCTGGTTAAAAATTCTTTTTTTGATTTCTTTTTTTTATCTCATATTCAGTTTTAAAGTGAAATGAAACTAGACATATAATTAAATCACAATCTATATATGCATTTTCTGATTACATTAAAATAAGGTTGTCTATATCAGCCTTATTCCAGGCCACTATGAGACCAGTAGCCATGAGAGCCTGGCCTCACTGAGAGGCAACAACTCTTTCTGTAGGCCAGACCTTTACTGCCTTCATACCCCTTGCTCTGTTGCCACGGTGATGCCGTCTCCACATGCTATAATCTCCTTCAGACCCTCATGTGACCCTGCTCTCCTTCCTTCCCTCTCTGTTTCTCATCTGCCACGTCTCCCATTCCTGCATGTACTGACGTAATTTTGCATCTTACGGCCTTGCTGTATTATTTTTTCTCCCAAAAAAATCTTTTCTAGAACGCTCACTTCATGCAGCACGTTAGTCAGAAGAATGCTGATAATTTACACACAGTCTCTGATTTCTTTGCCTTCTTTCTCACCCGACCCTGAATCGCACACAGATCCACCAAGACACACCCAGGGCCCGTCGTCCACATCAGCGATAACCCCATGGATGAAGGAAAGGTAATTGATAGTTAACCACCCTGTAGCCTCTGGAACAACCATGATTTCCTGTACCATAAAAGGTAAAATAATTTCAACAGAGAGTACTGTTACAGTTGCTTTAAAATACTGTGAGATGTTTTGAATGGGACAGTTATTGTGCTCTAGCTTTAACTGCAGGTTGGGTGGAAATGTGCAGAAATTGGTTTCACAGCAGTGGGCTGATCTGTGATTTACTTCTGTTGTTATTGCAGCTTCTGATTGGATTTGAATGTGGGGTAGTGGTGTTGTGGGATTTGAAGTGCAAAAAAGCTGACTACCGCTACAATTATGATGAGGTAAGCCATTATTTTCCCCGTTCAGTTCTTGCGAGGTTAGTCGTTAGGCCGTTTCTGTATTCTCCTCACTCTGGTTGCCAGAACATGTTTGGCTGTGAGATGTTCCCTTACTTACTTTACACGTGACAGAACAGTAGCTCAAATGTTTCCTCATGTACCCTCGGGCAGCTGATCGCTGCAGTCCTATGAGATTTTGCCCCATGGGCTTCCGTTTTGGAACTTTTGTGTATTCATTAGAGAATTCATTAGAGAATGTGAGGCTAACTTTATTTAAATAGATTTAGGCTGACACCCAATGAATCAGAAAAGTAATAAATTCCAGAAATTAAAGGTATCCCCTTATAACCATTTAAATATGTATAGTATATATATTAATAATATATACAGTAGATTATTATTATACTATATTTGTGTAATTGCGTCTTCTTAAATCCATTGTCCAATGTGTGCATAAGCTACCAAAAACCCCACAAAGGTGTGGTACCAGTTCTTAGCACAAAATCCAGGCTTTATTTCTATCCAAAATTTGGTGCTTTATGTCTCATTTCACATGCATTATATGTGTCCCAAAATTAAATTATAATTGCAGTGGCACCCTTTTAGAGCAGTGACGGAATATACTGTAGTTGTGATCCAATTTGAGGGAACAAGAAGCAAATAGGCTTAAAGCTGAGAGAGATTAACAAACTGTTGTAGCCAATGGGGATTTGTTGACAATAGGAAAAATGTAACAGTATAATCCAGCCTTATCTTTTTTTACAGACTGCACACAAATCTTATTTATTGTTAAATGTAATCTGCTCCTGTCTACTAATGCGGTGCTGTGTCTTTAAGGCCATCCACTCAGTAGCCTGGCACCATGAGGGCAAACAGTTTGTTTGCAGCCATTCTGATGGCACCCTGACCACATGGAATGTGAGATCTCCAGCCAAGCCTGCACAGATCATCACGCCACATGGTAGGAACTGTTGAATACACACCATTTGTGTGTGTGTATGTGTGTGTGTGTGTGTATATATCTATCTCTATCTATCTATCTATAGAGGTCCCATCTATCTATCATACACATACACACACATACACACACACACACACACACACACACACACACACACACACAGGCATGAAGCCAAGTGTATTTTTAGAAGTTGCAAAGTCTTCCGTATCTTTGAAAAAGATTCGGTGTAAAAATAATAACACGACTGATGTTTGATGATCTGAACCCATTTCTTGCCATTTGACCCATATTAGGAAAGCAGCCCAAGGATGGAAAAAAGCCAGAACCATGCAAGCCTATCCTAAAAGTGGAGTACAAAACAACAAGGGCTGGGTAAGTCCGATGGTCTTGAGTACCCACCCATCCTGTGTTTAGAAACTCCCGTTGAAATCCTTATCCTGTACTGAATGTGGACTTTCCTGTTTTCTCATCTATCTTCTGATGAAAGTCAGGTGTCCAGTTATATTTGCATATTGTTTTGTTGTCTATTTGTCTATATGTTTTGCCTCCACGTCACTGTGATCACTAGAAATGCATCTATCAGAAGACAAAAAGTTTCTTAAGACAAGGCCACAAGTTTACAACTTTTCTGTAAAAGTCATGTAATGAACCCTATAACTATTTTACTGGACCTGATCTAATTATCCCTCGCACTGTTTTGGCAGGTATTAGAGGACAGAGATTAATATAGATTTCAGTTTAATTAAAATTAGGCTCCTCCCACCTCAAATGGTTTTGAAATGGGGGCAACGAATCTCCAGAGACAGCCCAACAGTAAAAATTTGATCTCCCTTTCCTCCCGTTTAACACCGATTGGAATTTGTAGCTTCACGTTACAAAGTGAAACATATTGGATGGAGCAGTTTAAATATCTGTTTTCCCTCATCCCAGGGATCCATTCATGGTCCTGTCTGGAGGCTTGTCTTACGATACAGTGGGGAGGAGAGCCTGTCTGACTGTGATGCATGGAAAAAGCACCGCTGTCCTGGAGATGGACTACCCCATAGTCGATTTCCTGACACTGTGTGAAACTCCGTATCCAAATGGTGAGCTGCAGCGCTGCACTGGGGTTAGCATCGCACCATATTGGGTGGTATTAACTGAACAACATATTTCTTTTTAAAGATTTTCAGGAACCGTATGCTGTGGTAGTCCTCCTCGAGAAGGATTTAGTTGTCATAGACCTTGGACAGCCTGGGTAAATTTTCAGATTTTTAACATTTTGTTAGAGTAAAGCTATTTTAAGGTATTTATTGACTGTTTAATTATCATGGTCCTTCAACTAATTGAATTTATTCCACTTCACATTTAACCTCTTGCACCTTTTTTGACAGGTATCCAATATTTGAGAATCCGTATCCACTGACCATCCATGAATCACCTGTGACCTGCTGTGAATACTTCGCTGACTGTCCTGCTGAACTTATTCCTGCACTTTACTCTGTCGGCAGCCGGCAAAAGAGACAATGCTGCAGCAAGAAGGTGAGAAATCAATCTTTAAATGAAAATGTATGCAAAAAATATGCTACAGACACATGTTACAAGCCAAAAATCGACTGCCTGGTTTGCCATTTTCACAGGAATGGCCCATTAGTGGAGGAAACTGGGGCCAAGGCACTCAGAGCTACCCAGAGATCATTATCACTGGGTTAGTGAGGGATTAATCATGACTGTATAAAGGAATCAGAATATTTGCTGTTTCAGTAAAAAAAAAACATACTTTTTTGTCTTTTCCATACCAGTCATGCTGATGGCTCAATCAAATTTTGGGATGCATCTGCATGTGAGTATTTTTTTCCCCTCTCTTTTTATTTGTTTGTGTGCAGTGCATCAGCTGGACATGACACTAAAATTACAGTTCAAACAAGACTGGCCGTCAACACTGATTATCAAATTCCTTTTTTGGAATTGTAGCAATAATTGAATTAACTGCAGTAATGTCATCAGAGGCTTTTGGCTGTGCAGATATTTCTGCTATTCAGTTTAATGTTTGCAAACAGAATAGCTTGATAATGATGCAGCAATTTGATTGTGGTGACTGTTTTGCTCGGTTTTTCTTCATTTTGTTCTGTTGACTTTCTGGTAGAGGTGACACATTGGTTCCAACAGTATACTCAGCATGATTAGACAAATCCTTTCCATGACTTCTACTACTACTAATGCTAATAATAAATATTTAAAGTAACACAAACACCCAAAAAAATTGCTCTAATTTGTTCAGCCTATAAGCACATGAAGTGGAATTCTACCTAACTTCTTTGTTCTGCTCTTGTCAGTTATGTTTCAAGTCCTGTACAAGCTTAAGACTGCGAAGGTCTTTGAGAGAGCCCGTGGTAAAGAAGACAAGCCAAGTGTGGACATAGTAGAAGAGGATCCATTTGCCATCCAGACCTTGTCCTGGTGTCCTGAGAGCAGAATGCTCTGTGTGGCTGGTGTGTCAGCACATGTTATCATCTACAGGTTTAGCAAACAAGAAATCACCACTGAAGTTGTTCAGGTGTGTCCACTTTCAGTGTCCATCGCGCTCCTTGAGAAGATGTTTGTGTGTTGAGAACAGTTACAACAATCATTAGAACCTTTGGGAGCAGACATATCATTGTTGAGACAGTTTATATAGCATATTTTTCCTATCAAAAACAAGCCTTTTTTGTCTGCAGCTTCTGGAAGTGCGGATGCAGAGTGAGTTTAGCGAAGTGGATTCTCCTGATCCGGGCGGGGAGCAGACACCCACCTTGTCTAACCCAGGAACTTCCTCTAGCCCTCAGGAGAGTGATCCTCCCCCTCAACCCTCCACTGGAAACAACTCCTGTGATGGGCCCCGGGATAATATACCATGCCTGCAGTATGGATAAACACTTTATATTCACTGAAATGCATGAAATAGTGGCAATTGTTTAGATAATGTGGCTGTTGGTTTTTTTCCCCACTGAATATAACAGAAATGGAGGAGGGAGAAGATAATGCTAATCATGGCAGAAGAGGTTTATAATCTGAAGTGCAGGCTGTTTTCTCATTCTCCTGTGTGTTTGTTGCAGAGTAAGGAGTTCCCCGCTGAAGCAGTCTCCGGGCTACCAGGTGGAGCTGGTCATCCAGCTGGTGTGGGTGAGCGGGGAGCCACCTCAGCCAATCACTAGCCTCGCTATTAACTCTTCCTATGGCCTGTAAGTCAGAGCAGCAGTGGACACAACACACCTTTGCAATGTTGTTTGTGGCCATGATTTAGCCTGGATTTCTAAACTCTGTCATTGGCTCAGGCTGCACAGAAAGCTCATATTTCAGACTGGAATTTGCTTCTTCAAAACCTTTTTCTTTTCCTTCCAACATTTGAGAGAAAAATATACCATGTTTCGTACTGCACAGACTCCATTTTGTGTTAAAGGTCCCATGAAGCTACAGGGTGGTAATGTGGTTTTCTGGTCCTCCTTGAGCAACTTACAGAATGAGGAAACTAAACAGGTCCTGCGTCATCTCAGCAGCCCACCCACTTGTAAAACAGGGCTCAAACAGGCTGTTCAGATTCAACTTCTGTCATGACGTGGCTCTATGATACAGTATTAGGGGGCCAAAAAACCCATGTCATTGGACCTCTAAAGACCTTTATTAAATAAAATTATTATATCATATTATATCAAGTAACTGTTGTACAATTCTGATTAGTGCCTAGTGAAACAGTTTTCCTCATTTTAATTTTAGTTGAAGAATGCAGATTTAATTTCTGATTTCTGAGACATCAGACAAGAGTTAACTGTATTTTCAACAGTTGCTTCTTTCAGCAGCACATTAATTCTACTAATAGGTAAATTTTTTTAGAATAGTATTCATATCATTGACTTTCACTTTTACCAGAAATAAACTATGATTTATTTGTGTTATGTATGTTCTGTGTGTGAGTTTCAGTATGTATTACAACTCTGTCCTTGTGTAACTGTATTTCAGTGTGGTGTTTGGAAATAGCAATGGCCTGGCTGTGGTGGACTACCTTCAGAAAACTCTGCTCCTCAACATGGGAACATCAGAGCTGTACAGCCCTTCTGACCCCTATCAGAGGCAGCCTCGCTCCCCACGCAAAACAAGACAGCCCTCAGGAGGTGAGCTGTAGCAACATACTGTAGAGGTCCCCAATCAGACTTTTAACCCTCAATATATATTTGTATGTTTTTCGTACTCCAAAAGCTGTCTGTTTCTGCGCTTATACCTTCCAAATGCTCGGTTGAGCCACACTGGTTCTTTTGAGGTGTGTAAAGGAAGGGAGAACTGACACTTGGCAACAGCTACTGTGACAGTGGACCGTTAGCGCCGCCCCCTGCAGTAGCTCCAGTCCCTCCACAGGGGGTAATCACTAACAGATTCTCCATCTGTTCTGTTGGACAGATCAAAAACAGCAGAGCACTCTTCATAATCTTTGCAGCCATAGAATTTACTATGACTGTGTTCCTGTTTGCCTCTAATCACAACAACACCAAAGTGAATTTTTATGTGCGTGTCTTTACTGTTTCTAACATTCTTGGGTTTGGGGTTTGTTTGTTTTTTGCACTTCTGTTTGAGCCTTCACATCCTTCCATTTACTGTTTCTGCTCATTCTCTACTGTCTCATTTGACTGGAGCCAGATCCAAGGCATGAAGCAGAATGCTAAAGTAATGTTTAATGTTAATCAGAAGTCCAGTTAAGATCCTCTCTTCGACTTTTGTTTCTCTTATGATGTCCTCTCACTGTTTTCACTGTCGGTCTCTCTTTGTGATTTGGTAAAGAAATTCCACCTGTGAAGTCTTGCATGTCCAGGCTTTCTAACTTGTATACTCAGTCTCTGAAAAAACTGCGCTCATCTCCCGTCCGTAAGTTGTCAGAATTCGACTCAGCTACTGTATAGTTTCCTCTGTGTGTTCCTCTTGCCTCATAAACTTACACTTCCTGATTTTGATAGAGTGCCCCATAGCTCACTTATTTTCAACATCAGCAGTGAGCTGCAGCGGAATGACAGAACATGGGCGCACTTTAACAAAATTCTGGAGTAAATCCTTTATCCCTGACACCTCTACCAAAATAAACACAACATGTGTAGGCCTGTCAAGATAACTACCTTTTCGGCCAGCATATTGTCCCAGAAATAATTAAAATAAGGATGAGATTCAATTACTTGAGAGCCATGCCAGAGAATAATAAATAGACCCTATGTTTGGAGGTCTATTTTCATTGATGAACTGGCTGCCATTACAATTTATTTCTGTTTTTCCTTCAACCTATCATTTGTTTATGTCTCTTATGTCGGTTACATAAGTTACCTAAATGATGACTCTGTCATGACAAGCCTAGACTTGTGAGATAAACTCGTGCTTATATAGGTGACCCTTTATTATTCCCACCTTAGTCTAGTTTAAAAGGATTTATGCCAGGTGTAATTCAAATCTCTGTTGCCCCCACAGCACTCTGTGATTCCAACGAGGGGCCCAACACTTTAGAAGACCGCTGCAAATCACCTACTTCAGGTACGATACTATCAAGTCACCACGACTGTTGGTCTTCATATGCCGGGTGTTTCATTTTAAAACAAATCTGTTTAAAATGCTGCAATTTGTCACATAGGATCTACCTCACCTTGCAATTCAGACGATGAACGAAAGCAGAAGTTCATAGAGAAGGGTAGTGTATCGTTACCTGCTGCATGTCCCCTACTTTTCTGCCTATGACAATGGTGCAGGTGTCTGATTTGTATTTTTGAACCTATTTCAGTGAAGTACAAAAGCAGACGCTTTTCCAAGACTGTTGCCAATGATTTTGGTACTGTATCATCCAGATGTACTCTCTCCCTCGCTCTCTCTGAATGATGACATTCTAACCACGCTGTGCCTTAATCCTGTCTTTGTGCATCTTGTGCCAATGAAGGAAGGAAGCACAATGGAAAAAAACCTGTATATTTTCCACTAATCATATTGTTTTGAAAGGACAGAGTTGATTAATGTGATTAATCATGAATCTTTTCCAAATGCATGACAGGACATCCTTTAAATTTCAGATCTCAGATTTTCTATGCAGAGAGCTAAGCCTGTTGCTGTCTAAGTTAAAAACATCCCAAATTGCCACATTCTTCTTAATTAATTCAGAGGCATAGAAAATCTGTCTTATGGCTTATATTCCTTGCACCACTAATATATAGCTGTAAGTGAATTATTTCTCTTCGATTGACACTTGCTGTGCGTGTTTCTGGTTACAGGTTCGCTACCCCACTGATTACAGTTATATCATTCTTCCTTTCTTTGCACAACTACTGCTTCAATTGACCTTACAGACCCTCTTTTTGTCTGCAAGGAAGCCATATTTGTAGCTCTCAGGGTGGTCATAGACTGCAACGAGCAACTTTTGGGGATTTTATGGTTTTGGTAGCCAGTATTGCTGGTAATAAATAGCCAACCCAAAGCGAGGTCTTTTAAGATCAGAATATAGTTCCTGCAGCAGTAGAGTCTTGCTGCACCCATTTTTGGCATATTGATCTTAACCATACATCCTCAACAGTTGCCCAGTGTGTATCACCACTGGAAATGAATCCAATAAGCTTTTTTTCCTGATTATTGTGGAATGATTTACAAAACTGATCATGAACACAGTTACAATTCTTCTTCTTCTAATTCACAAACTAGAATGGCCACTCAAAAAATAAAATAGGAGTATTTGTCTCTGTTACAGCCAGGATTTCACGGAAAATTAGCTCCTCTAGCGAACAAAAGCCAGACCTGGGTAAGACAAACTACTAAATATGAGCCTCTAAAAAAACTTGACCTTTTCTTGCAGGTATTTCTTTTATTATTTGAATCTTCGGTCTGCTTCGGAGTGACTCCTGTAAAAAAAAAAACATGAGTCTTCCTCTTGTGTAATCATACACTGCTGTTGACATGTACATTGAGAGAAACTCCGTGTTTGCACTGTGAGCAGAAAAGAGGTTCCAAAAGCATCCTCACACATGTCAGAAGCGTGTTCATTCAGTGAAGGAAGGACATCCAGCTAAGATGAACCACAAGAAAATCTCTAGATTTAACTCAACCCCCAACTTCAGTGAGTGGACCAGCCGTGAAATGAAGTGGGATAACTGGTACTAACTCCTGCCAGTGCTGGGACGTTGATTCTGAACGAGCTGACATATGACACTAATCTCACCGTGACTCTTTCTTCCTTTTTGAGGATGCTCCACTGACCCGACTGCTCTCATTGTTAGAAATCTTGTTTTTCTTGTTTGCAGCTTTAATCTCATGAAGAACATGCATGTTGGGCAGTGTGAGCTCTTTCCCTCTGTGTTTTTGTGCTTATGTTGAGACACCCCAGTAGCATTTTTTGAAAAGTTGGCAGCTCTCAGCTCTCACCAGCACAATAGTGAGGCGTGTATTATACGTCATCCATAACTGTAAATTGTTCTCTGTTGTAAAAGGACTTCTTACGCATATTTATTTTTCACATTGAGATGGTTATTGTAGACCATTTAAAGAAAATGTACCATTTGATATAAACTTTACAAGAGCCTCTCAATGTCAAAAATGTTTTTTTCTGTCCTGGGCTCAAGAAGGAACTAAACCGATTGCAGAAGAATTGATTTTATGCATATAACACCTCTGCATCTTTTATGAAAGCAATCATCTGTAAACCTGTTGAGTTTGATAATGACACAAACAGTTCCCACATTTTTCATTTCTGTGTTCACTCTCATTCTGTTGTCCAGATGCCAAGGACAGCTCGTTCACCCGCTCGCGTAGCTCAAGTGTAACCAGCATAGATAGAGAATCTCGAGAGGCCATCTCCGCCTTTCACTTCTGTGAGAGTTTCCCCAGGAAGACAGACCACCAGGTCAGCTCTTGTCTGCTGGTAGGAACCACCCAGGGTTCTGTGATGATGGTGGCCCTCAGCCTGCCTCCCAATGGGGACCAAAGGCTTCAGCAGCCAGTTGGCATCTCCTCTTGTGGTAAGGCACAGAACATGGATATGCAGCTCAACAGACAGACATAGGTAAAAGCTGAACACCTTGTCAGAAGTAATGAATGTGCACTCTTGTGTTCACAATCAGGCACTCTGGTTGGTCTCAAAGGAGGCATTTTAACTATGGCCCTCTTGGACGCCACTGGAGCTTTGCTGCCCCCTTCCTATGAGCCATGGTATGACCCAAACACCTCAGATGAGGAGAAAGAAAAGAGCCGGAGGCGCAGGCCAGTCTCTCCTCCATCATCACAAGAGGGTCAGGACTGCCAGTTTGCCGTGATCTGTTCAGAGAAACAGGCCAAAGTAGTGGCTATGCCTTCCCAGACTCGCGTTCACAAACACAACATCACAGAGGCCTCCTTTGTCCTGAGAGCTGATGTCATACAGCTGGCAGGAACTAACTGCATCACCTGTTTCTGTGCTAATGGGCACATCATGACTCTGAGGTATAGTCTTTTGCAGGTCTTTGGGCTAAAACTCTATTGACTACATTAATATTTCTTATTTAAGTTATGTGATCTCATGTGTCTTTGTACCATAGTTTGCCAAGTCTAAGACCTCTGCTGGATGTGAATTACTTGCCACTGACGGATATGCGCATTGCCAGGACGTTTTGCTTCTCTAACGTGGGTCAAGCCATGTACATGACCTCCCCCACTGAGATCCAGAGAATCACATACAGCCAGGAGACATGTGATAACCTGCAGGTTAACGCAGAATTATCAAATGTTCAAATGTTTAATCAGCACTAGTTTATAATAAATGTCAAAATGAGGTGATTCTTATCACTTATTAGCAACTGAAGTTGCTCTGGATGTATTTTAAACAGTGCTCATTTCCATGTTGCTGTCTTCCTCAGGAGATGCTCAGTGAGCTATTTACCCCTGTGGAGACACCAGAGGCTCCTAACAGAGGTTTCTTCAAAGGCCTCTTTGGAGGAGGAGCTCAGTCTCTGGACAGAGAGGATCTCTGTGAGCACAGATTATCTAATCTTAAATTAATCTTAATTACACAATCTGCAGACCTCTAAAATAAGGATGGCGAAATCCAGTCTTCGAGGATCGGATTCTAGCCAGGTTTTCTATCCCAGAGGTAGACATTGCTTTCACCTGGTGTTCTACTTCCCCTGGTGAAAGCAGTTTCTGCCTGGTAGGACACAACACCTGTTTTGAATCCGGCCCTCGAGGCCTAGATTTGCCCATCACTGCTCTAAAACATAGGTAAGTGGAGTGCTAGAGGCTGCTAACACATTCGATGGGGGTTTTTTTGTGTGACAGTTGGTGAAACGGCTGCAGGAAAAGCCTCGCGTAGCCTGGCCCAACACATTCCAGGCCCAGGAAACATGGAGGGTATGAAGAGTGCAGCATCTGGAGTTGTTGGAGACCTGGCCCGTGCAAGGATAGCTCTGGATGAGAGAGGACAGAAGCTGGGAGAGCTGGAGGAAAGAACGGCAGCTATGATGGCCAGCGCAGATTCCTTCTCCAAACATGCTCATGATGTACATACTTGATATTTTGTTTAGAATCTTTGCTATCTTGGCATTCCTTTGGTTTATTTCTCAAGGTTTCTCTCTTTTCTTCCCCAGATGATGATAAAATACAAAGACAAGAAATGGTACCAGCTCTGATGGCATTTGAGACGGAGCAGACTCTGAAATCACGCAAATCACCAGTGTCTCTTAAGAACTGCAGGTCCCCCTTTTCTTTTCTCTGGTTCCCTTCACAGGCTCAGCAACAAACAACTCAACTCTCAGCAAACTAATGCTTTTGTTCTCAGCACCATATCATAAACTTTGCTTTTCAGCCACTGACAGACTGCAGCTGCATCAACACCGGCTGACTCAGAGCGATGAGAACCGAAAGAAAAGGAAGCATATATGCCAGTATGACTCTTTCGTTCCATTACCCTTGGTGATCATAGAATAGGAGAGAGGGGACCTTTCATATCCATCAATCATGCACTCATATATTTCACCTCTAAAGCTCTATCTATCTATTTTGTTTTGAAAGACGCTTCTGCAAAAATGTACTTGTTTTTCTTTTCTCTGCCCTTTATGGTGTTGGCAAACACAGCGGACTTATGACTTAAAAAAATATGACTTATGACTTTAAAAAAAATCAGTAAAGATGTTAAATTTCTTGAGGAAATAATCAAATCAATGAAATCAATGAAATGTTTGTTTTGTGGTCTAAATTATTTTCTTAAGAGTTTGACCTTGGTCCTGATGTTTGTCGATTATTGTCACTTTTTTGTCCAGAACTGGCCTTTAAAGCACTTAGAACTGTAGAGAACAGAGAAGGATGATGAAGAAAATTCCTACTATGACTAAGGGCTGGTAGTTCACTAGTTCAACACCAACCATTCTTCTAACAGCATCTTCCCAAACTGTTTGTTGTTTTGGGCACAAAAAGTAATGATAGGTAATGACCTGAGAGCCACTTGGGTGAATATTTATATCATGAATATTTATTGGAATCAATCAATTGAGGTTTGTATTTTGGGCATTGAGTTTTTTGTCAATTATTGCAGTAAAATGTGCTAAAACTCCTGAAGAAGTGTTTACATTAATCTCTGAGACAAAAAAAGGTTGATACACTGAAAACTCTCTGAAGGTGTGCTGTATTCAGGGGAGTGGCAGTTAAATCGCATACAAGACAGCTTGTGTTTTGAAGAACACGTCCAAGATTGTCCTCAACATCTTTAGCTTAACTGTATGTTTTGGTTCAAGTTTTCTTTTGTTTGCAAGATTGTTTTTGTTGTATTTATATCATGTAGGGAAGAGGCACGTGTCTCTTACAGCACAATGGAAATGGTAATGCTGTACTGGAATTTCTAACTGCCGATAGACGTGACAGAGCATCCCACGGAGCCCCGTTGGTGGTCTCTCAATCACTTGCGTAAAACACATTTCTCTTATGCCTTTGCCTCATGACGCGTATTATGCTAACTTCTACCTATGTATGTCTGTGTGTTTGTGAACATGCATATATTCAGGAATATGTGTATGGGCACTAATATTTATATAAAAAAAATACATGGATACAGTGTATTACAGTAGGAATTTTGAGGTTTTGTTTTTGCTTGACAGTGTTTTTTCCAATGATTAATTAAAATTCTATTGTAATTAGATTTCATGAGGTGTGAGGATATGCTGCTATTTGTGTCAATGGAGAAGCATTATTGGTCTTTTATTCTGAAAATTCAAGAAAAAGACTTGGTGACTCCATACTGCTGCCAAATGTAAATAAGGGGACAGTTGGACACAATTCTGACAGTGCAAATCTGACAGACCATGTTCTTTTCCAACACCAAAGAGTTGCTTAATTTCACAGAGTTGTCTTGATTTATTTTCCCCATCTCTAAAGTTTAGATAGTTTGGCAGAAGGGACTTAGTACCCGTATTACTGAAGTTGTTCTGGCAAGTGAAGGACAGGAGATGTCAACGAGAAGAGTAGATCTCTAAAATCACGGTAGATTCCAATCATGTAAAAGTGACTCTTAAGAATAGTTGCAGGCTTCAGCTGTTGACAGATTACATTTGACTTTTGAGGATTCAAACCTGTAACCTTGATCCGCTGATTACATCTAGATATTGAATTCAAGTGGACACGTCATTGTGGAAGCATTCATCGTAGTTGGCTGTTATTGATCGGGTATACTGTAAACTACTGAGATGAGCCCATTTCAGAGCGGTTGTGTGGGTTTTGCACTATTTTTGTAATTGAGGCAATTTGTTTGTTTTTTTTACTGTTTCTCTCTCCCACTTTTGTTATTCTTTTGAAAGGACCAAAATGTGTCAGAATCTATGCGTATCTATGTTCATTCCCAATTGCTTCACTTTCAGATTTGTTTTTAATGTTATATTAATGATGCTATGATATTTATATATTTGAAAACAAACATCTATATATAGTTTTAATTTCAATCAACTATTTAAAATAATACCTTTAATGTAATTCTAGGATACAATGACTTGCATTGATGCTCAGAGGTTGTCCATAATCATCCTAATATGACAAGAAACATGTTCTTGTGGTCTATTGAACATATTCATGTCAGATTAAAAGTTTGCTGCTGCAGGCAGGTCGTTCCCTCTCATTGGAGTCCGTTTCTACAAAGTGTGGCCTCAAATCTGAAGTGCTTCAGTTTGCAACATTTATGTCCCAAATGGTCTCTTCTTGCACATTGAAGGATGCATGATATTAAGTGTTTACAAACTTGAAACAACCATGTATTATCCCTCTTAGAGATTGTCTGCTCTGGCATTTGTATTTAACACCTAGATGAACAAAGATCTGAAGATTTCATGGCACATCACCATTTTCATTTGACCATGCCAAATGTACAAGAGTGAGAGAATATATTATATTGCTTTTTTTTCTGTTACTGTTTGCTTCTGGAAAACTTTTGCTTTTTGTGCACAGCAGACACTGCATAAGAAACAAAAGCTCAGGTCACAGCCACATGGAGAGCTCGAGGGGTTCCTCGTTTGCCATATTTTCCGTCCATCTTTCTGACTTCCAGGATGAATATCTGTGGAGTTGCAGTATTTTGTCATTGTAGGCCATTTTTGTACAGTTTTATTAAAATAAATTTCACATGGATGTCTGACTTAATCTGCTGCCACATAGACTGTAGATACAGTATATAGATATATATATTCCCGTGCAATGGAAAATAAATTCAAAACTGATCATGATGGGGTTTTTTTTTGTGTTGTTGCACCTTGGTTTTTTTTAGTCTGAATTCTTTGTTAAATAATAGTAAAATACTATGTAATGCTGTTTTTCATAAATTAATCAAAGCTAAATCAATAAAGTCTGACCTCTTAAATATGAAAATGTAACTAGGAGAGCACAGACCTCGGCGCTACAGGATTGGGAACATCAACAAAATTCAGGAAACCGGTTCCTTGGCCCTGAAAATTTAACATCCGTTGTTAAAAACTTTGTTGCCGTTTAGATTAGAAACTCTTGTGGCCCACTTACTAATTAAAAGCCGAAAAGAGACGAGCCAATGTAGAAAAAAATAAAAAGATTTATTTTATTAACACTACTAGTTGTTTTTTTTATATAATTTTTTTCCCACCTTTTCACTTTGGTGGGATGCTGCCTACATTTCCCAGAATCCCCTACAGGTGGCGCCATCGCTCCGTGAAGTCCCATCGTCACTTGGGTTAAAAACTAAAACCGAAGCAGAGCATCCTCCTCCTCCTCTTCCTCCTCCTTCTCCTCACAGCGTCTGAAACCGGTGTATGGAGGGACGAGTAAGTTCAATGCGGTAAAAGCTGGAAACAAAGTCCGAAACAGGAACTGTGGGCAGGTGCAAAGAATTGCGCATGTTAAAATTGGAGAGCGGTCACACGCCCCCCCCTCGATAAACGGCTTCATTGATTTCGATTTTTCTAGTGGAATGTTTGATGGACGAACGGTTCTCTGCTCTGTTGTTATCCGTTGCAAGACAAAGACGATGGACGCGGTCTCAGAGGACGCCAACCGCTCGCATTCATCGGTTCTGAGGACAACTTGAAGCAAACGTGAACAAGTTGAAGACGTTCGCCACGTGCCCGCAACAACAGATATAAGGTGGGTCAAATCACACAGTTCAGTGACCTGTTACGATGGTGTCCAATTATGTTGGATTCGTTTTGTGGACATTTCCAGACGGGGATTCCGCGTTTAATTCGCCGTAAACTGAGAAAAAAAAACCCAGTTTGCGCCAGTCTGATTGTTGCTGATTTGTTTAGGGAAACTTCCGACGTGATTGAAAGGTCGAGGAGCAGCGAATCCCTCAGGACGCCATTCTGCTGTCTCCAGGAAAGGAACCCCTAGACGGATTTCCCTGGCTACAGTAAAGCATCGCTTCTTCAATGGTAAATGGACTTTGGGGTTGTGTGAGACAGGGCGCCCATGGATGCGAGTAGCTCCATCCCTGGTGAGTGGGTAGGATGATGTGCGTGAGAAGTAGGCCTCTTTGTATCCACTTTTAAAATGAGCCAAGGGCCAAACATCATCCTGGAGTGGTTGTCAAAGCTCCATCTGGCTCAGTATGTGGAGTCTTTTCTTGACAACGGCTACGACGACTTGGAAGTTTGCAAACAGATCGGGGAGCCGGACCTGGACGCCATTGGCGTCCACATCGAGTACCACCGACACCGGCTGCTCTCCGCGGTGCAGAAGCTGAGAGATGAGGACAGCAGGAAAGCACCGGGCTACTACTTCACCCTGGAGCCTCTGCACACCTCTCTCTGCAAACACCCGAGCATGCTAGGTGGCTGTCGGAGGTCGCGCTCACACCCCAGGGGTCAACACCAGCCTTCCTGTCCTGGGAACCATAATCTGAGAGTCACAGACTGTAACGACTTTGTGACTTATCCCAAATTAAAGCTTAAGGTGCTCATAAGGGACAAACTGGCCAAAGACGGCATCAACCTGGGAGAAGCACCTTACACCTTTAAGGTAAGCAGTTTTAAACGTTCTTTTCTCAAGTGTCGGCAGGTCAAACAGCGTCAGAGCGGACTCGGTACGCCTGCTTCGCCGTGAGGGTGATGGCGAGTGTGACAAATGTCCCCGACGACGCCGACGTCTACTCATTCCTCATTACCGCCCCGCTTGATCAGACCGTAGGATACTGAGCTTCAGTGGAATGTTGCGTTGCACATCGTCTTAATCGTTACAACTGCTCACGCTAAATGTGAGGAGCCTGCAGCGTCCGGCCCTTGATCATAACCATCTTGTACAATGATAAATGACTTTAATGCTCTGTTTCAGGGTTGGTTGGTTGGTTTCCTCCTGGGATTAAGTCAACAGTATCCCATATGTTGTTTAATTCAATATACAATATATACCATGTCTTTGGCTTAAAGTATGTGCGCTAGTTATTTGCACATAGCTGTCCAACTGACTGTCCCGTTTCTTATTTGTTCATCTCCTTGTGTTTCAGGAGACTGGCCAGTCTGTTGACTGCAGAGCCGGTCAGTTAACGTAATTGCAGAGGATTGCTGTTTCACTCTGGCATCAGTCAAATCCACTCGGTCTGTAATTCACTGAGGGAGTTCGGTAGTCTGGGGCCGGGCATGCCAGGTTTGGTTTAAAACAAAACCAACCCAAAAGTCACTGTCAGTGGGACGTGGTTTTGATGGGTTTGGGATGTGATTACATCACTGGGGACATAAATCTGCAGAGTTTTCCTGTATGCGGCTCCAGGCGCAGTCACTGCACACGTCAGTGTCATTCGGCCCAGAGAGAACACAGTCTTTTAATTCACATTAATACCAGCGTTGGCTTTGGCTTCCCTCCACTGACACTGGTTTGAAATGCTGCTCATTAATAACAGGATTAAACTGGCTGAAGATCAAGGTGCCATTTTTTGCTATTATCTGGTTCATAACAGAGAGGAGAGTCCACTTTATTTGATTGCCTTTGCTAGAACCTCTGCAAAGTCCGGTGCGTGGTTTACTTGAATGTATTTTGAATGCACAGATGGCTTTAAAGGAGCCCTGCCTCATAATTCCAAGTGTTCATGAAAGATTCAGAGACACAGGCACTTTGTCATCAACCCTTTTGTAGGTTACAGCAAACCCCGGCTGCTCCAAACTTTCCTTTCTTCTTGGAGTCAGCACAAACTTTTACAGTTCAATCATGGGGCAAAACCTATTCAACTCCACCGGAGCAGCTTTTACAGCTGGATGGAAAATTGGCTTTGTTGATGCTCCTCTGTTTGTTCACGCACCCTCTTCATGCTGCGCGTGGCTTAATCGCTCCCATTTTTCTGTGCTCGGACCACAGTATTAAGCCATTATGGTGCATTTTGGTTGGAAAAGGTCTGGTTATCCTGCCTAATTACACTTCTAATTGCACAATCTTTCCATTACAGCTCAAATAATGAATACCCACATGCTTCTTAGTAGTTCATCAGCTGAGTTGTTCCAAAACAATCCAATCTGACTATTTGCCCGAGTGAGGGCAGGATTTTGGAGGTTGCAGTGCTCATCTGACTGAATCCATTACACAGTAGCAGAATGCAGGTTGGTACAACCCATTTTCTCAGCTGGAAAAAAAAAAAAAAGGGAAGATTACGGTAGCTTCAGGCCTTTTCTGCTCTTGTCAGGAATGCGTCTAATATGAAATCCGTGCAAGGATTTCTGGTAATTTGAGATCCCTCTAGCCATTAATTATTAACAATCTGTATCTTAGCAATATAAATTCAATAATTCAGTCTCTACTTGATACACTATGATTGTCTCTATTTTTAGCGTTCCCTCTATTTGTAACAATGTGAAATCCAAATGTTCCATAATGCTCTTCAAAGTTATTGGACAGTAGGGTTTTTCTTTTCTTTTTTTTTTTTTTCTTTAATCCCATAATTCATCTGCCCCTCAGCTTGGTTGGAGTTGTCCGATCCGTTCTGGCTAGTCTGCACGCATGAGTAGTTCACCAAAGCTGCCGTAGTGATTGTAAAAAACTATTGTAATTAAAGTCGACTGAGCTGTTCATGACCTAAAGATGGGTACAATGTGGATGCGGGGAGGGGGGGACCAGATTCAAGCTAAAATCAAAATTCCCATGACGTGAACACCCCTTGACCCTAGCAGATTAAATTCCAGATGGGGTCTTATTGCAACTGTGGTGCTTTTCATCACATTTTACAGTCTAGTAACTTTAAAAACATTCAGTGATGTAACCAGTTGTGGTTAAAGAAACACTCTAATTTTACAGTTTTCAGAAATGATTAATTCAAATGGTAAACACACCGCACTGAGGTCATTAAAGTCTCATCCTGCAACTTGAATGCAATCTATTGTTGCCTAACATTGTTGATCACACCCAGACCCTGTGAATGACTCTCTTTAGAACTGGTTTTACAAAACCAGAGGCCTCATTAAAACACACATCCTGAAGTCCATCCTCAGAACACGGAACAGATCCTGGTTGTTTAAAAGCCCCCCCCCCCACCCCCCCTCTTTTCTCTGTCAGAGGTTCAGGGGACACCCAGAACCAGCAGGCCTCTCCTGACAGACTAAAGGCCAGTTTGAATGGGGCCTGGCAAAAAACAAGCTCTGCAGCAGCTGACAGCTGTCATTGGTTTTGTCCCTGCAGACTGGAGACTGAATAGGACTGGTTTTTGTCAAACAAGGTGGATTTTTTTTTTCTTTAAACACCACTGGTTCTGTCCTGTGAACTGGTGAAGTGTTAGTTTGGTGGGAGATGTTTGGCTGAGATTTTAGCGTTTCTTTGTCTTGAGTTATTCCATATGTGCACACGTGAGGTCTGTAGCTCCATAACATGCACGACGCCTTACTCGTGTATAGTTGTCTGAGTGATGTAAAGCATCTGGTGCCATCATCTTCTTCCTTATCATGTAGCGTAAAGTAGGGTAGGCCTACTTATGGACTAGTGTCAGTATAGATTAAGTCAAACCAGTGCACCATTACTGGAATATGGCTGGATTACTGCAGTAATTGTGTTGGGGGAAGCTATACTGCATAGCACTCTAAAGCTTAACATGCTATAGGAACATGTTTAATACTTCTGACCTTTGCTGAACTCCCATTTGTGATGCGCTGTTCATGTGGAAGTCTGTTTTCAAACCAATATCTGACTTAATAAAATTTATGAATTTAACATATTTAGAGATGAAATATTTGGGGTTAATAGTTTGTTTCATTTCAAACGTCTTCCATGTGTTCTCCAACTGGAACTAATAGAGAACAGGCAGCCAGAGGGGCTCTGCCTACAGACCCCAGGAGAACTGGATCATCCACCCAATAGTACGCAGAGTTACCACAAGAATGGATGATTTCACATCCCCAACAAAAACAAGAACGACCAGCTCTGCCTTTACCTTTCTCTGAGACTATTGAACCTGTGTGTGATTTGAAAACTGCTTTTTTTATTTTGTTGAGGTTCAGAGGGGATCTGCTGTTGAGATCCCAAAACTGAATGCACCACTTCCAGAGAAAATAATCCCGTCTGATGGGAAAGTTCATGGTGAAAGAATGGATCAAAGCGGCGGCGACCTCACCCGCACCGCCATTGATTTGTCAGGGTCTCGAAGCCGGCGTGTCTTTGCCCTTAACCTCTCTGTCAGTGCTGCATCGCCGCCATGTTCAGGTCTTTGCGTCACACTAAATTACACTGACCTTGATCACATTCCATCACAATGGTGTTTCCTGCAGGGCTTTCTTTGCTACATGGCTCAGATCGGCCATTTCAGCCTTGTTGGTAGGTTTAGTCGGCCAAGCTAGTTTCAAGAGGCAAATTAAAAAAAACTTACTTTAAAACCTATACTTAAGGTTTCAGAGGTGATAAACCTAAACTTACTTTAAAACTTATATTATATACTCACCTGTATGTACACAACACTAGATAACGACCTCAAGTTTATCATCTCTGAAACGCTTTATGCTTCCCAACCGATCTCAAATCATGATTAAAATAAATCCCATTGAAGTCATCAATCCGTCCGGACCGAATGGATCCCAGATCCATCCATACCTCCCTCCATACAGCAAGTGCCTTGATTCTCTAACCAGGCCGTTATCCGCCGCAACCAGCAACCCTTCAGTTGGGTCTTAACTCTGGGACACATCATGTTGATTTATTATCTATAAACGCATTTAATATGACATTAAATGACAGTGCAGGAATTATTCTGTTTTTCATGAGATGTAATGTTATATAGATTACACCTTATAGGTCATAGATTGTGTCCATGCTCTCAGTACATTATTGCTAATTAAAAGTTACAGTAATCAGCCCTCTAAGCTTTAAAAGCAGATGAGTTTACGGTTTTGTGTTGGATGAAATCAAGCTCACGTTCGGTTAATTTATCGTATAGATTAAAAGCACAATGTACACTTAATGCAGTGAATTGCATTATGCCCTGTTGGCCCTGTCTTCGCCCTTGAAAACATAAAAATTCAAGATAAAGACCATAACAACAGTAATGACATAAAAAAAATGGTAGAATAAAAACAGTTACAATATACATTAAAAAGGTCCAGCGAATAAACCTAAAACATTAGTGTATTTATGTTTTTGGCACCATGAGTGCCAAATATAGATATATATGTATGTTTTACTAAGCTGGATCTTACTTTTCCTTTCTAACTCATAGCGGTCTGATTCTGATGTGACTGAACATACGTCAGAGATCCAATCGTCCTCTCTGATTTTTAAATCTCTCTGACACGTACATCAGTTAACCTCGGTGAGGCACGATTTCAAGGCTTCTCCTGCAGCAGGATACCACCATAACGTGTGAGTGAGGTCAAAAATATGGTTTCCAGAACAGTGATTTTCCAAACCTTTGCAATGATGTGCAGATTTCAGTACCAGTCGATCCTCCCTCACAGCTCTGTGCTCCCTTCTCTTTTATTCTGTGCACAAATCCCCTCAAGGAATTCATGAATCAAACAGGATGCTGCCTTTTTTCTTACAATTTGTCCTTTGTGGAGACCTTATTTTGAACCATGTGATACATCTAACTCAAATTACGCCACAACAAAGTACAACAATTCCAACTAGAAAGGATAAACAACAGTGACCCCCCCAACAAAAACAACCCAAAACACTCTAATGTACCTCATTGTGTGATCTCTGTTACAGGTTCTGTTATTCAGGTTCTGTTCAGTAGTTCTGTGCTGGTACAGCAGCCCTGAACCTCCTACCTGATGGTAACAATTCAGCGTTGTGGGTCGGGTGGCACATATCCTCTAATTGTGTGGAGGAAACACAACTGTCAGATCTGGAGGTTACGCTGCCAACTGTTCCAGCGCGTTTCTCTCTCTCCCAAAACCTGATGCAGAATTCTTTATTCCTATGATCAGGGAGAGAGGAGGACTGTTTAGAACTGGTGGGTTACAAGTGGGTGCAAGCTTTACCTGTTTAGGTTTCAAAAATGTACCGGAGGGTCACACGCCTTGGAGAGCAGTCATCAGTGTACCTCCAGATTATGACCCACTTTCACTCCTCTTTTTTTCCCACAGAACATCCTCCCTTATGAATTTCATATGACAATTTGGCTGCCTCTGCAACTCCCCGTTCCTTTCATTCAGTGCCTTGAGGAAATATGAAGATGTTGTTTTTACATTAATCTCCATTACCCCACATTCAGTTTTCCAGAATATGAAACGTTTCGGCTCCCATTTTGTACATGAGCCAAGACTATCAGGTCATATCCAGCAGCAGGGAGGATTGTTTGTTCTGCTTCATTATTCCAGCAGAGCTAAAGCAGAGGATTAGAGTTCATTTATATTAAGCTCCTGCGTGCAGGCGTTATCGTCACACACAAGGGGAAAAAAATCAGTCATGTGCAATTAAAACATCTTTATTGTTCGCACCAGTGCTCACTAACATTTAAGGGGTCGGACTGGGTGCACATTTCTGTTCTGTAAGTACACTGTTGTCTTTTAACAGAAAATCAGGATGCATCTGAATGAAACAGTTGAATACATTGGCGAAGATTTAAGCATGAAATTCTGTTATTTGTCCACGATATGACACCTGATTCTTAACAAGCTCAAATCTCCATGGATGGTTTCTCGCTCATCACATTTCACCCCAAAATAAGGTGCTTTAAATGTAGAAAGACCCCTTTGGACCATGCGTTCTGTAGTGTATTGGCCGTCGTGATGATGTAGAGGCTCGTTCCTAAAAAAGCCTCTCAAGTGCTGGCGGTGCCGCTCTGGATGGAAGTGATCGTAGATGTGCGGCATCACATGACCTAGCCAGCAAGTCTTAATGTTTCTGAAGCCATTAGTGTGGGTGTTGTGTCTTCAGCTGAAAGAATCGGGGCGAACAAACTTTTCCTCTGTGTATCAGCTGATTATTCTTGTGAAATATTGATCGCTGGACACTACAGGCCGGGCCCAGCTTGCTCCATTCTAGAGCGGCCCTTTTAAAAGGCTGCTAACTATTCTAAAAGCGAGATTAAAACATTTAAGGCTAATAAGGTTAATTGTACTATAGATTTCCTGAGAGAAGAAATCTTTCAGAATTATGTGCAGTGAGTTCTGTGATTTTTCTTTTGGGGGAACTTTACAGGGAAAAGTTTTCACTCTGATATCTGCGTTCAAAAACTTGCTACACTTTAAAAATGTGACCGGACCTGAGTGACTTTGAATTTAATGGGATAAAATTGCAATGACAATTGGTCATTTCTGTTATTTCTATGATAGCAGATGCCACAGGATCTACAGGTTTGACAGCAATTAGCTACACATCTGGCATGGATGTAACATATCAGACTGAACATCATGCAGAATATCCACTTGGACAGGGTTGGCCTTGCCAGGACCTATTTCAAGAAACCTAAGAATATTGAAATGTTTCTGTCTCTGGTACCAACGGGTCCACGTAGATTCTGACTCATGGACGTGGTGTAGATCAGGGGAGGTCTAGCAGTGGGTCAACTGGACTGTTGAAAGTCAATGGAAACATGTTTGTTCTGTTCTTTGGTAATCTCAGTTATGTTCCAATGGCATTTATGGAATGTTATTTTCATTTATGGGAAACGTATTAGTATAGCCACTGATATAAATAAGCCTAACACCTACAGCCTTGCAGTTGAGTGCTATTTGTGAGGTTTTATTTTGCATTTTTTTCACTGTGTTGTGCTTCTGCTGCAACACGCAGATGGCAGGATGATGTACCAGCCTAACTGTGAACCCTTCTTCCTGGAAACATGTCACACTGGGATTATATAAAATGGATACAGCTTGGTAATCATAACAAAACTGACCAATCAATCCAATTCCTTTGTAACCTGTTTTGAATGCAAAGCTACAAAAGGATGACCCATGTAAATGACGTACGCTCACACGGCTGCGCACTCTTAAGATGCCAATTTCATTTTAATAATTAACCAACATCAAGAAATCCTACAAGTATCTTGTATTTTGCCCTACTTCCTCTTCTGTGTTCCACCTCCTGTGGTGACTGAGCGAGCGCTCCAGTCTGAGTGGTCAATAGCTCCATAACAGCCTGTGGGTGGAATGGGTGAGTGCTTGTCGGTTTCCTTATGGAGTCTAATGTGGCACAATGACTAAACCCTGGCCCATCTTGCTGCTTTGTGCAGCTCCAGGTCCTCTGCAACACCCACCCAGATGAGACAGCTGTGATAGATAGTGAAGCTAGGGGTTCACCTTTGCACTTGCAGCTTTTAGGAGCTGGCGTATCTGCTGGCGCAGACTCTCTGAGATGAGGACAAGCTAAAAAAAATTCCATATAGCACAATGAGGCCAGAGACTTGCACACCAGCACCTCTGGCTGCATGTTTAGTGTGTCTACACAGGGTGATTCACTGGTGGGAGAGAGGTGGCACCTCCCTCTAATGCAGCGTGAATACTAAATTCACACATTTGAAGAGAGACTTGAATCATCAAGGTCACCAAGTGTATTTCAGCCTTTGACTATTATCCAAGTAGACATTTTACATCATGCAGAACATTTCTTAAATGCCAAGTACTGTAGTTATTATGTCACTGTCATGAACCATGCCCAGGTACCATGGCATTTAAATAGTAGGGTCAGTGAAAAGGTTGTGGAGGGTGACATTGTTCAGGACTGAACATGTGTTCTGAAAATGTCACAACGATTTAAACTTAAAATTTTGCAAAACCCACATCCCAAAAGCGACACACGGTCCTGTCAGGTGTAAAAGAATGGACATCAGAGGTGCTTGTTTACCACATCTGATTTGGAAACGGGATCGTCACCAGTTAGAGTTGAAAACACTGACTCAAGTACTTCAGCTCTCCGACCCGGGTCAAGTATTGTTGGCAAATAGAACGTATTTATGTTAATCTCCCTGGTGTAGCAGATGGGTGGGCCAGAAAGGGGTCACGCATTTGTAGGAAATTGTCAACTGTGCCGGAGAAAGGTTGCATTAGGCAGATTATATGGATTTAATTTGCATCAGAGTAAGATGATTGCCCAGCAAGTCTTAGAAAACGGATGTAGCTTGGATCATTGTAATGACTGAGCTCATGACTCTCTTCTTCGCTTCACCTGACGTGATTTGTTTGCGCCCATCGAATGAATCTATTTGTGGCTCAGATCCACTGTGATGAATATTTATCACCCAGATGTGCTCTCATCTGTGTCTCTGAAGGCGCGGCGGAAACCTCGAGCGGCTTGAACTTTATTTGTTTTTTTTATCTCCAAGGTGATTGTGAATGTAAAGTGAAGTAAATGTGAGGTCAGAGTCAGTGACATTTAGCTCTGGGTTTGGTTTTTGAGTTCCCCTCCGGAATAATCCAGGCAGAAAAATTGATTCAAGGAGCAGTGCATTTTACATGGATGACATGAGACAAACACTTAGAAATAAGATTGTTTTTTCATTTTAAATCCATTTATTTTAACCAAAATAATTAAAAAAAAATTATATATATATATATATTATATATATATATATATATATATATATAATTTTCAGTGTTTTTGGGCTCCTTAAACTGATATTTAAAGGCTCAATTTTTACTCAACTGACTGTTTTTGTGCTGTACCTGGTAAATATACTCGTATACAAAGATGTCAACATCTGTTGCCCAGAGATACGTCGGCTCCAAACTGCTCGACGTCTTCTCGTCCTCTTAAAGTCGTAGCTGTCTCTTCTCCAGTTTTCTCCTTCATGTGATTTCACCTGGAGGACTGCAGCTGATGTTCCCCTGACAATCCTCTTCATTTGCTGTGCAACTGCACTAGATTAAGAGCGTTTTTGGCTTCAAGTCTTGCCTATTTTGCAACCTAAAGCCGTATTTGCCTGGATTAGTGGTACCCAGGGACCTCGAGTCATTTCTTTTAATTGCATTTGTCTTTTGTGATGCTAATCCTTATTAGCCACGTATTTAATTTGGATAGTAATCTGTATTTTTTAAATGTCATTGTATCGTGTCTGTATGATTACGTCCCCATGCCAGCCCCTGCAGTAATAACTTGCCGTGTGCAGATAAGCGGCCTCCCTGTGAGACCATCACTGTCAGGTCAGCTGATAAACGCAGTTTAACACCTAACAACATTCATCGGAATGTTAACATCGGAGAGGCCACACTGAACATACTGTATACTTGCTTCCAGTGATGGAGCCAATTATTCCCAGCGGTCGACATGCTCTGTGAAATCTGTTACGTGTTTTTGCTGCTTCACAGAGAAAGCTGCCACCTGTGTCAATGGAGCTGAGTAAAAGGGAACATTTGGCCATTTGCCCCATGTTTGATGTGTTATCTCTCTGAAGACAGCATTGCGTGACTATTTCTTATTCAATTGAACCCCAGGCCCACAAATTTCTGTTTCACTAGTTTAATCGCCATTATTCAAGACTGATTATCATTTTATCATTATCACAGGTATAATTGATAAATGTAATGATTTGAGTTTGTTTATATTTATGATATTAGCTAATAGAAATCGTAAAATCAAGTTTTAGTGAAACTTATGCATCGTTCTGCCTCACACGACGATACAGCCTTTGCAAATTGATAAAGCAGCATGAACTTGATCCACTTTTGGTCCACAATTGTAGTCTAGAACGGTGCAGCATTAAGAGGTCAATAGAAAACAGCCGAGTCACCACGAGCTGTTGAATCAGAAGTATTTAGGTCAAATCAATAGTTTCCACATTGTGCCCACCTTATTTAATGCATAACTGAACCTGATGCTCATGGAATTCTGTGGGATGTACCAGGAGAGAGGAGAGGAGAGGAGAGGAGAGGAGAGGAGAGGAGAGGAGAGGAGGAGGAGAGGAGAGGAGAGGAGAGGAGAGGAGAGGAGAGGAGAGGAGGAGGAGAGGAGAGGAGAGGAGAGGAGAGGAGAGGAGAGGAGAGGAGAGGAGAGGAGAGGAGAGGAGAGGAGAGACACACACAAAAATACACTATACAATGGGTCAGCGGGGCCGTATTATATTGATATGTAATCTATACATATTGTGTTGGATACAGTATTACATTGTGTTGTACAGTATCTTTAACCCTGCTTTTATTGTGTCTAATCTTAATATCTGGGATGCTTGTAAGTACGTTTATTGAAGGAAGATGTTAATGATATCAGTTTAATCGCATTTAAACCCACTGTGAATATTATAGACTGCTCCATGACAACCATTTATAATGCATTTAATTATTTTTATTTTAGTTCCTGAGTGCCCCTTTGATTTAATGTGCTTTAAGAATACTGTATTATTTAAGTTTGTATATTTTACAGCGTAGCTTTTTAACCCACATACGTACATGCATTATATATATATCTATATATATATATAGATATAGAGATTTTATTTTTTATTTTTTATTTCTTCTTTTAATGATGAACTTGGTCTTTAAAAAATGATGCTTTAATTTATCAATGAAACAGCCAAAAATCCGGAGCCAAGGTCAGTTGTGGATAAATTGTAGTGCCTAATAATACATCAGGGGCTGTCAAACACTGAAATCTCATGAACGTTGAGCTGAAAATAGGTCTTAAGATCCATATAGATCTTCATGCAATTCTTATGACAAGAGAGCACGCTTGGCTAGCTGTGGTTAACATCCATTAGTGGCTGAGGCAGTACGGTGGGTGTCCTTGGAGCGGCAGTGAGTTGAGACAGGAAGTCAAATTGAGTCGGACAGGGAACGCTGTCATCTGCTCTGCTGGGATATCTTCAGCTGTCAGAAGGGCCACGTGCGGTCTTCTGAATGTTTCACTTACATCATTTCAGTGTTAGGAGAAACCAACCTTCTGTGGGAGGATACCTTCTATTGACAAGAGGAGTCTTGTTAGAGATATTGGAGGCCACCTGTGACAGTCCAGAATAGTTCTATCTACAGGACTAGGCTGATAACTACTACATTAGTCATGTGATCGTGGGTCTCTCCCAGAATTTCATCCTTTTGTTGTCTTCCCTGCCCTTTTCCATGAGGAGCAATCGGATCGCCTCACAGGTTGGATGGACATATGGATGGACGTCACTGTGAGGCGTCGTGGTCTTGGATGACATGATTGACAGCTTCATTTCATTCCTGCAGCAAGATGTGGGCTCCTCTGACAGATGAGCTGACGCACTGAAATGGTACAAACTGGCAGTCTGGTCTCGGAGGAATACGGTGCACTCACACACAGGTAATTACCTATGGATGGGGTTACGGAGAGGCAGTCCACAAAGTATTAAACCAGCCACAGGCTGGGAGTAATCTCCCGGGTTCCCCTCATCACAGGAACATGATGCCGTCCAGACGGGGCTGCGTTTCCCCATTCTTTACCTGACAGGTCATCATTATTTTTAAGGAATGTAATGCTGTGCTCTATCCTTTCAGAGTTTCATTTATTATACCAGATTTGGTCAAAATCTGACCAGATTTGTGAGATTTAGTGCCCTAGACTGGGGTTATTTTTGTGCCAGTCTGCTCTTTTAATCAACATTGGACCTTCACTAACATTCTCTTTTTTTTCAATTTGAACCTCTGGTTTGTGTGTTTGTCATAGGTCTGGATGGTGTCGTCATTTTCTTTTTTGTTTTTTCACCATTATAGGGCATCAGATTTGGTAGCAGAGGTTTTGATCTTTTGTCTCTCTTTGAAAAAGCCTTTAATCCGTGTCGGGATGCGTCAGAATGTGGGAACAGAGGTGTGTCTTTCAGACCCTGGCAACACGGTTCAAACCATAGCCGCTAATCTGTATGCACGCCATGAATGTGGCTGACGGCGTGTGTCAGAGTCGGAGACGTATCATCAGACTTTAGTTTCAGACTTGTCAGAATCCACTTAGCTCTTAGTGATAAATGGTTAAGCTCTTTTTCTCTGCAGGGTTGTTGTTCTGCTTTCTGATCTCTGTCACTCACGTGGCCTCACTTGGTAGATGCACATCCCACACATGCACACAATTATAGTCTGAAGATAATACACTATTATTAGAATTTGATATTTCAATGTTGTTTCCAGTCATATTTTAGTTCATTTGACTTCCTCTGAATGTTGCATTCCATTTAAACCCTTTTATCCGTTCACAAGTGACCTACTCATTGAAAAAAGAAAGCCCATCTGAGAGACACCAGCATCATGCCATAATCTTCCCACAATCCCCTGAATGGCGTCTGTCATCACGTTGTGCTCAGTAATTTCAGCTGGGATCAAAGCTCAGATGAGTACCTTGACTCTCCAGGGTTTTGACAGAAAATAGCCATCACGGATCATAGCGCCCGGTGAAATGGACCAGGTTGAAAAGCCTCTCTTTCCTCCTTCCCATGCACCCTGAACTGACCAGCAGTCCTCCACAGTGGGTGTAACCTGGAACCCGGCCCTTCCAGGCAGTGTGCAAGGCAGAAGCTCTCCATCTTCCCTTCCATTCATCTGCAGCTCCGCATAATCTGCAGCCTCCCACTGCTCATCTGACACCACTTTTGTGTCCCCCTACTGCTTCTCCTTCTGAAATCAGTAGTTGGTTGCTAAAGATGGAGGCATTAAAGGCAGTAGGGCAACAAAGAGGAGGATTCTCGGGGTTTTCCCTCAAGCGTGAGCTGCCTACAGTCAAACGAGGTCACCCCCCTCGTACTCCAGCCTTGAGCACAAGCAAAGATCTCTGAGGATCCGTGAACACATTTTAGCCATTAACACAAGGGAATGTCAAGAGGGACCTCCGGTAGCACCACAGATTACTGACTTCAAGTTCAATTTTTTTATCCTTTTTCCAATCATTTTAGTTATTCTGGGAGGACATGTGTAGATTTTAGATCTACTTCAGCGTATTTTAACCCTCTCTTGTCTGCGCTTAAACAATAACTGAATGAAAAGCACGATAACTATCTGCTGCCACCTGCCGGTCGGAAGATAGATCGTTCAAAACCTCCCTGTGGTTTTTTCCCTCATGTTCTTAATCCAGCTGTTACTGTTTATCAAAGCAACACAGAAAACTAGAGTGGGCACTTATTTTTTTACCTTTATTTACAATCTTTGGTACATTAACTCATATCAGGCCATTGTTACCCTTTTACTGCCTTTTATTAAGCATGAAGAACCTTAAGATAGCACTGTTTTAATAAGAGGACCCTCCAGGAGTAATCAGGGCTAAAGAAAAAGACTAAAAATACTTAAGTGTGTGTAATCATTTTAATTAACTCAGACTCTATAATGAAGACAAAAGTTAGATGTAACTTGACATAACCAGATGACTACATATATAATTAAAGTTAAATGTACATAAAGTTCTTCAGCAGACTAATGACTAATACCCATTACAGTTTATGAAGCCAATAAAGTCTGACACATCACTGAATCTGCTGCAGACATAAACACACGGCCGTCCTGACAGACTCAAAGGTGGGGGTTTATTTGAACATGTGAGTCAGCCAGTCCCTTTGGGCCACAGCTGGGGAGCGTAGAGCACCCCACCCAGCAGCACCAGCGTCACATGTGGTAGCAACTCCCCCACCCTCCCTCTGATTTATGCATACAGGACACCCCTCCCCTCCCAGGATGTATTGTCCTCCTCTCACTCACTGACTAAAGTTTCAAAACTGTGTTAACGCAGCGTGGTGGAACTTGAGGTGGACAGCTAGTGCTGGTTAGCAACCCTTGGAACGGATGCCTGGCTGTGGTGAGTGTGTATTGAGGATTGAATGGAATGTGGTCCTTTGGTTAATGGTACTTTCCTAGACATCAATGGGGAAACATCTCAATTTATGAGGCTTCTTTCTAAAAACTGTGGTGTGTGCAGGGAAAGTCTTAGCTCAGACAAAGAAAGGTTTTTAGGAGGAAGAGATTTAAGCCATTGCTTGTTTTGACCTTTTTGGGACATTTTAGTGGTTTACAGTAGTCTTTAAGTGACATTTATGACACAAGTGTTACAAGCAGATGAATAAGTCTGTAGCAAGCTTGAGATATGTATAGAAATGGATAAAGGGAGTGTTTTTCTTCCAGGCTCATATGACGTATTGTACTACAGGTCAATATTTGTTCATCACAGTAAATTGATAATGTCATCCTCGCAGAAACGTGACCACCTTTCAGTGCCTGTAGCTGGGAGCAGCGTTCCGCTGTGGCTTTACAAATGGCTGGCTGGTACTCAGTGACACCCTGCTGAATGGCTAAAAGAGTGAGACAAGGCAGAGAAACTGTAAAAACACTCATTAGACACTCTGCCCTGTGGGCACGTGGGTCCTTTTGTCTGTCTGTGAGATGGTCATTGCCTGAGAAATGTGACACCGCTCTCTTCTTTCCTGGCCTCTGTGGTTGATGTCTCATGCTGTAATTTAGAGACCGTTCATTTAGAAATGGAAGTATAAAGCGCGCTACTAACTTTCCTCTGAAACTCTACCTTTTTAAATTTTCAGCCTTCATTGTTCACCCTCTTGTCTTTTTCTGCATCTCGGCTACACTTACGTTCAGGGGCAAGAAAACATAAATACGGCGTGTTCACATGTGACGATGTGGCGTCATGGGGCCGTGCACACAATGAGCCGCCTATACGAACCAGCAGCAGCATCCAAACATGGCACAGAGCTTCTCAGCCTGCATGAGAAGCAGATTTTTCAGGGCCTGTTCTGACCTCGGGGCATGTCTTTTAACAAATGAATGGCCCTCTTTTCAGGCTGTGAAGTGAACACATTATTGTTGCACACTGCAGTGGACTGTTTTCATTTGGCACATTTGCATCCCCCCTGGGTTTAACTTGGTATTAACATGTCAGACTGTTTTTGAATGACTATAATTGATTATATTTTTTATTTTTGGCTATTTCTAAACTCTTTTTACTTAGTTTATGATTTATTTATTGCCATGAGATTATAAAAAAGATGTAAAAGGGATCTTTCACAGCCTATAAGGCAATTGGCTGATATAATAAAAATGTTATTTTGTTGTTCATAGTATTTGATGGGATTTTTGATACAAATAAGCTTTTTAACTCATCCAAATTGTTGTCTTATGTGTTAAATCTGGACAAGGTCAGTAAGTGGTGAAGCTCGGCAGAAGCGTGACTGATGTTACTTGGCTGATCCCACAAGGCAAAAGTCACATCATTTAAACATTCTGCACAATCATAGGAAACAGAACGAGAGGGTTTTTCTCTGTGACAAGCAGATTCATGCGGCTCTTTCTACGTGTGAGTTACGGGCAGGAGGCCTCTTAAGTCAACCCCTGATGATTGTAGGAGAGCCTAAAGTGACCCGACTGCGTCACACCGAGCTTCCTCTGGCCACTGGGTCAGGTCTGAGGAGCACTGAAGGGGAGGAAGGAGTCAAGGGGCAGGAAGATGGCGAAGACGCAGGCAAGAGCGCAGCTGGACGTTCCACATTCCTGCTGGTTTATCTGTGCTTCCTGGATGTTTGGTCTGCTGGTGACCGCTCTAAACCTTTAAACAATGGCCGTAATCATCCCACTGTTTACAGCGTCGGCCTGACGTTTGCCGTCCTGCGCAGCCTCCGCGGGGTGTTGTTGTCCTCGTCGTGCCTGCAGTCACCCAAGAGTGTTTTTAAGTGCTTTGTTATCTCTTCCAGGATGGCTCAGTGGGGAACCTTGATGACCTGGCTCAGGAGTATTCTCATTATTACGGCACCTCCCTCCGTGACGTGTGTGAGAGAATGGAGGAGATACGGAAACGCAAAATAGTGCAGGGCGCAGAAATGGTCAGTGCTGTTCCTTTAATGAGCAAGAAGTTTGACTCATTAAAAATGTAGGATGACAAGATTGAAATCTGGATGCCATCTTTGCAACTGCTGCAGACCAGCATGAGCAGAGCCTGGTTCAGGCAAAAGGTGATGACACCTCCTACCAGACTCGCTAATTCAGTTAGTAAATCTCTGTTACATATTAGCAACCAACAGTTCTCTGGAGACTGTTTGCATGAGGCTAATTTGCGTTTCACAGATATGCAAAACCAGCAGTCTTTCAGCCTCTGTTGGAGACGGTCAATCGTTTCATCCTGCATTTCATGTACGTTCCTTTGGACCATCTGTGATACAGCAAATGTACCGCTAACGGTTTTCAGTTGCTCAACGGTCACAGAAGAACTGAAATCCAACAATGCTCAATTAACGTTGTCAGACCTGGTATTATGTGGAAGCTTCAGCATTTATTTTAGGAAAAAATTACTTTAAAATAACATCACCAAAAAGTTCTACATAAGCAGCAGTGTTGCTTGTTTTTTAACCAGACATTCAGCATCAATTGTAAACTAAAAATAAATTATATACATGAGATATTCATGCAACAAGTGAAGCATCCTGTTTTCTGAAATGCTGACTTTCTTTATCTCATTTGAAACATGAATGTACAAATGTACAAGCATTATTTTACTTAAACTAGATGTGTTTCCGTAGAAAGGCTTCTGTAAAGGCCGTGGCCGTGGCGTGCAGCTGTGAACCCACAGTGTGGGTTGGCGAGCATCGTTAGCTGAATATGATTTCTATTCCTGTTTTCTGATGACACTGTAATTTACTGCCCTCATCCTGTGTGTTTCAGGGAACGGTTGAGTCAGTGGCCACATCGCTCCAGCTCCGCTGTCAGATCCAGGTGAGTGTCCAGCTCTGTGTGTCAGAACCCCGGAGAAGGCAGCTTCCTGCAGTGTGTGTCAGCTGATAAGAGAAGATGGAATTATCTGGCCATGATTCTCCTGTGGAAAACTAAAGCTGAAATATCTGCCTGTGATTCTGAGAGCTTGCATCCATTCTGTCCATAAACGTGAGGGAATAAATCATGTGGTCTGTAGTTCATTTCGAGTGGCAACTTAAAATTACATGTGTGGGAAGATTCAGGTTCCTCTTTGCTGGCTCCTAATTGCAGTTGGTTCTCCTGGGAATGAAGTTGTGCTGCTGTATCATTTTTAATCATAACTTTTGATTATTAAAGCATCAGCTATTGAAAAAAAACAAAAAACAATCTCTTGAAGGAATCCCTCGGACTCGACAGTAACACATCCACCCCAGAGACAGAGAGAAGGTAATAAATCCTTATCATTTACATGTTATACACTACTAAGCAATGTTCTCCATTGATGAAATGTCACATCACAATTTAGTTTTCACAGGAAACCGAGCCGTGACTCGTCTTCCTGTATTATCTCTGTGCTTTTCATTCCTTTCCCCCGTTTCCTGGTGCCCTCAGTCACATTTATGAAGCATCACTCAGTCACTTTAAAATTTCCTTCCTTCCCCCCATTGTTGATTTTATGAGGATTCTAATGATTAGTCACGTTTTATCACCAATACTGCAAATGAAGACATGACTAACAAGCGGTTTACACATTTGATATAAATGGTAATCGAGAGGAGGTGTTTGTCATTCAGAACCTGAACAGCACCAGAACAATTTTAGCCCCTTAATGAATTATTTGGATACACATGGATATCTGTGTAATTATTCCATAAGAAGAATTAGTGATATAGCGTTATGAAACATTTTTAGTTGATGTGACATTTTTAGGACTCCTTTATTAGACATAAGCTTTGTATATTATGCATGTGTAATGTTTTAATGTTTTGTGATATTTTTTATCATTTTTGATTCATGTTCCTATACAGTCCTTGAGTCAGTCTGTCTTGTCTGTCTGTCAACTGAATTGATGATTGGACATCTACAGAAATTCCTTTGAATTGACCTTGTTACACGAATCTCCCTTGAATATAACACAGCGATTTTCATTAGTGCACATTAAAATAATTGATTTAATTTTTATTTGCTATTCTTAAGTATTAGGAGATGTTCAAGGTTTGACAAACTAAAAGCTATAGTCTCCCTCCATCTCCACGCGAGATAATGAGGGCGTGTCTGTTTTGTTTGCAAACACACATTGAACAAACACTGCGACCTGTCGGCGTCCAGCCAGAGAGAGAGAGAGAGAGCAACAACCAGCTCAGAGAGGTGACACGCGACGGGCTGAGAGAGACGGGGAGGGTCAAAGTCTGCAGGAATGCACTGCTGCAAAACCCTGAGTGGACATAAAGAGGACTCCATTGTCGCCCTGATGGCCGTAGAGGGCTGACGTCTGTTCATCGCTTAAGAGCAGCCGTTCTTTTTCACCTGTTTGGCTCGTTTTCATCACTGTGACGCTAATGTCATGAAGGAAGCAGCACTCTGATGGCTTTTTAATTAGCCAGTCGGTATTAGATGGCAAAACATGTCAAAGGAGAGAGAGGGATAGCAGAGAAAATGAAGAGAGTTGTTCTGAACAGCAGGTATTGGTGTGTTTTTAGCTTTGGACTCAGTCAAACCTTCAGATTAATAAGACATCATTTGTCCTTTTTCTGTTTGATCTCAGGTTTGCTGTGCACAAATCGAGCCCCGATGATGGATGTGGAGGTGAGCGTAGGATATGTGGACTGTTGTAAATATCTAGTTGATATGTTTTCAGGTTTAGATCTGTTTAGATTAAAGATGATGGATGTTGTAGTTTAGACTGGTAAGGCGATGATCCATTGTTAATCAGAACTATATTATTGCCTTATTTAGTAGTGATATTATTTTATTTGCACTAAATTACAATTGAGGTATCGTGTGTTTAAGGAAAATTAGATGGGAAGAGAAAGGGCAAGTCTTTTTGGCAAGGTTTCCGCAAGTCCCAGAGAGGGGTGGTGCGTCAGATTTCAAAAGGTATGTTAAAAGAAAACGGAGCAGAAATTGTGAAGTTATTTGTTGAATGAAAACCATGTTGTGGCTCCTTTCAAAGGCGATGATGTCGGATTCGTGGCCAGTGAAATCACGATGAGTGACGAAGAGCGTATCCAGCTGATGACAATGGTGAAGGAGAATATGATCTCTATAGAGGAAGCCCTGGCACGGGTATGATGTCACTCTTTAAAACACACACTCACAAATCTACAGGTGCTGAGTCTTTAATCTTGTGTATGTAAAGGTTGTGTAGTTAAGCGTAACCCATGTTAAAGTTTCTGCTGGGGTGGGCTAATAAAAGCACATCATTTCCACCTTTTAATCTGTTGGAAAAGCACCAGTCTTAAACATGGTCAATGTTTTATTCTTGCTAACTAAATAATCATGTTCTGATTGTTTTCAGCGGGTTTGTATTGTTTTAATTTCGGACTGAAGGTTCTCTTCTGTTGCAGCTTAAAGAGTTTGAGATTCAGAACAGGCACACGTGCTCTGATCTGACTGAGTGGACCGGCCCCTCCAGCCCCGGACCAAACGAGTTCGGCCCCAGCGTAAGTCTCTGAGCAACCGCTCTGTGCTGATGGGGTTTTAAATGTTCAGTCAGAACGTTGAGCAGCACGTTGTCCCGGAGGTGCCCCGATTTACCGCTGCCAAGGCTGCCGAGCTGCTGACAGCTTCCCTCTATCTCCTCTGTCCAACCAGTGAACCAGGGCCCCTCTAAAACCCTGCAGCACAGGGGCTTCTCCCAACTACAGCACACTGGGTGGACCTCTATTCATCGCTGTCAAAGCACTAACACCCTATTGTGCTGCTGTGAGCAGCGGATTCAGAACAGGCCCCTGGATTGCAGGCTGCAGCGCTTTCATGCCTGGGTGGGGCGATTAGGGGCTCAGGTTCAGGGCACATTTTTCAGATTCGTCTGGATGGTCTGACTTTTTCTTTCTGCTGTGTTTTTGTGCTTATTCTCACTTTTTCTTTCTTTTCTTTTTGTTGTTTGCCCATCCTTTTTTGCATTAATGTGTTGACTAGTCTTCACTGTTGGACCTGTTTTGGTGCTGCACTGAAACCTCAGTGTGAAATAATGTTCCAATACCTTTTTATCAACCACAGTTTGGTTCAGACATTTCAGCTTAGATATAAAAAACTTCCTGGTCAAGTGGGTCGTTGTCATAAGCGTGAGTTATGACTATGGTTTCCTGCCACATTTTAAATCGAGCTACATGGTTTGGTAGACCGTGTGAACCAGCTGCAGCATGAACATGACAGGACTGAGCACACAAGAATGATTGTCAATGATTAGACTGCATGTCTAGGTTTGTTTCTGTTAATGCTAACCATGTATAATGACAGAAAATGTTCTCCCAGCAGACTTTTGACCTGTCAGACACAGAGGAGGAATCGGTGGCATTCAGGAGACTCCACAAACTGGTCAACTCGACCCGAAAGGTGAAGAAGCTGATCAGAATCGATGAGTCTAAGAGGAGTGGATCAGAGGGTATGACGGCCACCGGTTCTTAGAACAAGATTCTCTAGTCAAGTTAAAAACTCATGTGTTTCAAGACAAAATATGCATGTTGGTCACCCAGTTTTCATTATGTTGCTGCGTGCAGACGCCTGCTCGTCCCTGTACTCGGATGTGCAGAAGAGGGCCGCGGGTGACCCAGTGGACTCTCTGGCTTTGGCTCTGGAGGAGCAGCTCAGCTATGACAGGGATTCTGACAGTGTGACCACCTCACCTTCCACCAGCAGCCTGGACACCTGCAGCAGCCACAGAAACTACCAGGTCCTCAGCAAATGTGAGGGGAGCCCCGTTCACCAGGACACGAGCGTAACAGCCGACGTGCTGGGGGGCAGCGAGTGTAGGGGCTTCGCCGAACCAGAGGCTTGCAGCAACGAAAAGTCCAAAATTCCTCGCTCGGTTACAGATGGAGAACTCAAACAGCGGATTCCCAACCCTCTCGGCCAACATGGGGTAAGTTCAGGAGGGTTTTCTTCCCTTCCAGCTTAAAACATCTCCTAGAATTGATAATGAGGAACTTTGTTTGCTTTTTCTCGACAGAGGGCTTGCAGCTTTGGAGGATTTGACCTGACCAGCCGCTCATCACAGGCAGCCATTTCTGCCACCGATCACACCGTACGTGTCTCTGACCCATCTAAACATACCTGCATTGATTCAGTACCTTTATGCGATGTTCTTTTGCTTTTGTGTTTGTAAATCAGAAGAAAGATCACATTAAATCTCCTGTACCATCTCGTATATCTCTGGGCAAAAAAGTCAAGTCTGTGAGAGAATCCATGAGGAAACATATATCCAAGCGGTATCAGTGTCCTGTCTCTGCGCAGGTACGTGTTCTTTCATTCGCGTGAGATTTTGGGGTTTTTTTTAGGATTAATGGAGGCGAATTTCTTCTTTGTGATCTAGTCGAGTCCAGACTTCACATCCAGCTGCGGACACTCACCTCAGACCGACTCTGACTCTTTGGAGAAGCCCAAACTGAAGCTGGGAGGATCTGTGGAGAGCCTGAGGAGTTCTCTCAGCGGACAAAGTTCCATGAGTACGTCTGTGCGCGAGACAGGTTCTGATCAGACGGGCTGACACATCTTGTTTTTGTAACTTGACCTGGGAACACCAGATGTGAGGTGTTAGTCTAAACCTTCTGCTCCCTGCACAATCACCAGCCAGAGGGAGAGAATGTTCATATTTGTCAGGAACTCTTGTGCCTTTTGGAGTGATTGGTTTGTTTTTATTGGTGCGTGCAGGCGGTCAGACAGTGGGCACCACGGACTCCTCCAACAGCAACAGAGAAAGCGTGAAGTCTGAGGACGGGGAAGAAGACGAGCTGCCTTACTGCGGCCCCTTCTGTGGACGCGCTCTAGTTCACACCGACTTCGTCCCGAGCCCTTATGACACAGATTCCCTCAAACTGAAGGTGCTGATGCTTTTCTGACCAAACCTCGTAGAGCTGAGCTGGTTCCTAATCCAGCTCCTCCGATCTTTTACTGCAGAGCGGAGACGTCATCGATATCATTAGTAAGCCTCCTATGGGAACGTGGATGGGCATGCTCAACGGGAAAGTCGGCACTTTCAAGTTCATTTATGTGGATGTCTTGAATGAGGAAGAGGTTAAACCCAAAAAGACCCGCAGGAGGAGGAAGGCCCGTCAACCCAAACCCACCTCGGTGGAGGAGCTCCTTGTTCGCATAAACCTCAAAGTAATTTTCTTTCTGAGGTTATTCGACTCATATTTAAGCTGTTACACTCATCTGTTCCTGCCCCATCTCTCACCAGGAGCATCTTCCCACCTTTCTTTTTAATGGCTACGAGGATTTAGACACATTCAAGTTGCTAGAGGAGGAGGACCTGGATGAACTGAACATCAAAGATTCCCAGCACAGAGCTGTGCTGCTCACCGCCGTGGAGCTGCTGCAAGAGTATGATGGTGGGTCGGGTAAAATATTCAGAAATGTTTGACAAGGAGAAATTCATTATCAAGATCAAAACAGAGCATTCTCTTGATCGTGAGGTTTCTGCCCTCTGGTGGTGATGTTGTGCATTACAGGAAGCAGTGATCCAGAGAGAAGCAGCCAGTCAGGAGGCTCACAGGAGAAGCTTCTAGGTCTGCATGGCCTCACCGGAGACTCCCCGCGGGATTCTGGCTGTTATGAGAGTAACGAAAACCTGGAGAACGGTAATGACAGTCTGACGCGTCTGTGAACACTGTCTTCCTCCTGCCACGTGCTTCAACAGAAAAACTTGTGTGGGCTTCAGTCGCTCCTGACGTTCAGGCCAGCTTTCCTGCTCTTCTGGACAGACCATATCCAGTGCTTTGTTTTTCCCCTGAAGCATCTGCTTTGAGTCGTTTTGTTCCGTTTTTCTTAAACCAACTCACCACTTTGTCTCTTTGGTGCTTTTTGAAAACTGAATTTACCGGTACTTTCCTTCATCAAGTTTTATTGTGGGACTAGTAATATTCTGTTTTTCACACACTTTAGTAACTTCTATGTGGAGCTGCTTGAAAGTCTACCCACAAATAGATCCACAGCTGTGGGTTGTGGTGGTTTTCTGTTGAAATGGGTGTGAAAACCTTTTAGTAGTTTTTTTGGAATTTTTATTTTTAGTTATTGAATATCATTTGTTTTCCTCCAGGAAAAGTCTATAGCTGTCAAATGCAGCATCGTGCTTGCTGTCAATGAGGTTCTTGTGAATGTCAAAGACGTGTGGTCAGAGAGGATGTAGATCCGCCAAATTTTGTACAGTGTTTCTGTAGATTTTGCTGTGTGTATATTTTTTTAGTTAAGTAAAACATGTTGCACAATATTTTATCATGTGCCTGGAAATTGCATAAAGCAAAATAATTAAAACACCTAAAAAAAATTAAACGTTACTTTCTAAAATGTGGCATTTTGTATAATTGTAAATGCATAAAATGCAGGCCTCTGATTGGTTTAAAATAGATTAAACACTGACAGAAGGGGGGCTGCTGTTTTTCTGAAGTGTGCTTCTGTCACGGTTGAGCATGAGGAATAAATTGCTCTATGCTTTACCAAACTGGACTTCTTTTCTTTCATTCTTTCTGCTTTGAGCTCATTTCCTCTGCCATCCTTTCACAGTAGAAGCTGCTTCTTTCCCTCCGCAACGTCACTCTGCTGCTGCTCTCCTTGGATCTCATCACGACTGATGTGTAGCTCAGCAATCACCTGTTCATTTCAGGAAGGGACAAAAAGGCGTCTTCGTCCTTCAGCAGGTCTTCCGTCAGTATTGAGTCAAGACACCTCACACCCCCAGAGGACCCCACGTGCCCTCAGTCCTTGGAGTCTACTGGTTCAAGTAACATTTACCAGCCATGTGTGATGCCTTCACAAAGACCAAGCGAGAGCATCTCAACCATTGTGGGACCAGAAAAAGTTCAGGATCCTGGAGAAATCTTTGGGAGGAGCAGGAGTTGGACAGAGCTGAGAGACCCAGCATCTGAGCAGTTGAGACGGAGCTTCTCCGGGACTTTCTTACAAAGAAAGCAGAGGAAGGATCCTGTCGAGCCTGAAAACTGGAAACGTAACGAATCAGTAAAGACTGAGGAGAGCACATTGGACTGGGTTGGTCCAGAGAAAGGGTCTGAGCTCATCTCTCCATCATGGAGCGCTTTAACCGGAGCACCAGCACACACCCAGGAACCTGCAGAAACGACACAAAGCACACACCTGCAGCCAGCTGCACCGATACAAAGATCCGATCATCTTTTTCCTACACTTTCTTTGTCAAACCCACTTGCAACGTCGTCTTGTTTGTCCAACTACGACAACATACCCTCACTGGCTACAGACAGTCCTTCACTTTCAGCCACTGTTGAAGCCCAGCGGCTCAAAAGGCAGAGGAAACGGGACAACAAACTCTGCAACAAAAGATGTTAGTTCTTTAGTTAAAAATACAAACTGCACAGCTGTTGGAAGATGGTTTTCTCAAGAGTAGATTTTGACGACATGAACCTTATTTTATATATTCGGGAAAAAGTGATCTTAAGATATATTGTAATATACAGTAGCTATTCACAGCAAACAGGACACATAAAAGCAGCATTGTCAGGGTATTTGTCTACACAATTTCACATCAACTTCAACATATCTATTCGTCTGTTTTTCTGTATAGTGTGTACTTTGTTAATAAACTGAACTTGAATAAGTAAACCGCATTCCTGATAATAACTTGCTGGAGTAACCAGAACTGAAGAATAAGTTCTGGTAACAAGTGAAGCGTCATCAAACAAGAGAACCGAACTCCCGTTTACCTGGATGGAATGACGACGTTGTATAAATAAAGTTTTTGGAGAAGACACGCGCCGGTCGAGGTCGTTCTCGTCAGACGCCAAACTCTCGCGCTACGATACCCTCGCGCTACGATACCCTCTGTCCGTCCTGTCGTAATGGTGGACGTTCTGAAAGACGTGATTTTATTTTATGTCGCAAACATGTTATAAAGATGAATTACAGATGGTTGGATTAAAGTCCCGGCCTTCTTTTTTTATTGCGCCTTTATCCTTGGATAATGGTTGTTTCAGACCGCTGCATAACAAGCTATCGTGTATCAATTATTGACTTCAAGGGAAACTGTAAAAAAAAAAAAAAATCAGTCACTCTCAAAACCAAATTTTTATTACGTTTAAGCAATTCAAGTTGGCTCTAAAATAGAAAACTACTCTCCTCGCTAGCTTATTTACTTTTTAAATGTGTCTCTAATCCCCTGGACATTAAACAAATACATTTTATATTTTAGGCTAACTTTGGCAATGACTTTGTAGCATTATTGATTTTACTATTCATCACCTGGCCATTATTACTGCTAAATTAGACTGAGCTGCTGATGGCAAACTTAGAGTTTAGCCTGCAGGTGCATATCATGGAGACATTGCTTGACCAACCCCAAAGCATCCATGGAAGTACCCCAGGCAATGCCGACTCCTATTCCCCCATGTCCGTAGTTGTGGACCACGGGCACCTGGCGGCCCTGAAGCTGCACCAGGTCCCTCTCCACCCTCGGGTTCTTCCTGCCTGGCCTCAGTCCAACCCACTCCCTCAGAACTTTGGCTTTGCAGAGCGACGGCTCCAGCCTGATGCAGCGTGCCAGCATGTCCTCTCTGTCACCTTCATCCACTTCTAGTCGCCAGTCTTCCTCCTGCCTCGTACCGCCCACAGTCACGCTGTGTATGCCTGGGAAGATGTAGGTCTTGCCGTCTCCATCTCTGATGAAGTTTTTCAGCCAGGGTGCCTCCATCTTAAGGACTTGGCCTCTGATTGGATACATGCCGTCATCCCCCACCAGTGTTTTGGAGCCCAGACCAGAGCAGTTGACAATCACGTCATAGCTGTGGCTCAGTTCTTGAAGGCTTCTGACCTTCCTCTGTTCCATGTTACCTCCAGCTTTTCTCAACCTTGGCAAGACAAAATTTTGCAGGTATTTCTGATTTTAACTTTGCTTAATTGACTTGACCATTATATTTTGTACTGTATTTTAATCATTAGAGCTTGTGCTCAAAACCACCACCCTTTTATTTCAATTTCAGACAACAAACCTCTTCTCAAGCCAGGGCAGGTAGGTGACACATTCACATTTCACGGTGGTGAATGCTTGACCAAACTTGTGATCTGGAAACAGCTGCCCTAGTTCATCTTGGGTCAGCAATTGAAATCCAATCACCAGATCTGACCAGAAGGGCTTCTTTTCTATGGGAACCTCTTTGAAAACTTGCCAACTGCAATAAGGAGTGAAACATAAAAATCACTAGCCATAAAGCAATTGTTTCCCAGCCATATTCAGCTATGGTTACCCTGATGTCAGCAGCACGCCAGCTTCTGACGCTTGTTCGGACTGAGCAATGCTTAACAGGTGGTCCAAGCTGTCCTTGAACCAACGTCTTTGTCTTTCCAAAGGAATATCTGACAGTGAAATTTAGTAAAAATACATTTCTAACATGTTTTTTTAATTAAAAGAAAATTGATTCTAATACTAGGAATAACATCACTGATTAAAAAAAAGCACCTATAGCAGTAATGCTTTTTTAAAGATCAGAATTTCTAGTATACCTGGAAACGAGTTAGCAAACAAGATTCCTGCAGCTCCATCACTGGTGGTGTCTGGACTGAACTTCTCAGCCAGCACAGTGACTGAGCAGAAGGGAAGAGCTTCTGCAATGCACACTGCGGTGGAGAGACCAACCACACCAGCTCCGACCACAGCGACCCTGACCCTCGTCATCCTGGACCGAACGAAGCCTGGAACCCAAGGTGATCAGCCGCAAAGAAATACCTCCGGGGTTGCTTGACTGCAGCGAGACGTCTCCCGTCGTGGGTGTGTAGAAGTCAAGGTTAATTGATGAAGACTTGCTTTTAAATTAACCTGGCGGCACAGTCCAAGGATCACGTTAATACTGCACTAAAGTGTTGCGTAACAGATGGGAGCCAGTGACAATCAACACTAAAGGGAAATTTTAACTTTTACTCGCTCCTCTTATCTAATCATGAGTCCTAAAGCCCATTTTTCATGTATTCCTTCATACTCAGCACCCTTTACAAAGAAGAAAAGAAAAACAATTCAGCTGAGTCCAAGGACCAATAATTTAGTTATAAGAGAATTTGAAACCAATCATGGTCACATTCTGCACTTGTACAATCCGAACACAATCAGTGACAACATTCAGCTTGAAGCGCAACTGTGACCTCAGAGTGGTGAACTTTTAACTGTGATATCTGTAAGTTAAAAGACAAGGATGGAATATTGTATTGGGAAGGAAGTTATTAATATTTTTAATTGAGTTATGTCAAACTGGGCAATTAACTAACCTAGCCCAAAAGACGTGGGCAAACTCATGGATTACTGGTGTAATGCAAAAGTTATAATGTAACCGATTTAAATCAGTTGTGATGTCAAGGAGACTAGGTGTTTTTGTTTGTTTGTTTTGTTTTTTAAATAAACAGATTTCTTAATTGTGTACAGGAATGATGCAGGAATAACGTCAGCTTTACATTCATGTGTGTTAATCATCAGCGCTTCTCAAATAGTGGGGGGCGTGTGACCCCGGAGAACAGGGTTTTTTTGTTTTTTTGCCGTACTAGAATAAAGTGTAAAATTGCACAATCCGCGCGCGCACACACCAACAGAGCAAGAGATAGGAAGTGCAGTGAACAAACCACCAAAAATACTTAACAGTGATGAAAAGAAAGGCGGAGAGAGGCGGAGATAATGAGACATACGAAAGTCTCCCGAAAGCTAAGACGAGGAAATATGACGAAGCATTTATAGCGCTTGGCTTCACTGCGCTACGGTGGGGAACGAGGAAAGACCGGGTGTTTACTGTGTCTAAAAATGTTGGCAGGACAGCATGAAGCCAAATAAATGAAGGCGTCACTTAAAGACATTACACCCCAGTCACGCTGATCACCCTAACCCTGGTTAACCCTAACACTACAACCCTAACCCTGGTTAACACTAACCCTGGTAACCCTAACCCTCACTTAAAGACATTCAAACCAGTCAACGCTGATAAACACATAACCCTGGTTACCCTAACCTGGTTCCCTACCCTCACTTAAAGACATTACACCCCATACAGGAATCCCCAGTCTGATGATAACCCTAACCCTGGTTAACCCTAACACTACTAACCCTGACCCCTACCTGGTTAACCCTATCCTTAAAGGACATTACACCCTAACCTCACTACAGCCCTAAATTACAACACTACAGGCAACAAGTACACCCCGTCACGCTGATCAGCCGCTTGAGTTTTTTTCGGCAAAAACGTGCCGAATATTGGCAACAATCATCCCGCTTTGGTCTATATTTCTTTCTTTTTTTGTTTTCTTTAATATTAGTAAGGATACAATGTTATGCAGAGGTGTACTTATAACAATTTCATAGACAAATGATACTAATTATAGTCACGGCGGGGGGGGGCGCAAAAATGTTTCTTCTTCCTGGGGGGGGCTGTCGTAACAGAAAATAATTGAGAAGCACTGTGTTAGATGAACATTGCATGTAAAGACTTGCATGAATTTATTTCCCCTTAACCTAACATCTTCTAGGAAGCTATGAATAGGAGACTAACTTTAGCGTCGTGTTTTTAGCACGGTTCTCTCAACGTATTAATACTCATAATTACACAGTGTTTGCGAGCCAAAACATTAAGTGTTTATTACTAAATCTGAGTCCGAGTTGCAGGGTGTATTGGGGCCTTTTTCTTCGAAATACACGATGAAAACATTTTGCTCCTTAGTCCCCCACCATGGGCTGTTCTCGGGTATTTCTTTCGACTAGTTTAAAAAAAATAAAATAAAAAATGTTAAAGCGATGCGATTAGTATTTGACCTCCCTAGGTTATTAAATGTGCTGACCCGAATACTATAATCACAGAAAAATTTTAAAATTATCTTCAAAAAAAAAAAGCCCCTGCAAATTTATATAAATGTATTTTCTTTGTTAGTGTATGAAATATCTAATTGTTGTAATAAGTCCGGTCTACCATTAAACATCAATTAATGCGTGTTTCATGAAATAAATAGTTTACTTACCATTCAGGAGCCACAACTGTAAACTATCAGGTGTTTTTTTAATAAAGTTTTTTGTTGAATGGAGGGGAAAAAACACAAAGAGTATCGTTCGATACTCTCGCGATAATACATACACATATACCGTCTGGTCCAGAAGCAACAGCGTAAGGTAAGGTCCTAAAAGCTCACTATTTTAATTTAGACTGTGATTTAAGCGATTACTTCTACCGTCCAGGTCCTATCAGAAACACAACTGCAGATTCTTGACACAGTTTTACTGCAAAAATCTTTGTTTTCGCTCATTGCTGCATGTTCCTGCCAAATGGTGTATTGCTTCACATCAATGTGAATTTAGCTACAGTGCTAGCTAACGAGCGGATTGCTTACAACATTGGTAGCTTCTTTTCGTGAACAAACTTGTAAGATGTTAAATAAAACAGTATTTGACTAAAATTGACAAATATTTTAGTCTAACGTTCAAAGCAGTTTTGCACAACTTATTTAAGTGCGTAAGTCAGGTAAAATTAGCCCATATTATTCAATAAAATTAAAGATTCCGGTGTTTGTACCGTGCAAACGGTTTAAAACTACTTAAGAGCGTAAAGAAGCAAATATGTTCTGCCCACTTTTCGTGCATATCCTTTCATAATAAACTAAATCAGTCTGAAGTAACTAAATGTACCCTTGATAAACACTTTCTCTCTCTACTGTATTCTTTAATGTATTTTTTTCTCATCTGCAGGGGTAGAAGATGTCTCAGAAAGCCCCAACAACCTCATCAATGATGGCTTTACACTCCGACTCACACAAGCAGAGCATCCTGAGCAAATTCAACAAGCTGAGGAAAAAAGACCTTCTGTGTGACATCACTCTCGTTGTGGAAGATGTGCACTTCAAGGCACATCGAGCCCTGCTGGCTGCGAGCAGCGACTACTTTTCTCTCATGTTCACAGCGGACGGGGCCAAAGGGCCCCTGTACCAGCTGCAGGGGATGGAACCCAGGATGTTCGCAGCCTTGTTGGAGTTCATCTACTCCGCCCAGGTGTCAGTGGAGCCCAGCGCCATCGAGCAGCTTCTGGCCATAGCTCGTCTCATGGAAGTTCATGAGCTCGTCAAGGTCCTTGCTGAGCTCACAAGCTCCTCAGCATCCAGAGGTGAGGAGATAATGGCAGGGCCAGCTGGGGCCCAGCAGCTGTCCAAGCGCAAAAGAGGAAGGCCGAGGAAAAATGTCCCTATGGAATTAACAGTCGAAGAGGAGAGAACTGCTCAGAGTGAAAGGCACAAGGAGATTCAGGCTGGAGAGAAGGACTCTGATGACGAACTAGCCAATTTTCATAATAAAGGCGATGCAGATTATAATCCTGCAGCCTGTCGGCAGAGCAAACGCCATATTAGAGCTCCTCTTAAATACAAGCGCTTCAAGGCCGGTGGTGACACAACAGCAGCAGGCAAAGATGCAGGAAAGAGAGGCAGAAAAAGGAAATACCCCACCAAGGAGGCCCGGTGTGAGGACTGTGACAAAGTGTTCAAAAACCACCTGTTCTTAAAGATTCACCTGCGAACACATACAGGTAGCCTTTTTAAATTTAAATCCAGCCAGATTAAACAAATCTTTTTTTTAGGTGATATCACATGATAACATGTTCTAAATAGCAAAAAAAAAACAAAACTGTAATACCTTTATCAATAACCTAAAAGACGCTATGTTGAGTTTCAACAGCATCAACTTATTTTCACGAGTGTCCCCAGGAGAGAAGCCTTTTTGCTGCCAGGTTTGTGGGAAGGCTTTTACCCAGAAGCACACTCTGCTGGCCCACCAGCGCATACACACCGGGGAAAAGCCGTTTGTGTGTTCTGTGTGTTCCAAAGCGCTCTCCTCCAAACACACCCTGCAGGAGCACATGAACCTCCACGAAGGTATGCAGTCCGACGGGTTTTAGCACGTTGGTTCCACGTTGCAAACATTTTAAATGTGGCCACATCCGTAGAAAAGAAGTCATTCAAGTGCGAGAAGTGTGGAAAGACGTTCACTCAGAAGAGGCAACTTAAGAGCCATTACAGAGTTCACACAGGTAAGAATCTCATCACCTGTTTAATGCAGCTGGTGGACAATGACTGTGGGGTTTCTTTTAACGAAGGTAAATCGTTGCCTGAATGTGCTCAGTGTCATCACAAGTTCATGGACACAGCCCAGCTGAAAAAGCACCTGAGAACTCACACAGGTGAGATGTGTTGAAACCGAATGCTGTTTAAATCTGTCCTCCAGCTGATGTCTTTATCTTTACAGGCGAGAAGCCTTTCACCTGCGAGATCTGTGGAAAGTGTTTTACAACCAAGAGCACGCTGCAGACACATATACGGATCCATAAGTAAGCAACAGAAAAGGATTGTGGTCTTTTTTAAGTTAATTGTATTTTTTTATTGCCTCCGTTTCATTATTTCAAATTCTTAATTCAAATGAATTGTGGAAAATTAAGATCTCTCATATTTACTCCACCTTAAAGTTGTTTTTTAGTATTCCTAAGAGATTCCTTGACTGTAGGCAAATCAGTTTCTTGATTGCTTTAGATCTAACAGAAAATTTAGCTTTTAGCCATTCTACGTGGATTTACTTTACTGTTGCTGCAACATTTAAAACTGTTCCTGCTTTTAAGGGGGGAGAAGCCCTACGCCTGCAACCTCTGTCAGAAATCGTTCTCAGACCCAAGTGCGAGGCGGCGGCACGTCATGTCTCACTCGGGGAAGAAGCCCTTCACCTGCTCCTTCTGCAGCCTCTCCTTCACCCGCTTGGACAATCTGAAAACACACACCAAGTCACACAACAAAGAAAGAGCGGCAGCAACAGAAGCGCAACCAGATTCCACAGAAGCGCCAACTACGGAGGTGCGAAACGTCCTGCAGCTGCAGCAGTTCCAGCTGCCCTCCGGCTCCGAGCAGGAGATTCAGCTGGTGGTGACGGGAGACGTGGAGAATATAAACTTTGTGCCGACGCAGGACCAGGAGATCAGCATCATCACTAGTACAGAAGAGGAGGCGACGGAATCATCTCACTCCAGGCTCACTCTCCTCACCCAGCCGTCGGGAAACATGGCCCTGGTCGCTCAGGGCGGCGTGGTGGAGCCAAGCCCTCACATTCAGACCATCAACATGCTGGAGGGCCAGATGACCCACCAGCCCGAGCAGATGCACGTCATCACTCTGAGCAAAGAGGCAATGGAGCACCTGCAGGCCCATCACGGCCCCCCGCAGCCCATCCAGGTAGCGCAGCGACCCATCCAGCAGCTGCAGGTGATGCAGCAGCCAATGGAGCCGGGGAGCTCGCGGGGCCCGTCCAGCGGGGAGAAGCCCAGCCAGGCCATTCACATCAGCAGCCAGAGCAGCCAGCCCATCTCCATCAGCCAGACCAGCGAGCAGATCTCCAGCCACCACATCCAGGGACAGATGTTCCAGATCCAGGCAGGCACCGTTTCCTACCTGTACACCACCGGGGTGCCGCAGGAGAGCTGAGCGCTCCAGAACCAGACAGGCACAATGCTGCTGCTCTTGCAGAACACTTGTTATAGGTTTATGTAAATAAACGGTTCATCAGCTCTCAGCATTTTCAATTACCACAATAACACTACAAAGAATGTACAATGCTTTGAGGAGACTGACTTTTCTGACAGATATTAAAACCTATTGTCAAATCAAATCAAGGGGAAGAGAGAGAAGGAGAGGAGGAGAGGAGGAGAGGCACAGAGCACAGAAACACACACAAAAATACACTATACAACGGGTCAATTGTTAAATAAACAGGTTAATTTTGACTGAATGAGCAGCCTGCTAATCAAACACAAACCCATTTGCTAACTGAGCTGATGTTTCTTTACAAGACACTGGAGGAAATCTCACAGGATTGGCGACGTCTCCTCAGCATTCAGCACACGGATCCTGAAAGAAAAACAGAAGCTGATGTGAATGCTGATTGTGTTCTTCAAAGTCTGTTCAGCTTTATTTAAAAAGCAGAGCCTCCTCCATTATACAGCCCATTTACAAAGCAGTGGACATGGGTTTGTTTGTTTTTTACAAAATCTAATCACTTTAGACCCTAAAAAACTTTAGGGCAAGTAAACTTTTTTAAAATCTTTTCTATGACAGAGATTTTAGCACCTCTCTTCAATAACCTAGCAGTAATTAAACAGTTCTAATTAATTCCAGATCTCAGGGTCTGAAGACAGCAGGATGCTGTAGAACGTCAGGAGTTTATACTTTGCTGAATATATTAATACACTCCACTGCATTTTGCTGAATCCTTCAGTTGTCAGTCCTCTGTAAACCCCTCCTGAGGGCACGGGGACTCAAAAGCAAAAGCAACATCTGGTTCGCCCACTAAGGGCATACTGCCAAAAAAATCCCACTTAAAGAAGTTAAATAAGGTTTCCTCCATCCATCTTTTGTAAATGTGCTTTACGGTTTGTAGCAGGTGTAGAGACGTAACTGGATAAAGCTGCCTCCACTTCTCCACTTGCTGAGAGGCTACTTGTTAGGCTCAGCTCAGTAACCAGTGCTCAGAATGATTAATGATTATTTTCTATTTTTTAAGGCATTTTTCTTATCTGTATTCCTTTATAATACCTGTTCGGTTCATCCTGCTTCCGTTATCTGCTCACTGAGCTCCCTCAGCTGTCTGTCTGTCCTCTGCCCTCCATAGCTGTCCAGACTGATGCCTGGATACCTACAGATGCTGCATTTGAATCATTACTTGATTACTTGGAACATCCAAACTGCACTTTGTACATGCCCGAACACTTTGTTGAATCTTTACTGCATACGTGCAGGACACTCCCCTTCAAACGGGGACACCGACCAGCTTCTTGGCACCGCTGCAGTCTGTGGCCATTTCAACACTTTCCACACTGCCTCCACCTCCTCTGAGGTCACCTTCATGTGGAGCCTTGGAACGACAGGTAATCTCCCTCTAACAGTGTCTTGAGTACACAATCTAAATGCCTGCACGACTGTAACTCTAGTTAAGCTGAAAATAAATCCCAGTAAAAACAAAACCAGGATTCTCTCCCAGACCTGGCATTTGCTCTTCCTGCTGGCATCATTTATGGTGCGAGTATGCTGAGCTTTCTGCTGATGGCCCGCTGAGCACGGAGCAGCTGCCGCCAGAGTTTCTCTTGTTTGATCAGTTGCTTCCGGCAGCTCAGAGGCTACAGAGCAGAGCGCTCGTTCCGTGTTCTCCAGGTGCAACTCCTGGACTTCTTTTTCTGAAAGACACTAAAGAGCCGTGAAATTGAAACACTAATGAGTGTTTTGTCCCATCATGTGAAACCGTCGATGTTTAATTATGTTTTTGTCAGAAGGTAATTAAAAGAATGCATGAAAAAGATGGTGTCGCCATTCTTCAGGAAACGATGCTTCTGGGCATTTTCATTTGAGAGCAATGTTTCAGATACTTTTTGTTTTGTTCACCTTTAACTGCAAGCGTGCGAGTCGGGTCTTTGTCTTTGGAGCAGCCGTACAGCTCTTGCTCTGTTCCCCATCTCTCCAACACCCTGATCCAATTTCTCCTCATCAAGTCTGGCTTGAGCACAGAGGACGACAAGAAATAGTGACTCACAAAGCCAAATTAAAGGGAAAACTATATTAATAAAAAACATCTCACCTGCACACTGATTGAAATAAAGAAATAACACACCAATTTGCTCTAGATGCTCATAACTTTAAATGTATGAACCTTTTAGCATTGAAATGTGTTAGCGGTGCAACATATGCTTGAAGAAAGAGTTCAGACAAACATAATGTTGAAGATGTGAATGTAAGGCCTCACCTTTAGCTGGACATACAGTATGTGGGCAAAAGGTGGGCTAAAGGGTCTGAGGCCAAGTTGCTCCTCTAGAGTGTTCTCCTGGTGTTCAAGGTGACCTCAAGAATCTATAGTTGCAGGAAAATCTTTATGCCAAGACATATTCTGTAATTTTCAGACCTTTCTATAAATGTTGCCTGTACCGACCACACTTGCCTTCTCTGTAGAACAGTGCAACCTTTAGCCTGGAGATTTGGTCATAAAACGGTGAGTAAAGCAGGAAACGGTGCTCTGCTCCATCACTCAGCAGCTGAGGTGGCAAAAGTGATTAAACCAGCATCATTGTGCTGACTAAAATATGCCAAAGAGTAATGATGAAACACTGGTAAAAAGAAAAAACAAACTCAAAATGTTCCCAAGGAGACCTGTAAAAGAAATGACTGATTACCAACCCCTGTGCATGTGATCAAAAGCTCGCACTTCCTGAAATTCCCACAGTACCTGTAGAGTCCCAGCAGGTGTTGGTAAGAACTGGGGCATTCCATCAAAACCTGCCTGCTTTTGCCAGCTTGTCCAGTCACAAAATGACCCAAGGCTGAATTTTCCTCACGGGCAGTCGCTCACATTTATCATCCTGCTCACCCACCTGAGATTCAGCTACAACTCACTTTTATCAGACACCCCACAGCCTGTTTCCTCTTCATAAAATAAATTCAGCATCTCCTCACGCAGACTCATCTTTTCCAGCTGGATGGACACAAAAGCTTCCATCAGCCTGGGGTATCAAACAAGTCTGGTTATCAAAAAGACACAACAAACCGTTACTAATCATCCTCTGTGTGTTTTGCTCTTCAAGTGTGAATAAAATGACCTCTCACTGCAAGTAGTGGGAGTTCCTGCACAGACTGAAGCCCGATTTTCCTATATTTTGTTTGTTTCACCTCCAACATTGGGAGTCAAAATTTGCATCTTTATCAGAGGGAAGCACAGCAATGTGTAATAATAATGAACTACTTATATTAAAGCAGCCGTTTACCAATATTGGAACAAAGGGAAGCACTTGAAAATGTTCCTCTCTTGTGAACTGGTCATCATCCAGCTCATGGATGCTAACTGAGGCCGTTCCTGGTCAGACCCTGACATACAGGGAACAAAGTTCTGGTAGTTGGACTGCTTACAGGTCCACACGGATGTCATCTTCCGGTATGGCTTCTTTCTCCTCAGCAGCTTCAAATGGCACCGGCCTTGAGAAAAGGTAGCAACGTTCGAAGACAAGTTTTGCTAAAACCTGTGATGGATCCTTAGCTCGTCTCCCCAGCCACCTGGTGCAGTTGTGACTGTTTTTCTCTCTGCCAGATAAAGACCAGCTCATCTGGAGTCTGTATTCCCCCACTTCCCACCTATGAAGCAAGTAAGAACGTGATGATAATTAGGCAAACGTGATGATAGTTAGGCAAACTTACATCTCATATCAAGGAGGAAAAGGTTCATCAGCGCTGGCCTGAAAACAGCAACCGAGAAGGAGAAATCATTATTCTTCTGGATGAAACCATATCTGGGGTATTCATAATCAAATTGTTCTGTGTTTACTTGCCTGCTGCCTCCAAGTGAAACCAGATGTTTAGAAAAGCAGTTGGTGGACGGCCATAATGACGGGCGGAGCCTTTCAGGCAGTCTGTCCAGATGCGTTGGAGGTACGGCCTCTGATTTGCAATCTGATAAAAACAACACAGGAAGAACCATTTGTTTCAGTTGCAGCACACTTTTGTTTCTACACGTCTTTGTCTCCAGCGTGACATGAACTCATTGAATTAAAGCCATAAATACAATTTTCAAAACAAGATGCAATCAGTGAGGCTAATGCGAAATCCCTGACACGGTATTAACAAATTCTGAACATTCTTGAGGGAATAAAAGCACTTTGGAGACCTGATTGTTCAAAATGACTGATCAGATGCTTGTGCTTCTGTAGTCAGTCAGTTTCGCCTCTGTAGACTGGAACAAAGTGATCCAGTTCAGGTCCAGCTGTGGCCTGTGGTGCATGATGTCAGTAACAACAGGAGCCAGAGCAAAGCTCTGCATCCCTGCTGCTATGGCTCATGATGCATGACATGAGCAGACTTTAATATTAAATGGAATGAAAAAGGGTAAATATTCATTGCAATGGTTTTCTGGCTGTATGTGCACTTTGGTTTCTAAAATCTCCACCTCACAAGTCCACAAATCAATCAGAACTCCTACATGAGCACCATGTCAAGGTGATGTCCCTCCAATTGTTTCCCATTTTGTTACCATTTCCCCAGATGAAATGCTTCATTCTCCAGCTCTTCCAGATCCTTGAGTAACCTGATGTAAACCCCTCTCTGGTCCTGGGTGTGGATAAGTTGGCCCTCTGTGCTGAAGAAATCATGAAGGTTTCCCAACTCAACTTTCCAGCAATGAACCTGCAGTGTATGCAGGCCAGCCACGAGCAGATAACAGAAAGAAATTTACATTTGTATCACTAACTGTGTTTTTGGAGATAACTGGAGTACAGTGGAGTACAGAGCTGAAATCCAACCCAAAGCCTGCCCGTCTACATGAATCACACCTCACTGGAGTAACTGGAGTGTTGTGGCTGTCCTGGAGTCCATCCTCTGGTTGCAAAGGCCAAAGTCCTCTCCACAGACTGAAGGTAGCTCAGCAGCCTAAGCCAGATCCACTGAGGATGAAAGAATATTAATTCATTTACTGAACATATTCCCAACAGTTCTCCTCAGCACCTTCAGGTTAAACATAATAAGTATGATATAATCCTGATTTACTACAAAGATAACCAAAGTAAAGGTTATTTTTTTCAATAGATTCAATACATTTAATCCCATTTCTTACCTGCAGCTGCTGCAGTTTTAGGTGAGGGAGGAGAACCAGAGGAAGGTAAAATCCATTGTTACATCAGAACCTTCTAAACCAGGGGCCGACCCATGGAGCCGCGTGTGGCCCTTTAGCGCCGCCCTAGTGGCTCCCTGGAGCTTTTTCAAAAATATAAAAAAGATGGTGTGAATATATGTTTTGTTTTAATATAATTTCTGTAGGAGGAAAAACACAACAAACAATCTTCAAGTTTTCCAATGCTGTAAAAATGTGTATAATAAGTATTTAATTTCAAGATCTCATTATAATGGAAGTTAAAGCACCATCGTGCAGCAGAGTGGTCACGTGGTGCGTCATTCTCTGCAGGATGCTGCAGGGAAAATAAACATTTAATCATGAATGCTCATTATGTATTTGTAGCCTACTGATCATTTTAAAAATGTGGCTAATATAGACACTTAAAGCATGTGTTGCCTTCATAATAATGCTTATATGAGGCTTTTAATTTATTGCGGCTCCAGACAGATTTGGTTTTTGGTTTTTTTGGTCCAATGTGGCTCTTCCAACATTTTGGGTTGCTGACCCCTTTTCTAAACTGACATCAAGAGCCCAGAAGCTTTAGACTCTCCAAATAACATCTTTATGGAATAACATTTTCCCATTTCAAAGCTCAGAGGTGAGAAGGTGTCACCGTTTAAACCTAATACTGATGACCACCTACCATGTATTTAGTATGGGCTGTAGTTCTTTACACTCTTCCTTTGTGGGATTCCTATGACTCCAGTTGAACAAGGCAAATGTCACTTTAATAATCTGTTCCCAAACAAGCAGCAGCACGTACAAGAGTGAGGTGTTTCATCCCACCTCTCTGAGCAGAAAACTCGATGATACACGCCTGAGTGAGAGTCAACACTGGTCCAGATCTCCGAGAGCTCCTGCTGCTCCGTCACCGTCTTGTGAGTTTGAGGACATTAATCCACCAACGTGAGCAACACGTTTTTTAGATCTTCAACCACGTTGAGCACATCAGGAACCTGAACAAGCGCAAAAATCCCAAGATCACTTCTGACATATGTTGTTGAAGAGAATATCATTGTAAATTCACAGGCACTGTTAGAAGCCAAAGCAATCATTGGAGTTTTGTGCTGGTTTCTTCCTGATCATTCCCTGAAGAACTGTGCTGTGCATCTGCAGCACTTTATCACTAGAGTTTTATACAGCTCATAACTTTCTGCTGCCATGGATCCTTTTTTGGCTGCACCCATAACGCTTCAGAATTCATTCTGTTTTTACTGTCCTTTCAACCTGGAAAACTACATTTCACCACTGATGAGGGAATTCATTCATTTGATCCTAAAGCTGGAAAATTGTTGAGAACTGCCTGCAGACCCTGGGAGACATAACACATTGCTGGTGATTCGGAATGATGCCTGGAAGAGTGCTGAATGGCTCCATCTGATCTGCAGAGACGCTGAGGTGTCCAGAGTCGATGACGCCGTGGCTCCGGAGGAAACAAGTCCAAATGAGTGCATCGAGTGGTCCTGGAATTAAAACTGTAATTCCCACCTTGGTTTTCCAGTATTATTCCTTATTTAAATTTTGGTTTATAGACTACATGAATTTAACATTCAGCAATTTTATAAATAATACTGTAAGTGTTGAGTAATCTCACCATGAGCCTGTTTAGCCTTTTCTGAAACGTCCTTAGTTGTTTCTTTTTTTCTCCACATGCTGGGATGTAATGCAGCACCTGTAATTGAGTTTAATCTGAATATAAAGGACGAATGAAACAGTATAAAATCTTCTTCTTGCATCTTCATACTCCCTCGTTAAAAACGACACCTGGTCCCGAGAGACGTGGAATTACATTTACAAATTGGAGACAGCGATTCAAAAAGGATGATTTTTAAAAAATAGGCACGTACAATAACTTATACTTTGTCTGGTTTATAGAGACCGATGTTGTCACCTTGTAATGAGGATAAAGATTGTGAAGGATACAGGTGAATCTTCTCCCAAAGTGGTAAGCTGCCAGTGTAGAACGTTAAAATACATAAGAACCTGGTTTAAATTTCCCCCGTTTCTCTCCACTTTCTCTATATGGGTGTCGATCAACTGCTCCCACCCGACTGAGTAGCATAGACAGACTGTTTGGACCTTATTCCCAACACAAAACACACCTCCCTCCCGCATGGAGTTAGCCTAATGCTAACTTGCTAAAGCTGCGGCCACCTGTGAAGCGGAAGTTCAATAAAACCAATTTCCGCTTAACGATTTAAGGTCAGTTAGAGCGCAGCTACAGAAGCAAATAAAAAACGTTTACAGGAGTCTCACTTAATAATTGTTCCCTTTACATGAGGAAATGTTATATGCTCTTTAGGGTGGAATAAAACTGACATAATGCGAAATGTTATTTATTTTATACATCACATCGGAGACTAGTAAACCAGTAGCATATGCTAAGCTAACAAACTAAAGTCTGTCGTATCAGCTTATTGACTGTCTTGAATTATGCCTTTCTATCACTATTGTACATGTTTGTTAATGTTTGTAACATTATTTAAGCAATACTTGGCTTTGTTACCAGAGGACGCAGCCAGCCAAATGCAGAGACATTAGGCTAATGCAGCATTATTGGCACAAAATAATAAAGAGCACGTATGGTTAGTTTTATCGCTGTTGTGTGTGTGTGTGTGTGTGTGTGTGTTTGTTTGTTGAACGTGGAAAAAGTAACAAGGTAATGTATTTGATTCAGTGTACAATTCATTTTAAAGCTTTTATCTTTACTCTTGATAGCGCAACAGGAGTTACAAGTTCATATTATAACCGCCATCAGAAGAATTTCTAAACATTGTGATCCTGAAACACGATTTAATAAATGATTGGCTGACAAGAGGGGGAAATGACGTGAAGCAATATTAAGAGGGGAAAAACCTGCATTCTTGTCAGTTTAAAGATGTCAAACTTAGATGTATTAGCTAGAGCAGCCAAGCTTCCACACCTGTTATTTAAAGGACCTGTTTCCTTGGCGGGGTCCATTCTGAGTTGTTGACAGCTCTGTCTCCATCTGTCCCTCTGAATGAGGAGCAAACAGTACACAGAACACATTGCCAAGACTCTTTCTCAGTAGTTCTTTTTAAATCCTAATCTAAATATACAGTTCACATCTTCTTAAGCACTGACAAATCTGTCTCCACATACTGACTGCGTTGTATCCATGGAGACTGACGTCCATGAAGCAGATTCTTCACCCATTCAGTGACTGTGTTTGATCTCTAGAGGGCTCTAATGTTACACTGCGGCCCTCTGGAAGTCTGTCAGCTTTATTTAGCCTCTCGACCCTTAGCAACTGTGCTCTCGTTCCGCAGGAAATTGCATTTTTCAGTTTTATTTTTCAAAGAATGAAGCCGATGATGGGACACACTCCGACAGCTTTGACTTAATCTCACCTCTCCGTTTCTCCTGGATACAGCGTGTGATTGGTTGTCAGCGTGTGACGTGATTGTCCAATAGGAAATCGCCTCGATTCTGCAGGGGTGCAATTTCACCAAGATCAGAAATAAATATCGGAGGAAAAATGCATCAGCGAACTCCATTCATCATTCTTTGAGCTTTATTTACATGCACCATATCTCATACAGCCAAAATTGGAATTGGAACTACAAGTGGCAATGTCAATGTGGTCTTTTTGTAGGAGCAAGAGGAAGATTACTATTTGAATGTTGGCAGTGAGGATTAACTCAAAATTAACATAGAAATAAATAAGCTTCAAGTTGGTATAACATATTAGGATAAAATTGGCCATGTGAAGCTACACAGTTTTAATTTGTAAATATAAAGATTAAACAAAGGGCTGTGGGATATATCAATCAAAATTTCATCTAAACTGGAATGGAAACTATTCACTACTGCAGGCTCCATTTTCTGTTGGTCTTCTGTCCTAATTAATGCTCAACTGCAGTGGTTTAAAAGTGCTTTTTTGGTCAGTTCTACCAGACATGTCATTAATGTACAGGTAGAAAAGTCAATAAATAAAATTTTTAATTCATTTGAAATAGAAATTCAATGAAGACAGAGTTTCGAGCTGATAAAATGTAAACTAAAAACTCTAAATCCTGCTGTTCCTACAAAAACTGTGCTGATGTTATGTTTGTCTTACAGTACTTGTTCCTATTTTTACACTATATAATCTAATTTCCACTTATTTAAATACAGAAACATTTTGGCAATAGTTAAAATATTTCTTAACATGGCAGAAATGGCTCCAAGACATAACATGATTTCCTCTTGCAGAGATGGAAACATTTGGCTCAGCACCTGCTTTAGTGCTGATAACAAAGGGGAGGCTGCTAACGCTGCTCTTACAGTAGCCACTCCCTGCTATCTTCATATTTATAGCACCAAGAACGCCTTGAAATAAGATTTTTTTTAAAAAACAACATGATAGTAGGTTGCTGTGAAGTCTTGGGGTGGTTATTTTAATCCAATTGGTCTTATTTCTAAGTGTTTGCTAATGTAAATGGTGTCAACTAGAGCTAAATCATGATGCTCACAAAACACGGTCTTTAATTCTGCCCTTAACTCTCTATATTGGGCATTACTTCCAATATTGTGATAGTATAAGTAAGAGGAGGAAGGGGTGTTTGGAGAAAAAAAACACCATAGTCTATATAGACTTCAGTAATGCACCTTCTCCTGAAGAAACAGAATTCACAGTAATGTCACTAAAATCACAGGGTAAAATTTGCTAAATGATAAAACATTACCACACAATGTAGAGCAGTTCACATCTTGATAAACATTAACGTCTACAGACTGATATTTGGTGCATGACTGTGCATTTATGGGGGGAGGGGAAGGGGGAAAAAGTCTTTTCATTAACACTCGTTTAATTGGTTTTGTCCTTTTAGGCTACATCTTTCAAAGAAATAAAAAGAAAAAGCATGTCAAGTATCCTCCACTGGAACGTAATGTAACATTCTCTGCAGCTTAGTTTCTGTAAACAGGCTGTCAGTCCACGGACTGACAGCTGGTTTGGCAAAAATCTTGATTTAGGAAAGTGTGAGAGGAGACGACAAAGCAGGGTGAGGAACGTAATTCCTCTTCAGTTTGGTGTACTATTACTTTGCGACCGTATGAATGAATCCCTGAGACTAACTTGATGCTAATCATATGGTTTGAACGACATGTCTGGTACTGTTTACTATTTAGTCAATACTGGCATCCAGACCACCCAAGTATTGATCTTCTTAAAGGTCTTTTTCACTTTGAAGACACTACTGAGTGTCTAAGACGGCAAAGTACCAAATATAATGCCTCACATTAAAAATCATGGGGAAAATACTACATGAATACACTTTTACACACTTTCTTCCCCCTAGTTGTACAATGCAACACAACAAACCATAATTTACATTTCCCCCTTGAACACCCGTTCCGAGCTTTTCAGCTTGGGACCCAGCTGTGAGGGGACGTTGGTTTTGAGCCGGAGAAGCTTCCTGAATTCTTGTTACCATTCTGGGTGGAGGCGAGGCGAGAGTCAAAGCTGAGGTCCAGGCAATCCGCGTCCATCAGTTCATTACGGATGATGGCGTCCATGTCACACTCGAGGCTGCTGTTGAACACATCGAGGTCCAGATCGGTGGGAAAGCGATCCTGGCTGGGAAAACCAGAGCCGAGCTGCATAGAGGCATTCTTGCTGGGAGACTTCAGGTGTGGCTGCTTGGCATTGTTGCGGCCGCCGTTTTCATCAGGGGTTGACAAGCCAGCTTGCCAACCAGGCACTGAAGCGCTTTGAGCCTGACCTGCACCGGCGTGATTCACCGAGGCGGGGTCTTTACGGAGAAGCATAGCATTCCGGCGGGAGTTCTGCAGGGCGATGGCAGTGCTGGCCTGTGACATCAGTGGGTCCGACTGGGTGAGCATGACATTGCTATGGCTGTGGGAGTCCAAACTCAGCAGATCCTGGAGGGTCTGGTGGTCACTGAAGTGCGAGATGGAGGAGAAGGTGGTCTGCTTGTTCTCCTGGATGGTCTGCATGGGCGACTGCCGCAGGCTTGTGATGGACGGAGGGCTAAAGAGAGGGTTAGGCCCATAGCTGCCCGAAGGGCTACCTAGACCGCTTCCTGAGCAGCCAAAGGTAAAAACAGAGGTCCCCTGACTGTCATTTTCTTCCTCTCCAGGAGGAAGCGGCTGGGTTGCGGTCAGGCTGATATTGTCTAAAAGGTCATCCATCAGGTTGTCGGAAAGCCCATCGTTGAGGTTCATCGTGCCCGCTAAATCAGACAGCACTGTGGGCCCAGTGGACGGGGACATGCTGCTGGGACTGGAATACAACATGGGAGAAAGGGGTGAGTCATCATCGGGCACCTCGTCAAGCTCCAGGTTGGCCAAGATCGGGGACAGACGACCACTGAGCGTGCTGGCGTTAGAATTGGTCCGGGAGCGGAAGTCTGTCCAGGCATCCAGCTCGTCGCTACTGCGGGATGTGGGACTTCCTGTCCATTTGGAGAGGCTGGAGGAGCTTTCCGAGCTGCCGTCCTGAGCAGCCTGCAGCAAGGCTTTCTTCTTGGTGGCACGTCCTCGGGCTCCTTTAATGTACTTGCTGTTATCCATGGATACGGCCCTTCGTCTTGGAGCTTTGCCTCCTTTCCCACCCTCGGGGTTGACCATCCACCAGGAGCTTTTTCCAGTTCCTTCATTCTGGACTTTCACAAATCGGCTATGAAGGGACAGATTGTGTCGGATGGAATTCTGAAAGGAAAAGAATGACGCACAACTGTAAAACATGTTCAACTTGCCTACGGCCATTCATTCTACGCCAATTTCTCTCAGTCAGCAAATAACCAGCATGTCCACAAATCCATGATGCAGCAGGGCAGGACACATGTCAGTGTGCCAACATGAAGCTATGTGATCTTCTGATTGATTTACAGGCAGTTACCCTCGACTCAGCAGTAACAGATATGCATTTCATTGTGGACAATCGTGTCCAACATCAGCCCCAGAGCTCCTGGTGTGCAGGGCGCCTCTGTGAAGACATTTCATTTAGGATCAGAAAAACAGAAATGGGGACAGAAAGAAATCAATGTTGTTGTTTTTCCCCAGATGGAAATTAGATTTGTCGTTGCAAAATCACATTTGCAAGGGAAAAAAAAAAAAAAGTGAAAAAAGAATGACAATGGTTGACAGGCAGAAAGGTGTCCACTGTAGTTTAGGGGAAAGTACTCTTTTTAAAAAGTAACTACAGGGACTCTGAATGAGCTGCAGCTAAAAAACAGATACCGACACTGTGGTGTCTTCGTTGCACCTCACACTCTGACCTATTTCTAGCTGTTCAGAAAAAAAAAATCCACGGGATTTCCCTGGAGACGTTTCCCACCATGTACGAAATTAAACAGCTGGAGCCAGAACAAGCGGCCCACACCAAGTCACACCGACAGCAGCTAAAGGCCAACATGACTGGGAGAGGGTCCAGAGTAATTCCCTTAGCTCGAATTAACTTCTGTAAACCAGGGTTCTATTTAAATCCATCAAGCAGAGGATTTGATCAAACAATAAACCAGCTCTGCTCATACAAACTCCAGCTGTTCCTGGCCTCTGGATCTATGAAACAGCACCTGGAGGAGGTGCTGCCGGTGTGTTTTGGCCACAGTCCTCACAGTATGGCTGCAGTATGGGATAAAAGCAACGCATACATGTTTACCGTCTTAGGTCACTCTTTGATCACCATTAATTACCTAATGTTGACCAGAATGAATGACATAATGGACAGCTGAGCTATACTGTCCTGTAAATCTGCTGCATCTGATAAAGCTGGAGGTTGTGACAAAGCTGTGCTGTGGTCTATGACCGTCTTGCTTCACGCATGTTAATTATGCATATTATTAGAATTTGGCCAGGATATAGAAGATATTACGTATTATATATCATTTAGAAACCCCTGCGAACCACTTTGAAAAGCACTGAATAATCAGCAATGTCTGCTCCTCTCAGTCACGTGGTAGCAAAGTTAAACCGAAATATCTTTTACACTACAACATTAAATATCACAACTGAGTTATATTAACAAATAGGGTTTATACACAGGAACATCATCCCAGTACCCACATCAATATTTGTACGGTATTTAGCTTCAGATTGAACAAGGAACAGACCAATTAATATATCAGTATCCACAGTGAACATTTGTCTGAAGACATATTGTTATATTTTAATATGCAGTAAAATGTTAAAGTATTAGACCTTTGGGAGAAAAGGCACGTACTCCACCATTATTAGGGCATCAAGACAGCTTCAAAGAGAAAAAGCACTATGACACAACAGTGGAGGACAACAGAAAACACCTTGTAGCTATGACTCCACCTTTCGCACTGGTATAGCTGTACATACAGTAGCCCCCCTGCAGTGCTGAAATCATAAATCACAAAGAGTAACTCCTGCCCGCCCCTCCCCCCTCCCCCAATCGGTCATAGCAGTGCTGCGGCAGCCTCATTCTGAGTGGGGACTGGAGCAATGCCAGTTTAACAAGAGCCAGATCCAGAAAGACAGAGCTTCTCTCAAATGGCCACACATCGACCTACATAATTTATACGCCGCTGACTGAATCCTGCACCCACGCCTCATGAAAAGATGCAGAGCGGAGGCAACGCTGCACCGACTGGACTGTCCATTCCTGCTGCTGAAGAAACGCTGTCCAGTTCCGACTGTGTGGGAGCTACAAAGGCTCGCGGTCCCACCCTGAACAAAGCATATTTGCACAGTGTCCGCGTACGTGGCGCGGACGACTGTCCTAGAGCAGATTCCTGAATGTCACACAGCATCTCCAAGGAAATGCTGATCTCAGCACTTCTGAAAGCATAACATCATTAACCCTTTGCTCCTCGGTGAACGCGTATATAGAGCTGCTGAGCGTATCGCTGTATCCAAAACATGACAGATGAGTGACCACTCTGCTGCTAATCTGGGGAATTAACCAACCGTCCGATTGAGTGCCGCTTATTTGGTTATTGGTGTTAATTTGTCACTGCGATTCTGACTGATGGATCTCACCACACTTGTGCTTGATTTGGTTCATTTCTTCAAAAGGAACCCCCACGACCGTCAGGCTGCATCCCACTCACAGTTGTGCAGGATTACACTCCTATAGCCGAGTTTGCCTACCACTGCCACCCCACCTCTACTACAACATCTAAATCCTGCTCAAAGCTCAAAGCCCTCATCAGACTTGATTCCATGACAGATGAATTGGTTTTCCAAGCCAAGCTAATCCTTAAACCAGAAGCAGGGGCCCAGATGAAGCTTGGAAGAAGCCCCTCTGCTGCAGCGTGAGCAGTCTGTCTGAAAGTGAAATTAACTTGTTGTGTTGAGTAAATTTTCTGCACATTTGATGTTGTTCATAGAATCCAAGCATTTCTGCAGCAGAGCAGTGTGCGACTGGCTGCACCCTCTTGTTTCTGGCATCATTTATCATCACATGCTCATCTGGCTGCCATATACACATACGGTATATCCAAATTCCTATGCATAGCCGACCCCATGGAATAAACCTCAACATATAGCCTGCACCCGCACATGGTGAGTGTGTGCACCCCCCACCCCCATCTTTACGTGAGCACAGTATGGTCCTTTGTTGTAAAGACAGCACCACTGTGACAGCTCACCTTCCAGCCAGCAGAGCTATTGCTGTCGCCTTTGTCCTTGAAATATGGCACAGACCTCACCATCCAGTCATAGATTTGGGACAAGGTCAGCCTCTTCTCGGGGGAGCTCTCGATGGCTTGCGTAATGAGGTCTGCATAGGAGTAGTTGCCCCATGCGTTCCGACGGGCAGAGGACTTCCTCAGCTGCTGGGACGCAGAGGTACTGAGAGCGGCAGCGGCGGGGGTCTGTGCGGAGGAGGGCGAGCCATCGGCGGCCTCCTCCTTGCAGGGTCCGCGCTGGAGCTCCACGGGCTGAGAAGCGGAGCTCCTGCCCGACTCCCGGGGTTTAATGTTAATGGCACCGCTGGTTTTCTGAGCATCGCCACTGCCCGAGCTGCCACCCTCGTCGTCCTCCTCTTCGGGGATTACGTCAGTGTCATTAGTCCCGGGTTTGCCCGCACCAGACTCCGGACGGGGAAGGGGCCAAGTACAGGAGCGTGGCCGCTTCTGGGGCTCGAAATCCGGGTCGATCTCGATGTTGGAGGGAGGCTCGTTGCACGGCGCCTCAGCCATGTTAATCGTAATATTTCGGCGGTGGGACGGATTTTTGAAAAATTACACAGGTCGCATTCCATCAATAGTGTGTGCAGGCACGCTGGCAGCTTATTTACGATGCACGGTATGCAAATGTCCAGCCTGGAGCCCAGTCCCAGCACGTGTCCGTCGATCTATCCTCCAGCAACGGCGTCAAAAGCGGTGATCGGGCTGGCCATTAACAAAACATTACAATTCTCCGTGCACAGCCCACACCCTGGCCACCATGCATTGCAAATTCTGGAGGAATTGGGTTCTGTGCATTTAAAAAAAACAGTCTCAGCGGGATCCGAACGACGTTCCTTCACAAGCGTCCGCGCCCGCAGTCCCGCGATGTGCATACCACAGAAAGAAAATTACCTCCAGCTAATGCCAACACATCAGCTTTATCACTCCGCGCACAGCTGCCATCTTGACCATTTCCTTCTCCGGAGTTCTTTATCATCCGAGTGCTTCCAGTCGTTTGAGCAGTGCGCCGCCGTCCAGATACCATCAAGGCGGGGGTGGCTTCCTCAAGGCCCCGCAGCTTCTTTCAAACGAGGGGGCAGTGCAGAAATGTGCCAAAGCCTGGATCCGTTCCCCATTTTGGCTGCGCGTCTACAGCATGGTGAAAAGCAGCGCGACGCTCTCCGGATCTGAAAATGCAGTTCATTCAATCCACAGCTGCAGCTGCTGCTGGCGCAAACCTTCCGAGTCCAAGGAAAAAAAGGAGACAATCCTGCCCCCTGGACTGCGCTGGAATTAAAGTGACAGTATGGAGATGACCGCAGGAAACTGACATCACCGTGCGCGCCCCATACATGGACGCTGGAGTGCTCCACGGCAGCCTGTTGTCTCCCAAAAACATCTATACATTTAAAGCAGCATTAACCGCCATTTTATTTTTGGGAGCAACACAATGAGCCTGTTGCAGGGAGCGCCACAAAAACAGGACTTTAAAGGCATTGATTCATTTGAGAGATTTAATAGGTTTGCATTTCCTTCCAGATTAAACCTTTTAAATTAAATGCATTAATCAGCTTTGTTCTTTATGCACCAATCGTCCAAGCTGACTGTAGATATCGATATAACTAAGTGCTTTTCCCAACTTTTCACTGTTTTTTTTTTCCTTAGGTGATAGAATCATTAATCTAAAATGCTTAGGACAATACACTCATTTTAAATAACATTTCTAATTTAAATAGCATCCAGTGAGTTATATTAAACTTCATCAATTCACACCAATCATTAAAAATTATACATATCTACACACCCAAATCAAACCGATGCGATTGTATTTAACTAAATATGTATTCAAATTAACATTTTTACATCTCTATAAGTACTTATTTAAAATCCCTTCAAACAATAATAAAAGTATTGGATCCTCTTCCCAAGACTGTACCAGATCCCTCCAGCTTGTTTCTAAAAGTAAATATTGTTGGACCGCGGTATGACAGCATGTATAAATAAATACACCACTGATGGTGCATTTTAAAACGTCAATAAAGTGCAGTTTTACATTAAAAGCATAAAAGCCCCTTTAAGATTTCAAAAAATCTTCTCTGTCCACCTGCTGCTGAGCAGTCGCCGTGGGTTCATGTGCAGCTGTGGTGTTCAGTAGGAGCTGTTTTGGCAGAGTGTAGTACAGTTGGTGGAGGACATTATGGGATGCCCTTTTTATAAAGGTTATGCCTGAGACTTGGTGCTTCTGTCTCCTTCTATCCAGTATTCTTCTGTCTGCATCTCCGTGAGCCGGGACACCGTCCTCTGGAAGGCAAATCTTTCCTCTTCTCCGCTGAAAATAGACAGGCTGCTGGCCTCGTCCTGTTGAAGTGCAGGGGAAGAAAAGAACAATCTAGTTTGTGAAATTTACCGCTAATTACATTTCATGCAAAACGAGCTGAGCTCTCACCCTTTTCAGCCCCAGGTCGTCCATCAGAATGTGGCTCTCGTCATGGCCGTGATCCTCCTGATCCTGTATGAAAATATCCTCCAATGGATGATCCGCTAGAATCACCACCCGCACCTGCAATAAAATAAATAACTAAGATTTTTGAAAAAGCATCATTTTGATGTTTGCAGGTTGGATCCCGATCTACCTTATGGTCATAGAGGGCATCTACGAGCGTTATGAGCCGCCTGGCCTGAGTCTTCTGGTTCAAGGTGAGCCGGGGAATGTGTCGAATGAAGAGGGTGTCAAACAGCCTGGACATTTCCAGGTAGTCACTGGCCCCTAAAGGCTGGAGTATTGAAGCAATATAAATGTATCTGCAGCAGAAGAACGTTCCTGACAGCCTTGTGTGTGGTAAGTGCTGAGCCTTACTCTGTCACACAGCTCCTCGAACGTGCAGTCTGCGATGGTTCCACATGCTTTGTTCAGACGTACCTTCCTGTTGTGCACGTTCAGAACTCGTGGTCGAGTTACTGTGGGGAAAGTGTATCGATTGCGTCACGGCGATATTTTGTAACAGATCAATTTTACTACGGCAGAAGCTCGGTGAAACCATCCTCACTGTCGTTTTGTTTAAATGCCATCTCATCAAACATCTTGTCCAGCGTGGCTTCTACATCAGGCTCACTGGATCTGCAAATAATTAGGTCAGTAAGATTCTTAAAAAAGATTCTCTTTTGTTTTGTTTTTTTTTTAAATAAATGACTTACAGGAAGTACAGTTTTCCAGCAGACGGTCGGTTCCTTTTGCGGTAGTCTATACCAGAATCTAGCCGAAGAGTTTCGCAGTATTTCTGCACATGAGGAGATAATCGATCAGGAACATTTGCAGTCTAATCAAAGGAAAACCTTTCTGTGTGTCTCATGCTGGACCTTTAATCATACCTGTAACACAGCAATAAAAGGCACAAAGTTGACTCTCTGCAGGCCGTGTTTATACAGGTCTGAGGAAACGGTGGGACAGACAATTGTTGCATGAATATTTTCATATTATCCCCCAATTTCAGCCTGGCAATTACTGCATTGTTGAAAGGAGGAAAAGGTGAAATTTGTCTTGTACTATCAAAGCTGAGGCCATGTTACTGCTCTCGTACTGACCTTCAGGGGGGCGATTAGAAGTGGCCACGACGACGACACCCTTCAGGAACAGATTCTCAAAAAGCTGCTTGAGAATCATGGCATCAGCGATGTCTGTCACCTAAGATAAGGTGAAAAAATAAGGCATTAGAGCGGCACGTTATAGGCAGCGGCATTAAATTAGTATTATTCCCTTTAGTGATATTGGGTGGAAATATCAAAATATATTAACCTGAAACTCGTCAAAGCAAAGAAGACAAGCCTCCTCGCTGATTTCCTCAGCAACTGGGGCAATGGGGTCATAGGATTTGGCCATTTTTCCTGCTTTCCTTTTTGGCATACTCTGTTTCAAACGGTGGATTCCTGTGGACCAAAAAAGGTTACAATTAGGGCTCTGGGTGAAAAGAACAAATTGGCAATATGTCAAGTTAAACTTGATCATATCTGAGTAAAGATTTCAATTTCACTTGTAATTTTAAAATGTAATGTATGATGTATGACCTCAACTTCCAGTTTTAAAATGCAGAACAACTCAGTCATCAAAGTAAAGCAGCTAACATCTTACAAGCTCAGTGCAAGTGGCAAGACAACTCACTCTTATGGACATCCAACATAAAGCCGTGGAAATGAACCCTCTTCTTCTTTTCAGTTTCAACATATGAGTAAAACATGTCCATCACCATAGTTTTTCCTGTACCTGTAAAAATATATATATTAGAAGCCGGGATATATATGTATATCTTTACAAGTGAGTGTTATTTTTGTCAGTTTCTTACCCACATCTCCGTAGATATAGAATCCTTTTGGAGGTTTCGGTTTTGTGAAAAACTGAAAGACAAGCATACAGAACAAATATTCATATACAAATAATGGTGCATAGCCAATTGTGTTACTGTTGTCTTAATTCCAACAGTTCAAATTTAAAGTCAAATTTAGCATCTTTTTCAGGCAGTAGCATCATTCAAGCAGCATCCTGGATGACGGGCAAAAGTCTGACACGGTCCCAAAATGTATTTAGAGGTTTTCTTGTTGTATAAGCTACAGTGTTCCTTTCAAACTCTTGGAGGAAATGGGCTCGAGTCTTTCGGGGACAGTCTTTGTTTTGGACGAACTGTCCCTTTAAAAGCTGCCCGGGACTCTATTTACAACGGGAGCTCGGAGAACCAATAGAATTATTACGTTGGGGAATAAAGAGAATTAACCCACAACGAAGATCTGTAAGGGCTCACTGTACCTTGGAAAAGATAGAAGTTGGAGTGTTGTTGTACCCTCTTAGTGTTTTGTGCAGTTGGTCCAGTTTCTGCAGCACTGATTTCTGGTGCTCATCTTCCCGCAACGTCCCTTCTCGGATAAGCCCGGAATAGTGATCCAGAGGCCCGCTAAAACCGGCGGTGGTGGCACCCTTCTCTTCCGCTGCTTGCTGAACTTTTGCAGAGAAACCTTTCAAATATCACAAACGTAAACTCGACGTGGGCTCTTTGGGATACCAGTCAAATTTTTACAAAAGGAATTTACGGAAACTACAATATCTAAATTAACGAGGAAGCGACCCTTGAGACAGCAGAGTGCGACAAAACCGTAGGGTAAGTCAATGCAGAGGCTCAAATACTTACATCCTAATACAAGGTTTTCCCTAGCATGATTTAATATTCAACACATTTTGCAGCTAGTCAAATCAGGGCGTTCCTTCACTTCAGGAGGAATAACACCGGTCAACAAACAACAGCAATAACTCGCAACAAAAACTGGTCTCACCTCGTCTAAGCACTGGCAGAGTTTTGAGCAGCTTTTTTTGGCCATGTTGCGATGTCAAAAGCTTTTGAAAACCCAGCAACGCTGAGGGTGACATCTTTACGGGTAGCGGCATGAAGGCCGCCATCTTGGCTTCAAATTCCCTCAACGTATCTTTATTGATAAAAATACAACGCACAAACAATCCCGCTATCGTCCAACAGGGGGCGATGTCGCAGAAAAGAGACTAGTGTCAGCGAAGAAAACAAGACCTGAGGTCGGCTTTTAGTCTCATTGATAAATATAGACATCATTTCAAAGGTTTAAATGAGGATAAATGATGATGCAATTAGTGCATTTTTATCTAGGAAAAACAGGCAACTGCAAATAAAAACAGTATTTATGCTGAACGATGATCTCAGTGATTTACATTGTTTAGCAGTTTGTCTCAAAGGAAATATTAATGATTGCGGGTCCTTTAAAAGCTTATGTTATTGTTGTTGTTACCACTGCTATTATTTGGTAATGGGCCAAGGAAGAACAGATTATATTTTGGCAATGTTTCATATTCTGGAGGGACTTTGACCTTTTATCAAAGATTAAATCCACAGGGATTTTTGTAATGCAATGATATTCTTATTTCTTTATGGCATCATCAATATCAGCCTGTTTTAAACAACATCCAGTGCTGAAGTACAATTTAGATATTTTCCTTCTGCTCCCTCCAGTTCTGCTCCTACAACATGGACACTCATCATTATCCCCATTATTCATTATTTCAACATTATCAGAATCAGAATCAGAGTACTTTATTGATCCCTTTAGGGGGTGTCCATTAGGGAAATTAGCATTAAAGATAGAGAAGGGACCTGGGTAATGTAAGGATCTGTGAAGATCCCCATAAAGATAGAAATACAAGGGTGTGTGTGTATGTTATTGAATATTTTTTTCAATTTTCTCAAAAATGTACATGGTATTCAATAGAAAGCAGATAAACAATGATACATATACACAGTTTTATTATTTTTAGAATAGTAAATGTCCACACAGGTCATGTTGTGACCGAACTGCTGACATTGAAGTATGGCCACCATTTTGGGAAAGAAGCAATTTTCACCTAATTCAGTCAGAAACATCCTGCCACACATTTTACAGATCAAACTTTTCAGTCAACCTGTTTTTCAAACCATAACTTTTCAACGTGTTAGATATTGATCTTTGCATAATCATGAATTTTACCTTTTTGCTCATTTCCATGTAGCATCACCAACAGCAGCCTGTTTTAAACTTCATCCAGTGCTGAAGCATAATTCAGGCGTTTCCTTTCTTTTGCTCACTCCAGTTCTGCTCCTACAAGATAAACATTCATCATTATTCCCTGTTGTTTCAACATTATTACCAACTCTGAGAAGGACAGTGGCTTTTTAATGAATGTTAAAACAAAAATAACTCAAAATAATTCAAAATGTTATGAATGGATTTTAAATAAATTTTCAGGTAATGATAATAAGGAAGACCTTATGTTCTGGATTCCAGAGGGACTACACTACCAGTGTAAGTCAAAATCTGTGGGGAAAAGACCTGCTTGGTGGAGGACTGCTCTCCTGTGTTGAGTGCTTTATTTTCTAGTAGTAGTAGTAGTAGTAGTAGTAGTAGTAGTAATAATTTTATTAATATGTTCAAAGCCCATTAATATGTTCAAATTCAACATTGCACTAATATTTTATTACAGTTTTCAACCTGATGCATTCACTAAAACACTACATAAATCTTGAGATCCACAGACCTGAATGAACAGTCTAATTATACCTCCGATGCATTGAGAAGACCAAACATGGCAGACAACTGACAGGGTGTTACAGGGCTTACAGGCTTGTTGTCATGACAACAGAACAGCCTTTCTCCCTCCCGGCCTCTCTCTTCGTCTCTCCTTAATGCATACACACACTCTCTTTCTCTCTCCTCTCTGTCTGCCTGCTTCTCTCTCTTACACACACACACACACACACACACACACACACACACACAGAGTACAGTATTACAGTGGAATCTGCCTTTGCTTTAGGATCAGCTCCACTGACAGTAAAACAATAAATAAATAAAAAACAAGAAGGGAGCGTAGGGGACACTCCACATCTGTTTTGGATGGTGAGTCCCTCTTGACTGGTTATGTTTGTTTACATGCTGCATCCTTTGGCAAATCTGCTTTCCATTATAGATCTAGAAATTGCTGTTGCTTAATGTTAGCTAGCCCTGCTGCATGAGAGGGTGTGTGTCACGTGATTTATTTTCTTTGTCGCGTCTCCTGATTTCTTTAAAGGCACAAATCTAAGCAGAGAATCTGTCATCGTACTGTTAATTCATAGCTGGGTAGCCATGGTGAAGTCAATTTCCCTCCTCCCTCTACCACTGCTGAATGCATTAGTCTAATGAGATGTCTGCAGCCTGTGTGCCGAGCAGCAGCAGCAGCAGCGGCGGCGGCGGCAGCAGCGGTAGTGTGTTAACCAAAAGAGGATGAGGAAAAATCCACACAGAGCAAGAATAATATGGCTTTAGTTTTGTAGTGGACTCAAGGATTTTGAGCTTTATTTTTTTTAAAAGGCCTGGCCCCTGGGCTTTCACAATAGAAGACGGCAGGTAACAGTCACCCCCTTCTCCCTTCCTCCGTGGCGTTCATTGGTGGGGAATCAGTGCAGGACGGAGGTGCTGTTTCCTCCACAGCTCATGCATGGCTGCCTTTTGTGCTGTTAGGATTGTAATGCTGCAACAAAAATGCTTTCCTTTTCCCTGCAGTTGTGTTCTGCAGCCTCTCTTTTGTTTTAAAATTTTTTTTTTTTTTTACCTTTGCCGAGGTTTTTTTCTTCATCTTTATGAGCCCTAAATCAATGCTTTCATGTGTAGCTCCTGAGGAGGAGAGTGAATCAATGAGAAAAGAAGGTGCATGTTTCTGTTGAGCTCAACGCTAGTTTCCTTTGTCTATAGCTCCAAATGAGTGTACCTGAAGCCACGGCACAGAAATCAGACAGCAACAACGGTGAAATGCAGTCAGCTGCAGTGGCTCCCTCCTTCATCCCCAGCCAGTCGGGGAAAATACCGGGCCGGAAGAGGGGGAGACCCCCGCTTCGCAATGTCGCTAAGTTGGATTTCACCAGCCGCTACCCTGACACGCTCCCTCCGCTCAAAGTGCCAAAGAAGAGGGGAAGAAAGCCGGGTTTCAAGGTCAGCCGGATGGGGGGGGGTTATGTTGTCTGAGTGCAACGTATTTAAAAATGCATGTGTGCACAGAACTGCACAGCCACACAGGCTCCACGTCCTGATCAGAGCTGACATCTGTGCGCTGTTCTGCTTAAACCCTGTGCAAATTGTTTTGGTGAATATAATCGGTGGTCATCTATTATCCATGGACATGTGCACAATGCATCAACTGTAGCTAAATTTGGTCTCCCAGTTATGATATCACTTCCTCTCAGAATGATTTGTTGAAAACAAACAATATTCCTGCAGCTCAAACCTCGGATGGTGATGACCCCACTGGCGATCTCGCCACCAAGCAGTACCCCTGAACCAGACATGAGCTCAATTCCTCAGGATGCTGCCACCATCCCCCACTCTGCCACCCCCCAGGTGCTCACAGGTAGGACACAAAATGCCAATCCCCACCTATGAAGAATGAATGGTCTTTTAGAAGCCGCAATCCACCTGTTTCTTCCCCGTACCAGTCTGCATTTACATCAACAAGCAGGCAAACACTGGGCCCAACCTGGACAGGAAGAAGATTCAGCAGCTTCCTGATCACTTTGGACCCGACAGGCCTTCTGTGGTGCTCCAGCAGGCCGTCCAGGGCTGCATCGACAGCGCCTTCCAGCAGAAAACAGTCTTCACCCTGCTCACGCAAGGCTACGGCGGAGAAAAGATATCAGGTGTTGTACAAAGGCGGCGTTCAGGTGTTGCTCAGTAGCTTTTAACGTTCACCTCTTCACCAAAGGCAAAGCAGACAAAGCTTTGTAGTTTTTGGGGAACATATTGGGATTTCAAGTGGTCTGGTGATGCTCTCTTGCAGCCACATTTGATGGGAAGCAGCACCTTCTCAGCCTTCCTGTGGTAAACAGTATAGACTACGTCCTTCGTTTTCTAAAGAAGCTGTGCCGCAGCCTGCACTGTGAAAACCTCTTCAGCGATGAGCCCATAACCCAGCACAACAGTGGCTCCTACCAGTCAGACGGTACAGTACTTAAAAATGTTTGCCAAATGGAGGTTCAACAACATCCTTTGAGCTCAATCTGAGTCTAATTTTGCCTGTAGCTGAAACATCCATGACTGAGGACTACCATTTAGACCAGTCTGACGGCAAACGCTACTCCGTGGATCCTGGCGATTCTGCTTTCGGCTCCATAAGCTCGTCCTATTCGACAAAGTCTTACAGCTTTCGCTCCACACAGCAGTTCTCCAACGGGCCAGCCTCCATGAGCATGTGTCGACAGTCATCCACCAGCCCAAACTCCTTCCCAGAAAGCAACAGGACGGGTGGGAAAGTCTAGAAAGAGCAAATCAGGACTGCTCCAATAGTAAACTCCATGAGATACAAAAATAGAATTGTCTTTTTTTTAGGGTATAATGCACCATCTGAGTCCCAAGAGTCCAAGGCTCCAGTCAATAAGGACCCGACCACCTGGTCTGTAGACGACGTTGTCTGGTTCATCAGGGATGCGGACCCCCAAGCTCTTGGCCCCCATGCAGACATTTTTAGGAAACACGTAAGTGCAGTTTTCCGTTCTGATCAACCTGTTTGGTCACAACTGCCTTTGCAGAACTCAGTGTTTCTTCCTGCATCTTCTAGGAGATTGATGGAAATGCTCTCCTGCTCCTGAAGAGTGACATGATCATGAAGTACCTGGGACTCAAGCTGGGGCCGGCCCTGAAGCTTTGCTACCACATCGACAAACTAAAGCAGAACAAATTCTGAAAAATCTTGAAAAAGTGCTTCTGAAATCTGGAGGTCGCCATCGAATCAGAAGAGCGGGCGTCGCTTCCTACAGGGCCTCCTGCACACACTCCTATCACTGGTCTATCAAATAGCCATTATGTCAAAGGTCATTTAGCACCATCGTTTATTTACAGAATAACAAGCTAAGAGATAATATGTATTTATTTTCAAAACTGACAAAAACACAACAAAGAGAACAAAGAGAGCACCTGTTGACAAGGCTTCCTCCATGTCTCCTGATAGTTGTGGAGCATTCACCTTGTTTTAAATAAAGTGCATCTGGGAATGACCCTGAAGCAAGCGATACCCTGTTACCAAGGCAACATCCTCTCTTCAGAAACACTTGCTGACCTATGGTCCTGTGGTACATGAGACGCTCACCTGGGCCGTCTTCTTACACTTTGCTGAAGACATTTCATGACATCATTTAATGATGAACACTCACGTCTCTCTTTTCTTACTCGTACAAAAGTTTTGTCCAGAATGGTGGAATGTGTCATTCCCACACAACATCACAACACCCGTCTGCAGATTCCATTTCACATATACGTGCTGTATAATCCACAAAAAAAAGCAGAAATCAGACCTCATTATCGACTCTTTTTATCTCACATTTAAAAAAAAAAAACAATTCAAAAAAACATCTATACCTGTCCTTCAAACGTTGCATTTAATTAAGAAATTTAGGGAATCATTTTGATACTATTTTTTCCACATTACTATGTAACAAAAGGTAATGTTCATATTGGATTTCTCCTTTTTATTATTGTTGTTTTCATATTTTTAAAAGTATAAACTGAAGGAATAGTGGACTCCTATCGTTTTATATATATAGTATATAACAACATACTATATATATAACAACATATATATATATAAAGAAAATTCAGTGCGTTATTTATTTGTTTCAATATGCAAGATTGCTACATGCTGATTATCTCCATAATTTATTATTTTTTAAAAATGAAACACCAGTGTTGATACAGCTGTCAAAACATATTAACCACTTAATTGTTACACTGAGAAAATATCCTTGTACTATGTATGGCGATGGTAAACCACCTTCGGTGTACAGTATGCATCCTTTTTAAATCATTTCCTTTGTAAGTGAATGCTGCTGTAAAAATATATTCCCTGTAAGCCATGCCTATAGTGAGACCAAGCTAAGGTGTTTTATTTTGAGTATATAGAGAAAGCTGAGTGGATCAGTACTCTACGCTGGTGCTAAAGTTATCAATGTATTTGACTGTTTGCTTTGTGTTTGTGAGATGTAAAGGAGCTTACCTGTATACTGTACTGTATGTGACTATTAAATTAAGAAATCAAACAATCAGCTTTTAAACTTCTTTTTGCAACATTACAGTGGTCAAGGGTTCCTGAAACCCTTGAAAAAGGTCCCCAAAATGTTCCTGAAACGCTCTGAAATTATGTTAACTACTACATTAAATTTTGTTTAAAGTGGTAAAAACCAAAAGGGGGCAATAGTGGGGGGGATTACTGGGTCTTATGCAATGGGCTATTTTTGGGTGGCCGCACTGTAATGTGGAAGCTGCCTAGCTATTATTTTACCATGTGTGAGGCTAGGCAAAGCTAAAGTAAGCTATAGGCTAACTTAAGACATCTGGCCCCTTGTTTTTTCAAATACAAAATAAGGTCTCACAGTATTCTGGGGAAAATTGTGACTTTAGCCAAACATTGCAAAAATATTACATGCAAATATATATTTTTTTATTTTTTTTTTACTTAAAAAAATATATTTATTTATTTTACAAAAAGAAAAAAAGGGTGAAGCATTACGGTATAGAGGTTGCTTTTGTGTCCAGCCATAAACACCATTCATCCTTCTTAATTCTAATTAATCAATGAAGTTGGCTTCTCTACTCAGCTGATTGATCGGGTTTGGTTAATTTGAACGCATCACTCAATTTTTTCCTGGAATTAAAAAAAAAAACAGTCCGACTGTTCTGATCACGACGGCTGATCCGGTTATAACGTAACAGGAAACATCGGAACCGGAGCCGAGAGAGAACTTATTACCAGGCTGTGATGCGCACGGCTGACGGCGCGCTGCTGTAAGTCGCATCTCCTCATTCTGGAGTGGGATCGCTCCCTGCTGCGCCCCATCAGGAATAACGTCGGAAAACCCTGACATTTCATCAGCGGGTGTCGTCTTTTTCCAAGGAGGCGAGCAGGGCTGAGCGTGATCCCTTTCGGGCAAACGTCTCCATCGGAGGAGGGTTTTCTGCCTACCTGCAGAAGCCAGTGATTTATCCCGATATTCACCTAAATATAGGCTGTGACAAGGTAAGAGGCGATGTTCGTGTCATGATTGTTCCGACCACGGATGCAGCAGGCGGGGGATGGCTTGTGCGAACGTGTCCTGCATCGTTTTATTTCCAGATTTTCCATTTTTTCGAATGAATGGGGTCGAGCGGAGGGGCTGGCACCTGCGCAACCATTAAATAAAAAAATATGCGCGTCGCCAGAACCAGAACGCACAAAAATAAGAAGGTGTTGGACCGTTTGGGGTCCGGATTTGCGCTAGTAATTGGCCGTTCTGTGTCTATTTTAAGGTGACATCAAGGGGATTTGTATTAAAGCAATTCACCGCTGCTGAGTTATGAATGTGTGGGTTTTTCCGCTCTGATGCGCATGCAAATATGTCATTAGGTGCAGGGTGGTGGGGAGACGCTCTCGCTGCGTCGTTTCCATCGGAATGCAGCAGCTGCCCCCACTTTGCTCTCGCAGGAGGCGGTTAGCTTTAATGGCATTAACGCGGATGCATTGCTGAGTGCATTGACATAAACCAGCGTCTGCTGGCATCTGTTCGACCAAAACGCAGCCAGTCGGACCGGTGTCGACTTTGGGGAGAAGTGGGGTGAGGGGGTGTTTTTATCAAACGCAGGACGACGCAGAAAACGGGATGTCGAGTGGAAATAATCTCGTTTGAGGCATCATTCCTGCATAATATTGTCCTCAAGGTCATTCATTTCACAGCAAATCTCCCGCCACCTTTGTGCCCAAATGTGAGCCGCTGTAATTAAAAACCCTGCTCTCTAAAGTTCCTGGTAGGAGAAGTGATTTGTACAAGCCAAAGGCTGCAGTTTTGCGCCGAATTTGGCTCCATCCCACATTTCTGCAGTTTGTTGTGGAGGGCCTGTGCCAATGCGGTGCAAGTGTGCACGATGGAGCTGTCCAGCCTGCTGCTGCAGAGATGTGTGGCACCATGTTGGTCTCAGGTGGATCAGCCCTCTGTTGAGCTATTCAAATAATATTCAGCTGTCTCCTTTGTTAAACTGTGTATTGGGAATGTTCGACTTACTGGCCAGATCGTGTAATTCACAGCAGCAGGAGTCAATAATTAACTCGGGGCCTCTGACCGGCTGCTCACTTGGGCTGGCGCGAGTTGTCATGTTTGGCCCTCGAAGCTGCACGAAGATGTCCGTTTTACTGCTGTAGAGAAGTGAACCCTGATCTGTCTGGGGGGGTGTTGATGGTGGCCCAGATGGTGATGGCTGCACCAGTTACCACAGCGTGACATCATACCAGTGCGACGCAACCTGCCAAGAAATTCAGCAAAGAAGGCCGTGCTGCATCTTTGTGCCTCTTTGTTTTAAAAAGCACATTTGGCGGTCTGTTAGTTCCCAGTCAGCAAAGTGGTGTGTGCAACCTTTAGAAGCAGAAAAATGCAAATCAATGCAAAAGCGTGGTTGCTGACAGTGGACGCAGCTGCCTTTAGATGTGTTATATGCCCCCCTGAGTGCAAATAGAAGGTTCCTGCCTCTCACCTAGGTCCCTGGATCTCGCCCCTCTTGTAAAACAGCACCGGCGCTGTTGTCGTTGTCGGGTTATAGGACAGCGTTTGCAGCGGAAACTTGATAACGCCGATCGAACATTTGATGAATTGGATCCGCTCTGACAGTGATGATCCAGGTCAGAGCTGCACCGGCCACAGGCTGGCACGAGCAAGCCGACGCGACAGAAATAGAACGCGCCAGGGACACAATGTGCTGCCTACTCCCCCATCACAAAAACACACGGCCTGGTGCTTGAGGAGGACATTCAAAAAGCCGCTTTTTTACGCTCTTCTAGAGATGCTCATACTGCCGCTATCGAAGCAGAGCTAAAGGCGTTATTCACGTGTTCTTGCACCACAGGAACCATGGGAAAACAGAACAGCAAGCTGACTCCGGAGGTGATGGAGGATCTGGTGAAGAACACAGAGTTTAATGAACACGAGCTGAAGCAGTGGTACAAAGGCTTCCTGAAAGACTGCCCCACCGGCAGGCTGAACCTGGAGGAGTTCCAGCAGCTTTATGTCAAGGTGTGTGGGCGCCGTGCGCGTTTATGCCTGAATATTTAATCCCAGCCATTAATATTCACATCTCTCACATCTGCAGTTCTTCCCTTACGGAGACGCGTCAAAGTTTGCACAACACGCCTTCCGGACCTTCGACAAAAATAGCGACGGGACCATCGATTTCCGAGAGTTCATCTGCGCCCTGTCCATCACGTCCCGCGGCAGCTTCGAGCAGAAACTCAACTGGGCCTTCAACATGTACGACCTGGACGGAGACGGCAAAATCACCAGAGTGGAGATGCTGGAGATAATCGAGGTGGGAGATTTACCAATCATCCCGCCACGCCTCAAAGAGGGCCCGGTTGTTTTTATTGAACGTTTATGTGCGTTTTCAAATGTACAGGCCATTTCACAACAAGAAACCTGCAGCGGGATGGACCTACATGACACAGGATATTGATAATTCCAGTACTGACAGATCAAGTCTTTATAGTCATCCACAATGCTGCTCGGTCCGTGGCTAAATGATGTCACACTTGGTGTCACTTTGTATCAAATTAATAGGTATATTTATTTTCATTCATGCAGTGCAGTTCCAGTTATCCCATCTAATTTACTGTTTCTCCAACCAGGTCAAAGGCCAGTTTTCCATCACACTTTATTTAGCGAACCAAGGCACAGGTTGTAACCCAGTTTGGGTCACGGTGCTCTATATGGAGAGCTGGTGAATGCAGAGTTGTGTTAAAGATGAGGAACCTGTGGTCCTGACAGTTTGAACGCGGTCAGCAATAATTACCAAGGAAGCCATTTCAAAAATCTCTCCACATTTGCAATTCTCTTTTCTGGTGGTTAGCTTCTTCTTCTTCCTTCTGCGGCCATGAAATTAGTCTTGTAATCCCATCTCGAATAGTAAGAATCAGCATGTGTAGATGGGTTGTTCTTCACACAAAATAGAAGAGAATTTTGCCTCTGGTGAAGCTCCTAGGGTCCAAGCCAAACTACCCTTCACTGTATGCTTCAAAACACTTAATCATGGTCAGCTGGACATCTAGATGAGCACTTGCAGGCCTCACTGGATTACATAAAACCAGTCCTGGGGCTAATTTCTCACTGAATCCTCCTCTGCAGGCCATCTACAAAATGGTGGGCACTGTGATCATGATGAAGATGAACGAGGACGGTTTGACACCAGAGCAGAGGGTGGACAAGATCTTCAGCAAAATGGATAAGAACAACGACGACCAGATCTCGTTGGACGAGTTCAAAGAGGCAGCGAAGAGCGACCCGTCCATCGTGCTCCTGCTGCAGTGTGACATGCAGAAGTGAGCCCCGCCACCGCCCTCACGCGCTCCTCTCCCCGTCTGTAATCCACACGCACTGGACAGCAGCACACGTTTTAATGTCTCGTTAGGGTTTCTGCCATTTCCACAGGAAAAAATAATAATAATACAATGCTTGGACTATTTTTCAATGGACTTGCTTCTTGTGGTCGTATGCATGAGAATGTCAAATGCTAAATACTTTTGAATATAGCTATATAAGATATCATACATTTCTATTTCCAGACATGCCAGTGTGATTTGTGCACAGTAACCCGACACATCCTCACTCAACCTTTGCTTGTATATGAGCGGAGCACTGCATTAAATTATGTTCCTGCGGTATTTAGGATCCTCGGTATTGACTGCTGCACAGACCGTACGCTTTATATGATAGCAACCAAACAATAATTCCCAAAATAATTGTAACTGTCTCTACCATCCAGACTTTTAAAGCTCTTGGAGAATAGAGAGGCTCTTGTCTGTTCCAAATGTTTTCACACGGTCAAACCAAGAAAAGTAGGTTCGTTGCATGCATATATAATGTGTGGGGGAGAGAAAAAAATAATAATAATCTTGTTTACATCATTAGGTGGTTATAAAAGAAAAACCCTCCAGGATTCATCTAGTATTGTTGCATGGGATGTACAGTATGTGACTCATTGGACTTCCATTCTTTGACCTGCAGTAATGTGGGAGCATGCTTCCCTCTGATACATGTGCATGTGTCACACCTGAGTTCCTTTTGGGAGATATTTCGGTTGCAGTTGTGGGGGAAAAAGGATTCAAAATTCAAATCGACTTTATTTATTTACTTGTATTTTACATCAGGGATCTCTGGGTTGGTGGGGGGAGATATGCATTGGTGGTGCAGAATGACTTCTATGAATTCTATTGTAGAACAATGCTGCTGCCAAATGTAGAGGAAAGACCAAAATTACTGCTCTCGCCTGACGCGCTGCTGCGTTACTCCCCATAGTGATCCAAATTTAGCTTCTTGGTTTCCAGGCTTTTTGGATTTTTCTTTATATCATTAAAGTCACTACATATCAGCATAATAGAAGGGGAAAAAACAGCAAACTGTTAACAGTCTTGGCTTTTGACCTTATTGTTGGGAGCTCACTCTCGAGGTCGGGAATCTGTCGAGAGGGGCTTCAATTCCAATCCAGCAACAAAAAAAAATGGGGAGAAAGCCTCACGTACGTTTACTGGACACACTGCATTCCTACATCTGTTTTGTAAGGAAAAACTTTTTTATTGAAAGCGTTCGTCTTTGAATTATTCCATTTGCAATGATCCAGGACGCTCAGCAGAGGTGCTGGACGCAGCTTTTGAAAGAGCTTTTCAGCGAGACGGTGCCAGTAACAGCCACTCGAGAAATTCTCTTTCAAGGGTTTTTGCTTCCCATTTTCTCGGCTATGCAAGCATGGACGGAGTGTCTGCTTGTAGTCCACTGGCAGTGGTGGAGGTTGCAGAAGCTTTTCACTGGTTTTGTCTATGAAAACCTCACACAGTCAATGTCTCTCTTATTTATACGTTTCGGTCCAGTCACTGTCGGATTCTTTGTCTTGTAAATGTTTATATCAACTATGAAAAATCATGATACAAGTGACTGTATTCTTTTATACATGTGGCATGTGTTGCACCCAACAATAATTCTGTAGTGATGAAACTGAATAAAACCTCACTGGGCTTTTTCAAAAGACACCCGCTGGCAGGTGTATTTCATTGTCCATCAACATTTTGGATGCTGCTTGTGGACAATTACGCCAATAATTTACCACGTTCTAAAAACAATGATGGGAATTCAGAAGAGCCCTCACACAACAGCAAATATACTAGAATCTGAGAGGTTACACATGACCTTTAACATCTGGCAAAAGGATTAAGGTTCAGACGCTAATATTAGCAATAATAGAAATATATTGCTAAAAGGGACAATGTTTACAACCAAAGGAGAAACAAAACAACAGATCAACAGGATGAATGATAACTTTAATATGTGCAATGCAGTGAAGTTTGCAGGGACTCAGAAATGAAGGGTTTTTCTTTTCAAGCTATCATGCATACAAAACATGGAAGGTGTCCTAGTAGTAGAGGCAGGTGCCAGGCACCTTCAGAGAAATGCCGAGGTCCCCTTGAGCAAGGTACCAAGCCCCAAAAATGCTCGTATAGGGCCATGCGATCAAGGTTGTACCCTGCCTTCACCCATATGCAGCTGGGATTAACTCCATCACCTTCACCATGACCCCGAAACGAATAAAGAGGTCAAGAAAAGAAGGAAAACTTAACGTGTGCACGAACACACCCATGCATGTACTGAGTTCAGTCTAGATATCTTTAACTTTTGATTTCCTGATATAAAAGATGGTGGAGCAGATGTCTGAAAAATGCAACAGAAAATAAATAATTTTGGACACAGGAAGTCCTTTTAAAAAACAAAGTCTTCAACATAAGGTTCTTGAGCTGAGCTAAAAAGCTTGAGCTCCAACTTCCAAACACACAGAACTAAAAAAGTGACCTCTGTGTGTGTCTGTGTGTGCGCGCCCCCTCCGGGCCAGTAGGGGGCGCTAGCCTGGACGTTGACACAATGTCTGGGACTGGAGGCCACAAACATGGGCAAATGTAAACAATCCAGCACACGTGCAACATTCCACTGACTGTTGGTTCTTTTGTTTGACTGTTTCACATCTGTGATTTTTATCAGTTCCTGTTCGCTGACTTGTTTACACTAAATATCCAATCAGAGCGCAGCAATGAACTGCACGCCGTAATGAAGAAGAGCTCATGACAGTGGTGCTATTCTGAAGGCTCCAGCAGGAGATGCAGAGGTGTGACCTTCATCAGAGGTTGAGCTAATGTTGATGCATGTGGCAGCTTGTTTACAGTATAAACCAATAGAATATGTGTCCACCTATAGATAAATAAAGCTGTAATTTTAATCATGACTGTGATTCAGGCTGTTACTCTGTTTTTGATGCTCTGAAGCTTAGAAGTGTTTTCATGACCAGCACAGGACATCAGCTTGAAACCAGTAAAACCAGTGTGACATCAGGACAGCAAGTTTACACTTCACTGCAGTGAAGCTTTACAGGAGTCCGGAAACTTATAAAAAGAAAGTTTACATTTGACATAAATGGGGACGCCTGACTCACCTGACAGAGCTGAACGTTTGTCCGTCGGACATCTTGTAGGTGGAAATTATACAGTTACAATCTAACATCTGTCGTGCACATTTTTCATAATGCAACATATAACAAATTTTAGTCAAAAATTACCTAAAATAACTATTTTAAATTAAATTTAAATTACGGTAGATGCCAGGACGTGTGTAAAATATCGGTGAACGTGCAGAATGTTTGGCCAGTTTATCCAGCCGTCTGGAATCATCTATATTAACATAGTGAGAAAACAAAACTCCTTCTTTTTAGAAAATCTTTCATGGTGCTTTTTTTTCTAACGCTTTGTTTAGTGAAATGATGATAAATGATCATACAATAATCTATAATAATCTGTCTTCCTGTCCTGCAGCGGCGACAATTTCCACGTCTTCCTGTTTGTTGTTATTAAAAGAGTATTAGCATGGTGGAAAGAGCAAGGGTGCACCAACAGGCTACATGGTGGGACAATAAATAAAATGTTGTTAAATGTAAGTGTATTTCAGATCATTCTTACTTTGGTTTATGTGAAAAAAATCTGAAGACAGAAAACTAAGACCTAAAAAGCTTAAATGTCACTGAAATTTCTAAAGTGATGCTGAAGCTGCGATATTATAAAGCTATGTGTGAGGTTGACCTCTTCTGGACTCTGGACTTGCTGCGTGTGACGGTTTTGACTAAGTTCTTGGTGGAGAAGAGGTTCCAGCTGGCGAGTTCTGGATGTTTCTGTCCTTTATTTGAGCTCCATAAACACTTCAGTGCCAGTTTATACACTTCATCCCTATCAATGTGACATTTAAGAACCAAGAAAATAAATCCTCCAAAAACAGTCCTAAAAAGAAAAACACAGATATTAACTGTCTTTGATTTCAGGATGATTATCTAGAGTGAAGTTCTCTGTGCACGTCTCTATGGCTGCACATAAAAGGAAATTGAAAACAAGCCAATCGTTTGCATCTGAATGATAAATTCTGGAACTCTGAATGTCCCGATGACCAAACTGACTTTTCTGGGCAGCCCATCCCTTTAAGATGATGAGTTTGCAAAAATTAAAATAAAACACTGGACTTCTACACCAGGAATGGTGGAAAACTGTTAAATAAAATACCAAATTCATCACTAATTTGTAGTAACAGGGACCAAATAGCACCGCTGTGGTCCAGCGTGCTACAGTTAGTGGTCCAACAGTGACATTTACAGCCTCTAAAAACACATCAGTCAGTGCGACTGTAATGGGTCGATTATTTACATTCACACTTGCAGCGATGGTACCAGCCAGTCAAACACATAAAAAGCAACTGTGCGCAGGTTTATAGAGGAAAATTCCTGCCCGAGCGTAAAGAATGTATACAAAAGAGAGGTTTGCAGGTCTCCACTGACCTGATTTGTCTCCACTCTTAAACGTGAGTGTCCAGCTGACGTTTGGTGAAGGTGTAACATCAGTTCTGCTCCTCTGTTTCTCAGCCCACCGTCAGAGATGCAGCACTGGAGATTGACACTGCAGCCACAGACGCCAACGTCCAGGCGACAGCGAGTCCACCGGGTCCTACAGTCAAAGCAGAGAATGAAACAGCAGAAAAAGGATCAATCAGATGATAGAAGTGATACAGAGCTAAAGATTTACAAAGAATTGCCAGGAGACGGAGTCAACCTTAAGTTGATGCCATTTTTAATATTTATCTTATGTGGGGGCATTTTAAATTATATGATAAATTTAAAAATTTAAAAAAGACAAAGCACATCTTAGAATCAAAGGGCTTCTGTTTTAAATTAAGTTATATCTGATCCAGACACACATTTTTTCATCAACTATCCTTTGCATCACTTTGATTGATGACATCTTTAGATGATTTATGTTGATTTCTGCACAAATCAGATAAAGTCTGTTTTTCTTTATGATGGATGAGCCAGTTATTAATGTTTACCTGCTGTGTGGATGTAACAAACACACAAGCTGAAGTCACCATCTGATTCGAGAACATCAGGAAATCAGCTCCTCGTTGGGCCCAAACTGGAATGGGCCGGGAAAATGTGGATACGTGGAATTGTGCAGAGCTTTCCACGAGGCTGATGTCTCCCTGGTAACATGCAGACGTGTGAGTTTTATAAATGCGCTTCAGGGGGAAATTACTCACAGTGGTGCCAAGGGATGCCACAGGGGGACACTCCCCGGATCATCTGATAGGTTTGGATACCCAGAGCTACACGTCTGTGTCTCTAACCAGATGTTCCATCTATGATACTTCATCCTTCCTCTTACTCTTTTTAAAACAAATCACTGGAGATATAAGAATTAACCGGAAATTATACCCTTCTCTGGGATATTAAATCTCACCAATGTTCCCATTAAAACCACCTTTCACTTTTAATGAGAGTATAGACTGTCTGCTGCTCACGATAGATGGCAACAGTTTAAATATTTGTGTGTGTGTGTGTGTGTGCGAAAATGTTAACAGAGAAATACTTAAACGTAATGAACAATTTCTCTCAACATCAGTACAGCGACACAGTTTGTAAATTCTCCCAAACTCATTAGATTAATGAAGAATAAATATAATCAACATAATATTAATTGGTCCTCCTGCCGTGGTGCGTTTGCGTGCAGGTCATGCGGGAGCATTCGCTAACTGCTTCAGCGTGATTGACAGCTGGGACGTGAATCCCAAACCACTCCCGATATTCCCACCACCTGCCCGTGTGCGCGTAGCAACCCTTTGGCTATCCTTATAGTTGAAAAGGTAAGAATATCGGAGAAGTGGGCTTTACAAAACCTGATCTTATGTACTGTTGGGTTACGGACATGGTTAACAAGCAAAAGTGGCTACGTCATGTCTTACCTGCATTTTCGAGGCGTTCAGATGTTTTAAAAACATCTGCGATCATTACCCAAACTCCCAAGTAATGCAAAAAAACCGAACAAAACAAAGCAAATTAAATTTATGACTGACTTGGATTCGTTTAAATGAAACAGGCCGCGGGTCGGCGTATTTGACTAATGTGTTGACGAGTGTGAGATTTGTGAGTCTGGCCTGTTACTGCACTGTTAATTTTATGTCTTTATCCTACGTTGTACCTGGTTCTTTGGAACCTTTACTAGCCGGGATCGTTTGTGAAGACGTGAATGGGAAGGATAGTGAATGTGATACTTTGAACAATTGTGTGTTTCTCACAATTCTTTAATTAAAAATGAATAAAACCAAAATGTAATCTGACGAGAGCGCTCCACCACGTGGCCAATTGTGGTAATGCGAGTAGGATTTTGAATGGAAATGTTCCCATAACACTTGTTAGCAAAGGATATTGACTGCAGCGGTATTGACTAGACACACAAAAGTAGATTATTTAAAGCTTTTACCACTACTGAACATGTTCCACAGTGATTGCTAGCATCAGTTGTATTGGTTTACACGTGCATTCCATTTTTTCCAGGTGTAGCAAAACTCCAAGCTTCACAATGTGCTTAATTCCTGGGCTTCCAGCACAAGGATCTGTAGTGTCTGTTCTGGTGACCAGGGTTAACCTAAAAGATGGCTGTGGTCTGGTGGAACTTTGGGTTAACATAGATGATGGAAGAAAAAATATTTACCAGCAGATGAGAGAAGACATTCAGCATCCTGAAAGGAACTTTAATGGTGCAGAAGGAAGACCGGGGAATTTTTGCCTGGTTTGCATCAGTGACATCTGGCACAGGGCTCGGATTGAATCTATAGAAAGAGAAAATTACAGCGTCTTCCTCATTGACCAAGCACAAGCGCATGTGACCACAGGCAGAAGCTTGGCATGGGCCAAAAGTGACAGCTTTGTTCTTCCTCCAGAAATTGAGTCTTGCATACTTGCAAATGTTCTTATCACGGAGAACGAGCTTGAGCGAGCAGAAACCTTTTTGAAATTGTTGCCCGGCAAAACGTTCGAGGCGCTGGTTCAAGCCGTGCTGATGAGAGACAGGATCATCATCCTCGACGTACCAGCTGTCTCTCAGGAGATGTGCGAGGCTGGACTAGCTAAGAAGATCCCAGAAGATGAGTTTGAAAACCTCGTGCAGAAAGGTCAGGAAAACCATATAAAGAGCAGTCGCCAACCTCAGAAACACAGCCAATATTTGTATCCAGCACTGCTCACAAACACCTATGAGCATGTTTATGTGGCAGAGGTGATCGATCCACAGAACATTTTCTGCAGACTCCTAATTTTTTCCAGCGCACTGAAGCTATTATCAGAGGAGATCCAGCACCACTATGAGGAGCAGCCAGAGTTTGCAGAGGCACAGTCACTGGCCTGCGGGGATCCCTGCGCCGCCAAAGGCTCAGACGGCAGATGGAATCGTTCAGTGTTGAAGCAAGACACAGCTGCTGCTGCTGGTCTTGTAGAAGTCATGCATGTGGACGAAGGAAAAACAGAACTGGTCCCAGTTGATAACGTCAAACCGCTGCATGAAAAGTTCCTGAGAATGCCAGTGGTGACCTATCCCTGTCATCTTGATGGCGTAAAGGAGAGCGGGACAGGGTGGACGAAGGACCAGACGGACTATTTAAAATCACTAATCCTTAACCAGACTGCTTTGGCGATGTTTAGCCACCATATCACACCTGAAGACGTCTATCGGGTCATCCTCTATGCAAGCGATGCAGTGTGTGTGAACAGTTGTTTTCTATCTTCCTCAGGTTCTGATCCAAATGCCTTTGATGAACCCATTCTTCCATTTCTGCACTCAAATACCCAAGTTAGCATGAAAGTTCAGGAAACTACCACAAACACCAAGACCCTGGTGGCCAACGATAGGAAAGGTGCTGCGGGTTCCGACAACCTTGATGATTGTTCCATTAAAAGTGGCTCTGACAGTCTACTGCACCGTAACCATCACTCAGCAGTTTTCCCGTCGGATGAAACGGCAACCAGTGACGGCACGTTTGCTGTCGGGAGTAATGTCAGTGTGAAAGTGACTTGCATTGAAAGTCTGCACAAGTTCTGGTGTCAGAAGACAGAAAAGTTCAGCTCAGTCAGACGTCTAATGCAAAACCTGCAGAGCCACTATGCCTTCACACACCCTCAGCCGATCGTGGAGTCGATATGTGTCGCCCGCAGTCCAGACGATGGAATGTGGTACAGATCCAGGATCATGGCAAGTCCCCACTCCCCTGTCGTAGCTGTACGATTTATAGACTTTGGTCACGTCCAGAAGGTCCCCCTGCGAGATGTCCGGCCCATCGATCCAGCCTTCCTGCGGCTGAATGCACAGGCTTTCCAGTGTTGCCTCTTCAGTGAGAGGGGCCCCAGTGATCCCACTGCCGTCAACGCCGCAGAATCTGCACTGGCAGACTTTCAGAAGTTGGAGGATCGAGGCTCATCCCCGGATGCTGGGCTAAGGTGCGTTGTGAAAGCTGTAACGTCGGATGAAGAAGGACTTCCTCTCAACGTTGTTGAGTTTGAGGCTCCATCAGAAGGCGCTGGGAAGCTGGTCGCTCTAAAAGGAGGAAATCAGGTGCAAATTACTCCCAGTAATGGGTATAGTTGCTCAGCACACAGCATTAAGGTAGGTGGGAAGGAAAAGGTCTCTGTGACCTCCTGCAACAATGTCAATCACTTCTACTGCAATCTGGAGAAGAGCTCTCCCTTATTATCTAAATTGCATAAAAATATTCAACAATTTGTTGCGCGGGATCTGTGCAGACAGCGACCAGTCGGACCTGATAGCATTTGCATCGCTAAACACCCTGATAATCAATGGTACAGAGGTCGAGTTGTGGAAAACTCTCCGCAGATCAAGGTGCACTTTGTGGATCACGGCGACACTCTTGTAGTGAATGAATGGGACATTTGCGCCTTTCCAAATGAAGCCGCTTTTGCTAAATCGGTTCCCGTGCAGGCCATTCTGCTGGGACTGTTCGGCGTCCCAGAGGAAGTACCACAGGAGGTCAACCGGTGGTTTGCCCTTCGTGCCATCAACCACACGTTTACCATTTCTGTAGTCGCGAAAGGGGGAAACGGAAAGCTGATTGTTGAACTCTTCGATGGATCTGTGAATGTCAATGTGGCTGTCAGAGAGATGATGAAGCGGACGGAACGACAAACGACAGCCACGCCTGAGCAGCAGCAGCCCACAGGCTCCAGTCCTAGCAAGTCAAATCAGAGCAGTTTACCACAGGAGGGGGGGGAGGTATGCAGCAATGGAGAGTGTGTGGGAGGGCGGTCCAACGGTGAGATCAGTGACGTCTTCGTTCAGGAGGATGAAATGAATTTTGAAGCCGAACATAAACAAACTGTCGATATCATTCTGGGGAAAGGAAGGTCTCTTGTGGAGCCAGCGGTGAAACAGATGTCATTTCAAACGTGCTCTGAGGGCAGCGTGGATATCTGCGCGTACAAGAGGCCAGATGTTCCTCCAGAGCAGACACAGGAGGTCTTTGCTTCCTGCATTGTTGGACCTCTTTACTTCTGGTGTCAATACGCTGCCACAGAAGAGCTAGAAACCATCTCGACACTGGCCCAGGAAGTAGGACAGTCCCAAGGGGATTTGAGTTTCTCTACGTCTCTGAATCCTGGAAGTCCGTGTCTTGCTCTGTTTTCTGATGATAATCAGTGGTATCGAGCTCAGGTGCTGCGCAGACATGACAATGAACTGCACCTTGTTTTTATTGATTATGGAAATGAGGCCGATGTTGAGGTGAAGTACGCCAGACCTCTGCCTCGGGCTCTGCTAGAGAGGCCTCCTCAGGCCTTTCTGTGCTCTTTGGATGGATTTGAAGAGTCCCAGGGCTCGTGGGACGACGGCGTCTATGATGTTTTCTTCAATCTCCTGGTGGACAAACTGCTAAGAGTAACGGTGAACGGGTTGCTTCTTCGTCGGTGCAGGAGGCGCCTCCTTAATGTTCAGGACAACCAGGAAACAGCGATTCCTCAGTATTCAGTGCAAGTCCAGTTTGAAAAAACAAATGTAAATGATGCCATGAAGAAATACTGGACACCCGCCGCCAAAAAGCATGTTGTGCAAGAAGACTCTGTCACTGAAAATGTCCTCCAGTACAGTCAAACCGGTTCCACGGGAAATGAAAATACCCACACGTCTGAGAACCGTAACAGATCTGACACTAAAATGGAGGTCTTTGCTTCCTGTATTGTGGAGCCCTTCTTCTTCTGGTGCCAGTACGCAAACACGGGGGATTTGGATGAAATATCCAGGCTTGCTCAGGAAGCAGGACAGTCACAGCTGGACACAAAGTTCCCCAAAACTCTTGTTCCTGGAAGTCTTTGCCTGGCCCTGTTTTCCAGTAATAACCAGTGGTACCGAGCTCGGGTGATGGACAGACAGGACAATTGTTTTCACGTCGTGTTTATCGATTACGGAAACAAGGCTGACGTTGATGTCAAGAATGTAAGATCCGTGCCTGGGGGTCTGCTGGATATGGCCCCTCAGGCCTTTTTGTGCTCTTTGGGTGGATTTGATGAGTCCAAGGGCTCCTGGGACAATGGAGTTTACAGTGACTTCTACAATCTTCTGGTCAATAAGCCTCTGAAGCTCAGTGTGCTGAAAATCGGGAAGCATTCAGAGTCGGCACTTCCTCAGCATCAGGTGGAGATTGAGTGTGAGGGAGTGGACATAAATAAGATGATGAAGAAATACTGGAAGCCACTTTCCAAGCAGAGCATCCCGGTAGAAAACACAGACACGTTGACCCAAGATGCTCAAACAGATTCCAGCCAGTCACATGCTGGTGATTCCAAAGAAAAGACAAACGCAGTCAGGTACAAGCAGCCAACCTTTTCCAGGGACAAAAAGGAGAATGTCTATGCTTCCTGTATTGTTGGACCCTGTTTCTTCTGGTGCCAGTACGCTGACACAGAGAACCTGGTTCAAATCTCTCAGCTTTGTCAGGAAGCTGGACAGACACAGCCCAACACGTCCAATGAGGCTGCCGCTCCCGGGGGTCCGTGTCTTGCCCTGTTCTCCAGTGACAGTCAGTGGTATCGAGCCCAAGTGATGGCCAGGCGTGACGCCACAGTCCATGTTGTGTTCGTGGACTACGGAAACGAGGCCGACGTTGCCGTGGAGTGCGTGAGACAGCTGCCCCCAGGACTGCTGGCCACAGCCCCTCAGGCCTTTTTGTGCTGTATGAATGGATTTGACAAGTCCGACAGTTCCTGGCACGACGAAGTGTGTGAAGACTTCTACAGCCTCCTGGTTGATAAACCTCTAAGAGTGACAGTCCTCAGTACCAAAGCCCATCCGGAGATCGAGGTGCCCCAGTATATGGTGCAGGTAGAATTCAAGGATGTTATGATTGGTGGATGGCTGGATGTCAACACGCTGATGGACAGAAGAGCCAGACAGAAAGGCTGTCTCGCCGCAAAAGTCCAGCTCGGGTGAGACGGCTTAACTCAGTGTCATGTCCTGAAAACACTTTGATTAAAGCATCTTGCAATAAATGTTGCATTTTCTTGTTTAATTCTAGTGGACCACAGTGATGAAGACTGAGTCCTTTTGCATTTTAGGTTCGTTACTTTTGCAGTAATTGGGTAAATCATTTTATGGAGTTGAAATTCTGATTAATATATTTTTCTTCTTTCAGCTCTGGACCCTGAAATTCCGTCAATACTCAAACCTTGTGGGTTTGATAAGAACAATTTTACCAGCTGTCATTTTACTAAGATATTAGTATTCACCTTCCTATTGTGCCAATAAAGAGACAGTTCTTGCATGTGTATGTGTACTCTTTTTATATTACATTTATTAGTAGCTTTCTAGACACTCAAGGACAGATTACTCAGACATAATAGAGCAGATAAAACTCCTTCAAGGTAGCAGATAGAAAAAGTATAAACCAAGCAGATCATTTCCCCAAATATGGTGACTTACACCCAGACATTCCATTTACCGGTACTTGGAATACCAGAGTGTCTGTCCACCGTCTTGATATCTGTTTTGATATCAAGGCACCGTGAGAAAGATGAGTTTCTTGTTCAACCTAAAACCTAACACCTTATTTCCTCACATACTGTGACTTAGACTAGTATAATCGGAATCCGGAGCATTACCAAAACTTAATGGGATCTTCGTTGGCCCAGTATAAACATTTCTTGAAAATGTAATTACAGTTCGTTCTGAACTTTTTGACTTATTTTGCTAACAGACAAATCGTCTGCTGTCCAATAACCTCACCAAGACAGCGTAATTAGCCGAGTTGGTATTTGAAGAGGAACCGACGTTACGTTACTTTACATGGTGAAAGAGAGTTCCAGAGTTACGTTTTTTAATTGAGATATTCAGTCCGATTTATCTTTCTGTTAACCATGCAAAACGTTTATTTCCGCTGGATATTCTATTTCTGTACGGGAAATGTTCTTCAAGGAAAACCAGCTCCATCTTGTGTTGATGACGCGTTGCCGTGACAACCGCTCGCAACATGACCGAGCTGCACCAGGCAGCAGCAGCGGGCGACGTGGACGGCGTGGAGGAGATTCTGCTGCAGAAGAAATGCAACCCCAACCAGAGGGACGTCGACTGGAGCTACAAGACTGCTCTCCACTGGGCAGCAGCCAGAGGTGCGGCGACGATCTACTGCTTCATTCGCACGGTGCCCAGCGTGCAGCGCTGGAGCGTTTTTGGTCCTTTAAACAGCTACTTTTAAAAAAAAATCTGCTTAACCGCCGGGTATGGGTTAAGGCAGGGTACACCACTGGGTGAGTCGCCATTTGCGGGTTCGGTACCTTGCTCAAGGGTGTTCTGGCCCCCCCACCCCTACCGTCGGCACTGGGGGCTCGAACCACGAACCCTCCCTGGTCAGCCCAGACCCAACAGACCCAGCTGCTTTCTCACATTATTCACATTTACATAACAGCTGTAATTGCAAGTTGTTCCATGAAAAAGGCACATAATTGTGTACAAATCAGCATTTAAGAGATTTTCCTTAGAAATCTAGGGTTCGAATTAAAAATATATATTTGTATTGAATCAGAAGATGGATTAACATATTTCATGAATAGGGGGCTTCACATTAGGAACTTTCAGTTGATTTATCCCGTTTTGTCCCATAATACCTGCAGGAGACACTGAAACAGTCAGAGTCCTCATTGAACATGGAGCCCGGCCGTCTCTGAAGACCGAGCACGGCTGGACTCCGGCTCACTATGCTGCCGAGTTCGGGAAGCTGGCCGTGCTGCAGCTGCTGCACTCGCTCCACGCTCCCATAGACAAGCAGGACTGCTGTGGGGACAAACCAGTGAGAATAGCAGAGATTTATGGCCACAGAGACTGTGTGACTTTCCTCCAAAGGTTAGAAATGAAGCTCCATCATTGACCCTAATCCTCCTCTTTCATCTTCACCCACACATCATCTAAAGGAGTAAAGTACCCCGTCGGTGTGTTGCAGGGCAGAAATCGAGAGTCGGGCCTATCGTGAGATGGCTGCTGAAAAAGGAGTTTCACTGGACGACTCGGATGATGAGTGGCCAGAACTGACCAAAGACATTGAAGAAAACGCCACCTCTAAATCAACATAAGCAACACGTCTCTATGCACAACTGATTGACATCCTTGTTGCCTTTCACTGAGCAGTGTTTCTATGGTACTTGATCACATTATTACCAACAGAATCACTGCAATGAAATTTGTCCATGCATTCCTGCAGCCCTTAATTCACTGGAAACATAATTGGTGTCCAGTGACACAATGGAACAATGACTTGATTAAAGAAAAAAAAACATTTTGGAAGTTTAACCAGAATTGACTGATGTCTTTTAAAACCAGTTTAAGTTAACAGTCAGTTAAATAAAGAATGAAATGAAATATCTAAAAAAGGTTTAATCATTGAAAAAGGTCAAACCTATACAAATTAAATACTATGACAAACCTTTACACAGCTGTAATTGTTAGTCAAAATTTACATCAATAAAGCACCTACGAACGTGGACATTTCACATGAGGTCGAGTTCAATCATTCCAGTCTTACAAAAAATACAAAAGACAAGCACTAACTTTCCTTCAAAAAGGAACAATAAAAACCCAACATCATTGATTATAAACCAATTGTAACAAAATCAAAGACATAAGTGCATCAGGATGCGTCATCCTTTTTCCAGACAGTCGGGGAACATCACACAGACGTCTCGCGCTCCACAAAAGTTGTGTGGGTCTCAGGAAGGAAGCCTTCTTTCTCACCGTCCTCTGCTGCAAAGGTCGGGCCTTTACCGTCTTTGTGTTGTGTCGGCTGCCTCACTGGGGACTACAAGATTATTACAGTAATTATGAAAACATACAGCTGAAATAGACAAAGAGACTGGTCATTCTTTACCAAACACAGCCGTGTACTAATCAATAAACTGACATGCAGCAATATTAATGTCAGTCGTGCCCCATCCTGCCAGCATAGCTAATTATCTGCTTCATTCCTTAAGTCATAAAGTCACATTCTTTGATTAAAAGTAATCTTATTTACCGTCTGTCCCAGAGGGTTCATGCAGCAGAGCTTCTTTTTGAGGCGCTTAGGTAGAAAAGAAAGCATATTCTCCAACAAGGGATAGATTGTGCCTGGCATTACATCCTCCTCTTTCATAGGTCCTTGAAAGAATTGTTAAGTCAAACTGATTAGAAAGAAAGTGTTGAAAATGAAGACCATGTTCTTATATAGGACATCGTATACCTGTGAGAAAGCTCACAATCAGGCCGACGGTGATGACGGAAAAGCAGCTGAATGCACTGTACCACATGTAGGACAGTGAATACATTCTCTTCAGTGCAGAAGGTCGACTATGGAGCAAAGACAAAAGGAGTGATTTCTGGACCCACAGCAGCAGAAGTGTGTAACTGTGGCTGATACCTCTTAGTGACATTACTGAACGCAGCCTGAAGGGTGGCAGTGGTGGCGGCGGCGGCGGTGGCATTGACTGGCAGGATGGGTATGCAGCCAGACGGGAGCAGAGAGGTGCTGGAGGTTTTTGTGATGATGCTACCGATCCCGATCCAAAAGGTCAGAACCAGACCAGCCCCCCAACCCACCAATGCTCCCTGGTAAACAAAAAGAATATCGATGGCTGGCAAAGACATATTTAAACATTCAATCACGCTTAGTAAAGGAAGACAGGAAACACTAACAAACTTACATTGTGAATAATTGTATGCTGAATAAAAAGTTAGCTTACGGTGGAGTTGGCACACGGGAAGAACATCCCCAGACAAAACAGTCCGAGAACTGGTCCACCAACAATTCCAAATATTTTCAAAGCCACCTGAGGATCAGTCATATTGGTTACATGCTACAGTCTAAGACTCAATTGAGCCAACTTACTTATTTACCAGCAGAACCGAGTCCCCCATCAGGTGGGTAAGGTAGGCCATGGCCAGACATAGGATCCCGTAGGACATGGCTTAGAGAGGAGACACACATGGCAATGTCAAAACAACATCCAGAGTCCTGAATTTAAAGCTTTAGAGAGTTCACCTAAAGCTTTGGACAGCAGGGTTGCTCTGGACTCCGTCATGCTGGGGAAATGTGGCTTGATGAGATCTTCCATCGTCACGGTGGCCAGTGAGTTGAAAGCTGAGGAGATGGTGCTGCAGCAAAACAACCCAGGAGAAAACAACAGTCAATACAATCGGCATCAACAATGAAACACAAACCTTAGTTCCCATCTGCCAACACATCAGTTACTCTTTAAAGATAAAAACACACACAAGAAAAACACACCGTAAACATGATTTTTGCTCCTTTTGTGAAGGGAAAATGAAAAAAAGGTGCACGCAGACAGAACATCGGAGAGGAAAGTCATTTACCTGAGAGCTGCACTGAATAAACACGCGATGAACAGTCCAGGTAGTCCAGGAAGCTCTTGTAGCATATCCATAACAAAGTATATCACCATCTGTGGGGAACATCAAGAGTTCCTGAAGCATTTGCTAACAATACGATTCCAATTCAGTCAGATCCAGAGCTGTGGGGACCCGGACCATAATGGAAAACTAGTAAAAACCTGCACCGGTTTCACTGTGCTTTACTGTGCATCAGTCTGGGTCGTCTTTGTTCAGTAAAGTAGTACTTTCAATAGAAACAATGTCCGGTTTTGGGATATTTTCAGCACGTTCACCGTTTGAAAAGTTGTCCACTGATGTGCCTTCTATCAAAAAGACTTGTCCCCCTCCTGTGGAGCACCAGTGACGGAAACACTGGGTAAAGCGGTCGTAGATTAGCTCTGTTAGTCCTGGCAAATACATAGAGCAGTTGAGCTCCATCAAATTTACATTGTCTGTCCAGTCTTGGCAGTGAAACGTTTTGGAACCCTTGTTATATCATTGATACACAGGAGGAGCCCAGCGCAGACACTCACAGCATCCCTCTTGAAGGTGCCCAGCTTATGGGAGTGATCCTCTCCGCAGTAGCATGCAAACATGACTAGGCCCATCACACAGCTCAGAGCAAGAGTCAGCTGCAGGGAGGGAAACACCATGAAGCAAGACCTGCAGAAGGGTAACAAGTCACTGTTACCTTACCTGACCAAGCCAGTCACCATCATTTCTGAGGTCATGTTTCTATGAATTGATGATTAGGAGTCAAGGTTATGATATAATTTACCCCAAAAGTGTTGAGATGCAACTGCTCATAGAACAGATTAGTAAAAAAAAACAAACCCAGATATATATTAACTTTATTTTTTGTCTCTGTGTAATGAAGTGATTTTTCCATTTCAAACACGTAAGACGGGTCAATGAAAATAATAATCCGGCCTGAATGCAACAAAAATCCAAGTTGTTTTAAGAAAGTCAGGAGAGTGTAACCCTACTCACCTAACCGCCTCTTTCTCTGTGCGTGAGCTGAGATATCTTTGGACCTGAGCCTGGTTCACTCCATACAGGGAGAGCATGAGGAAGATCCCGCCGACCCCCAGAGTCCAGAAGGTGTGTCTCTCTGTAGGATCGGGGTTTAAGCTGAACACAGTAGAGAGCACATAACTGTTAAAGCAAATGTGTCCTGATAAGCCTAAACTTAATCTTAACCCTTCAACATTGTTTCTAAATTTACCGCAACTTGTTGAAAACTCCCAATAAAAGAAATGTGTCCCTCTATTTTCTACCTAAGGAGCAGCAACCAAACTCCACTGCAGACTTACTCGAGGGAGGCGATGCGGTTTCCTTCCAAGGCTTTTCTCCAGACTTCGGAGACTCCTCCAGCCTGGTGAACTCCCACCACCACGACAGCCAGCTGCCCTGCGAACATCACAAGCATCTGAAACACATCTGTCCAGATGACCGCTTTCAACCCGCCCTGTAGGAAACAGAGAAAACATAGAGCAAGATATGTCAGCAACAATAATTAGGCTCTATTAAATGTTTACTACAGATAAACAAAGTCAAATTAGTTACATCGAAAAAACCTTCAGAAACTCACTAGCGTTGTGTATAAAGTGCAAACTAGTCCAGTGGCCAGCACTGCACCCCACAGTTCAAATCCTGTTACTGGGATGAAAAAAGTGTCACATATCGATGTAAAACATCCCAGTCACTGGAAAATGTGGCTACATTTCTCACCTGCATTTAGAGCAAAGGCAGGAGTATAAACACAAACTCCCATATAGACAACCTGTGAAAGAGGAAATTATAGTCAGAGACCTCGTAAAGGTGTAATAACCATGGTGCTGCTCTGTCCTTATTAATGACCCATGCTATTTATCAGACTACGGTAGAACAGTGAACATGCCATTTTCATGTATGAACCTGGGGAGGAGAGAAAAAGTTTGCAAAGCTTTGGGGGACATATAATTAAATGATCATGGTGGAACCATGTGACAGACACTGGAAAAATAAATGCTTCTCCCCGTAATCCAACGTTGTCGCAAATACTATTAAATGGAAGATTTTCCCCTTTTCCATTATATTATATATATATATATATATATATATATATATATATTATAATTTTGATCCTCTGGCAATATTATAGAGCCAACATTTTTGACTTAAAAAGCACTTCTGGTCCTTGTCCATGACTAAAATATGCAGTGCAACTGACCAAAATCTAAACATAACGGACCCCTCATAAGGAATTATGCTTATTATTTGGACAGTAAATCGTTTGATTTATGCTTTTCTGTTTTAACATTGTCACCCACCATCTGGAAAATGAAAGTCAAAGTTCCACAGATGCGAACTGCTCTGCTGAAGCGTAGCTCGAGATACTGTGGAATAAAGCAGCAGGTGTTGGTCAAGGATAACAAACACTAACGGATTCAAATAAAATGGCCGCTACATACCTGATAGGCACTTGAGAGTCGCAGTCGGTACAACAACGGAACGAAAATATAAGCTGGAATGAGGAGGCCCAGAATGTAAGCAAATCCCATGAACCAATACTGAGTCCCATTAGTGTAGATTTCTGCTGGCACGCCTATGATGGCCACAGCAGACTGGAATGAGGCGATGAGGGACAGCGAAACAGGAATACATCCCATGCTCCTGTCTGCCATCAAGAACTCCTGTGTAGTCCGCTGGCGCCCACCCGTCAGGGCGTGGAACACGCCTATGCCCGCCGAGGCAGCCAGCAAGCCCGCAAATATCACATAGTCCACAGTTGTGAAGTGTTTCTGGTCAAACGGGTCCATCTTGAAGAAAGAGGAAGAATTGTTTTTCTCTTTGGTGAAACAGTCAGATAGAAGGAAAACATCTTTGCTCACACCCCTCAGTCCTGGGAGTCTGCCGACCTTGTGTGCAGCAGAAATGCAACCCAAGATAAACTAACCAAGGTCAAACACCCTCTGTGTCAACTTTACCCCACTTGCGCTAATCCAAAAATACTGACATTACCAGTTTGGGAACTCTTCCTGCAGACGACCTCTGCTGAGCAGCAAAACAACCCCCCGGTGCACGGAGGCTAAAGCTGCCAAAACGTGTTGCTGGTTGAACCAATACGGTCATCATATCTGGACAGGATCAAGCTCTTTCTATTAAACAAATTTTACTTAAATATTTTCCATTTTAATTTTCTGTCCCTTGTTTAATCTATATCTAAATAAGTTACAATTTACTTGGCTAGCTATGTGCATCAATATGAACGTGTTGGGGTTTACACATATTACTTACACACTGTACACCAAAATTTAAAGTGTAGGATTGAACACATTAATCATTAACTATTACGCAATTTGTAACATTTCATATGTACTAATATTTTTCAAAGTTGTATAAGAATGTACTTCTGCAAGAACTTTAGGTAAGTTAGTTTGCCTGTTGCTCCCCAACAAGCCAATTGAGTGCCCTTTGTGCAGCCATGTTGTGCAGTCTGCACAATGCATGCTCGCAGCCCCTCCCATACCCACTGGCTGTGAGCTGCCCCCCCCCACACACACCCACACACACACACACAGGTTCGTGATCAGAACCACCCGTTTTCAAACGACTATTTGGACCGCTTAACGTCCGATAACCGTCCGAGGTTGGGGGTCGTTCGAACCGCAAGACTTTGAAGTCCATCCGTGTCGGGTTTCGTAATTCTAGCTTACCTGGTCAGGGAGAACGACGAGTTAAACGCGCAGCTTTTGTCGGTTCCGGACCGTTTCCCCCGCTCTGCTCTGCTCTGAGTTAATTGGAGATTTGAGCGGACCAGTCGGCGCTGTAGCTCGTTTTACGAGGCGCTGGTTAATATAACGTCTGTGAGTTAGTCAAGGCTTGTGGCTACAAGTTTTTTTTTAATCAGCTTCCGGGACAGAATTATTTGTTTGGGAGATTTTCCATCTGAATGCTTGTGCGTCTCCGCTCTGGGTCACGTGGTCTCCCGCTGAAACAACAGGACGTTTCCAGGCAGGGGGGCATTTCTTGACACAGGGCTTTCATAAGTTGTATAATGACCCAGAACCTTTGTGGCCACGTTTTAAAGTTTGAAGGTCTTTCTAGGTGAATGTCTGCCGGAGCTACGGGCCCTCAAACTGGGGGTTAAATTCCATGACCTTTCCAGGCCGCTCCTATTAGTTACAATGGGATTTTAAGGCCTTGGAAGCAATTATATGTTTCCCCCCACCCCACCCTCCGGACTAATTATAAGAGAAGTCAGAGCCACCGACTCCCATAATTTAACCAGGTTCTGGGAAATATTGGTGTCTCTAAGCCAGTGCTTCTCAATTATTTTCTGTTACGCCCCCCCCTAGGAAGAAGAAAACATTTTGCGCCCCCCGCCGTGACTATAATTAGTATCATTTGTCTATGAAATTGTTATAAGTACACCTCTGCATAACATTTTATCCTTATTAATATTAAAGAAAACAAAAAAAGAAAGAAATATAGACCAAAGCGGGATGATTGTTGCCAATATTCGGCACGTTTTTGCCGAAAAAACTCAAGCGGCTGATCAGCGTGACTGGGGGGTAATGTCTTTAAGTGAGGGTTAGGGTTAACCAGGGTTAGGGTTAACCAGGGTTAGTGTTATCAGCGTGACTGGGGTGTAATGTCTTTAAGTGACGCCTTCATTTATTTGGCTTCATGCTGTCCTGCCAACATTTTTAGACACAGTAAACACACCGGTCTTTCCTCGTCTCCCACCGTAGTCGCAGTGAAGCCAAGCGCTATAAATGCTTCGTCATATTTCCTCGTCTTAGCTTTCGGGAGACTTTCGTATGTCTCGTTATCTCCGTCTCTCTCCGCCTTTCTTTTCATCACTGTTAAGTATTTTTTCATGCTGTCTCTTGGTGGTTTGTTCACTCCACTTCCTATCTCTTGCTCTGTGGTGTGTGCGCGCGGGATGTGCAATTACACTTTATTCTAGTACGGCAAAAAAAAAAAAAAAAAAACATGTTCTCCAGGGTCACACGCGCCCCCCCCCCACCCCACCCCACTATTTGAGAAGCGCTGCTCTAAGCCAAAGCATATAGGAGGAGATATGCGCTAAAGAAACTCTTGACAGAATATATATATTATATTTTAAAAAAGCCACTTCCTGTTAGGTGTAAGAATGGAGGAATTGGAGGGGTTTTATTTGGGGGGGGGGGGGGGGGGTTCTAGGGCACCGTTGCATTTACAGAATAAAATCCGCGGCGCACGTTTCGGTGTTTGGTTCATGACGGTTCCCGAATGATTTCACTTTTTGTGCTGGTGCTCGTAGGATAGTAACGGGTGCTCCTAGGAAGAACACCCAATTAAATTGTAAAACGTAAACCAGCCTCACCTTCACTCATTGCATCATCAAATCCGCATAGGGCTCGCTGCCAAAAGCGCCATTTATGAGATCTACGGTGATCAAATACAACTTTTCCTGATACCAGTATGACCTGAAATCCACAGTAAACCAGTTTACCTTAATAGTTATGCCAGTCAAGGATATTAGAGTGACACTCTGGGTCCTTGCCAAAGCAACAGTCTTCCCGATGGCTCCACGTGATCACCGCATTGCGAGCTCGTGTTGTGTTTTGATTTACTTCCGGGGTTGGAGCTGGGGGCGGGACTATAATTGATGACGCGAAGCCGCCAAACTCAAATTTCCTTAATTTGTTACGAACTGTTTTAAAGTCATTTCTGTTCCATTTAACACAGAAAGAGAAGGTGTGGACTACTTAAGTATGGAGGAATCGTCGATGATAGGTAGCTCATAACGTACAAAGTCACTTTCGCCACTTAGCTTTGCTGCTGGTTGCTAAACTAGCCTGTAAAGGTTTACTGTCTGTTAGCAAACACAACTACAATGAGTGGGATGCTCTTCACTTCTACTTGATAATTATTGCTCTTCTTCAGGTGTTTTGGGGCATCTCAGCGTTCTGGAAGATCAAGCAAGAAAGCGTAAAACTCCGCAGCAAGGCCGGTTGAAGGAGCTAAAGGATAAAGTCGAAGCGCTGAAGATCCAAAGAGACCGGCTGGTGGCAGAAATAGAAATACACAAGGTATTGCAACGACGATCTAGTTCAGCTTTAAAATGGTTAAGTAGCTATACAGCCGTCCTTGGCTAATTAAAAGGAGTACAGTACTGGTAACTATAAAAAGGGAAGATCATTGCTAATATACAGTATGATTAGCTTCAGGTTGCCTCATAGAAAAAGGTGTAACTTTCAGGCTGACTGCAGCCTTGTGTCAGGTACAGAAGTTAAAGTAACTCACCAGACATCGATTTCACCACTAGCTGTTTATTAGGGTCTCCTTGTGCAACGTTGTGGCTGCACTACTTTTTAAAATGCGTATATTGGTGATGACTGAAACTTTCTGCCACAGAAACTTCAGAAACTAAGGTCATCTATGGACCAAGAGAGTACACAAGAAGCTAAGGAGACAGTGGAAGAAATGGGCGAAGACCCAGATTCACAAGTATTACAGCAGATGGCCAAATATTCACAGCTCAAAGACCTTCTGTATGCTCACCACATCACTGGTACGAACAAGATTTTTTTTTATATTGTGAAATTACACTTTTGTGTAAACATAAAAGACTGACTTTTTTGTTTTGTGCTGATGTCATTAGGTGGTTACAACCTCGTGAAGACTCGCCAAGGCAAAGGAGTTTGTATTTCTTTGGCAACTGCCTACAACGGCGTGTTCTTCGAAACGTATAACCTGGAGTTAAATCTGAGGCCAATAATAAAGATCAGCCGTCATAACATTCCGCCATTCATTCCCTTGAAAAGACTGGAAGAAGACAGCAACTTTCAGACAGACTTGATGGTTTTTCTAGACACCCTGAGCCAACATCTCAATGCTTACGTTGGTCGCAAGGAGCAGCTGAGACTCGTAAAGGTGCCAGTCTTGGTTTTGTTTTGTAACTGGCATTATGTCCAACAGATAATATCGCCATGACAGATGAATCTAAATCCCTCTTCTTCTTTACAGGTACACCATCAATCTGTGGAGGTGATGGAGAGTAACGCTTTGTGTTCCATACTGGTGCTGATGTTCACTATTCCAAGAGTAAAGATGACTGTTCTCTGCATGCTGGACTACTCTGACCACACCAGTTGTTTTCCCAAAAGAGTCAGTCTTGAATCTGAAGGTAGGAATGGGTTCAAGTTGTAAAAATGAATTGAATAGTAAACATTAAATAGAACACAATTAATAAGGACATAAAATACACAAAGACATAAAAAAGACACATTTTCTAGTTTGATTCCTTTTTAACTTAGGGGAAGGACCGGGAGTGTGCCTGTGTATTTTACACCAATACTTCATTTTATTTCAAGTGCAATAGAGGAACATGAATAACTGTACATCACAAGTTTTATATTCATGCATTAAATGAGCTAGTTTGTTTTACCTGCAGTCATGGTTTAAATTTTGTTGTTTATTTACTTGTAGACATGAGTCTCCCAGAATCTGAGGAGTGGAAGAAAAACTGCAGACTTCTCATGGAGACTCCTGTGCATCAAGCTTTGTCAGCCATGAGGAGGATGGGCTCTATTGTATGATTTAACAAAACACCGTTCCTGTAACAATTTCCTCATATGTTAAATGCCCAGGTATTAAAATGAAAGGTTAACCATCACATTCCTATCCAGAGATTCGGTGCGGACGTTACATTTATCTTTGAGCATCTCTATAAATCCCGTCACCTTCTTCTGTAACATTTTCCTCTGGAGCTCTCTTATCCTCTCCAGTTCTTCTTGGGCTTCCCTCTGTTGCCTGGCCAGCTCTTTTTCTGATATTGAGTCAATATTTGCTATATTTTTCATCTGCAGTAGGGACAAACTGCTCTGTATGTAGCCTCTGCGTCTCACTGGGCTGGCCGGCGTGCCCAGTGGTGGCAGCGGCGCAGATATAGAACGGCCCCGCTCCACCTGTTTAGATCCTTCGGTTCGACGCTTGCTGGAGAAGAATCTCCTGCCTTCGCTTGTTTGACTAGCTCTAAAGTGCATCTCTACTCTTTGCTGTTCTCCGATTTCCTTCATGGCGATGTTAACTGTCGCTTTGGGCTCACAGATTTTGACCGACGTGACTCTTCTGTGTTCTCTCATTAGCCAGTCTCGTCTTTGCTGGAGCATCTTGTGGGTGTACCTGTACTGTTTCTCCAGCGTGTTTAGTTTCTGCTGCAGATTTCTGTCCTCCTTCTGGTTCAGCACTCTCAGATTCCTCTGCAGTATGTCAACACTGCTCACATTTTGATCCATTAAGTCTGGGGGAAAAAAGAGTTGTCTTTGTTATTTTAATTTCTTTTTTGAGGTCTCCAGCTTGAAAGAGAATTGTTGTTTGCCCTACCTGATGTGTGTGGCGTGTCTGCCAGGGAGCTGTGGCAAACAGGTATGCTGGCTGCTATGGTCATCTCGGTGGAGGTAATACGATAGCCTATTATATTTAAAGTGTAGTGGTTGGAATTGCGTGACACTGTACCGTTGCTTTTCTGATTTTACAAGATCAGATTACCATATGGTCAGACCTGTTGCTGCTCTGAGGCCATCAGTACGCACTGTCTGATGATTATAAGCATAATATAATGATTATAAACCTTTCCGCATTTATTTGTTTGTATTGATTAATGATCACATAAGACTTTATTTGGAACCAGTGGGTGGGTCCAGTTAAACACTTACCTCATCAGTATCGGCCTTCTCCTTTCCTCTGCTTTAAAAACTCAACTTCCCGAAAATGAATGAGTCGTCTCAGAGCAGATGAGCTGTTGACATCGCTTCCTGCTGATTTCGCCTCTAAGGTAGCCAAAAGATTGATCTATAAATGTCTTTAGCTGTGTAGATGTTCCAAAGAAATATGATAAATACAATATTACTGTCAGGTTTAACCATTTTCATCAGAAATTTCATTTATTGTAAGCCTGTTAGAGACACTTGTTTCTTTGCTGAACTTCCCAAATTGCTACATCTTTCTTTTACATCTTTTTTCTTCCTTTTGCAATCAACTGTGCTTCCACTAAAGCCAGTTTTTCTTTTGTGACAATTGTGGGGAGAAAAGGTCCCATAATCTGCCCTAGATTCTAGATTCTATTAATGCATAATTAACCTGGCTACTCATTTAATGTTGCATTTATGAATTTTTAGAAGCACGATGTATCCTGTGAGAAGAATAAACTATTTTGTTCCGGTGATAAATTGTGTTTTGGTGTGATATTATAACCTGGAATAAGTAGCTTCCTTGATCCTAATCCTGTTGACTCACAGTTGAAACTGCTGTAACTCTTAAATGCATCACATCCTGCAAACTGGGAGATTTCACCTGGGAAACACCAGCGTGACCGTAAGTGTTTCAAACAGCGCAAAATCAAACTTCAGCTTCCTCTTAGCTCATTTGCGCCCTGGTTTCTCATTTATTTATGGATTTTTTTTACTTGTAGGCCTGGTGCAAGTGTTACTCTAGAATTGCGATGATGCAGGCAGTGTGTGTGGACAATCCAGGGGGACCAGAGAATCTGCAGTTAAAAAGTGTGCCCAGACCTCAGCCTAAAGTGGGTGAAGTCCTGGTTAAAGTTCATGCAACTGCCCTCAACAGAGCTGATTTATTACAGGTACTGAAGTATTTAGAATTTTCTTTACAGATAATTTAATTTGTTGATATTTATCATTTTTTCTAATGTCTGGAAATAGGAACAGCTCAACAAAATTCCCATCAATATAGCAGATAAATAATTTATCTCCAAATTTAAAGACTGCTAACTGACTCATCTCATCATTTTGTGGTGATGTTTTTCTGTTTTCCACAGAGGCGAGGACTGTACCCACCCCCTCCAGGAGAGAGCGACATCATCGGCCTGGAGGTGGCAGGCACTGTGGCCGCTCTGGGCCCAGGGGTGAAAAGTGGCTGGAAGCCAGATGACAGGGTCATGGCATTGCTCTGTGGGGGAGGATACGCAGAATATGTCGCAGTGTCCCAGGAGCTTCTCATGCCAGTTCCCCCAAATCTGACACTCTGCCAGGCTGCTGCCATTCCTGAGGTCTGGCTCACAGCCTTTCAACTGCTGGCTTTTATAGGTACTGAAACAACCATACAGCTTTGAGAAGTTTTACAGAACTCGTGTGTGTGTGTGTGTGTGTTTCTGTGTGTGTCTGTGTTCGTTCTATGTCAATGGTTTTAATCGTCAACACAATTTTGGCAACAGTAATGTTGTAGCACTTTTTCCCAGTCAAAAGTCAGCAGGGAAGTTGAAATTTAAAATGGCGTAAATGTAACATTTAGAATAGAATTAAAAAATGGTAAACTCACATCAGTTTACAGATAAACAGATGTGAGTTTCCCATTTTCTATTATTGTCAGCAAGGACTGTAGATTCTGTGTCTTGTTACCATCTGTGCTACAGCTCAGGTGCAGGAAGGTGAAGTAGTGCTGGCTCATGCTGGAGCCAGCGGGGTTGGAACAGCTGCCGTTCAGCTGGTTCGCCTGTTTGGTGCGGTGCCCATCGTCACCGCAGGGAGTCCAGAAAAGCTGAAGATGGCCGAGAATCTGGGAGCAGCGGCTGGATTCAACTACAAAGAGGAAAGCTTTGCACCAAAAGTTGATGATTTCACTGGAGGTAAATTAGGTAGAATGTCACAGTGTGGCAGAGCTATTTAAGACTTTTCTACTTTTAATACACAATTCAGATTTGAGTTTGTTTGAGCAGTTGCAATTTCACAGGTAAGGGAGTGAACATTATCCTTGACTCCATTGGAGGGCACATCTGGGAGGAAAATGTCAGGTGTTTGGCCACTGATGGTCGGTGGGTGCTGTATGGCACCATGGGAGGCAGAGCAGTACAGGGAGATCTGCTGGGCAAACTGCTGTCAAAGCGAGGTCACCTGCTCAGCAGCCTCCTGCGCTCCCGCAGCCTTCAGGTGGGATGAAATGCCCCCCCTCATCTCTTCTTTACGTTTGTGTTTGGAGCTGTGCCTGATGGGTGCCCCTTTTACTCTCACAGTACAAAGCAGACCTGGTGAAAGCATTCTCGCAGAGAGTCCTACCACATTTCTCAGGGTTTCTGAAACCAGTGATTGACAGCACATTCAACCTGGAGAACATTGCAGAGGCTCACAGACATATGGAAGCCAATAGGAACATGGGAAAGATCATCATTAATTTGATTTCTGAGAATCAGAAATTTTAATGATAATATTTTTTAATGAAGATTTTAATCAAGGGTAATTAATTGTGTTATGCTTCCTTCAGCTGTTCTTTTTTGCAAATTATCCAGTTAGAACCCTTAGCACCTTGTATTTTACTGCAGGCCAACACTAATCGTGATGTGAAGAATGAAAATCAGTTCCCAGTATACAATGTACCAACCTTCTTTCTAATAAACTTTTTATTTTTTATTATTATACATGGGCAATTTGTAATTCACTGTACCAATAAATTAAAACAAAACCCGTTTTAATCTTATTTCTTTGCACTTCTTGAACTGTTAGTTTAGCTTTGTTTCTTTCCTTCAGTTGCGTTTTCCTGCGGTCTGCGTGTTTGCAGCGCAGCCAACCCCGCGCGAAGTTTCCCGATGACGTAGCCGGTCTACTTCCCGTTTAAGAATCCTTGATTCTCTCGCGCTGCGGCTTCTCTGGTGGTTCCGGCTCTTTAGGTGACAACTTTTTAAAAAGAGGAAAACTTTTGCCACCTTCAATTAACGGAACAGGCGTTAAAAGCATCTGTGGAAACACCGTGGACTCTATGATTCGGCCAAAAACAACCGTATTTGTTTAGTGCGTACCGATTTTTGTGTTATATGAAAATCTAGACATGCTAAAATTAGCTTATAGTGTAGCGTGAATCACTTAGAAGTTTTCTTTTATGAAGTCTTTTTGTAAATCCATCAGTGTTCGGTAACCTTAGACGTATGCTTGAAAGTGAATTTAGAAGTATGGATTAATGAACTTTGGCGGGCTGGCTGCATTTAAGTTTAGGTGTGAGGCTTGTAACCGGAAGTATGTGTGTTATTTACCTGACAGTTGCCGAGTAGTGAAACATGGAAGACCCAAACAGACCTCAGCGTAAGTTGTCCACAGCGGGAGACAGCTTGTACAAAGTCCTGGGCCTGGAGAAAGGAGCATCTGCCGATGACATTAAAAAAGCATACAGGTGAGGCGTCTAGTAAAAAACAATGGATTGCATGTGGTACATTAGGGCCCTCTTAATTAGTTGTTGAATGGTTTAAAGTCCAACCTATTAAATGTAGTTTGGTTATCAGGGTTCTGTCACTCTCTGACCTGGGTCTCAACTGTTCCTGTGAGTGTTCTGCTCCACCCAGCTGGTTTCCCTCCAACTGCTTTTCCTTTTGAAATCTGTAATGGTTCAGATATAAATCCTAGCTGACTGTGATATAGGGATACATAATAATGTCTTATGTACCCAAATAATGTCATGTCAGTTTTCTATTGAAATCCATGGATCACTCACCAATGAGTCAAACCAAATCATAATACAATTGTGTTTTTAGCAGAAGGTTTGCTTTTGGTGTGTGTGTGTCTCTTTCAGTCTCAGTGCAGGCCACTTTATAACCGCTAATATACTTGTCTTCAGAAAATTGGCTTTGAGACATCACCCTGACAAGAATCCAGACAATCCAGAAGCTGCTGAAAAATTTAAAGAGATCAACAATGCCAACTCTATTCTCACTGACGAGAACAAACGGAAGATTTATGATGAATATGGATCCATGGGCCTCTATGCTGCAGAGCAGTTTGGGGAAGAGGGGGTCAAATATTATTTCCTCATGTCCAAGTGCTGGTTCAAGGTAGGTGGCATGTGGTTTGAAAGGCCTACAGGTGCAACAACTATGGAAGACAGTTCAATTAAAGTTGTTTAAAATCTATGCATTGTGTCTTCCCTTCCTCCCTGGTCAGGCTCTCCTGGTGTGCTGCAGCATTTTCACGTGCTGCTGCTGTTTCTGTTGCTGCTGCTTTTGCTGCGGGAAGTGCAAAGGTTCGGAAGAGGAGGACTTCGTCTATATTGACCCTGAGGACCTTGAGGCAGAAATCAGAGAAGAAGAAGGAGGTATGTAACTCAGACACTCAAGCGTCCATAAAACGTCTTGTCTCATCATTTAGTTATGTCAGGTGCTGGAATGTGTCAAACTGAAACTAGAAGCAGTGTGTACTTTTTCTTTACACATCGTCTGGGCGCCTCCTGAATTGGACAATTTTGTTGTCTTTGAGTTTGACTGATGGATTTCAATTTGTTCCATGGGCCAATCCTGGATGAGCAGCCGCAGCGCAGCCTCATTCCCGTTAGCATGCTGACTGCAGAGTCCTCTGGCATCACCTGAGATTTGTCGCCAGATGAATGTTAAACATGAGGAGAAAGCAATGTGGCTCCTGCGCCATTGTGACAGTAACCTAAGAGAGTGTGGGATTCCTCAGTGTTAAATTCTGTTTCACAGCACAGGACCATGTAGTAAGTAATCAGCCCACCCGTAGTGAAGCTACAGTCATAGTTGTGGCCCCATCAGGTGAAGCTGTCATCTCTACAGGTAACGTTTGAGTCTCTAGACTCAGCTGTTCCTGCTTTGTCCCGCTTGGCTAATCTGGCTGATCCTGAACCACTATGGAAGGTGGTCTTGGTTGCTTCTGTGCATGGATGGGCATCATGCAATCTGCTTGTATGTTTTAAGTTTAATGCACATATTTCCAGATGAAATTGGCAACAACCCAAAGACTTAAAAAAAATAAAAAAATCACAGTTGCACAATCAGATTTTAAGCTTGTAAGGTAATTACAGTTTAATGAAAATGCCCATCCCTCCTCCTAACCCAGCAGGCTGATGCTAATACTGCTCATGTTTGTGGCGTTAATAACCAGCAAATTAACATCATTTCTAACTCTGCTTTTTTAATTCAATTTTAAATTAAAACCATTTTACCATAATGATCTCTCAAAAATGCTGAGACTGAACATCATTTAAGGGGATTCTATTCTTACTCAGTAACATTTCTAATATTAACAACGCCAGCTCATTTCCTGCTGTAAGTAACAGTCACTCCCAGTTTGCAGAACCAGTTAGTGGAACTGGAACTGACAAAGTGATTTACAGCTCAAACTAAATGAATTTCAGCCTCTTTAGGGAGACTTGGTGTCAGTTGTAGAAGGTTAAGTGGAGCCATTGTTCCTCTTTGCTCAGTTTAAAGGGAACATTTGTGATTTTTTTTTTTTAAATACTCGTATATGTCTTTAAATATTTGTTTTCATGCCCGCAGATGAAAACAGACCAATTGTCATTCAGCCTCAAGCATCCAATGGCACCTTCGGACCCTGATCCGTGACTGAGGCACTCAGAAGGGCTCGGTCAAAGCAGCACTGGGATGGGTAAAATGAGCCTGATGATTTGTTTAGACTGTCTGTGTGGCTCCTCCCTGCACTTCTAAACAAGACAAACACCAACCTGAATATGCACATAGATTCTCTGTGCCAGTGAGTTATTTGAACTAATACCAATTCTATTGTCCCAGTACAGTACCTGTATTTCTGCAGCATGTAAAAAGCCACACAGAGCAATGTTTTGGAAGAGTCCTTTTTATCCTGCACTTTAATATCACAAGAATTCATTTATAAAATGTCAAAGTTGCCAACGACGGACATTTTGCAACAAGTTGGATAAAAACAACAGGATTAATTTATCACTTTAAAATTCCTCCAACGTTTTATTATTGATTTTGTTTTCGTCCTTTAAATGTTTTCGAAAATTGACAATATACAAAATGCCCCATTCTGTCTGATAATTGATGCCTACTTTTAACCCGAGAGTTGATTCTAAGCCTGAACGGTGTGTTTCCTTTGGAGTTTAATTAACAGAGCTCAGGGACAAACTGACACTTGTTAATTTTCTGAAGATACAAACTGTCTTCACATATAAATATGTAAAATTGTAACTGGAAACCTGTGTAATTTCTTGCCTTTTCATTGCTATGGAGCTGCGTTAGCATTAAAAACAGCCAAACCTGCACAGGCGTGAGGCTGTATAAACTCCACCACAGCTTAACTCTTGTTTCCAGTGTTGCAAAAACGGTGTGTTTGTGACAGGCTAAGCCTGATTAGCATCCTCTGTGGAAAATCTTTTACAAACACATGCACCTAGTTTTGTTTTCAAAGGGACTAATGTATGAATGTAACGGCAAAACTTCTCTTTGTCACGTTTTCTAGTTTCCGTGACCTGGTTACATAGTCGTAACCACGACGATCGCTCAGCAATGTGATCAGATTGTTATGTATATTAAGAGATAATCTTCTGATTATAACAGGAATATTTTAAGACAATGCCTTAAATTGTGCCATTGTATTTTTTAAAATAAAACTTGTGTTATTTCTTTTTTTTTTGTTCACAAGTCTCAGTTTTCTTATTTTTCCCAGGACAATAACATGTATAGCTGTAAGAGATGTTCAGTTAATTCCAGATCTGTCAATTTTGTTTATTTTTAGTGTAAAAAAATTCACGCAAGTGCTCGACTGTTCCTTCAGGTTCCAACATAATCTAAAACATCTTAAGATCATTTCCATGTTGGCAGATTTGTTTACTTCTGTAAATTGTGATTTTGGTTCAATAAAGTTGAGCGATACTGGAAACCATGGTGTTTTGGTACCTTGACTCCTCAGCCCAGCAGCCTCATTGGTTCCTGTTGGCTCCACCTCTGTCAGATAAGACTGAGCAGCTGACAAAGTTCTCTTAGCTAAACTAACGTTGGCCCCTGAAGTGGCTTTACCGGGGACATGGAGCTGTCAGAGAAGCAACAGCTGATCGAAAATCACCACCAGCCTCTCGGATGGTACATTTTGAATTCCGTTGTGTGTGTTTCTTATTTCATGGCAGCAAAACCAGCTGTTCTGTTTTTCAGGACCAGATCACCCCAGGAGACGTGCTCCGATTCTGCTTCGCAGCTGAGCGAAGGGGCCTCTGATGTGGGCGACCTGTGGTGGTCGGACCAGCTCTGCCAGCAGACTGTCTCCACATCAGGGCCTGAAAGTGATGTGAGGCGACGGGCCAGGAGGAAGCTGTGCATCGCCTGCGCCATGAGCCTCGTCTTCATGACTGGAGAGTTGATTGGTCAGCAGAAAAAGAAACGTACGATGCTTTGGGCCGTCTTTTTATTCCAAGAGGAAAAATAGGCCTGCTTTCTGGCCTCTCGCCCTCTCTGCAGGTGGATACGCCGCTCACAGTCTGGCCATCATGACGGACGCGGCGCATCTTCTGACCGACTTTGGCAGCATCGCCGTCAGCCTGTTCTCTCTGTGGCTGTCCTCCAGGCCGCCGACAGACGCCATGACCTTCGGGTGGCAACGAGCAGGTGAGGAGAAACCATTTGGCCTGGAGGCTGATTTATCATTTTTAAATGAGGGATTTGCCTTTTCATGGAGGTTTTGCCCAGCACGGTTGTTTCTGCATCATTGTGACTCCAAAATCGAAATGATTAAGCGGTCGACTGTTGGGTCCAACAGAGATTCTGGGCATGCTGCTGTCAGTCGTGTCTATCTGGGCTGTGACAGCAGCGCTGGTCCTGTCGGCCATACAGAGGCTCGTCCATGGAGACTACGACGTGGACGGACACATCATGCTGATAACCTCAGGCTGTGCGGTCGGAGTCAACATCCTGTGAGTTTCAGGAGCTCCTGGTTCGTATATTTCACAGCCTGTTTTACTCAAGCAGTTTGGAACCTGTCCCGCGCAGGATGGCGCTGGTCCTCCATCAGTCTGGCGTTTCACACGGCCACAGTCACGCACCCCACCAGCATCAGCGTCCAGGCCGCTGCGACCACGAGAACGCCAGCGTAAGGGCGGCGTTCGTCCACGTTCTGGGAGATCTGGTGCAAAGTGTCGGGGTGCTGCTGGCAGCCGCCATCATCCAGTTCTGGGTGTGTGGCAGAGGAACCTTCATGTGTTCCTTCGCTGTTCAGAAAGACGGCAGCTTAGTATCAGCAGAAACAATAACCTCTTACTTTATCTTTGGCTCTTGTCTTCCTCACAGCCTGAGTATAAAGCAGCAGATCCAATCTGCACGTTTCTGTTCTCGGCTCTGGTTCTGGGGACGACCGTCCCGGTCACGAAGGATGTTTTCAGGATACTGATGGAGGGTAAAAAGGCTTTGCTAGGAGGCTTGTTAGGAAGAGTTGGTGAGACTAAAGGTTCTCTCTGTGCAGGAACTCCCCGGGACGTCCGTGTCCACAGCGTGAGAACGCAGCTGCTGTCTGTCAGTGGAGTAACGGATGTTCACAGTCTGCACGTGTGGAGCCTCAACATGACGCACGCTCTGCTGTCCGTGCACGTGACTGCAGGTAGGCCCACGCACATGCAAGACAGGCGTCACGCTGCCTTTTGACTGGAACCCGGCTGATTGAAAGTTTTTTGTGTCCTCAGAGGAAGAAGCAGATGCACAGACCGTCCTCACTAATGTAACTAACCTGCTGCGCTCAGAGTTCAGCTTCTCAGGCGTCACAGTTCAAGTGGAGCGTTAAGATGCGATTGTGGCTGGACTGTTCAGCCTTTATGCTGAAATTCACCTTTTTTTTTTCTTTTTTTTCCCCGAAGGTCATTTATTTACAGAGTCTTCAGAATATTTTCCCCAAGCTTTTAAAATATTTATTTATTGATTGATATCCAGACACAGAGACAAAAGAAAATGTGTTTTAAATCATCTTGTTTAGCAGCTTTTGCATCATTCCCTCGATAACCTAAGCTACAAATCTTATAAAATTAGATATCGTGATAGAATATTGTATAAAATGGTACTTGTGTGTGTGTGTGTGTGGGGGGGGTTGTATTTATCCTCCCGTCTGGCAGGTGCTTTGTTTTACCACTCGAGGTCAGTGTTTCTTACCTTGAAATAGAGTAACCACAGTAACCATGATTTTGCAACATATTTATATCAATTCCTGGTCAAATGAATGTTTTCTGAAAATCATTCAGCACAGTCGGCACAACAAATGTTAAAGACAATGTTAAGGACAAATCTTAATATCACAGCATCTCATTAACTTCACAGCTGGAACCAACTTGAAGCTTTGTTTTTTTATGTACTTATTTTACTTTAAGAATAAAAATCACAGAGTTGTAACATCAGGCTGCACAGAAATGTCTTCTCAGGTAAGAATGTGTGAGTTTAATCGTTCAACATACCACAAACAACAGTAAAAGGCCTCAGGATGACGCAGGGCGTCCGTCCTTCCAGTAGTTTTTGTAGGTCTCCTGGAACATGTTATTACAGGCTATTTTAGCCTTTAATTTGGAGCAGATGAGGAAGGAGCCGCCCATCTTACGGTGGAGCGAGTAGGTCTCCTCTGGAGGAGGCGTAAGTCGCTCCCTCAGCATCACCGGGATGAGGTTATGAATGCGCTCGGTGGTGCTTTGACTCCCAAAATCAAAGGGCTCCTGAGAGGAGAAGGCCTCTCCGAGGATCATCACGGCATCCACATGAGCGTTCTCCATCGTCTTAAATAAGAACAGTCGGTCACCAAGAAATACTTACACTGTCATCACTAGACCTCTGACATGTGACTATTGCATTTTAAGTTCTTAAAGTGTCTATTTCACCTGTCGAACAAACTTAATAGAAGTCAAATTACATAGATTTTATAAATTGTAATACCTGATCATCACCGATAGAGGTCAGTAAAGAGTCACCTAATAACACTACCTTGGACTCGTATCCTGTGAGGAACTTCATCTCTCTGGATTTCTGCAGGACCCCCTCTCTGTTCTGATGTGCAGCTGCATTAATAATCTGTGCAGAGAAAAAAGAAATGGGTTTGCTAATAAAAGTGTAAATTAGGGTTTTTTGTGTCAGTTGCCTTTTATTTCATATTTCAGTTTTGATGAAATATTTCATGCGCTTTGGTTGTTTGGTATATATATATATATATATATGTGTATAGATAGATAGATAGATAGATAGATAGATAGATAGATATTTCTATATCGACAGACATAATATTTGTAGTGTACATGACTTAGATTAACAGAATAAGTTTAACTAAAAATGTTTCTTCAACTTCTCACCTCAATGTACATGTCAGTGAAGCTCTTATCAAAACCTCGTGTGGCTCCAAAGTCCAGCAGTGCAATCTGAAGATCCCAAAAGAAGGTCCCACATCAAAATGCTGAATATAATGAGAGTGAATGTGAGGTGATCAGAGATGGGCTGACCTTGTGAGCTTGTGGGTCAAAATAGAAGTTGGACCAATTTGGATCAGTCTGCATGTATCTGAACTCAAACAGCTCCCTCAGGCACAGGATTAGGATTTGCTCACAAATCTGTTCAAAGAAAGGGATATAAAAAAAAAGACTTGTCAAGAACTACAGGTTGACATGCCTCTGGCATAAATCTGCACCCTGGCCTCCGGAGCCTTTGGCAGCGTGCAGGTGTAAACTGCTCCGTGAGTGGTGTCGTGTTTATGGCAAACATACCTCATTCCTGAGCTCCTGTGAGAGGTCAGTGGCCTGGTCCAGAGGGAAACCAGGCACCAGTGTCGTGGTGAGGACGTGCTGGCTGCTCAGCTCATCGACAACATCAGGCACATAGAAGAAGGGGTGATCCTTCAGCAGTTCCCTGACAAACAAACATGAAAATGTCTGATAGGCAAGAAACTATTTACATTCACAAATAAATAAATGTGAGTGGGTTTAAACAAATCTATAACCCAAAATGGTAATACAAAGATTAACTTCTTAATGCATAAACGTATGACATCTTCACTGCCCCCTGGTGGTGGACTGGAGAATTAGCCAGCACCTCAGAACAAGGTAATTCTGTGACTGACTCACTGGAACTTTTTAGCACATTTGGCCTCTCTTATGTAATCACACTCCAGCGCCAGCTCCCGGCTCATGACTTCAATGAGGTGCTCAGGAAATAGTCCTGCACAAGAGGGCAGATGTTAAAAACACCGGCACGTCCGTTTGGCAACGGACAAAAGCAGCCATTATCGAAGACGGGAAAACTCTCACACAATGTTACCTTCAGGCAGCACGTTGCTCAAACTCAGAGCAGTCATGATATTATTCACGTCACTGTTGATACTCTTTGCCACTCCGGGATACTGAAGCAGGAGATAAAATGGTGTGGGTTTATTTAAATCTGCACTGTTGTGCCGTAGCTCACATCTGTTTTGGTTTCTCTACACCCCTGACCTGAATCTTCATCGCCACCTCTCTGCCGCCCTTCAACCTCCCTAAATGCACCTGACCGATAGACGCCGCCGCGAAGGGCTTCTCCTCGAAGTACTCCAGCTTGTCTCTCCAGTCAGGACCGAGGTCGCTGCTGACGGCTTTCTGCAGACAGAACGGGAACATTCTCATCCGTGGGCCAGGAAGCCAGATGTCAGCCGTGGCAGCTGGCCATACTCTACCATCATCTGTCTGGATGGCATGAAGTCTGCGCTCTGACGGACGCGCTCGAAGATCTTAGCCAGCTGAGGGTTAATGAAGGCGTCGTCTGGAAGAGGGCAAGTCAAAAACATGCGCAGATTCAGTTCAGTCCGCATCTCCGGTGCGTTAGAATACAGACTCTAGAGTAGATTTGTGTTGATTTAAGGACAATCATTTTAGCAAGCATAAGCTTATCATAAGACAACATTTCCTCATCTGAATAGATGCTAGTACCCTCAGACCAATCAAACCTCAACATATGGGATGCATTGATACTGCAGTAGTGACACATGGACGTTTTTATCTCATAGACACACAGGCTCTCGACCACAATGATAACAGAAAAGAGGTACAAAACAACAGCAGACGGCTCAGGGCAGTGTGTCGCTGTGAGAGCGACCAGGGCGGCTCTGCGAGGTTTTCATCCTACAATAGCTCTGCTGGAATGGTGCTTACTGTGCTCAGCTGGCCCCAGGTCTATTTTAGCTGATGACATTTCTCTGTTATGAGCCCGGTTTGTTTACTGCAGACCTGAGTCATGACCAGGTTGTTGGGAAGCAACAGTTTACAGCGTTTGGTCTCAGATGACAGACGGGCTCTTACTGCACACATGAAACAGCCGCCTCACCTTGAATACTGAGCATCTGGCCGATTTTCAGAGCAGCACCGCGGACTTTACAAAGCGTGCGGACGATTCTTTCAGCGTTGGCTTCAGAGAGGAAGGCACTACGGTCCAGAATGGACTGTTTATCACCTTCAAAAACAGAGAAAACATGCTAAGTTCTAACCACAATCAAAATGTAGGCAGAGTGAGAAGCCATTAGGGGCGAGTGCAGCCTCAGGCTATCACAACAAAGCAGGTATCGTCCCATCACCTTGTTGATGGGGTCTTAAAGTCTTCTTTGCCACCTCGGCGATGGCGCCGATCCCGAGTCCGACTGCCAAACCTGCGAAAAGAATCAAGTCGCTCACAAATAGGAAAAACAAAGTTGACCTCAGCGACCCCCACTTAGAAACCGGTGAACACACTCGCCTCCGAAATTGACCAGCCGGCCAATCCGAGTGACGGGCACCTTCCTCTCTCTGGCTCTGTCGCTGAGCTGGAACACAGAGTGTGAGCGTGATTCACATAAAAAGGCATCGACACGTCCGGTGTGGAAACAGCCAGCAGTGATCATCACGTTACCGCTTGCTTGTGCTGCTTGGTGTCTTTTTTCTTGGCATTTTCTGCCGATTTCTGCGGCTCCCCCGCAGAGTCGTCCTGGGTGAACAGCCGGGCGTGTCTAGAGAACAGTCGCCTGGGCCACTCCCAGTGGTCCTTTTTAGGTCCGGGCCTCCTACCGCAGCTCCACTGCCCAGCGTTCACACTCCTGATGACCCCGCCGCCAAAACAAGCCGCCATGGTTGAATACCTGTGAGCTGGCTCTGCCGCCACTCCGTGGAGCTCCGGTTTATTCAAAGTCTCCTGGAATGTAAATTATGATTTCTATAAATAAAACATGTAGCATCACATTCTTGGCCCAAGTAAGATGTTTGTTAAATTAAAAAACTAGCAAGTTAGCTCATCTTAGTATTAAGCATGGAGACTGGGCTCCTGTTACAACACTTTAAATAGTCAGGTTAGCTGCTAAGCTAAGCTAAGCTAAGTGAAGGCTGCTGGCTTTTTTTTAGTAAAGATGTAACCGTTTTATTTGTATTTAATCAAGCAGGAATTATCAAAAATATATCTCCAATTTAGACATTAAGGATTCAATTACACAGCCCTGACTGACTTCCCCCATCTTTTGGACCACATCCACTAAAGACTTTTAATTATTTACAGCTGTCAAAACAACGGAGCTAATTTAAGTTCTAATTTTGAACCACAAACCTTTAAGACAGATTACTCAAACCTCCTGCAGCTACAGCTGATTTTATTGGTATTATTAAATTTCGTTAAAAGCAACTTTTTATTCAGTGTCCTTATTTGAATCGGTTAAAAGTTAAACAGCAATATTGACCTGGGTTATTGATGGGCTCAAGGGCCACTGAAGGTCCCTGGAGCCCCCTACATGTATGATTGGCTGTATCTTCGCTTTGTTGGTGTTGATGAGGTGATGAGGGCAGAACCACAGAAAGAATCTGGATCGCATGTTAGTGAAACTCTATCTGTCACAAGCAGGCTCACCCTTACTGATCCAGCAGCGTGATGGAAGTTCACCAGCCTCTGCCTGGTGGGTTTGTGCAGGCCCTCCTGTGGGGCTCTGCAGGCCACCTGCTTCATCCAGCTCAGGCCCCTCCGGACCACAACGTCACCTGTCATGGTGCTGATGTTCAGACCTGCAGGAATCACAAGGGTTTATGGAAGCGTCTGTGCCCACACGTGTAGGATGAAGCATGACTATATCCCAGACGTGGGGGGGGACACACCCTTCAATCCTGACCAAAGTGCAACATTAACTTGGGCGATAAGAGATTGGAGACTCTTGGAGCAAACACGGCCCCATTATCATTCAATCAAACACTTAAACGGCTGATTTCCCCTCATAATTAAAGCAAACTCGCTCACCTCTCAGGAGATGTCCTCTCAGCCCCGTCAGCATGCGGGGAGCATCGTGCGGGGGCTGCAGCGGGGCGCAGCGGTTCACCTTGACTGGACTTGACTTGACACTCTTCGGACTAAAACACCTCAGCTTCAGCCCCGCAGCGAGGAAGACGACCCGCTGAAGGACACGCAACTTTTCCACCGCCGCAGGGAAGTTTAACCGCGGCGCACCAATGAGGGAACGTTCCGCCGACGGCTCTGGTCAGCCAGCAAACTCCAGACTGGCTGCAGAGCCTGTCAATCCCGGCCCCACTACACAGTGTGACGTGTCCCGCTGGGCGGTCCGTGAAGTGCACACGCGTGGCGTTTAGTGACGCTCGTAAAAAGTCACTCTCCGTGTGATTCAATCTCAGAATTAATGGAAAGTTTTTTTTGGTTTTGTTTTTACTAATATAAGTCTAAGGACAGTTGGAAGGACATGCAAATTAATACAAATCTGTGGTTTCTACAGTTTCAGCCATTAAATATATGACTTAGTGAGTACTTATTGCCATAATGTTCCACCCAGCAGTGAACAGATTTGTCTGTTTTTGTTAAAAAGCCTGTATATATTTTACCACTGACACGCAGGCGGGATGAGAAACCACATTCATTCGAAGCTCTGCTGAGATTTGCTGATGTTAATATGAAAACCACCCCACATTTTACGAAAACAAGGGGTTTAGATGCAGCAGGGATGTGGAAAAAGCATCATCATTCAAGAATAACGCCATATAATTCACATGAGATTTATTTAACACTTTTGCAGGCTTAATGAATGATTCTTGAGTATATCTGAATAATTCAGTCAGGTCCAAATGATTAAGTTATATTTTTAAGACGGTCAGGGTCTGACGACGGATTTTAACTTTGGAAAGAGTCGGAGAGCATTCTGTGTTGTCGCCTCCATCACCTTCTGCAGCGACACCCCTTTGATTTTACTGATGTACTCAGCAGATATACAGATGTTACCGGGCTCATTTCTCACCTGCGATGATGGCAAAAAACAGAGAAAATGATACATTTATTTAACAGCCAAGAATAAAATGGCATCAGAACCAATTTTACTTGAATGTGAGGGGACAAACTACCTGCTTTTCTGGGCCCAGAGCAGGCGAATCGGTTTCTAGGCAGATGTTCTCCAGTGGCAGCTGTTTTACGAGTTTCTGCTTCTTGTTGGAAAATACAAAAAGAAGCCATCATTAATTATTAACACCCCAAGTGATAAAGTCAGCTAGTATGAGCCAAGTAAACAAGTTTGTGCTATCTGAGCTGACGCCATGTCAGGCTTGGGCTATGTAATCTGTACGTGCTGGCATATAAAGGACACGGATATCTGTGTAGACGCCTGGTTTTACCCACATTTGCACACATATATCACAAATATGAATGTGTAGTATGTGCAGTGCGCTCTGCTGTACCTGCTCACTGCGAATTATAGAGGGCGGTATAGAAAAATAATAGCCAGCCTTCACTCCCTCCATGGCAACAGAGGGTTTCCCATCAAAGGCATGGAGCAAAGCCTTTTCGACCCCTGGTGGAAGTCAGAGGAATTACAACTGCGTTCTCGGTAACGGTCACTCAACAGGCTGTAGAACGTAAACAGCTGTTTACCTTGTTCTTTCAGGAGGTGGATGGTGGGCCTCCCCGCAGACCGTGAATGGACATTTCTAGCAATATAAACATTTCTTATTTCTATTATGTTCATGCACAGGTAGAGAGACTCTACCAATAGATCCATTTGTGCATCCGTGCAATGATTTCAATGATCATTTGACTCACAGAGGGAGATCCAGTTCCTTTGCTAGCTGAGCCTGACGAATAAGGACCTGCCTCTGGTTGTCCTTCTCAGCGTCTCCGCTGACATATCGGGGTGTAAAATCCAAACCTACCTGAAATAGCAAAAAATAAATGAATAAAAAATCTGAAATACAAATGATCAGGCCAAAAAATGTTTCTTGAATTTGCAATACAAATACTATTATTACCTCTCCGATGGCAACAAGGTGGTCTCTGTACCTCTCTATTAGGGGTAAAGCAGCATCTAGATCCTACATAATGGAAAGGTAATGGGGATAGATTTGTGCAATTGGTTGTAACCCTGTTTTATTACAGATGTGCATAAAACCAGGTCTTTGTTGTCAACTGTAGAGTCCTGAAACTTTATCAAACGCTTTCAGTTCCTAGTAATTTGCTTTACATTTTGAGGTAAAAAGCACAGTAGCTGAAAACTTGTCAGCTGCCTGGTTTGGTCATTTGGGTAAAATGACCCTTAAATCTACCTGAAGAACAGCTCCTCTCTGCTGCCCAGGGGAGACTTCTTGAACAGGGTGGACTCCGAGGCAGGGAAAAATAAACCCTGGGAATCTAGGAAAACGAGAGAGGACGGGAAGAAATAAGTAAGAAAGGCGACCATTTGTTAGGCTGGAGATGTTGCAGTTAAGGTACCTTTGTGACAGGTCAATAATCCTGTCAAACTCTCCAGCATGCTCAGCCACAGCTAAAAGCGCCAATAATCCGGCCTTTGGGATAACATGGCACAGAAATTAACGTAAAAATCAGCAGTACCTATTTCAGATATGAGAAGTTTCTTGGGCGAAACGTCCCACCTTTTGCGAATTTTTAATCACTTCATCGATATCCTGATAAAGAGAATAAAAAAAACGTAAATCCGTGACACATATTTGGAATCAAGTTCAATCAAAACATTCCCCTATGTTTTTAGGACACTGTTATACAGTCAGGTAGACATACCCTGTCGAAATCCCTCGCAGAGATATGACAGTGGCAGTCTGTACCCCTGCATGTGTGGACGCCTTTCAATAACAAAACATCGAGCCACTTCCGCAAACAGATCATCTCTGCGCATGCGCAGATTTTTATTTTTTTTAATTATTATTTTTTTAAAGAGTTGCCTAATTTATAACCCAGCGTTGGCCGGAGTAGCTGCCTTCTCAAATATCTGATAGCTGGTATTATACCGCCTTCATACAATGACACAAATCAAACCGTATCCGTATAAGGAAGTTGTACTTACTCGTTAGGCTCGTTAGGTACCTTTTGTCACCTGCCTTCTCTTTATCATGTGACAGTCATTTGGTGGTAGCTATTTGGGTTTTGTTCACCAACTGGTCCAGCTCGAAATGTTTCTAGCCGTTAGTTTCGTAGTGTCGTTTCTGTTTTGTGGTACAGGCACAGCGATTAGATACGAACCGAACTGGAAATCCATCGACTCCCGCCCGCTGCCAGAATGGTACGACCAGGCCAAGTTCGGGATCTTCATCCACTGGGGAGTTTTCTCCGTTCCGAGTTTCGGCAGCGAGTGGTTCTGGTGGGTGTCCAACACAATTCTAGCAGCTTATTGTGGGTGCTTTGCAGTCTCACATTTGCACCATGATCAATAAGAAGAAAAAAAAAGTTTAATGCAGCAACTTTATTTCCTAGAGAGGTCAAAGACACATGGAATTATATGGAAGCATTTTTATGATTGTAGAGGTAATTAAATGCAACTTCTCTGAAACTGATCTTTAATTATGTATCAGATGTTTAATGCTTCACATTTAAATGCAATAACTCTCTTTAACCATGGTCCTTATCAGAAGTACATGATATTTGGTTGTGCAGTAATGTGGATTTTTGTTTTGTATTGTTTTCCATTCTAGGTGGTTTTGGGAGAAAGAAAAGATGAAGCCATATGTTGAGTTTATGCAGAACAATTACCCTCCAGATTTCAAGTATCAAGATTTTGCTCCTCAGTTCACCGCTGAGTTCTTTGATGCCAAGGAATGGACGGATATCCTCGCCTCATCTGGAGCAAAGTATGTGGTTTTGACCACCAAGCACCATGAAGGTTTGGGACATGATCAAAATGTTAAAGAGGATATAATTCCACATACAAGTGTGTAATATTGGCTTCTAACTATTTCCAGGATTCACACTGTGGGGCTCAAAGAACTCCTGGAACTGGAATGCAGTGGATGTTGGACCAAAAAGAGATCTGGTGGATGAAGTGGTGACCGCCGTCCGTGCTAACGGTGACCTCCGAGTGGGGCTGTACCATTCTCTCTTTGAATGGTTTAATCCCCTCTATGAAGCAGATGCTGCCAATGTTTTCACTACCAACTACTTTCCCACAATGAAAACTCTACCTGAGCTTTACGAGCTCATCCTCAAGTACAAACCAGAGGTGCTGTGGTCTGATGGGGATGGTAACGCACCAGATACCTATTGGAACAGCACTGGCTTCTTAGCCTGGCTCTACAACGACAGGTATTTTATTTTATAATGTATTTTATCCAGTTCAACATGATGATGATGATGCGCGCTTTCCTCACAGTCCAGTTCGAGACACAGTTGTGACCAATGACCGTTGGGGTTATGGTTCCATTTGCACCCACGGAGGATTTTATACCGGCATTGATCGTTACATACCAGAACATCTGATCAAGCACAAATGGGAAAACTGCATGACAATTGACATTAGGTCCTGGGGTTACAGGCGAAACGCTCCCCTGAGTGACTACCTCAGCATTGAGCAGCTCGTGGCGGTGAGAGATGTTTGTTTTCATGGCTATGTGTTATAATGGCAGTGTCACGCATTTTTAAGCTTGTCAAACTAATTAATCTGAACATTCTTTATACTTATGGTAGTTTGGAGGTAGACAGCGCCCTCTGCTGGGTCATTTTCAGAACATTGCATATTTTGTCCATGTGTCTTGGCATTTCATTCAAATATCAATAAAATATTTGCATAGATGTAATAAATACAATTTCCTTAAATTTTCCCTGTGTTTGTTTGTGTCAGATTTTGGTGAAGACTGTGTCTCTTGGCGGGAACCTGCTGATGAATATCGGTCCAACACACGACGGAAGGATTGCCCCCATCTTCGAGGAGCGTCTGAGGCAGATGGGCATGTGGCTGAAGGTCAACGGGGAAGCTATCTACAACACGACTACATGGAGGGCTCAGAATGACACCATCACTCCCAACCTGTGGTCGGTGCTTGGCCATTTGACTGTAGGCGCACGTGACTTCCTAAATAAATTTTTAATGGAGCAAATTTTCCACAGGTACACTTTCAAACCGCAAGGGAAAAGCATCTTTGCTATCCTAGTGGAGTGGCCAGTGAATGGTTCTGTGATTCTGAGTGAGCCTGTGGTGACACAAGGACACACTCAGGTAAGATAAGAGATTGGCGTAGAACACAACATACTTTTTAATCATGTATAATAGATATCACTTGGTCTATGACTAACTGGTGTTTTTGATTACATGATGGAGTTTGATATTTGTCACTCATTGGTGCTTGAACGTTGTGAGATTACTACAGCATCCCGGAACTGATGTTCTTGTAATGTTTATTCACGCCGCTGGGTGTCGCTATTTCACGTGTTTCATACTCTTGCTGGCAGTCGATTGATAAGATTACAAATAGTTATATATTACTGCATCAACTGTAAAAAAGAAAAAGAAAAATCCAATTAAACCTGAACATAAAAAGCAATAATGCATTCAACAACATACCCCTTTGGTTTTTATTTTCTTGAAGTTCATCACTCTTTTCCCTCTCAAGGTGGAGCTCCTGGGTTACAGGGATCTGCAGTGGGAGCCCTTAAAGCCCAGCGGACTGAGGGTCCTCCTGCCTCAGCTGTCCTTCAGGCAGATACCCTGCCAGTGGGCCTGGACTCTGAAGCTGACAGGTGCCAGTTAGAGAGAAACCACATCACGTGACACGAGGGACAAGAACAAAAGACCAACTCAGAGATTGTTGCATTTCCTACTGATTAAGTTTTTTCTCTCTGTTTGAAGGGAAAAAAGCAGAACATAATTTCTAAATGGCCGAAGGTGAATTTCTATCTATTCAAAACTTGTTTTTTTGTCTTTTCATTCCAGGCCTGTGCCTGATTCTTTTTAAAAAAAAAATAAACACTTGTTTTAAATAAATCCTCCCAATAAAATATCCTTGTTCCTGTTGTTTTTTTTCGTGGTTTGACCACTGAGTTTTACTTAAATTTTCTTTAAATTCTTTTCATATACTGTATTCTGCTCGACTATTATGAGCGCCCTCTGCTGCACACATGTGTAATAACGCGCCAGTCGTGCGGGACATTTTAAAGCACTGACGGCGCAAACCGAACTCTACTGCAGCGGACAGCCGGCCCAGGTGAACACGCCTGCCCTGAACGGCACCGGTGAAATGAAATCTCCTCCTCCTCGGTAAGTCTCTGCTCCTCGACACGCAGCACCGCGGCCACGCCGTGTTTTACCGCCGCTTTGTGAGCCCCGTCCGCCGCTCCGCTACAGCGGCCAGCGGTGTTCTCGTCACCGAAGATGGTGCGTCCGCTGCAGGGACGATCTCTCTGTTGTGTCTGCTGTCTATTGCACGCCTTTCAGGTGGGAGGTCCCTGTTCTGCAAATGTTCCATGACGTGCAGATGGGGGGTTTGCAAGGGGTTCTCACGTCCCTGCATCCCCCCCCCCCCCCCCAGCAGGCTTTCCCCAGCTTAGGCCCTGCACATGACAGCTGATCCACAATAAACAACAACAGAGAGACGGGCAGATGACAGACGAGTTCTTACTGCACACATGAAACAGCCGCCTCACCTTGAATACTGAGCATCTGGCCGATTTTCAGAGCAGCACCGCGGACTTTACAACGTGTGCGGACGATTCTTTCAGCGTTGGCTTCAGAGAGGAAGGCACTACGGTCCAGAATGGACTGTTTATCACCTTCAAAAACAGAGAAAACATGCTAAGTTCTAACCACAATCAAAATGTAGGCAGAGTGAGAAGCCATTAGGGGCGAGTGCAGCCTCAGGCTATCACAACAAAGCAGGTATCGTCCCATCACCTTGTTGATGGGGTCTTAAAGTCTTCTTTGCCACCTCGGCGATGGCGCCAATCCCGATTCCGACTGCCAAACCTGCGAAAAGAATCAAGTCGCTCACAAACAGGAAAAACAAAGTTGACCTCAGCGACCCCCACTTAGAAACCGGTGAACACACTCGCCTCCGAAATTGACCAGCCGGCCAATCCGAGTGACGGGCACCTTCCTCTCTCTGGCTCTGTCGCTGAGCTGGAACACAGAGTGTGAGCGTGATTCACATAAAAAGGCATCGACACGTCCGGTGTGGAAACAGCCAGCAGTGATCATCACGTTACCGCTTGCTTGTGCTGCTTGGTGTCTTTTTTCTTGGCATTTTCTGCCGATTTCTGCGGCTCCCCCGCAGAGTCGTCCTGGGTGAACAGCCGGGCGTGTCTAGAGAACAGCCGCCTGGGCCACTCCCAGTGGTCCTTTTTAGGTCCGGGCCTTCTACCGCAGCTCCACTGCCCAGCGTTCACACTCCTGATGACCCCGCCGCCAAAACAAGCCGCCATGGTTGAATACCTGTGAGCTGGCTCTGCCGCCACTCCGTGGAGCTCCGGTTTATTCAAAGTCTCCTGGAATGTAAATTATGATTTCTATAAATAAAACATTTAGCATCACATTCTTGGCCCAAGTAAGATGTTTGTTAAATTAAAAAACTAGCAAGTTAGCTCATCTTAGTATTAAGCATGGAGACTGGGCTCCTGTTACAACACTTTAAATAGTCAGGTTAGCTGCTAAGCTAAGCTAAGTGAAGGCTGCTGGCTTTTTTTTAGTAAAGATGTAACCGTTTTATTTGTATTTAATCAAGCAGGAATTATCAAAACTATATCTCCAATTTAGACATTAAGGATTCAATTACACAGCCCTGACTGACTTCCCCCATCTTTTGGACCACATCCACTAAAGACTTTTAATTATTTACAGCTGTCAAAACAACGGAGCTAATTTAAGTTCTAATTTTGAACCACAAACCTTTAAGACAGATTACTCAAACCTCCTGCAGCTACAGCTGATTTTATTGGTATTATTAAATTTCGTTAAAAGCAACTTTTTATTCAGTGTCCTTATTTGAATCGGTTAAAAGTTAAACAGCAATATTGACCTGGGTTATTGATGGGCTCAAGGGCCACTGAAGGTCCCTGGAGCCCCCTACATGTATGATTGGCTGTATCTTTGCTTTGTTGGTGTTGATGAGGTGATGAGGGCAGAACCACAGAAAGAATCTGGATCGCATGTTAGTGAAACTCTATCTGTCACAAGCAGGCTCACCCTTGCTGATCCAGCAGCGTGATGGAAGTTCACCAGCCTCTGCCTGGTGGGTTTGTGCAGGCCCTCCTGTGGGGCTCTGCAGGCCACCTGCTTCATCCAGCTCAGGCCCCTCCGGACCACAACGTCACCTGTCATGGTGCTGATGTTCAGACCTGCAGGAATCACAAGGGTTTATGGAAGCGTCTGTGCCCACACGTGTAGGATGAAGCATGACTATATCCCAGACGTGGGGGGGGGGGGGCACACCCTTCAATCCTGACCAAAGTGCAACATTAACTTGGGCGATAAGAGATTGGAGACTCTTGGAGCAAACACGGCCCCATTATCATTCAATCAAACACTTAAACGGCTGATTTCCCCTCATAATTAAAGCAAACTCGCTCACCTCTCAGGAGATGTCCTCTCAGCCCCGTCAGCATGCGGGGAGCATCGTGCGGGGGCTGCAGCGGGGCGCAGCGGTTCACCTTGACTGGACTTGACACTCTTCGGACTAAAACACCTCAGCTTCAGCCCCGCAGCGAGGAAGACGACCCGCTGAAGGACACGCAACTTTTCCACCGCCGCAGGGAAGTTTAACCGCGGCGCACCAATGAGGGAACGTTCCGCCGACGGCTCTGGTCAGCCAGCAAACTCCAGACTGGCTGCAGAGCCTGTCAATCCCGGCCCCACTACACAGTGTGACGTGTCCCGCTGGGCGGTCCGTGAAGTGCACACGCGTGGCGTTTAGTGACGCTCGTAAAAAGTCACTCTCCGTTTGATTCAATCTCAGAATTAATTAATTAAGTTTTTTTTGGTTTTGTTTTTACTAAGGACAGTTGGAAGAACATGCGAATTAATACAAATCTGTGGTTTCTACAGTTTCAGCCATTAAATATATGACTTAGTGAGTACTTATTGCCATAATGTTCCACCCAGCAGTGAACAGATTTGTCTGTTTTTGTTAAAAAGCCTGTATATATTTTACCACTGACACGCAGGCGGGATGAGAAACCACATTCATTCGAAGCTCTGCTGAGATTTGCTGATGTTAATATGAAAACCACCCCACATTTTATGAAAACAAGGGGTTTAGATGCAGCAGGGATGTGGAAAAAGCATCATCATTCAAGAATAACGCCATATAATTCACATGAGATTTATTTAACACTTTTGCAGGCTTAATGAATGATTCTTGAGTATATCTGAATAATTCAGTCAGGTCCAAATGATTAAGTTATATTTTTAAGACGGTCAGGGTCTGACGACGGATTTTAACTTTGGAAAGAGTCGGAGAGCATTCTGTGTTGTCGCCTCCATCACCTTCTGCAGCGACACCCCTTTGATTTTACTGATGTACTCAGCAGATATACAGATGTTACCGGGCTCATTTCTCACCTGCGATGATGGCAAAAAACAGAGAAAATGATACATTTATTTAACAGCCAAGAATAAAATGGCATCAAAACCAACTTTACTTGAATCTGAGGGGACAAACTACCTGCTTTTCTGGGCCCAGAGCAGGCGAATCGGTTTCTAGGCAGATGTTCTCCAGTGGCAGCTGTTTTACGAGTTTCTGCTTCTTGTTGGAAAATACAAAAAGAAGCCATCATTAATTATTAACACCCCAAGTGATAAAGTCAGCTAGTATGAGCCAAGTAAACAAGTTTGTGCTATCTGAGCTGACGCCATGTCAGGCTTGGGCTATGTAATCTGTACGTGCTGGCATATAAAGGACACGGATATCTGTGTAGACGCCTGGTTTTTACCCACATTTGCACACATATATCACAAATATGAATGTGTAGTATGTGCAGTGCGCTCTGCTGTACCTGCTCACTGCGAATTATAGAGGGCGGTATAGAAAAATAATAGCCAGCCTTCACTCCCTCCATGGCAACAGAGGGTTTCCCATCAAAGGCATGGAGCAAAGCCTTTTCGACCCCTGGTGGAAGTCAGAGGAACTACAACTGCGTTCTCGGTAACGGTCACTCAACAGGCTGTAGAACGTAAACAGCTGTTTACCTTGTTCTTTCAGGAGGTGGATGGTGGGCCTCCCCGCAGACCGTGAATGGACATTTCTAGCAATATAAACATTTCTTATTTCTATTATGTTCATGCACAGGTAGAGAGACTCTACCAATAGATCCATTTGTGCATCCGTGCAATGATTTCAATGATCATTTGACTCACAGAGGGAGATCCAGTTCCTTTGCTAGCTGAGCCTGACGAATAAGGACCTGCCTCTGGTTGTCCTTCTCAGCGTCTCCGCTGACATATCGGGGTGTAAAATCCAAACCTACCTGAAATAGCAAAAAATAAATGAATAAAAAATCTGAAATACAAATGATCAGGCCAAAAAATGTTTCTTGAATTTGCAATACAAATACTATTATTACCTCTCCGATGGCAACAAGGTGGTCTCTGTACCTCTCTATTAGGGGTAAAGCAGCATCTAGATCCTACATAATGGAAAGGTAATGGGGATAGATTTGTGCAATTGGCTGTAACCCTGTTTTATTACAGATGTGCATAAAACCAGGTCTTTGTTGTCAACTGTAGAGTCCTGAAACTTTATCAAACGCTTTCAGTTCCTAGTAATTTGCTTTACATTTTGAGGTAAAAAGCACAGTAGCTGAAAACTTGTCAGCTGCCTGGTTTGGTCATTTGGGTAAAATGACCCTTAAATCTACCTGAAGAACAGCTCCTCTCTGCTGCCCAGGGGAGACTTCTTGAACAGGGTGGACTCCGAGGCAGGGAAAAATAAACCCTGGGAATCTAGGAAAACGAGAGAGGACGGGAAGAAATAAGTAAGAAAGGCGACCATTTGTTAGGCTGGAGATGTTGCAGTTAAGGTACCTTTGTTACAGGTCAATAATCCTGTCAAACTCTCCAGCATGCTCAGCCACAGCTAAAAGCGCCAATAATCCGGCCTTTGGGATAACATGGCACAGAAATTAACGTAAAAATCAGCAGTACCTATTGCAGATATGAGAAGTTTCTTGGGCGAAACGTCCCACCTTTTGCGAATTTTTAATCACTTCATCGATATCCTGATAAAGAGAATAAAAAAACGTAAATCCGTGACACATATTTGGAATCAAGTTCAATCAAAACATTCCCCTATGTTTTTAGGACAGTGTTATACAGTCAGGCAGACATACCTTGTCGAAATCCCTCGCAGAGATATGACAGTGGCAGTCTATGTACCCCTGCATGTGTGGACGCCTTTCAATAACAAAACATCGAGCCACTTCCGCAAACAGATCATCTCTGCGCATGCGCAGATTTCTTTTTTAAAGAGGCGCCTAATTTATAATCCAGCGTTGGCCGGAGTAGCTGCCTTCTCAAATGTCTGATAGCTGGTATTATACCGCCTTCATACAATAACACAAATCAAACCGTATCCGTATAAGGAAGTTGTACTTACTCGTTAGGCTCGTTAGGTACCTTTTGTCACCTGCCTTCTCTTTATCATGTGACAGTCATTTGGTGGTAGCTATTTGGGTTTTGTTCACCAACTGGTCCAGCTCAAAATGTTTCTAGCCGTTAGTTTCGTAGTGTCGTTTCTGTTTTGTGGTCCAGGCACAGCGATTAGATACGAACCGAACTGGAAATCCATCGACTCCCGCCCGCTGCCAGAATGGTACGACCAGGCCAAGTTCGGGATCTTCATCCACTGGGGAGTTTTCTCCGTTCCGAGTTTCGGCAGCGAGTGGTTCTGGTGGGTGTCCAACACAATTCTAGCAGCTTATTGTGGGTGCTTTGCAGTCTCACATTTGCACCATGATCAATAAGAAGAAAAAAAAAGTTTAATGCAGCAACTTTATTTCCTAGAGAGGTCAAAGACACATGGAATTATATGGAAGCATTTTTATGATTGTAGAGGTAATTAAATGCAACTTCTCTGAAACTGATCTATGTGCTTTTACTGCAGGTCTTTAATTATGTATCAGATGTTTAATGCTTCACATTTAAATGCAATAACTCTCTTTAACCATGGTCCTTATCAGAAGTACATGATATTTGGTTGTGCAGTAATGTGGATTTTTGTTTTGTATTGTTTTCCATTCTAGGTGGTATTGGGAGAAAGAAAAGATGAAGCCATATGTTGAGTTTATGCAGAACAATTATCCTCCAGATTTCAAGTATCAAGATTTTGCTCCTCAGTTCACCGCTGAGTTCTTTGATGCCAAGGAATGGACGGATATCCTCGCCTCATCTGGAGCAAAGTATGTGGTTTTGACCACCAAGCACCATGAAGGTTTGGGACATGATCAAAATGTTAAAGAGGATATAATTCCACATACAAGTGTGTAATATTGGCTTTTGACTATTTCCAGGATTCACACTGTGGGGCTCAAAGAACTCCTGGAACTGGAATGCAGTGGATGTTGGACCAAAAAGAGATCTGGTGGATGAAGTGGTGACCGCCGTCCGTGCTAACGGTGACCTCCGAGTGGGGCTGGACCATTCTCTCTTTGAATGGTTTAATCCCCTCTATGAAGCAGATGCTGCCAATGTTTTCACTACCAACTACTTTCCCACAATGAAAACTCTACCTGAGCTTTACGAGCTCATCCTCAAGTACAAACCAGAGGTGCTGTGGTCTGATGGGGATGGTAACGCACCAGATACCTATTGGAACAGCACTGGCTTCTTAGCCTGGCTCTACAACGACAGGTATTTTATTTTATAATGTATTTTATCCAGTTCAACATGATGATGATGCGCGCTTTCCTCACAGTCCAGTTCGAGACACAGTTGTGACCAATGACCGTTGGGGTTATGGTTCCATTTGCACCCACGGAGGATATTATACCTGCAATGATCGTTACATACCAGAACATCTGCTCAAGCACAAATGGGAAAACTGCATGACAATTGACACTAGGTCGTGGGGTTACAGGCGAAACGCTCCCCTGAGTGACTACCTCAGCATTGAGCAGCTCGTGGCGGTGAGAGATGTTTGTTTTCATGGCTATGTGTTATAATGGCAGTGTCACGCATTTTTAAGCTTGTCAAACTAATTAATCTGAACATTCTTTATATTTATGGTAGTTTGGAGGTAGACAGCGCCCTCTGCTGGGTCATTTTCAGAACATTGCATATTTTGTCCATGTGTCTTGGCATTTCATTCAAATATCAATAAAATATTTGCATAGATGTAATAAATACAATTTCCTTAAATTTTCCCTGTGTTTGTTTGTGTCAGATTTTGGTGAAGACTGTGTCTCTTGGCGGGAACCTGCTGATGAATATCGGTCCAACACACGACGGAAGGATTGCCCCCATCTTCGAGGAGCGTCTGAGGCAGATGGGCATGTGGCTGAAGGTCAACGGGGAAGCTATCTACAACACGACTACATGGAGGGCTCAGAATGACACCATCACTCCCAACCTGTGGTCGGTGCTTGGCCATTTGACTGTAGGCGCACGTGACTTCCTAAATAAATTTTTAATGGAGCAAATTTTCCACAGGTACACTTTCAAACCGCAAGGGAAAAGCATCTTTGCTATCCTACTGGAGTGGCCAGTGAATGGTTCTGTGATTCTGAGTGAGCCTGTGGTGACACAAGGACACACTCAGGTAAGATAAGAGATTGGCGTAGAACACAACATACTTTTTAATCATGTATAATAGATATCACTTGGTCTATGACTCTAACTGGTGTTTTTGATTACATGATGGAGTTTGATATTTGTCACTCATTGGTGCTTGAACGTTGTGAGATTACTACAGCATCCCGGAACTGATGTTCTTGTAATGTTTATTCACGCCGCTGGGTGTCGCTATTTCACGTGTTTCATACTCTTGCTGGCAGTCGATTGATAAGATTACAAATAGTTATATATTACTGCATCAACTGTAAAAAAGAAAAAGAAAAATCCAATTAAACCTGAACATAAAAAGCAATAATGCATTCAACAACATACCCCTTTGGTTTTTATTTTCTTGAAGTTCATCACTCTTTTCCCTCTCAAGGTGGAGCTCCTGGGTTACAGGGATCTGCAGTGGGAGCCCTTAAAGCCCAGCGGACTGAGGGTCCTCCTGCCTCAGCTGTCCTTCAGGCAGATACCCTGCCAGTGGGCCTGGACTCTGAAGCTGACAGGTGCCAGTTAGAGAGAAACCACATCACGTGACACGAGGGACAAGAACAAAAGACCAACTCAGAGATTGTTGCATTTCCTACTGATTAAGTTTTTTCTCTCTGTTTGAAGGGAAAAAAGCAGAACACAATTTCTAAATGGCCGAAGGTGAATTTCTATGTATTCAAAACTTGTTTTTTGTCTTTTCATTCCAGGCCTGTGCCTGATTCTTTTAAAAAATAATAAACACTTGTTTTAAATAAATCCTCCCAATAAAATATCCTTGTTCCTGTTATGTTTTTTTTTCGTGGTTTGACCACTGAGTTTTACTTAAATTTTCTTTAAATTCTTTTCATATATACTGTATTCTGCTCGACTATTATGAGCGCCCTCTGCTGCACACATGTGTAATAACGCGCCAGTCGTGCGGGACATTTTAAAGCACTGACGGCGCAAACCGAACTCTACTGCAGCGGACAGCCGGCCCAGGTGAACACGCCTGCCCTGAACGGCACCGGTGAAATGAAATCTCCTCCTCCTCGGTAAGTCTCTGCTCCTCGACACGCAGCACCGCGGCCACGCCGTGTTTTACCGCCGCTTTGTGAGCCCCGTCCGCCGCTCCGCTACAGCGGCCAGCGGTGTTCTCGTCACCGAAGATGGTGCGTCCGCTGCAGGGACGATCTCTCTGTTGTGTCTGCTGTCTATTGCACGCCTTTCAGGTGGGAGGTCCCTGTTCTGCAAATGTTCCATGACGTGCAGATGGGGGGTTTGCAAGGGGTTCTCACGTCCCTGCATACCCCCCCCACCCCCCCGTCAGCAGGCTTTCCCCAGCTTAGGCCCTGCACATGACAGCTGATCCACAATAAACAACAACAGAGAGACGTGAGGATGCACATATTCAGAGAAGTCGAAGAAAGGCACCACGGACTTAATATATACCGGTAGTGAACTGAATCGACATATATATTTCAAATAGCTCGATAGCTCATTTGATCGACCCACGATTATCTCATAACCTCGGGCTTGGCAACTAGCAAATGATCAAATGATGGGGGGTATGTTTTGCTTCAAATTATCTGAATAATTGCTGATTATTTTAAATAGCGATTGGATTCCCCCAATTACTTAAAGCACAATATGTACAAATTCGAATAATAACATCAAAATCCACCCTCTCAGGAACTGTCTGTGATGTATGTGTATTTTCTCTGCTGCCTCTTTATGAATGACTCCATGAAGATGTGCCCTGACTCCTGTATCCTTAGTAAAAATAACCTGTAACACTGCATGATCACATCTTAAATCACCGTGTGGCAGAAAAACTTCTCCGCTCATTTCTCCGGTCTCGGCGCTGTAATCTTTGCTGGTAATTACATATGTAGACAGGAAGTGGGGAAACTGCTACAGACGTGGGCCCGGTTGCCATGGAAACACACAATCATGTCAGATTATTTTCAGGTACTGCTGCGATAATGGCACATAAGCGCGCCTGGTGAAGGCAGATGAAAGGCTGGCTCTGATTGATGATGGGGGGGGGGGGGGGGGGGGTAAAGGTGGGGTGAAATCAGGTGGATTTTTGTGAATGATGCATCCGGTGTGAGGTGAAGGCATCCTGCGTGGAGGGAATTGGTGTTTGTATCAGCTCTTTTGTCCGTCCCCGCAGTGCGCGGCCACCGCAACCAACAGGGAATACATTCCTTCCATTCATGAACATCCCCACTGCCTGCGGGTGCCTCGTCCTCTCTGTCATCTGTTCTTACCCTAATATCGTTAGAGGCCTCCTGGCAGTCAGGTGCATGCGTGGCATTCAATCGCATGTACATTTGTGGCAGATTTAAGCCTGTATGGAGAGCGGTGGGGCGGCTTTAGATAGTGGAAATGCCATGCAGCGTGGAACATCCTGGGGGACAGACCATTATATTTATAGAGCCGGCCGACTTGACCTTCACTGCACATTGAGTATCAGCCATTTTAGCGTGGCTCCTCTACTGAATACAACATAATGGATCTCAGCTGCAGTGCAGTTAGTTAGCCTCAGCTTCATCTTTGGCTTGTTAGAGGTGATATCTAATAATAGCTTTGTGCAGTTCCACACTGAGGAGAGGCTCTGTTTGCAACTCTGCCTCTGCATTCACTGCGTTTTGGCCCAATGGGAGGCGAAGTTCTGCTGCTATGAACTGAAAATTTGTTCCCGGGAAAGGAAGGTCAGCTTACGTAGTCAGGGGATACAAATTAAGTCAGGTTTTAGCATTATTACGATGTGCTGTTAGCAGTATGCTATAAGCCGGGCAGGTCTTAGCCATAATCAAGGACTCCTATTCATAGAGGCGTCCAGTTGTTGTCACCCGTTGGCCCACACGAGTGGGCCCGAGTGAGGGTGAAGTATTTTTAGTTCTGTAAATTATATTGTGCTGAAAGGCCAACATTTGACACAAATGACTTGGGTGGGGTCCTCTTATTGAGGGAAAAGACTCACTTTGTTTCACATGCAGGCAGAAATCACTTCACATTCTAGCAGTAAACAACATTTAACAGTGAAGCGACTTCGGCCGCAACCATTCAGATCATTTTAACCTCCTAGATTAGCAACACGGCGGCTAACGGTGTCCAGTGCTCTGCTCGCAAATCCTCATTCGTGGCACTCACGCAGATGCCACTTGAAACCAGTCATCTGACCCAGGCACCCCCCATGCCCTGGCGCACTTCAATGACATCCCCCCCCCCCCCCCCCCTCCAGGTTAGACAACGAGTGCTGCCGCACCACAAAAACCTGTTGAAGAGAGGAGCAGGCTGAAGAGCTGAAAGTGTGAACCTGGCCTTGAAAATTCACCCACACATTTGTGAATTCAAATGAGCTCTCACCTGGAGACTGACCTGGGACTGGGGAGTGTGACCCCCCCCTTCACAGCAGTGTCGGTTACAAAGCGGGGCCCCTTTGGGTCTGAGCTACTCCGATCGAACTGGGATCAGGGGGGATTTCACGCTCAGGTGATTGACCCACTGAGCTCATTATCACTGCTCATCTCACACCTGAGTAGTTTTTGTAGGGTTTTGGCAGACTGTTGTGCCGGTGGGGGGACCATCAGAACCATGGGGGGGGGGGGGGGGGGGGGGGTGCTGTGCATATGGACATCTTAATTTATGGGTTAAAAGATTATGATCATGGATTATATCATATAATCTATATAATGGAATGGCAACCTAACTTAATTTGAAGGTACCACATGATTGCACGCAATTATCTATAAAAAAAGACACATTCATTTTGGATTTTAAATGGGATTTTTTTAATGCAACTTAAAAAGGAGCTTTTAAGGTTTGAAAAAATAATTTGAATATCTTTGTGAAGCTGTTGTCTCATGTCAGACCGATCTGATATCACTGATTCACAGGATGGAGTTTGTGCAGCTCGACATAATCTGCAGCATTGTCCTAGTTTCTTCTTTCTCTTTTTTCGCTCCCCTGTTAATGACAGCCTTCATCACGACTCTTTCCATTCACAAAGCAGAATCCTGTCGCGATCGTGACGGGAAGAACTGCCAGTGAGCGGGCTGTGGGTGTTGAAGCATTCAGAGAGCATGTCTCATTTCTGCAGCGCCCTCGCAGCCAGCCAAACACCACATTTTCATTGAGTTCCCCTCTGTGCGTAAACCCAACAGGATCCTGCCGTAGGAAATGTACATTCAGAGCTGTCGCAACCTGTCATTATCCTTGCAAAGTGCTCGCCAGTTTTGCATGTTTATCTCTGCTCACATGCTCTGTCTGACTGGCTCAGAACGCCTTAGCTCAAGATGGTGTGCACCTGGATGTTATTATATCCAGATCACAATGTTTCAGGTTGACATGAATGATTAATGCTACTTCTGATATGGGGAGAGGCGATTTTAGCTCCTTGCATCATGATATCTGACTCCCCTCTCGGTGTCTTCTAGTGTGAGGCAGCTGCTGCTGAGAGAGGCAGAGTGGGGGGAAAGGAAAAGCGTCCTTTAACGTGGGCTGTTGTGTAATCCCTCCCAGGGCCCCTTTGCTATTTTTGTGCCTGCGTCCGCACGTCACGGTTGGGTATTTTCTCTGGTGACTAGCTCGCATCAATAGATCTTCTAATGTACACCCAGCCAGCCAGCAGCTTCATGACTGATGGGACTTTATCTCGCTAATTTATTTGAGTATTGTCGCGCAGACATGAGGAGAACGGGGATTTGGACTATGCAGCATGAGGAGCGGCACATGTGACCGTGGATATGGGACATGGGACTATTCAAATGTCAGGTTTGTATGAGGATTTGATGTCTGAATGTCAGCTGCTGTCAGAGCCGAGGCTCTCTCCCCATCAGTTTGAGCGCTCTCTGTCATTCGGAGCTCGCTGAGGGCTCGCTAGATTTCGCGTGCTCTGTCAGAGGGTTCGATCGTCTCGGGTGATGGAAACCGGTCGTTTGCTGGTGATATTTATGGATTTGTTGTCATGACCGTTCCCTTTAATGGGCAAATTAGCCTCTGATGTAATGCAGCAGCATAACGATGCTCTCTATAGCCAGCATTTGTTTGCTCATTGTTCTCTCTCTTGAAAGCAGAAGGGATGTGCCTCACACATGCTGTCGCTGTAATAAATCTTCAGAATTTCTCCATCCATGTGCTCATACTGTAACTCAGTCAGCCCACATCATCTTGAAACACACCTACTGCCACCCACCTGCCTCCTGTTGTTGCACGTCATTGCTGCTGTGTCATATTATTTTTGTAAAGGCTAATGATTGTTGCCGGGAGAAGAGACAGTTGCGGTGAAATATCTGCCGGTTGGGGCTCGGTACAAAAATAAAGTGCGTTGAGAGACTTGTCTGTGAGGCTTGGAATGTGTGGGCTCTGGTCCCTGTTGATCGTGCCGAGTTCAAAGGTATGCCTCGTTTCTGAGGGTCTTATCTTGCTGTCACTCTGCACCCATATTCTGTAGCTCAACAACGATGGAAACTAAGCAATGAGGTCAAATCGACCTTGAAGTAGAGCTTTCCGCCAGGCCTGAGAATGTTGTTCCCCTTTGCCAGCCTGTCATTTTGTTTACTTCTCCAAGCCTGCATTGAAACGACAGATCTTTCCGATCTGAAGCCGCCTTCGCCATCCTTTAAACACCCTCGGTATTCTTTTTGGAGAAGAGCCCTCAGACCTGTCGGCAGGCAGAGCTGCTCAAGCGCTTACAGTCAAAACAGGCAGCAAAGAAACAAAATGCAAATGGGAGATTATCATCCCGAGAGCTGCATTTCATCTCAGGAGTCACCTTGGCTTCGAATTCTTTGGTTTGTGCCTGAGGAGTGTGCAGCGTGCTAACAAAGAAAGACAGCGAGTGCGGGGAGAGGGAGGAAGAGGGAGCTGGAGATGTCCTAATTAAGGGGAACTCAGAGGGTTTGGACCAGATAATCTTACATAACCTCGTTAGGGAGGACACGGCGTTTGATACTGAGAAGATAGAAATGACGTGTCCTCAGAGACCCATCCCCATGGTGGAAGACCAAAGTGTAGTGGCGAAAGCAGTTCACTCCAACCACGGGGGTGATGATGATGATGATGATGGGGAGGATGATGATGATGATGTCTGTTTACATACAGGACAGCCCTGGTGATGAAGCTCAGCACAGAGACACGGTGAGGTTAAATCCTGCAGAAGGCGGGAGACTTGGAGATGTTATGATCCTGTCAGGGGATTAAAGAGTTCTGCAGATTATTTTAGAGCTGTTTGCTATCGTGTCACAGCAGAAGGGGCGCAGATAGACCCGTCATACTTCATCCTCACCCATCTTGATTTGACGCCTGGCTGTGCTGGCACGCATCAACACACAACGCGAACATGATGCTCCTTTTAACAACTGGCACTACTGTTGAAGCGCTTTATCGCACATATGAAAGTGGATATTTTGACGACTGCAGCTAGGCTAAGTGTTGACAGATGTTGGGAAGGTCATGATTATGACAAAACTTTTGGAAATTTTTTGCAAAGCTTGTTTAAAAACAGGATAATGCTGTTCTTAATCTCCTCCTCACCCGCACTCACAACACGCACACTATGGTGAAAGCATCTTATACCTGTTCATCTCTCTGCTCGTGCAAAGGGGTTTACCAGAGCTTGCCAGAATTCACATGAGGTTTATTTTTTGCTTTTCATAAAGAGAGATTTCCATCAAGCTCTAAATTTCATCCTGCTTGGACATTTGGGAAAGACTCTTGGGAAGGGAATTATCTTGGAGTTAAGAACAATCCTAATGGTCAAATTCTTAACTTCTATTTCTCATCAATTTGGAGTCATCTAATTGCCAATTCTGTCTGCTTTCTTTCAGATGACCCTTCCCTGCATTCACTTCACATGCATGTTGATATCACCACAGTTACATCACAGTCTCCTTAAAGATTGATCCCAAACGGAAAGTGACGGTAGATCCATGGAATCACTTGAAATTACTGAGGCTCAGGACAGAAATGTTCCTCAGAAAAAGTTCACCTCAGAGGCAGCTCAAAGCAAAAGGAATCCATCTTTCGAATTGGAAGGAAAAGGGTGGCAACCACTTCAAGAGGGTCAAGCCATTGATACATGTGGCTACAAAGAAATGTCTGACTCAGGGAAATCACTGCAATTAGTAGATCAGCACTCCCAAATTCAGCCCACAAGCCATCGAGAGTATGAGGCATCTTCAAATCCACCGCAGTCGACAAAAACCTTTCCCACCGGCAGAGTAAAGGCAGCAGTCCACCTCGCTGCTGCTCCTTCTCTGGTACCTTCCTCTCACATGAAGTCCACCGGTTCGCCTGATGTCCAACAACAGGGTCCCCTTTCAGGGATGGATCTGCTGTCAGATGCTGTGGCTAAGGTGGAACAGAAACCGCAAAAGCCCGGCAAGTATGTTTGTGACTACTGCGGGAGGGCATGTGCCAAGCCCAGCGTGCTTAAGAAACATATTCGCTCACACACTGGAGAACGTCCCTACCCTTGCGTTCCCTGTGGATTCTCCTTCAAAACCAAGAGTAATTTGTACAAACACAGAAAGTCTCACGCTCACTCAGTCAAAGCCGGTGCGGTGCCACTCTCAGAACTTGGTTCTTGCATTGTCAGTGCAGACCAGGGGTCTTTTGAAGGAGAAGGAGAGTTGTTCTCCGATGCAGAGCAAAGCACGGACACGGATGAGGACACTCTTAATGATCCGCTGCTGCTGCTGGACTCTCCAGTGGAGGGATCAGATAACACTGCTGTAAAAGTCCTGAATCTCATTGCCCAGAAAAAGGGAGCCACACCGATGTCAGCTCAGGATGGTTCGTCCCAGACCCAGGAAATCAATGCGCCTCCTACCGCTGCCGAGGCTAGCCGTGCAATTCAATCTTGCACCATCAAGCAGAGGCTTGCGCTTCGCCTTTCTGAAAAAAGAAGCAGCGACTCTGAACACAATCTGTCCCTACCGAGTCAGTCGAGCAAGGGCAGCACGGACTCCGGCTATTTTTCACGCTCCGAGAGTACTGAGCACCAGACCGGTCCTCCAAACACTAACGCAAAGTCCTATCAAGAAATAATGTTTGGGAAATGCTACAGACCGAGCCCTAAACAGACAGCCAATTTTGTGGCTTGTAGTGCCGAATCTAGCGAATATTACGGGAAACGGTCGGAAAAAGGGGTTTCCCGTGTTTTCACCCAAGAGAACGACACAGTGGAGTCAATCAAAATCAACACAAAGTCGTTCACCCGAGAGGAGGCGACGGAACCGCTGTTAGATGCTAGCTCTGACGTGGCGACTCTAATCAGGAGCAACTCAATGCCAACATCCTCAGCTGTGTGTCTGACGATGCCTCAAGCCCTCAGAGGCAGCCACTCGTTTGATGAGAGAACGAGCAGTGGGAGCATGAGGAGGCTCAGGCGACAGGCTGCTTTCGAACTCTCTGCGCACGAGGGCCACGCAGACGCCGACAGTCACGTAAAGATTAGCGAAACCGCCATATCACCCTCAGGATTAGAAATGGAAAATCATCCCTCTGTGGCATCCCGTATGAGCCATCAGAGACATGCCATGGAATTGACAACTCGGAAACGCAGGAAGGAGAAGCGGGAAGAGGAAGAGTTGCACGGCCGATATGAGCATCATGACGAGCAGTGTGAGGAAATGTTTGAGTCGGCCAAAGATTATGATGTAAAACAAGCTGTGGCTGGCATTATGGCATTAGGGAAAGGACATTTCACAAGTATGCAGATGGACAGGTGTGACATGGACATATCAGTTAGCGTTGAATTGTCTGGTCGAAGGACTTTAGGGAATGTCATTTCTGTGATCCAGCACACAAACTCCATAAACAGACCTCTATCGGAACACTCAGAACCATACAAATATCGAGGGCAGAGACAGGAATGCCAAGCTATGGATGCAGGAGAACCTTATGAGATGGAGAAGAGCGATAGTAGGCTACAGCAGTCATTTCAAATAGGGCCCAAACTGGTGCGGCAGCCCAACATTCAAGTCCCAGAAATCAGGGTCACCGTAGAGCCTGACAGTCCAGATAAAGCTCCAGAGGTGCAGGTGAAGGAGCCAGAGAAGCATGTGGAAGAGTTTCAGTGGCCTCAAAGGAGTGAAACCTTAGCACAATTCCCTCCAGAAAAGCTCCCTCCAAAGAAGAAGAGGCTACGCTTGGCTGACATCGAGCACTCCTCCGGAGAATCGAGTTTTGAGTCGGCCTGCACCAGTCTCTCCCGCAGCCCCAGCCAAGACAGCAACTTATCTTATTCCTCCACCTTCTCATTTGACAGGGAGGACAGTTTGAAGCCAGTGTCTCCAGCCAGGCAGGATGAATTTGGCAAACCCCTAGAGCTCTTAGCTGTGCCGGGGAGTGGGCACACCCTCCCTGTGCTTACCCAGCGTCAACAACATGAAATGAGACGCTCCTCCTCAGAACAGGCGCCCTGTAACTTGCGTAAGGAGTTCCCAGAGGTACGCAGCGTATCATTTGACTATGGCAGTCTTTCTCCAACATCCAAAGTTAGACCAGTGGACATCAACACTGGACACCAGGCTGTGAGGGACAAGAGGAGGGGGAACTTGGTGCGACAGGAGTCTCTGAATATGGACACCGAGGTCACAAAGGTCCCAGCACAAGCGTTTCCGCAGTATCTCGGCAGTACCTCGTCTACCTTCACGGTCGCTGTTCTGCCACAGAATTTGCCAATATTTTCCACGGCGAATACATTTCCCCAGCCGTCACATCCCAGCCTCTTAGTTCCTGTAAGAATACAGACACACGTCCCCTCCTACGGCAGTATCACTTACACTTCGGTATCACAGATTTTCGACAATCAGTATGACATCGTTACCTCAACTGTGCCCACTTCTCAGAATCAAGCCGCACGTTTGCCTGGAACTCACGATTCTCACGGTGTGCTAGCTTTCACTAGGACGCCGTCGACACACACCCTTAGCGTCGAAGCCCTCGATTTGTCATCTGCTAAGCTGAAGACGGGCATCCCTCTTTCTCTGACCTCTCGGACTATATCAACCACCAACGCCTCCAGCGGCGGCGCAAACAAGCGGATGCTGTCCCCCGCGAGCAGCCTTGACATTTTCATGGAGGTCAAGCAACAGAAACGTGTAAAAGAGGAGAGGATGTTTGGGCAGATTGTAGAGGAGCTGAGCGCTGTGGAGTTGGGAAAGTGCAATGTGAGCGAGGAGAAGGGCCGCAGGTCTGAGATGCAGGCCCAAGATGACTCCTGCAGGGGTAAATACATCACGCTCCAACAAAACGCCACAGAGCCCACAGACCGTGGATTCGATTCAGCTATGGAAAGCAGCTCATCTCCCTACTCAGTCAACGAAGTTTGCAAGGAGAAGCCAGTGCAGATGGACATGGCGGCGCAGCTGGTCCCCGGTCGTGACGTGCTGATCTCAGACGTGGAGCATTCGAAGGAATTATCTCAGTTTCCAAGTCTTCGCACGACGACAGGTGTGAGCTGGTGTTATCTCAACTACACCAAGCCGAGCTGCTCACACGCCAGCGCCCCTTTTTCATCTGAATACGCCACCTGGTGTGTGAGTTCCCACAACCCCAACCCGCTTGAGATGAGCACCAGTGCTGTCCTGGCTCTGTTAAGGTCCAGACAGAGGGGAGACAAGGTTATTTACACCATGGCCACCATGTGTCAGCCTGGCACGGGGAAGCTGGTCTCATCGCTCATCCTGTGGCGACAGACCATCGAACAGGTGAGGAATGTACTGATCACTGCTGAACGATTATTATCGGGGAGAAAACAAAAATCCCATTTCATGCATCTCGCTGCAATATTTGCAGTTTACTCACATCAAATGAAAGACAACTGGGAGATCGCGTTGCTCTTGTTTGTGTAAGCAAAACCAAATTTGTAAAGCCATGTGAGGCAGGTGGGGTTGCAGGCATCGCGTTACCATCAATAACGGTGCACTTAAATCGGATGTTAACAAAACGTGTGTTCATCTGACTCAGCTGCCGAGGAAACCGGAGACAGAAGAGGTGGACGTCAGCTACGGGAAGAAGGTGAAAGACACCAGCAGCAGAGGAAAAACGAGCAAGGAGGAGTGGAAAGAAAGGGAGGCCTCCGCCAACCAGGCGGTGCCAACTCGCGTCAAGATCTTCGAGGGAGGGTCAGTGGAAAGATTAACAATCAGAACACATCTTCTGCTGCGCGCCGGCGCAAAACCTGCATCTGCGCCCCACGTTTGGTTGTATATTCTGTATATAGAACACTCTGTAATGCTTTCAGGTATAAATCCAACGAAGATTACGTGTACGTCAGAGGTCGAGGCCGGGGGAAATACATTTGTGAAGAGTGCGGCATCCGCTGTAAGAAGCCCAGCATGCTGAAAAAACACATCAGGACCCACACGGACGTGAGGCCGTACATATGCAGGGTCTGCAACTTTGCTTTCAAGACTAAAGGTGAGGTGGCGATACAACAAAGGAAAACTCCAAACATAGCCAGCCCTTCAAAATAAAACAGGAAGTGACACAGAATTATAGCAACGTCGCCCGGTGATGATCACATCTGTCCAGCGATACATTTGTTTTCCTTTTTATTTATTTTATTGAGTTTTGCATAAGTGTTCCTATGTGCATTTTTGAAACCACATTTAATACACCGACCACAGTGCAGAACGAAAGGATTTAATTCAGAGTCTGCTGCTGTGTTTAAGTGTTTTCATGTGTTTTAATGTTTGAAAGGTGACAATACTGACTTGGTTTAATACTTTTAGGAAACCTGACTAAACATATGAAGTCGAAGGCACACATGAAGAAATGTCTCGAATTGGGAGTGTCGATGACGATGGATGAGACCGATATTCAGGAACCCGGTAGGATCCCGATGGTGTCTCATGCTGGCAAATAACAGGATTAAATCTAATTTGAATGTCTTTTACAGTGGATGACGTCCAACAAGAGTCCAAAACGGAGCTGGTGGCCACAACCAAACACCAGTTCTCCGATGCGGAGGACTCTGACGGCATGGATGAAGAGGTTGATGAAGTCGATGAAGATGACGACGAGGACGATGACTACGATGGCGACTCCACTCCAAAACTGCGCTCCAGAAGCACCAGTCCTCAGTCGTGCGGAGGTGTGTCTCTGTCCATCACAGCCACCGCCTCGGTCCACAGCTGCTCCATGGGCCCCCTGCCCAGCGCCGAACTCCGCCAACCGTCGTCTGGCAGGCAGACGGGATTGGACCAACAAACTGTTCTCGCTGCAGAGCAGCGGGAGAAGTCCATGGATGAAGACTCTCTGACCATGCTCTCTCCAGACCAGACCAACTTCCTGTTTGACCCTTACTCTTCCTACCTTCTTTCTCCTGGCTGGGAGTCACCCATCAGGGAGCCTTCCCCCTCACGCCTGCGCTACCCGTCCCCAAGGAGAGAACTCTCCCCGCGAGGTCGCGCTTCTCCCAGATGGGACTCCTCCCCAATTAGAGCGGGGTCACCCAGCTTCACGACGATTCAGCACCTCTCCCCAGGCTCCATGGAGCGTCCCATGTCTCCTGGAATGGACCTGGCCGGGAAGAGAGAAGCCTCAATGAGAGGCCGGCAGAGAGTCGTGCTGAGGGCGGTTTCACCACGCAGGGGGTCACATCAACACAAAGGCAGCGGCGATAAAATCAGACACCAGGCAAAGATGGAGATGGCTCAACAGCAAGCCGCCTTTGAAGTGGAAATGGTCAGTATCATGGCGTGCATTCTACACACTAGCAGGAGAGCTTTTGCTGCCTTAAAACAGTAAATTCCAGCGTGGAGATGCTTTAGCAGCATCCCACATGTGTTCTTGTCTTCAGATGGAACTCAACCAGTATTTCAAATGGTGCAGCTTAAATTAGCATTTAATGGGTTCCCAAAATTTACACCTGACAATTGAGGGTTTTTTCTGAACATCAGAAGTTTGGTATGGGAGAGGAATTTCACTTTGAAACGCATGGCGTTTCTTCAGTTCCTGGGTCTAAATTCTGGCCACTGTTTGCAGCACTGACTCTGCCAACATGTTGTTTCAGGATCAAAGGAGCAACTTGGCTTCTGCTCCGCCTGCTGCTGCCAGTTCCCATCAGCAGAACATCCTCAGCCACCTCCCTCTGCACTCCCAGCAGCAGGCCAGCAGCCTGCTCCCCCTCGTTCCCGTCGGAGGCCTCCAGATGTTGCACTCCCCGCCTTCCTCCGGCACCGATGCCGCCCCCTCCGCGGCGCCTAGCCCCGAGAGCAGCGAGGGCCAGTGCTGCAGCAGCAGGGAGGGATCTGTCCAGGGAGAGGATGTCAGAAACCAGAACCTCGACGTTAAGGACAGCGTTCAAGAGGAGAACGTCCAAACCTGCCTGAAAGCCATCGCCTCACTGAAAATTACTGCAGAGGACCCTCACTGAAAGCCCCTTGTTTTTCAGTCCGTTCGCCCCCTGATACACATGCAACTTTATTTGCAGCCCTTTAGGCACATAACCTCACCGTTATCCCGTCAGAGGCAATATAATAACACTTTGGTCTTGCACGTGCTGCAGGCAGCTTCTACGTCCGAGCAACGAGGATGAGGTGCTTCTGATGGAGCTGATTGGACGAGCAGCAGGATATTCGGTAGGAAGGAGAACCGTGATTGGGTGCAGGTGCAATATGGGAAAATGTTAAGCTGATATGCCTTTGTTTGACAGTAGTTTGCATACAATTGCACATAAATTCTATTTATGGATTCTGTACAGATGTCCTTAATATATACTCCTTCTTAGATGCATACAAACAGTGTATTTTATGGTCCGTGTACTTTGAAAATAGACTGTTGTTTCATGTAATCATATCAAGGTGTGACGCAGTAGTGCAGTAAATAAAGACTATTTATAAAAGGGAGAATTATGTATAATATCGAACAGTCTGACCAAATTTTATCAGATTTTAAGTAGACGCTTGTGCCGTTTGGTGCTTCTAATCGAGCAGCATCAGTCTGTGCCTTTTTATTTTGCTTCTCGTCATCACCAGGAGGGTTTTTTTTTCTGTTTTTTGCTGTCAAATGAGGGGAAACAAAAAGAAAATGCAGAGGTACACTTTACTCAGACGTCTCAGCGCTGTGGCTCGGGAGAGCTTTGTTTTCTTTCTTTATTGTTCCGTCAGATGAGACGGACGCAGCTTATGTGAAACAATCTCTACATTTTATTTCTTAATGTTGTGGTTTTTCTCTTGGTAAAGATGCATGGGATTTGCTATTGCACAAACATAGAGGAAGTCAATATGTAATTATCAATACTGTAAGATGTATTTATATATTAGAACGTGAGCACTTATTGATACTGGTAAATATTTGACTACTATTTATATGGTATATCTGTACTTATGCAGCAGTGATGCAGTTATGCAGTGAACCACGCTGGCATTGCTTCTGATCTCCTGTCTTTGCTATAAACAGCTTTTATTATTATTTTTTTCTCTTCGCTCTCTTTCTCTCTGGCTCTCTCTTATCCAGATGACCATAAGAGTTTTCTGAGTTTTTATGATGCACTTTCATCCTTTGATCTTTGACGTTCAGACGACTTAGTCGGTGAATATTGGGGGAGTAAAACGTGTCGTGCTCTCTTGTGGTTTTTTGAAACATTCCACTTGTTTTTGTTTTCACATTTCTCATGTCGTCGAACACGTTGCACACAAATTCAAGGGGCTATCATGATCAGTCAGTAGTGTGTTTTCATGCAGTTCAAGTGTATCTATATGAATTGATATCAGTTATTGTAATACTAAAGTTATGATGTTGACAGCGTGAGTTGGGTGACTATTACTACTCAAAATGTAATTAATCATTTACCAAATGCATTACGTCTCTGTATATATACGTGTATTTTTATTATTTAAACTATTTTTGCAGTGTTGAATTCTGAAAACTTTTTATGCAGAGAGTTTGTATCTCTTTAAGAGGTAAAATGTCTGCAGTTGATGTAATGGAGGTTTATTGAGGGCGAAAATAGCACAGTGTTGATGGCTAACACCGTGTGTCTCATCCTTAGGAAAAAATAATAATTATAATAATAAGGACAAAAGTGTATTTGCATCTTCAAGTTGCCAGTTTGAGGACGGATTTCAGTGTCAGAAAACACTTTGTTCACTCATGTTTACATAAAATCTTTTAAAGGTGCACTGCTTTAATTTCTGTGTTCGTATGTAGCTTTGGTTTCACGGTTATGTGACTTTATTTGTGGTGATGAACGGTGCAGAACGCTGGAAAAATGTGAAGGGAAAGCGAAGCTTTCAGTTTGCTTTGGCATACAGTGTGTATTCAGATTGTGTTTTTTTTTTTAATTTATTGTGTATCCATATTTACTGATCTGCATTGTGCCTCTCATGTCTGTGAAATTCCCTGTAAAACTCACAGAGGACAAATCATTTTACCTCTCAGCTAAGATTTGTATGAGGAAAAAAAGAAGGAAAAAACAATCCTCAGTAGCCAATCTGTTGTTCAAAGATTTGCATCAAAACTAGTCAGGACAGAGTGCCTCTTTTATGCTATGGGGACTTTATTGTTTGGTGCTCTACTTTTTTCAGATTAAATTCAAAAATTGTTTTAAAATATACTCACCCAATGATGTGTGCTGGTGCTTATTTCACTTTTTTCTTCAGATTGAACACTTTCACAGGGTTCCAGACTACATCGTGTCTTATTTTCGTGGAAGAAAAACAATGTTCTTGATTAAAATAATAATAATTTTTGAAAACTAAGCAAAAAAAACTTCAGCGCTAGAACTCAAAGGACTCACCAGTGACACCCGCTGGTGCAAAGTGATTACTGCAGCCGCAACAAAGAAGAATTCCAAAAATAGTTTTAACCTTGTGGATAATATATTCAGCCGTTTTCTGGGAGCAACATGCGTGAAGTGAATCCTGAATGTGTTCAGAATAAATTGGGTCAGGGAATCACTCTGAATCTACAACAGTATCCCTGGGTTGAGGAGGCAGTCCTGTCTAATTCTGGCCAATCACTCTGTTGCTCACACTCAACTGCGTAAGATACCATTGTTTAAACAGTTAAATGATTGTTAGCAACAATCCCCATTCAAGAATGATATCTACATGTGTTTATGCATTTAAAGTAGCAGAGGACTTAGCGGTGTTCAAATGGAGGGCTGATTCCTGGACAGTCAGAGACACCCTCTCCTTCCTCAGAATTAGTCTCTGGTTTATTTTGAGCTGGTCTTGTCACAGCTGTTGTATCTTTGCTGGCAGTCTCTCCAAAAGCCCCCTCAACACTCTTCATTGTCCCTCTCCAGCCCTTTGGTCCTGGTAAGATCCAGTTTTTGCTCGTTGTTCTGCTTTTTCAGGCATTTTTTGCTCCTTTACTGTATAAATGTTATACTACTTTAACTCCACTTACTAATTTAGTCACTGTGTGTGGGAGTTTTTGAAAATCTGTACTGCTGTAATATTAAATTAACTTCCTTGTGTCACCCAACAACACGGAAAATTCTGAGGAAACAAGCAGCACTCCTACTTATTTATTTAGCATTTATGTATGCACCACTTCTCTTTAGATAGAGAAGATGTCAATATTTCCCACTGTTGTGTATTTATAGTTGTTTTTCAGTTTGAAGTTGGGATCTCTTACATAACGCTGACATGTTTTTAGAAAAGCAGCTTTTGACACCGGCGGCATCAATAAGAGTCCATTAGAAATAAATAAATATCTTGCCCATATTAAGAAGTTCCTAAAATAGCGTGAGGGGTCTGGAACAGGTGCCATCTCCTCTGCCTGTAAACGCTGCACGCATTTCATGCACGTAAACAGATTTGAGCCGGTGCAACAGTTTCTGCAGCATGCGAATAAGCTTCTCAGCAGTTTTACATATTTATACACGTGTATCTAACCCCCCCCCCCCCCACACACACACACACACAAGCACCCACAAACATGTGTTTTACTCAGTTTTACACCTTTGAATTGTGAAGCATGTGAAATATTCCTTCAGACAAGACATGATATTAATGTGCCATAATGTTGGTTCTAAAAGCAAAGCTGGAATTTGCAAACTCACTACAAATAAATGAAACCAGGTAGCTGGTATCCCCTGCTTTGCCTGAAGGCCCCGCGCCCTTCTCCAGAGTGATAGCTGTGGGGTCATCAGCTGGAGACCCCTATTCGCTGATGTTTGACCCCTTATCCTGGAACATCTCCAGGCAGTGGGGCTGTGACCAGTCACCCTTCCAGTCACTCCCCACAGCTAGTCTTGCTCTGCAGGTGCTAGCTCCCATATCGCGTCCTCATCCATGGCCAGAAGCTCATGTCTCTGCTCCCTCTGGCAGCTCTCTGGCGGCTTTATAGAGCGCTTTCCCCCTCAGCCCCCGGTCCCTCAACAGGCGAGTTGTTGAGCTTCCCATAAAGCTCCTTGTTCCACCCTGCACACAGGGAAGAGCCTTGTGTTCCATCCTCTCTCCCTACACTGCAAACTGGTCAGAGCCTGGTTCCTTTAATAGGGCTCCTGCATCCCTCCCTCCCATAATTTTCCTGGGTCCACTTCTGGCAGCATCTCACCTCCTCCCCTCCACCACCTCTGCAAACCTCCTGAGCACAAAAAGACATATTCTTACAGCATGAACGTCTACTCTTTGCTTTTGTGTATATATCAGTCATTAAGGTGGATTAAGAACTGAACTGATGTAAAGATTGAAGGAGGTCATATATGTGCTTGTGTTTGTGCAGCAACTCGGGATAATGGAAACCCTACAGGAGAGCAGTCCTGCACCCTCAGATCCAGAGGCGTCTCCACTCCCGGGTCATAAAATTGACCTGACAGAGGACCTGTCCCAGCAGCTGGAGGACATCATTAGCACCTACCAGGCTGATGAGATCCCCGCAGAGCCAGAGGACGCCAAGGTCACCTCCGTCAAAGAGGCAGATACCCGCAGGGAGCAGAAACTGGAGAAGAAGATGCTCAAGAATTTAGGTTTGCTTTGTTTTCATTGTGTTTTAATGGATTTTGGACTGGACCTCTGTCCTGCGCTGATGCCTGACGTTTAACCTTCAGGGAAGGAGGCCATGCTGCTGATGCAGAGTCTGCACAAACTCAGCACTCCGGAGCAGAAACTGGAGGCCATCATCAAGAAACACGCCGAGCTGGTGAGCTGGAACGCGGATCGGATATTCTGAAGAAATCAGCAACAACATGAAGAGAAATACAAGAGAAAATATTGTTTTTCTACAAAACAGCTGATGTTCTCTCGTGCACAATCATCAAAATGTCCCATTTTTTGCAGCTGGAGGAGCACCGGAGCGACCAGAAGCAGCTAAAGGTTCTGCAGAAGAAGCTGCTCCAAGTGATGAAGGAGAAGGATCAGCTGCAGAGCGAGCACAGCCGGGCCGTGCTGGCCCGCAGCAAACTGGAGGGGCTGTGTCGAGAGCTGCAGAGACACAACAAGACCTTGAAGGTAGCTCTGCTGCTGCAGCCGCCCCCCCATCACAGCCGCTGAAACGGCCCCATATGTTGACTTTTTGGGGCGTCAGGTGTTGTAAACATATGTTGTGCTCGGCGGGAGGTGACATCAGCTGGCATTAAAGCTCAGCTGCTGTGACCTTTGAGAACATCACACCCCCAATTCATGTCGTGACCCCAAATGTTGTCACAAAAACGAAAAGATTTAAAGAGCTCAGTTCGCGTTCGGGCTGGAAAAATGGTGTTAACCAGAATCTTCCTCCTGAGTGACAGGAGGAGACGCTGCAGAGGTGCAGAGAGGACGACCTGAAGAGGAAAGAGATCACCACTCACTTCCAGGGGACGCTGAGCGACATCCAGGCCCAGATTGAGGAGCACAGCAACAGGAACACCAAGCTGTGCCAGGAGAACGGCGCCCTGGCCGAGAAGCTGAAGGAGCTTATTTCAAAATATGACCAGCGAGAGGCGGTATTGAACCCATCGCGTGCTCGACGCCAGCAAAACGGTGGGGTTTTATTTTTAATGGTCAAAGGTTTGACCCAACTGTTTTCCAGAACTTGGAGAAGGTCTTCAAACACAGAGATCTGAAAGAGAAGCTGCTGGAGACCAAAATCACGCAAGCAAACATGATTCTGAAGGAGGCTGAGGAGAAGCACAGGCTGGAGAAAGACCTGGTAGCGTGAGCTTTTCAGCAGCATGTTTGTGGTTCTAGTCCCAGGACGCTCATGTTCCTGCAACCATCTCATCATGATTCCACAGATGCTCAAACAGGTGTCGGAGTATAAGATGCAGGTGAAGCTCATAAAGGAGCAGGAGGCTGATATGAAGATCCAGGTACTGATATGGAGCCACGCTGGAGACTTTCTCCTTTCCTGGAGGTGTAGCTAATGTCTTCTTCTACCGTTTCTGCTCAGCTTGACATGTACTCCCAGAAGTTTGATGAAATCCAGGGAACCGTTTCAAAGAGTAACAGCGTCTACAGCAGCTTCAAACAGGACATGGACAAAGTGAGAACGTGTTCACAGGATATTTGATGCCAGTGGGAAGACTAAAAAAAGGACTGAGAGGGAAAAAAATCCCATGAGATTAATATGCAGACTGGAGGAGCCTATTTTAAGATGGGGTTTGATGTGTTGTGCCTGTTTTTGCTTGTCGCTCAGATGGCTAAGAAAATGAAGAAGATGGAGAGAGAGTGTCACTCCTGGAAGACTCGCTTTGACGGATGCAACAAGAGTCTGATCGACATGGTGGCAGATGTAAGAGGGATGAAAGTGTCCTGGAAGATGCTGAGATTTATCAAAATGTGCTCGGAAATGTGGAGAGAAATTTACTGCTGTTGTGTGGACTTAAAGAACAAAACATGTTTATTTATATTACATAAAGGGCAACATAACAATAACCAGGTGAAGTTGATCAAAGCTGTTTTTACCTGCGTCTGTGTTTTTATAATTTCTAGAAAGCGATAAAAGAGAAAGAGTTTGAGCTTGTCACCGTCAAGACCCAGAAGCTCGAGAATCTGTGCCGAGCTTTGCAAGACGAGAGGAAGAGCCTTTATGAAAAGCTGCAGAAGGCCGCGCCTCAACCGGGCAGCGAGGCAGCAGAGGAGGAGGGGGAGACCCCCGAAGCTCCTCAGGACAACCCGGTCCAGAATCCTGCAGCTCCCGCTGGAGCGTCCACACCGGAGACTCCGCTGGCCAGAGAGCTGGTCAAACTGAAGGCCGAGCAGGCCCGTCTGAAGGAGATCGCCAGCTCGTTCACAGTCTCTCACGTCCTGCCTGCAGAAACAGCCCCCAGCCAATCACAGCAGCTCCTCCACGGCGCCCAGGACACAGAGCACAGCGGCACAGAGGAGATCCAGGAAGACGAGGGATTCCAGAAACAGAGAGAATTAGAAATGGAGTCTGTCGATTAACTCTACTGTGAAACCGCGCCAGCTTCAGATGAGCCAGACCAATAAAAAACAACAACAAACAAACTCTCCTGGTTTTTAACTCCATTTATACACAACTGATCAGAAATGTGAGAATATGAACGCAATTTAGTGTCAAATCTTAATTTAAAATGGAATATTTTCAGACTTGATCACTGTATAATTAACATTTGCATCCTCTTCTTTAACCAATTTATTCCAGCTCCCACATTCATCATTCACCACCACCACCACAACAACAACAACAACAACAACAACAACAACACCCAACAAGCCAATTTGATGGCAAACACCATCCGTGGACTTTACAAGTCCGGAGTGCTCTGATGAGGACAGTTGATCTCACACGAGACCGTAACTACCTCAGCTGCAGATGGCTGCTGGAGCTCCGTCTCTGTGTGAGCGCTCTCACGGCTTTAACTCGAGCTGTAAAGCTCTGCTGCAGCAGGCCGAGAAGGTGGCTAGAGCTCTGCACGCCGTGGAGTCGCTGCTGCCAAAACATTAAAGCAGGTCCCGCCTTTTTAAACCTCCCGCAGGCTCTTCAGGAGTTGATCATACAGAATCAATCTCTGCTGGGCCTGATTGAAGCAGACCTGCACAGGTTTGGAGCAGAAGCTGTGGATGTTTTTACTCATCTTACTGCTGCAGAAACATGTGCTGCTGAAGCTCAGAGTTAAGCGGCTATTGTGAAGAGGAAAAAAGGAGGCTGAAGATATTTCATGTTGGTTTTTTTAACGTGCGCTATCTCCATCTCCCCATTCAGTAAATCTTCATTTCGTCCTGATCTGACCGATAGGGGGCGATAACACTAGTTTGAAGAGATCCAACTGAGTGTTCAGCTACTGGACAGACAGAACCAGTTAAAACCTGTTCCAGAAACCTTTCCCACTGGTACCAGAACAGCAGAGAGGGATTGACTCGTTTAAATTAATGTTTGATGGAGGGAAGCTGTTGTCTTCTGTTTTCATTGCTGTTCGGTTTCTAGAGAGGTGATAAAAGTAAAAGATAAAAAGCAAAACCAAAATCTTGCTGGTGTTAGCCACATTTCTCCTGAGCAGTAGTAAAATACGGTTAAAAAAAAGGCACTGAAATTTGTTCATTTAAATGTTTTTAAAATCTGCAAGAACTCTTCTTTTTTAGAGGTGTTTGGACGAACACTCAGCTGAAGTGGTGATGGTTTTGTTTGCCTGTCAGGAACACATGCTGCCCTGGCAGGAAGGCCAGAGGTCAAACTCTGCAGCACTCTGAGGGTCAGGGGCGTGGCGCCCGGACGTAGCGTCTCTGGTCAAAGTTGTGATTACCTGGATGAAAGAAATGAAAGAAAGAGCAAAAAAAAAATTAACAAAGGGAATTTTCCAAGTATTATTATTCAAATAAAGATGGCTGATGCTTCCTGGTGAAGAAAAGAAAATAAATCCAGATGTAGGAGCTCACACAGACTAAAATCAATCCTGACTGGGTGTGACGCCCACATCACCGGCTGGTAAGTCGGGTGTCTTTGTTTGCTGCTTCTCAGCTGGGAGGTGACGTTTTGCTGAGTGAACATGGGAGGGCGCTGTTTTCCCACATTCAGCTGCAGTGCATTTGTCTGATAAAATGCACTGCAGCTGATAAAATGTATCAGCACAGTGAGGGTGGAAGTCTCCCAAACACCCCCACCCACACTGGACAGCACTGGCAGCTGGTAATTGTCTTCAATGGATTTATATTATATATTATATATATTATAATATTACAGAAGAATCTTCTATGTCCCAAGTAACAAAGGAAAATGTAAAAATACATGTAATAAAGAGGTTTTCTGAACAAAAAGGCTCAATTTAGTTGTGCAACAAGCAGCATCTAAGCCAGAAACCGTACATCACTCAGATGCCCGTACATGTATGTAAAAAAGCACATAAGCCATAAAAAGCTCTTTAGAGAACTCCATGTAGGAGTATATTTATTCCAAAACAGATGCTTCCAAGAGGCTGCACCAAGAGGCCTTAATGAAGGAAAATTTGGTTAAATCATCTCATTTTCTTACCTCTAAATAGACACAGATCCCTAGAAAATATAGCAGCTACAAAAATAGATGATTTATTTCCCCTTTTTTTAAAAAAAATTATATGATTACACTTTTTTTTTTTTTACGGTTGATTCAGTTTGGCACAGAGATGAGAGTCTTTTTTACCATTGTGGTCACAATTAACTGATGGATTACAGAAATAAAACAGCCCATAATCTGCTCTTAGAATGAAGGAGGGAGTGATGGGGTGAAGCTGCTGTTACAGAAATAAACACTAGAACAAAGAGATGAATGTGGAGGAAGAGCTAATCATTATTTATTTAATAGACTCACAGGATTCCTTTACTACCGACATAAGATGCATCGTTTTGATTGGATTGCTTTTTTAAGATCTTTCCCCTTTTATTGCTCTTTCCAAAGGACGCTGGTGTGCACTCATTTCTCACATTCGATTATAAAGTCTGTTATGTTAGAAAAAGACTTTAAAACATCTCAGTCCAGACAACAAAACCCTCCATTGTGCTTTTTTAAATTAGAAAAGAGCAACAAAACAACCGTATATCTAATTAAACGTTGGTCTTTATCAGGCTTTTGTGCCATTGTCTGTTAACCCAGAATGCTTCAGAGAAGCCAACAAAAGCTGTCCTACATACACTGTGACTGAGTGTGGGGACTAAACTGTGTAGCAAATCGCTGGTATGCAGGAGATCCCCTTAGGCGTGACTATATGAGGGAAGGAGGACGAGTGGCTCTGTAGTTAAAGGTCCTGATGCCTGCTGGATTCAGCAGGGAGGCTCAATGATGTATATAAAAACACCAAGATGCACCAGCACACATCAGGATCGGCCCTTTTCCTCATGAAAGATGACATGAAGGGAGGGGGACACACCTACCATCAGCCCGCGACTGATATATGATCAGGAAACTGTTTACTTCACATAACCAAAGTCCACTGACCTGGTAAATGTGAGGGAAGGGGGGGGGGGGGCGCTGGCAATTATGTTTAAGAACTGACTGCACAATAGTTACAATGAACGAGGGGACGGGGTCCCGCCGCACAGGGACATTTAATTCATCTGAGGACGTTCCTGCCCCTCATTCCCTGCAGGACCGCCGGGTTAGTCTGAGTTTAACTGAGGGGAGAAGATGCCAGAAGAGCAAGAGAGAGAGAAATTAGCCCAAGTCATCAGACAGTGGAACAACAAGCGCCTGGACCTGTTTGAAATCAGTCAGCCCGATGAGGTGAGTCGCCTGCAGACGCCAGAACCATCAAGCTTCTCTGTTCATGTCTCTGTCCTCCCAAAGTCTTCCCAAAGTTCCCGAATTAAAGCCGCGTCTGTGTTCGCCGGCAGCGCCTGGAGTTTCACGGCGTGATGCGCTTCTACTTTGAGGATCAGGATGGCGGAAACGTGGCCACGAAATGTCTGCGTGTTTGCAGCAGCTCTTCAACCCGCGAGGTCATCGAGATGCTCTCAGAGAAGTTCAGGCCCAACGTGAAGGTGCCGATGGGAAACCATTCGCTGTACGAGATCCACAAGAGCAAAGATAATCCAACAGGTGAGGAGACGTGCCTGTAACCATGGGAACCAATGGTTTCTAATGATTACAATTGCTTCTGTGGGATAAAGAGCGTAAACTGGATCTGGATGAGAAGCCTTTAGCTGTGCAGTTAAACTGGACCACGGACAACAGAGAGGGACGCTTCATGCTGAAGACTGACAAGGACCGTCTGGAGGTAAAGAAGCCTTCGGTCCCTCCGCATTGATCTAGTTCATGGTGTTTTGAGCGTGTGTGTTTAAAACAAAGGAAAACTTTCAGGAGAAGGACAAAGGAGGTGTGATCCAAAGCTTCAAGAGGACGCTGTCGAGGAAAGAGAAGAAGAACAAAAATAAAGCCTCCCACCAGGATTCAGGAGACGAAGCCGAGTAAAACAAAATATCCACGTTATGAGTTTGGACTCTCCAGACTTTTGGCTTCAGGCCTGAGGAACCGGCTGAATAATGTGCATCCTTTTGCTGTGCAGGACGACCAAGAAGGCTGGAGTGAAGAAGCTCAGCGGGGAGAAGGAACAGCAGCAAATCCTGGGTGAGTTTAGAAAAGCTCCAAAAATGAGGAGAAATCCAAAGACGAACTCTCTGAAATTCAAATGTGATTCTCACAGGGGGCCTCCGCCCTGATGCTTCCCCTCAGTTACCAATTCAAATTGAATTCTGCGACAAATGTGAGTATAAAGCTTTGAGTCGGCCGCCCTGGGCCTCGTCCCGCCTGACTGTGTCTCTGTGGCAGCTGAGGACGCCGTCCTGTCTGCCGTCATCAGTTCCCCCAGCAGCTCCTCGCTTCCCTGCAGACTGTTGCCTGCCTACATCCTTTACGCCGCCGGGCGGTTCGCTCTGCAGCAGCACCACAGACGGGGTGCCCAGGTCAGAGGGCCATCGCACCGGGTGACCCGGATCACCAACAAAATGGTGGCCATGATGCGGGAGGTCATCCAGGCAAGGGACCAGAAAATCCAGCGCGAATCAGTGAGTGTGGAGCGGTTCGTTCTTACTCTGGATCTGGATTTGCCTCGCAGGGCCAGCAGGCCATCGCCGGCACTCTGGCCTTTTGGATGGCCAACGCCTCCGAACTGCTCAACTTCCTCAAGCACGATACCGAGCTGAGCCCGCTGACGCGGCAGAGTCAGCTGGATCTGTCCCACCTGGTGCACAGCGCTTACAGGTATGCACCAAACCTTCAGCAGCTCTTTCAGACCCTGCAGAAGATGCGGCTGGCGTGTGCACGTCAGCTCAGCATCATATTGAGCGCGTCTGATCCAAAGACAGGATATAAATGCTTTTGGCTTCCTGCAGCTGTCTGGTGCGGTGTCTGCAGAACGCGCTGAGGAGTCACCTGCCCACGTTCCTGGTGGATCCCGAGCAGCACGGCTCGCTGCCACTTGGCATCGGTAAAGTCAAAAGCGTTAGCTGCCTTCTCCCTGCTCCACACGCTCCCTCGCTCAGACGCAGACTGCGCTGCCTCTTGCAGAGACGGTGCTGAACACCTTGGTGAACTCCATGTCCCTTTTGCGCCGTTGCCGGGTCAACCCCGCCCTCACCATACAGCTCTTCTCTCAGCTCTTCCATTTTATCAGCGCTTGGATTTTCAACCAGCTGGTGAACCCGCGGGCCGGCGCGTCAGGCCTGCGCTCCTACTACTGGGGAGCCGCGCTCCGGCACAGGCTGGTGGCCATCGAGGCCTGGGCGGAGCGGCAGGGCCTGGAGCTGGCTGCTCACTGCCACCTCGGACACATAATCCAGGTCACGTCTACGCCAACGATGGTGGAGCGTCTCTGAAATAGCATTATAGTCGCGCTCTACCTTCAAAGCTTTCACGTCGCATCTGGATGTACAAGCTGCTAACGTTTGTTTAACCCGATCGGTTTCAGGCAACCTCGCTCCTCACCATGAGCAAGTACTCTGTCAAAGACGCGAAGGACATCCAGAACTCCTGCTTCAAGCTGAACTCGCTGCAGCTCCGCGCGTTGCTCGCTGGTTACCTCTACGCCAACAATGAGCCTCACATCCCCCCGGTGAGTCCTGCCCTCATACCCTCCAGCAGGGGCTGGAACTCAGAGCATCAGCAGGCCACAGAAGAGAAGCACTTCAGAGTTTAGGGATGGTGATGAGAAGCCATGGGTGCCTTCTGTGAACTGAGGCTGCAAATGCCTCTTTAAACATCACAATTCTACCCAAAACAGAAAAACAAGTCTCTGGAAAATGAAAATGTAATTCTATTATTAACCCGTAAACACATTTCAAGCTGTGCTTTTTTTTAAATTCCCAAGAAAAACATGAGTCAAACCAAGAAACTGTAAAACGATGCGTTTGCTTGTTTTTGAGTTGACAAGTTAAAGCTCATCCTCATTAGCGCTCGAGCAGAATTAGCCATTGTTCAGCACAATTGCATAAATATTCATGAGCAGATAATCACCATGTCTGTGCCTGTGTAAACTCACACAGTTGAGTGACACTGTGGAGGTAACTGATGAAGTAGGCCAAGCAGACAACAGCTCGTCTGGGTGAAACCGACTGGTTGTTTCCTTTGTCTCACCGCGGCTGCAGGAGCTGATCGAGGCCGTGGCGGCAGCAGCCGAGGCCTCTGCAGACCAGCTGATCCGGAGCGAAGGGTGGGACGTCCAGCTGGAGGAGAGCCTCGACCTTCGCCTGCCGTTCCTGCTGCCCGAGGGAGGATTCTCCTGTGACACCATGACAGGAATCCCACCAGGACTTCTGCAGTTCCTGGAACCAGTCTCCCAGAAAGGTGAGCGAAAACATGACTCAGTGAATATTGACTGTTTCAGGAGGGTCGAGCCACCTTTGGAAGGTCCAGAGAGTTCAGCATCGGTCTGGGAGAAAGATGTAGCTTGAATAATCAATCACAGGCTCTGAGATTCACTGATTAGGCAATTTAATTACACAGATTATTGAGGGAACATCATCTCTACATTGTTTCGGGAAAACACAGTCATAACTTTCCTGGGAACAGATGATTTTCCCAACAGGAATCCAAATTTAGATTATTTAGATTATTATTATTTTGGGTTGTTTTTTCCCAAAAATCTTGATAAAAAGCCACAAAAACAGCTCTTAAGTTGCTGGTTGGGGGAAAAGGGGACATTGGAATTTTCGGCTAAATTCTTTTCATAAAGGACGTGATTTCAGACAGAACAAAAACTGTATTTTACAGATCCACGAGCAGCTGTTTCTCTCCTCAGGTCTTTGTTCTCTAACAGTTCAGACAAACTCAGAGGGGATCTGGACCGTGCACTTCCCTAAATCAACATCTGCACCGTGCACAGTAAGTCCAGAACAAACTATTCCCTTATTCCAGTGTGTGATAAGAGACATGAGTGACACGTGTGAGCATCTGTGATTTATTATGGTTTGTTTTAAATAGGTGGAACAGGCAGAGCCTGAGGTCGTACCCGTGACACTGAACAAACCTCTCAACAGTGGAATGGGGATCAGCATCGTTGCTGCCAAGGTGAGCGCCTCAAATGTGCCAGGAGGTGGAATTCTGCAAATATTAATAGTCACAACAACAAAACAACCGTACCTCTAATCGTGGCCCTTGTCTGTTGATGGCTCAGGGAGCAGGCCAAGATCACCTGGGAATTTACATCAAATCGATTGTCAAGGGGGGACCGGGTGAGAGGGTAAGGCCTGAAGCTTAGAAATCACAATGGAAGCTTAGAAATCACTGTAATCATATTCTCTCCTGTATTCCAGAACGGCAGGTTGACAGCTGGGGATCAGCTGTTGAGTGTTGATGGTCACAGCCTGGTCGGAATCAGCCAAGAAAGGTAGAAACAAGTGGCAGGTTTCGTGAATTGCTGAGTAGTTATTCTCCCACCTACCAGCAGGGGGCGCTTGAGACGCGTCAGCCTCAGTGTTGGGCGCTGCCGTATTTTTATTGCGGTGTTTCAATTGTCAGGTAGCCTTGCTGTTAAAGGTCTGCCTGTATTTATTCTCTCGGCAGTTTCTCTCTTTGTGCTCATAACGAGTTTCTGAAGGATGAAACAAAGTGAGGATTTGATTTTGAAAGCAATTTTTTTCCTCTTATTCAGGGCAGCTGCCATTATGATGAAAACTGGCCCAGTTGTGACCTTAAAGGTTGCAAAGTTTGCAGCAAGTCACCACGGTCTGGGGCCTCTGCTGAGCGAACACACATCAGAACAAAATTCAGGTAAATGCAACGTGTTCAACCATCATTTTCTGTTTTTTGTGGGTTTTTTTTTTTTTTTTTTACATCCTTTTCTACTCTTTGTGACTAAATGACCTTTGCTTCTTTCAGGAGGTGGGGAAGGCTATGTTAATCCAAAAAGTACAGCCTTCATGCTGCACAGTCTGAATCCACAGTGCTTAGAACATCTCCATGGAAACAGCAGGAGGAAGAAAGAACAGTTAATGCAGAGGAACAGACAACTTTATCGTTCCCACCCCAATATTACAGGTGGATAATCTTCCATTACTCTGCTAGGGACCAACAGTGCGTATTTTGACATTAAATGTTTAATTTCTCCCTATTTCAGAATGTTTTGAAGACAGAACTGAGCAAATAGAAGGAAAAAACATTTCAGCCGTCTCCAGTCTCAACCTTTGTACCAATGTAAGAGGTTATGATTCTCATCAAACTGTGGTAACACTCTTCATATCACGCCCACAGAAATTACACATAAAGATTGTTATTACACATCATGAAGCGAGAGATAACCTGATTCTGTGCTGTTCTGTATGTTTTCAGACATTTCCCAGAGAATATTTGACACTTCCCACCCTTAAATCGCAAGAGAAGAACCAACCAAAATCCAGTCAAGTGCATCAAACATCGACTTTTTTAAATCTTCAATGTTCCTCTCAAAAATCCTCAATGGTGAGTAGTGATTAAATTGCTAACCCACGGAGATGTAGACCCTCCAGTATCATTGAAAATAACATATCTGCTTTCACTAGCGCCAGGCGATGTCCCAGGAGAGCTTGTACCTGGACAAAAGTCAGAATTTATGGGAGCAGAATGATCGGCGTGGAAAACAAACCAGGATCCATGATTCATCTTTCCCAATTCGCTCCAGTTCCTCTGCTCATAATATCCTGTCAGATGGCTCTTCTCCTACCGAGGAACCGAGGAGCAGCCGTCTGAGTGCTGCTGCCGTCTGGAGGACTCCCCTTTCCCAACAGCAGACCCCATCAAACCAGCCCAAACGCATAGACATCCCTCTGACCAGAGCAGTGAAAACCCCAACAAACCATCAGACCATCAGAATCAACCAGAACTTTCCGGTAAACAGAAATGTTCTGAGTCCTCCACACCCAGCCCATGACATTTATGCCTGTCCCACCCCTGCAAACAAGAAGCCCCCTCAGTCCTCACTTTCACCGCTGCAGCTAAGAACCAGCACCCTGGAAGACGGCTTCACTCCAACTAAACACGTCTCCTTCCAAGATCCTCCAGCTCAACAGGGGCACCGCCCAAAGACCCACCCAGAGCTGGGGTCCGATCGCTGGAAGGGGAAGGAGGCCCAGGGACAAATAGAGAAGGAGAAGGAGCTGTTTGAGACGGAGCGCCTGGAGCAGGAGGTGCAGAGGCTCCAGGTTAAGGAGGAGCTCACGCTGGAGGAGAATGACCGGCTCCGAAGGCTCAGCCTGGAGTGGCAGTTTCAGAAACGGCTGCAGGAGATTCAGAAGAGAAGAGATGATGATGAAGAGGAGGAAGATGAGGACCTCGACACAATGTTGGCCATTAACCAAATGGAGAGACGAACTCAAGCAAGTTCTTCCTAATTGACGTATTACACAGAATCCCACTGTTTGTCTCTGAAATAGCATTTAATCCAATTTTCTTTCTTTTACCTTGATGAAGATGGCGAAAAGCTCTGCTGCAAATGTCACCATTGACCCGAAAAGGATGGAAGAGCAATCACGACCTCGTCTCTCCCAAAGTGACAACAAAGCCAAGACGGGTAATCCTTAGTTTTGTCTTTTCATTCATCTTCACGCAGGCACAGAAGCCTCAAAATCTTAATATCATTCCATGACAGAACAAAGTGGGTCAATTCATGTCAACATGGCAGCAAACAAGTAAGTCTGAACATGACAACTGTGCAGGAAAATGAAGTTAAATAAGTTTCATCTTTTATTAACTAAATGATAACAATTTGTTCATTTGCAGAACCAGAGTGTCAACGCCTGAAAAGCTCACGTTCAGAGTGCGTCAGAGTCTCTTTTCTTGGGTGTCCAGTGCAGAAATGAAGGTTCAAGCCTCCTGAACACAAACCTCAGAAGTGGGGTTTATACATAATCTTTATAACTACTTTATGACTAAGGAGGTGGCACAAAGTATAGCTGAGAAGTACAAACGACTGTAGTGCCAATGTTACAGATGGAAATTATTTTTTTGTATTTCCTGTTACAATAAAGTGCATTTAGCGCAAAGCTAAACAACACATCATTTGTCACTCTTGTAAAACATCCCGACAAAATCCATAATGTCACCGACTTAGTATAAGGTTTATAAGGTTTAATTAACTTAAATTGAAGTTTCTTGCGGTATCCTTTTCTCCTCTGCCGATGTTTCCCCGCTGGTAATGTGTAGACAGCGAGAAGGCCGACAGCACCCCCTTCAGGGCCACGCGAGAACTACTACTTATTTCTCTTCAGATAGGTTGACATCAATTTAGTTACCAAAATCGGTCATTTGCAGACTCTGAAAGACATTTACTTCACAGAAAAGCCTCTGGATTGTGAGTTTCTGATGTCTTAATCCTTCTAAGAATCTTCATTCTACATTGAAATGATCTTAAGAAGAGGTGGAAACATACAAGTGTATTTATGATGTCAACAACGCCTCCCAAATGTTACCCGAGACACGAAGTGTAAAGCTTTAGTGCAGTGCTTCTGCAACTGAGCAGGCATCTCCGGGAGCAAAAAATAGACATAGCCTTGTCCCTTTGAGTTAAAATATAGCTTCGACACTTATAGGCAAGAGCTGGAACACTTCAGTTCCAAGACCAAGTAAACCTCTAAGATCAATTTAAAATTAAAAAACTGATGGGTTGTTGAAGACATAAACCTGCAAGTCCAAACTGAAAATCAAATGAAAGCATTCTCTGGTAAAAGGTGATACAAACATCTTCTGAGAATAATCCACAGTGTTCCAGACTAACGAGGCAGAACAAAAAAATTTTGTAGAAAGACAAGATAACGCTCAGCAAAAGGCTTTAGAAACAGTCACATTGTCACTATTTGTGCACTTTACAGTTTCATCATCACAATAGGAAGGAAGATGAGACAAGTCAAACTGAGAGTGAAAAATCAAGAGAAGTGATCGTGATCAACAAAAGCTTTAGACTTTTAAACATTCTGGCAATGCAAGATCAAGGAAAACACTGTCAAGTCTATGTTTCTTAACTTATGTCCCATTATTTTGGAAGCTAATGAAGTCTTTTCTTAAGTGCCCAGTGCTTAAACAATCACCATTAATTACCAGTCTGTTAGCCAGACGTATGCGACGCTACTTTGTGCGCTGGTAGAACTGGACCACAGCTTTCTCTTGGTCATGCGTTTCAATTGAGCCATGTCTCAATTCGCGAATCCGTTTGATGGCGTCGATGCCAGAAATCTTCTGGGTCTTCACCAGGTAACAAGCCAGCATGGTACCGGTTCTCCCGTGACCATGCATACAGTGAACCGCCACACCCTGAAGAGGAACAAAACACGTCTTCACTCCTCTCAGCACATCAAGTAAGTTAAGGGAAGACGTCAAGGTTAGAGCTGGTATAAAAATCTATTGTTTCTAACAGAAAGACCTTTGAGCGTGGGGCCTTTGGAGACAAACTCAGGCTGATATTAATGTTAAACCACTTTTAGAGAGACGGGCTTGTGGAAGACATGAATGTTTTCTTTACAGGTCTGATGAGTTGAACCAGCTTTTTAACTCTGGTCTGCTGCCAGCACCGCTGTAATTATTCTACAGCCTTGAGCACAAAGCTCAGCACAGGTGAATTCTTACCTCTCCCTTGGAGTTGGCGTCTTCCACGATACTGAGAAACCTTTCGATCTGGCTCGGCGACGGTGGGGTGAAGTCCACTATTTTAATATGGTGCAGTTTTAGTTGAGGACAGGTGTCATAGTTTGGTGGCTTTCTTTCACAAAGACAAACCAGGTGTTTGATCCCATTGTCCAGCAGGAACTGGTATTCTGAGGTCATCCTGGGCAAAGCTAACCCGGCTACCTTTCCTTTTTCCACCCAGGAGAAATTATGTGGAGGGGAAGAGGCCATGATCAGGCTGGAAGAAAATCAGAATGACACATTACGTTTCGGGCAAAACATTTGCAGTAATATGTTAGAAATACCTGCGGTACCGCCTCGCCCGGTTACTGTTCACCAGGAGATTAAAAGCTCGGCGCAACAGCGCAACTACACCCAGTTTTTTCTGGCAAACATACCTCCAACACTTAAAGCTGAATATAAAATAGCATTCTAGCACTTCCTACCCGAGTCATAAAGCGAACAGTTCCGTATCAGAAAGATTCCATTAGTCGCTCGCCTGCGTATATGTATGAAACTATACGTATTTATAGACGTAGGGTGTTGCTAATAGCTGAAAACCGATAGTTTACGGTGGAAGAAAAAACATTAGGTTTAAAACTAGAAAAGAAAAGACTCATTGCATATGGTCTACTTCTTACCTAACAGTCCTTTTTTGGGCAGTGTGCCGTTTCAACTCCACCAAATTTAATGTCTATAAAGGAGAGAAATGCACTAATTATTCTCATTTGGACTCCCGAAGAAAAAATTAGCCACTAATTTCTTAAAACGGACACACTCTTTAAATCGTCATCCCCGCTTTCTGCACAGCCGGACGTCTGTAATTATATAGATATTCAAAATACCGCCATCTGATTGGCCCAGATACCGGAAATACTCTCAAGAAGCCGTCTTGCAATTGGTCCGCTGAGGTCGGGCTTGATGTATTTTTAAAAACCGCCATCCTATTGGTCCATATATCCGAAGTTCTAAATATTCATGAAGTCCGCGGAACGAGGGCTGATGTGATAATTCGGGAACATTGACGTCACTCGTGATAAACCCCGCAGACGCTTTAAAAATATCGATAACATATCTTGTAATGTAAAGCCTATGAATGTTAAACCTATTATTCATTGGCACCAAGCTTCTAGCCTCAGGCGGTTAACGTTATTAGTTATTAACTAAATAGCTTTTGGTTTCTTAGCTTAGAGAAGGTAGAACAACGGATCTATACACCCCACGCTCCTGATATGCATGTAGATTTTTTGGGAGGATATAATTGATAGTGCCTCCGTAGGCACACCCTTCATTATACTACTTTTCTTTGTCAAAAGGTTTGGCATGTATGTCCTCCTAGTTCAAATTATTATTTAGGAGAAATGTGATGAAAGTAATAATGTAGCATATGTTCTCGGTGCACTGCAGGAGGTGTCAGGGTAAACAAAATCACTGTACAATTAAAATAAAGGAAGGTAAGAAAACCTGGTGTGTTGTGATCGTTGATTGAGATTATTGGCGATGATTAGAGAATGAAGGATCTCGGAGGGACGTCTGGGCCGTCTTCCTTTAACTTAAAACTTAAAAACAAGCAGCTCATTTCCCCATGCATTGTGAAATTACATATCCAAGCCCCTTGTCTTTGTTCGTCACCCTCACATCTTTGGCAAGTCAAAAGTCAATGTCCCTCTGGAATCCAGAACATCACCAAAATGTTCCAAACTCTTAATTGACCCATTTTTAACATTTCCAGAGAATTTCATTCAAATTCATAGACAACTGAGTTATTTTGCTAATAGAAAGACAAACACTGGTGATCACATAGGTTCCACTATCAAGGACTGTTATCTATAGAAAATAATCTATTCCAACTACCATGACAGCTTTCGAAACTAAAGCAAATCCTGTAGGCCACGTGTGGATCTTTTCTTTCTTTTATGTAAGCATTTTCTCATCCAGTGTGTTTGGGATTCTGTGGTACTTGTATGTTTTATAGTGTATTAAATGCAGATGCAGGTTGTGCCCTGACAAAGGAGATTTTTCTATTGCACTTGGTTCCGGATAATAAAAAAACTATTCTATTCTGTTGGCAGAAGAGGAGACGTCTGTGGCTAATAAACGTCAGGCAGGTTATCCAATCAGAGAGACGCGCCAGTGATGACGTCACCTGCGTCGGCGTCATGGCAATTGGACTCTGAGCTGGTGGTCAATATTCAGGGTCCGTCAACACAAATATTCCAATTCATTTGCTATCTTTTCACAAAACACCAGTTTTGACTTATCCAGGAATTATTGGAAAAAAGTTCTTTGTATCTTTCAGTGTAACCCTGTTATTTAGTGGTAAAAAATAAAAGTATGTTTTGTGACTTAAGCTTACTCAGCTCAATGGCGCCCCCTCCCGCGGAAATAGGTGAAAAACAGAGCGGGCGAGGCTGATTCACTGTCTGCTTTACAATTCTGCGTTCCAACCAGGAGTTACTCGTGCTGCGTAAGCTTCCAATGCACTTTTATAGTATTTGTCTCATTAGTATGAAGAGAATATATATTCTGTTTAGATCTAAATCTAAATTCGATCAGTTTCGTTCTACCTAGTTTGGTAAATTGCTTAATAGCGTAAGAGTGTGTCATTGAATGCCACGTGAGGATGGCGGAACAGGTAGCAGTCCCCCGTGAGGTTCGGGTTCGAATCCTGCTTCTGACATCAGCTTTTCGATGTTGTCGCTTTCGTTTACTCATTTTTATGGACCCTTATCATTTTAAGTTAAATGCGTACTCGAAAGCAATTTACGGACACTATAAAAACAACAACCTTAGCGTTACTTATTACGTATTTTATTTCACCAAGGAGCAAGAGTCAGTGCAGGAGTGCCGTGAAGCTCATCTGAATAATATTTGGAGGGGACGAACAGATTTGAGTCTTACCTTTATTCAATATTAGGGGAGATTTGTAAAGTATTACCGTACTTACACAACGAACTGGATTTCTACTGTTTCCCGTTTTAAAATAAGTTTGCTTCAAGTGTTCAATCATTACAATTGGCATTTCTACAGCCAGGTGGCATCAAAGCATTAAAGAAATGTTTTATCTTGCACGTTTTATCTCATGATAGCACTTTTTTTAATCATTCTGTGAATCAGATGTTCCAACTCATTAACAGCTGGTTCCATATTTACAGACCAAAATGTAATCATGACACATTTAGGGGGTAGGGGAGCTTCAAACTGCTGCTGTTTTCCACTTTTAAATGTTTAGTCATGATAACAGACACCAACACAAGTCGTGCTCTTCAGATGACACTTAAAGCCACTGTGAATGTCTAAATACATATGGAAATGAGACACGAAGATTCAGAAGTCACAGCACAGCACAGTTTACTTGCTAGTCATTTTATACAAAGAGTAAAAAGAGAGATTTGTTTCTTTTTAAACAACCGAAAGGAGACAAACCGCATCACATTTGCCAGATAGATGTTCAGACACAGAGACTGACCGTCAGACAGGTATTGGTGAGGAGAATCATGGCGCTGAATAATTCAAACGTCCCTTGAAAAAGCTGTCACTAACTGGTAAGAAAAGACGTCAACAGAGCTGTTTCAGTAACACGTACAGTTATATAAAGATATCTAGGAGGTTAAAGTTAAACGTGAACTCATTAAAAACAAGACCCATAATCAGGTGGCATCTAGTGGTAAAGCCTGATTGCTGTCCTACTGCGCTCAACCCAGCAACAAACGTTTGGGAACCCCAAAAGAACCACTATATATATATATATATAAACGTCATATATATATATATATAAACGTCATATGTATATATATATATAACTCTCATTTTATCTATGGTTTAAGTTTCACACGTCACAACCTGAAGATTGAGTGTGCAGACGGTGCGTCCGCCACGTCTCAGGGTTATCATCCTCATCCTCATCCTCATCCTCATCCTCATCCTCATCCTCCCTCATCTAGAAGCACAGACCCCTTCAACATGCTGCAACAGCCCCCTACAAAAAAAGCATTCACGACCACTTCAACGGTTACATGTAAACTCTGTTGGTTTTTAATTTTGCCGCACTCTTTAGGTGCCGTCCAAGAACATGGGGGCGGTTGTAGCCGCTCCCTCCTACCAGAAGATTTCTACGCATGTTGAACGTCCACGTCCAGAGTCCCGCGCCGGGCAGACTTGCTGAGGGGCCACGTTGGGTTTACAGGATGGCGCAGAAGAACTTTTTCTCCCTGAAGGGGTTCTCTGATGCCGGCAGTGGCGTTAGCAGGGGGTCCCCTTTGGCGTGGGCTTCACAGTATGACATCAGGTCTGCCGCTGCTTTTGACACCTAAACGCACGCACAAAACTCCCAGTCAGCTAAAAGCCAAACTGTTTCCAAACACCACCAGTAGCACCAGTGTCTCGCCTTTATCCTGTCGATGTTGGCCTCCATCTTCAGCTGTTCCACCAGCTTCCTGGCCTGTGCGATGCTGGCTGTGTTATTGCTCGCCATGGGCGCCGTCGGTCAGGTCTCACGTGATCCGCCTGGATGCCAGAAACACGCAAACCTTATAGATCAGCCAAAAACGGAGCTGCTGGCAGCACGTGCCATGTTCGTTGTCACGTGACCGCCAATGCACAAGAAAGACATATTTATGGTCTCAGTTGCTAGGCAGCACATGACAGCGAGCCGGAGCCGAGGAATGTGGGAGGAGAGCGAAGGGGCAGTAATCAGAGAGACTGTCTCTCAAGAACAAGTGAAATGTCACCTGACAGACACCCCAGGTCATATGACAGGCTATATATACACATGTTTATGTTTGTTCAATAGTCCAGCGACTATATCTCGACTTCGGCAAGTATTTCTTTGGTCTACGTGCACATTTTTAGCTACCAAAGTAGTGAATTGTGACCCTTTGGGGGCGGACACCAAGGCGGAGCCTGGCCTTCTTACTAGGTATGCTTTTCGTAGCACGCCATAACCCTCGCATACTAATTGCTGTGTTTTTGTTCACTCGGGTGTGTGATGGGTATGTAAACATTGAAGCCAGTGTTTGCAGGCTGTAATTCGGACAGCTCGGCCTCCGTCAGACCTTTAACACCAGCATATTCAACGATTTTTACTGACAAACGTAAGCTAGCCAAACTGATTGTGAACCCAGAACATGAAGGAGGCGTGACCAGTTTAACGATCATCCTAAAAGATCGGGAATGGCCGAATCTGTTTTTAATCAGTCTCGGCAACCCTCCCTTCATTTTTGTGCGCGTCCTCAGATGCTCCTTTGACTTTTACAACCTCTGTGATTGAGCGGATCAAGCTGTGAGAGCTCTCTCATCCATGGTGTGGGATCAATCCCCCCCACCGCCGTAGGTGTGGTGTGGCTTTAGGGTTTAGCCCTGATCGCAGCGAGGTGCCGCACACGAGTGTGAGTATTGATGGCACACCTGCTCAGGGGGGGGGTGGAGCCACCGCTGTGATGCTAACGCGAGCTGCCCCGGCCCCGCCCTGTCCCTCTCACCCTGGAAAGGTGCACGTCACGCTGGCCAACATCAACAACATCGCTCCCCGGGCGTGAAGACACTCATTACTCACTGTTTATAATAAGTCACATGACAGAACGGCTCCGCTCCGCCCTACATGGCGAGGAGAGCTCCCGTGTGTGGCCCTTCCACGTGCAAATCCTGGAAGTCAGCAAATGGCCCCTCATTGGTGTCACACTGGGCTGCGAGGGAAACTAACCAGCCGCAGGAGCTGAAGCAGCAGCTGCATATCAGCATCACTGGATGACATTTTAAAACACAAACCAAAGAAGAGGAAGAGGAAAGACTCCAGCGTCCCATCGGTGCGAGCCAAACGTGCGCTCTGAGGAGGATTTAGTTAAGTGCGACACTGTTATCAACAGCGGAACATAAACACGGTGTCGAGGGAGGCTGGGCCATCTCACATCCAGGAGCGTTTCACCTTTTAGGGTCATGGTTGTTGAAGGTAACCTCTGCTCACGTGCACATACTGGGCTTGGTCACCAGAATCTTCAGGATTGGTTCCGTTTTTGGTTCAAAGGTAAAGAATCAGGCGGCCGACCCACTACAAAAGGTGCGCCTGGCGACCTGAAATGGGCGTTTTATCGAGGCCGTATTACCGTCCCAGCACCCGCGGGAGCACAAAGCAGGCCGATGTATCAGCAGATGGGGACAGATGTCGCTCTTTACGTTTTCTGGGGTGTCTGCTGGAAAGTAGAACTCGCAAAATAAGAGCGCGACACCGTAGCCTGGTTTGAGAGGAATAGCTGGGAGCCACTCGACTGTGTTTTACATCCATTTTTCTTATCACCGGCAGTTTTATCTCGTAGGCGGAGTTTGCAACACCGGCTCATTTCCAGAGCGGGTGAGGAGATGGCTGCACTCATGTTGTTCAGTGAATGTTAAACCGTTTCTACCCTGCGTTTTTACAACTTCTGGCAGATGCATAATTTAATTGCTGGTCTGTACAACATGAGGCCAGAATGCCCCACTCAACACGCTGATAAGGACCCTGCAGCTGATAACACGCTTGGCTGGACGTGCTTTTTTCCCGCCGCGATGCAAAGGGGCGTGGGCCATTTACCTGGTCTGCTCGCACCTCTGCGCTCGGCTCTTCAGACAGCTGCTCCGGTCCTCAGTCTGCAAACACACACACACACACACACACACACACAAGTCAATATGTCAGATCAGGACGCGTAAAAGATGGTCAGGAAACTGATAGGTTTTTTATCGCCCCCTGGTGGTAGATTGGAGTAAAGCACAGAACCTGAACGATGAATCACATCCGTATTAGATCAGATTTTAAGTTCCCTCCTTTTCCTGATCATTTATGCTCCTCGGGCAGGCGGCCGCTTCCTTCTGACTCCAAATGATGCTGATAATGTGAGTTGACAGCAAGGCTGGACTGGACCTTCATGGTGGGGCAATTGCAGACCTTGAGACAGAATCTGATCTGGTACATGCTGATACCTCGGGATATTTCTGTAACCCCCCCACACACACACACACCCTCCCAACTTTCCGACAGTGGAAAATGTTGCGAAATCAGTTGCAACATCTGAAGCAACAAATCCCTGCGAAATCCTTTAAATCTTTCAATATGCACAGGAAACAACATCTGGGCTGTGAGACATTGACAAGTTCGACATTTACACCTAAAAGAAGCACAGGGATCTTCTGAAGGTGGATTTTCTGCTCCTTTGAAGAGATCCCTGTGTATTTCCCAACTGTGTCAGGTTATTCCTCCAAGTGAAGCTCCTCTCGGCGCTGACCTGCTCACCTCCTCCTCCTTACAGATCCATCCTTAATGCATCTGTGACTGCACGGTTCAGATTTCCGTTGCCTCTGATAAATGGGCCAATTAGCCTGCATGAGCAGATCTGCGGAGGAAGGGAATTCCAACCTCTGGAAGCCACAGTGACGTTAACGCGATCTTACAGCAGAGGCTCCGGTAGCCAAAGCTCAGTGGACCTCCTGGCCTCACATCTGTAGGCCTTGTTTGAACGAGGGATTGGCAGTTTTGCTCCTTTTGATGGAGACAGCCATCAAACGGACAAAAAACCCTCCCACAGATCTGAACACTGGAAACACTGTGACTCAGACGCAGGATCTGACATCCGCCTTTTGTGTTTTAAGATGAGCTTGGGTGACAATGCTGAATCACGTGTCCTTTAACTTGTTTTTCATTTATTAACCGCTCGAGAATCTGCAAAGAAACTGGACTTTGTGAATTCAGGGAGCCGGCAGCTGCTCCGTTTCCCCCCGTCGGGGGCCGTCTGTTGCTCGTCCCTCCCCGCCGGCCACCGATTCGCCCGTTGTCATGCTCCGTCCCGCTGCTAGCACCGCCGAATCAATCTGACCCCCTCTAACATCCTTCCGCTGCCCTTTGAAGGCCTCCTCTTCTGCATGTTTTGCAGATTAAAGCGGCCGGCTGACATTAAGGGCTTCGTCGCTAATGTGCCCACCTCAGCTTCTGTGTGCAGGGAGCGTTCGGTCCTTGGCGATGCCCAGCTCGTGAAATTAGAACGTTGTAATTAAAAATCTGTCCCTATAGCTCAGCCATCTGGACCCCGGAGATCAGGGAACCTGTGAAGTTCTGCAGGGATGCAAGTTGGCAGGATGGAACCCCTGCTCGCAGACGCTCCGGGCTAAATCTGGAAAGCGGCTGAGCCCTGTAACCTTAGTAACCAATATTGATAAGGGTGGAAGATTTAAAAGAACCGTAACGACTGTGCTATCACACACTTAAACAGTTCTCAAGAAAACACAGGGATGGTTTCAAAATAATTCTTTTGTTTTCAGTTAAGACAAAAAAAAGAAGAAAGATTCTTTCTCTTAAATCAAAACGGACAACGAAAAGTCACAACGACGTGCCTTCAAATGCAGGAAATCAGCAATTTTTGTCACTAAAATTAGTTAAATTGTTGTGACTGAAGGTTATCACCTTTTCCACAAGCTTTCAGGTTGATTTTGATGTAATTGAATAAAGGAAGCGCCCCCTAGTGGCAGTGTTTCACAATCTTTCTGCAAACACTTATGTCAACTACCAGCTTTTGCTTGTTGGCCTCGGAGCGAAAGCAAATATCTTTGTTCCTACGGAAAAGTGCAAACTCGGACTGCTGTCGGGGAATGTGTTTGGCTTTTTGTCGGATTCATGAACGTGTTTATAGAGTCTGACATGCTAACATTTATTCAGAGCCTGTTTTTCCAGAATCAAGTGCTCGGTGTCAAATTAAGCTAGTTAGCAATTAGCCTGAAGCTTGTCTTTGCCTAGTAAAAAAAAATCCCATTCTTTCAGTCATCCATAAGAACGGATGTTTTATTGTCATTTAAAGGACAAATTAGTCGAAATTTTCCTGCGTTTATGACTGTTTTGTTGCTAACAACACATTTTGCTCAGGGCCGCGGGACCCACAGAGGTCACAGAGAACGACTGAATGGACGCCGGAAATAGACTCAGAGATGTAGAGAAGGACAGCGAGATGGGATGGTATTATCTTCTACTGGAGAGGCTTTTACAGCGACCTCAGCAAGCAAGACGCCGCACCAACCTGACCTCCAGGGTTATTAATGAACAGGATGGAGTGTAATGCAGCACGGATCCCCGTCCTTCAGCAGGAGGAAGGACGCCCCTCCCTGTGTACACTGAGAGCACGCCGAGGGCAGAGCCGTCAGCCAACGATTGTTCTGGGAGATGACACCGAGCGAGACGGCTCAGCATCCCCTCAGCGCAGGGCTCTGACCCCTACCTGGAGACGACCTTAAGGCTCACATCACTCCGACCTCGACCGAGGGAATCCGTTTATCACAGCTGGACTTTGCTTAATAAAGTTTCCATGTCTGTAATTCTGCACCTCTCGCCCTCCTTTGATAGCGCCTGACGTTAGCTCAAGCTAGCCCGCCTCTTCCTTCAACCTTGAGCTATGTAACTTCTCCAGAGAAGCAGGTTGACAGACGAGACGTGTTCTGGCTTCGTGATGTGTGCGCTAACTAAATAATGAGTGGAAGTTGTTGTTTCAGGTGCACTGTGTTGTCACAACTAAGAAATTAATAATTATGGAGGAAGAACTGGTTCTTGGCTGTGGCCCAACGTCACGTCAGGTTTTCTGGACTCTGAACCGATTAACTCTTGATTAATGGTCCGGTCACATACGACTCGATCCCCGATCGTCCGGATCGTGACGGCTACTTCCTCCAATAATCCTCAAGCTCTGCTGGAACCGTGACTCTCGTCATGGATAGACTTCTCCCCCAACTCTCCTTTTCCCGTCCCGCCTGTCCATTACCCCCCCCACTCACACACACCCGCCACCAATATTTGATTATCCCAGACATCTGTGCCCCCCCCAGCATGCCCTGCTCACTCTGCCATTTTGGAGACATCCGTGCATGAGTGTGTGTTGGAGGTTAATCTAGGGCCGTCCCAGAATGGGGGGGAGGGGAAGAGGCAGTGGCCCAGGAAGTGATGCATCCCCGGAGAGTCCGAGTGGCAACAGGGAGGAGGCTTATTGCCCCGGGGAGCGCAAATGTGCTCTATTATGTTTATTAAATTGAATGCTCAGGCTGTGTCGTGAGATCAAAGCGGCGAAAGTTGGGCTTTTTTTCCCTTCTTTAGGTTTTTGGCGAGTGTCGGCGCTCAGAAGCCTCTTTTTTTGCCTGTTACGTAACGGCAGCGCACATGAGTAGACCAGGAACAATCCGTGTCAGTGACGCCAGGAAGACGGGCAGATTTAAGGCCTGTTGGTGGGTTTTAACGCTGTGTGTGACAGGGGTTGAGTCACGTCCCTGCTGACCGCTTTCACAGGAAGTCGGCCGTCATCTGGAAGAGCCCCCTCCATTTAAAAATTACCTTTCTTTTTCCATCCCTGCTGTAAATTAAACTATTCTCAGCCTTCAAAAGTGAGTGTCCGGCTGTCTTTTTGCCCATTTGTCTTGAGTGGCAAAGCTTAAACACACTTCATAATCAATCAGCTGGCCAAGAATAACATCAGCAGAGTTGTTAACGATATTACAAACATCCGGACTTGTTTAAACTGGGCCTGCTGGTTGGACGGTCTCAGACCTGGACGCCTCCAGCTGAGGCTTTGCTTCAAATCTCCTGTCTGGTGTAAAATAGATATTTTCCAGACTGTTGAAAGCTTCCATTTACAGCCCCTGTGTGCTGGGGGTTTTGACTCGGCCGCCGAGAATCAAGGCAATTCAAGGTTACACTGGAAACTTGGACTCAAGTCCTTAACGTGAAACATCAACAAAAGGTTCCCATCTCGTTTTAAAGGGAAGATCCACTGATGTGGGATTTTATTTTATGTTTTCAGCATGCAAGATTTGGCAACACCTAGTGGTAGGAATCCCACTGACACCCCTGCACCCATTTCAGGACGACTTCCAGGCGGCTATAAAGACCAAGCTTTTTCCATAACTGCAGGCAGTTCTACGAAGACGAGGTTACTGTAAACGTGACAGCAGCAGTATGTATAAATACCAGTGTGGATTTGGTCTGTCTGGACTGGGCTACTGTGGAAACGTGGCTGGGGAGGGGAAATATTTACTGCTAAGTGAAGAAAACACAAAAATATGCACAAGCGGATGTATTTACATCTGGACATTCGTTGAATAAACTTCTGACAAGTTCTTCGCTGGTAGAAAAGATCGGGTGGATGTCCGAGATCTTTTTTTTGCCAGATAAAGTGATGTTTTGTGATTTGAAGCAAAGGGCTGAAATATGCTAATTTTGAACTGGGAAACACATCGATAGCAACGACACCACCAGGACAGCCGGGGGCAGCAGCCAGCATCATTAGTGAATTTAGACTTTAAGGGTTGCACCTCAGCATTTATCACCAGCCTGGAGATTCAGCGCATAACGTCTCTGTCTTTAACGGAGCAATGGCGTTAGCTTAGTGCAACAGCCTTCAGAAAGAAGCTGGACTCCTTTGAGGCCTTGGCAGAACTAGACTGGAGGCTTTCCCAGCTCTCCTGCAGGCGAGGAGGCGGCAACACGGTCGAACAACCTTAAAACTAAAATCAACATTCTGAACAAACAGTGGCATCGAGTCCAACGGTCAAAGCCTAACGTAGGAAAACATCCTAACATGGACGCGACCTCGGCGGGAACGCTGCTTTTGGGGCGTTTTCACGCTTCGCTCTGACACGGGAGGGTGTTTCCACCTGAGGGAGCAATTGTGTGAGGAGGTCGGAGTGGTCAGGGAGGCGTGGATGGTCGCTCAGTCCTCCTCCCCAGAATCTGGTTCTCATTCGTTCCCAAAGCTCCGGTCTCTCTTTGATAGTCCGCTCGCCGCTCCGCTAGTCTCAACATTGGCGCGTGTGCAACAATCCGTGGCCTTGGACCAACTTGCCTTCGGAGGTACAAGCGCGCGCCACCCGGACGTGGGCTCTTGCGTAATTCTGACACGCCGTGTGCATTTGTAACACGCCTGCATACGTGACGCTCCGCTGCACGCCGGCGCCCCCGACACCCAACAGCTCCTCTCTTCATTTTTGCTAATTTTCCCGCTCGTGCCCGCTGCTGCCGGTGCCCCCCTGCGAGCAACACGAAAACACCCTCCCGCCCCGTCCTCCGCCAACCTCCTTCTCCTCGCCAGCCATCTGCCCGATACGACCACGTAACCCCCGCGTGTGGTTCCGTCGCCTTCCCTTCGGCCGAAGAGAGTGGTGGGAGAGCTGAGAAATGGCCTGGGGGACCGTCTTCCCTTCCGCTGCCTCGTCTCCACCCTTCTCACCTCTCCCGTTTGCTCTTGTGCAAACATCACCAAAACCAAATGTCATTAACACCCCCCCCCAACACACACACACACACACACACACCCCACCCCCACCCCCGCTTCCCCATCTCCACGTTCACTGAAATAGGTCTGTCTTCTTCTCTGGAAAAAATGCTGAGACCCTAGAGGAATAACGTGGCGGCTCACCTGCCATTGATAAGGTTTTTCTTAGAGGGAGGAGGAGGGGGGGGGATCCCATGATTCAAGCCAGCCAAGAGCATCAATATTGCCCCTCGAGCGGAGACAAAACGACAGCCTGGACGTGAAGAACCCCCCTCCTCCTCCTCCTCTGGAACACACCCTGTTTTGGATGTGATTAACCCAGATGCCTCCGAATAAAAGGGAAGAGGGTTGATCGAATGGAGAGCAGGAGAGGAGGCAGCAGCCACCTACCTTTGGGTGCGCGGGAGATGCCAAACACATCCAGCGGTGCAGCGTAGTATCCACGCGTCCTCTTTTTGTCTCACACACACCGACAGTGAGGCGGGCGAGCACATCCACAACACACACTCCTCTCTCTCTGCGCCTCTCCAGCTGAGATCCTCCCTCCTCGCTGCTCCTCTGAGTCTCCACCCTTGGGCCAATCGTTCAGGCTGCAAAGAAACTACCCTCCTCCTCCTCCTCTTCCTCCTCTCTCTCTCTTCCCTCTTCTGCTATCTGCTAACCCCCCCCCCTCCATTATTCCCCTCAAGGTCCACAGGAAAAGCTTCTGTCTCTCTAAACACACACCGTAAACAAATACATACCAGGAAAGCTGACGCTCCGGACCAGCTGGATCTACATGAATAGTCCAATCAATATTTTAGCTTAAATGATCTTAAATGTGTGTAATTTTTAATAAAAATGTTCTTGGAAAAATGTTATAGTCGATCAAAGTGTTTCTGTTCACTCAGGAGAAGAATTAATGTAATTATTGACATGGGTCCTCCTCCATGGAGACGGTCTCCAATGTGCTCCTACGGTGGCCTGGAAGGGACAAACAGTGTTTATCAGCTTCAGTATTTATCAGTATTTGTCCTCATTGCCTTCCTTTGTACAATAAAAGCTACATTTAAAATTCCAGTTCAAGTATTTTTTAAAGTAAAGAGTAAATATTAGAGGATGTGGTTTAATAATTGTAATTCAACATGCACTTTAAACCATTTAAGCGGCTGCCTGCATCACCTTTGCTGGCATTGATTAGGTCAGTTTATCTGTTCATCTCACGGATTGAGCCCCGCCCCCTGCACCTGGTCATCTGTGCCCCGCCCCCTACGACTGCCCAGATGTGCCCCGCCCCCTACGACTGCCCAGCTGTGCCCCGCCCCCTGCACCTGGTCATCTGTGCCCCATACTGTACCCCTATTCAGCTGTGTCCCGCCCCCTACACCTGCCCAGATGTGCCCCGCCCCTTACACCTGGCCATCTGTGCCCCGCCCATTACGACTGCTCATCTGTGCCCCGCCCCCTACACCTGGCCATCTGTGCCCCATACTGTACACCTATTCAGCTGTGCCCCACCCCCTACGACTGCCCAGATGTGCCCCGCCCCTTACGACTGCTCATCTGTGCCCCGCCCCCTACACCTGGCCATCTGTGCCCCGCCCCCTACACCTGGCCATCTGTGCCCCGCCCCCTACGACTGCCCAGCTGTGTCCCGCCCCCTACACCTGCCCAGATGAACCCCGCCCATTACGACTGCCCAGATGTGCCCCGCCCCCTACAACAGCCCATCTCTGCCCCGCCCCCTAACACCTGGCCATCTGTGCCCCGCCCCCTACGACTGCCCATCCGTTTTTGGCTGATTGGCAGCTCATCCAGGGTGGTGCTGGCGTCTACTATAGCCACATGAGACCCCCCCTCCAGGGACATCTCCAGGGTATCCCAGGCTGGAAGTCTTTGTTTACAGTTTAATAGTGAACATCAATAGAGACTGTGAGGATCCCATTTCCCTGTCACATCTAAAATAGACGCAAATCCGGAGATTTATCAGTTTATAATCTGATTATTTGGTTTTATTATCAGCGGATCATCTCTGCAGTGTCACTGCGGCTCTTTAGGTTAATAAGCTGGTTTATTACGTCTTGTTAATCCAACTGTGAAAGGTCAGACGTGGCCCTCTTTTACCGTCAACAGAAGAAATGTGACCTTTCTAGAAGCGAGCAGCTCAGCAGGAGTCAGAATTGTAGTTACATCTAAATATTTAGAGAATATTTCCAGTAGATGATGTCGGGTGATGGGGATGATGCGTTTAGGTGCGTATGAGTGCGTTCGGGGGGCGGGGCTAACACTGGCGCTGGGGGAGGGGCCAGGATTTTATTCCTGATTTGTGACCATCTGGCTTCTCCAGGCAGCTGCTGGCCGCCTCCGCCCACTCTGCTCCGGTGCCCTATGGGATTTTACCGAGAGGTCACCACGCACTGTCACCTAATGCTTACAGCAACGCGCGCACACGCACACAATGCAAGGGAAGAAGGAAACAACATTAAAATACTGAGTGGAGGTGCTCCTAATTCAACAAGACAACGCAAAGGAGGGTGGAGAGATGGATTTCCCCCCTCTCTGTTGCCAAGGCAACCACAGGGGATGAAAACGGCTGATTTCCTGTACAGCTGTGGAGCTCAGAGAAAGAGAGAGAGAGAGAGAGAGAGAGAGATTTCTTTTCTATCAGCGTGTCGCTGATAATGTCAGTACTCCGCGCTTCCGGTTTCTAAACCGCCGACAGCTATAGAAGCCACAAATATCCCAAACTCAAAATAACATGGATAGTTTTTCTTTTACTATTCAGATATAGCTGTTTAAATGGTGACATTAGCGGGCGTCACACAGGTGCCGAGCGCCGCCTCGTTGAGTTGATATTACGGACAACAGCGCCACCTACAGGCCGGGCTGAGGCAGAGACCAGGCGCCACCAGGGGGCAGCACAAGCCAGCGATCAACCTGTCATTGAGAAATAGAACATTTTATATACGTCAGATTGGAGCAGCGATGGCAACTTTTATGTTATCATTTTATAAACCGCTCTAGAAATAATTCTGATACATCGAAAGTCACTCAGAAGTGTTGAAATACGTGAAATGATCACCAAAAATGCAAAGATGTGACAAATACATGTACCATTTTATTATATACTGAGGGCATTAGTACCAAGAAGGCACAAAATAGACTTCATAATAACTAATCTTTTGCTGCATTAACTAAAGGGTGGCAAAAACAAAAATACAAATGCTAAAGTTTCCACTTTCTTCCTTTCACAGAAAGGATTATGGAGAGACACACAGACGGGGACATTAAACAAGAGTTTGTGGAGGTTTTAAAGAGACGGGTTATGACAGTTATGGCTGTGTACCTGACCTTAATATGCACACATATACTATTCATATACCAAACATTATTCATCAAAATATGACTTTATAGACATTATCCACTGATATAAAATATAAGTGTGTAAAGAAAAAAAACAAGTTTATCATGTAATAAATCAAAATCAAATTCAGATGTTTAGGAAAACAGAAATGTGGTCGGTTGGTTTGTTTTTTTCACCCTCATATGGTCGATATTTGGTTGCTGAAAACTGAACTGGGTTGAGCGTGAAGCCACTGGAGGTTTACTGTACACATTTTTGCTTCGTTTGAATAAGGACACTAATAAAATGAACAGCTAAGGTGTTCCATTTCCATGATCCCTTTTGTGGACGTTTACTTGACTTACAAGGCCCATTAACCTCATTCTTGACCTAAATATTATGGTAAGATAATACAATAAGCCTGAATTAGCTTACAATAAACTGTTCTTTTTCTTTTTTGGAGTATTTTTTGGCAGGAAGTGTGTATTTTAAGCAACTTGCAAAACCTATAAAACAACTTTTGCAGGGTCAATTAGCCTTCTCCCACCTTTGCTTTTGTACCATATACACAACACTGCTAAGAGCCTGGTCTTCTGGCTCTAGCTTCAGATTTCTGTACGAGTGAGAGGAGAGAGGAAAATCCAGTATTTAAAAAGGAGTAAAAACAAGTGATCAGTTAAGTGTAGAAAAAGTTGGTTTTAAAATCACACTGTTCAGGTTCTCATGTGTTGGAAGCTAAACTGTCAGCTGTACCTTAACAAGTAAAAAAACGGAACTTGTTGCTTCAACCTGTGACCACCTCCTTCTTTAGTTAGGAGCAGTCGTTCTCCGAGCAACAACACATCCTGTCAGCCAGCGCAGCTTCACTGGAGATTAAAACGCTAAAAACCAGTCTGTCCAGTCACATGATGCTAATACTGTCTCATACATTTGTTATAATACTGAAGGTGAGCAACTGCACACGAAGCGAGTGTTCAAACGTGAGCCTGGGCAGTTCGTACATAATAAAAACGCTTCCAAAGTGGATGAATAAAACCTGGAACAAACTCCTGATTACCAGCTGTGGTGAAAGGGAAATAAAACTGAAACACAGAAATAAAAATATAGTTTGTTTTGGCCGACAGCCGCACCGCTCCATTTTGAATTTACACCACGGGAACGCCTTTGATGCCACTCATTCAGTGCATGTTTAGACTTGCATAAACACACTCGACCTCGTTCCTTCCAGGAGTTCACAGGACTGTTACAACATTTTAGTTCTATGTGTCACTGTCTGGATGCTCTGGAGTTTGCAAATTTTAACAATGGAGGTCTAAATACGCTAATCTGAACAAAGTGTGTGATTGTCAAGGCGAAAACTTTGTTTGCATAGTGTGATGAAGGCACGTGGGACGTGTGTCACGTGACGAGCTTGTCCAGGCTGAGGAGGGGACATTGGTATTCTGCACTTCCTGGTGAGGTAAATGAAGCAAATCTGTCTGCTTTTAAAGCATTATAGCGTCATCTTCCCTCCAAAAGGGGACTGACCGGGGCCAATCCTTTAATTTCTCATCTTTGGTTTGTAGCTCAGAGTGATTCTTTGTCCTCCATAGAAGATCTTTGATAAACTCTTCATGGATTCACGCCTCCACGTAAGCTCCAGGATATTATGAACATAAACATCTGGAGAAGAGAAATGTTGTTTTTTAAAGATCCCTTTTGTTTCCTTTCACGCGGGGGAGTGGCTGTAGGTTCCTGCACGTTTGTTCGTTCATCAATCCCATTCTTGTGTTCTCAACTTGGATGAACATGATGCCAGTTTGCTGCGGTGCTTTGTCACCCTGCACATCTGACCGCTGCTCTCCGCCTCCATCACACCACAAACTCGGGCACCTCCTCGCTCGTCAGGTCCAGGGAGAAGTACTTATTTGTTCTTTTGATGGGAAACGGGTGCTGCTCGGCCAGCATGCCGGCGCGCTGCTCAGCGAGGCTCTGATAGCCGCCGCCGCCGTCACTCAGCTCCTGGGCGCAGCCGAAGGTGTAGCTGTGCGCGGTGTCCTGGCAGAGCTCCGCCCACTGCAGGCAGTCCTTCTGATAGAGGCGGATGTCGTCGAGGGACTGGCTGTGCCGGTCGGTCGAAGACTGAGGCTTCCTGCACGCAGATGTCTGCGGGGAAAAACAACAGATCAAATACTGAAAGGTGACAAGTAAACGCTGCCGCACGAAAACACTCTCCTTCACATTGAGGTTAAACACATCTAAACGCTAACACTGCTAATTCAGTGGTGACTCAACGGGAGCTTTCGCATAATGTCCAACTGCAAACATGCTGACGCGTCGTCTGGACGCCTGTTGTTGTTCCTCAGCTGCTGTTTTGAGGCTCAACAATGTTTTTCAGTCAGGAAAAAACCAAAAGCATGAAAAAAGAAAGAGTTCTGGATGGTAACACTGGGCAAGCAGCTTGCCACATCACCCGCTGGGCCTATAAAAAGGATCAAATAACAAAAGAAGTGGACCAGAAACAAGATGGTTGGTGGAAATAACCCCCCCATAACTCCAGCAGATCAACAGTGGATTTGTCCTGTTTGCTAGCAGGTGAGAACGATCCAAGACCAGAGCAGATTCTGGTCAGAACCTCAGCTGAATTCCTGAAGGAGGCAATGATTGTTCCCGCCGTGAGACAGTTTAGTCACTGTACCGGGACAAAGGTTGAGCAGAACATTGTCCTGTCCTGGACCTACCTGTGGCAGAGACTCGATGCTCTGTCCTCTCATCTTGACAACGGTCTCAGAGGAGCTGGAGGTTGAGGAGCTCACGTCTTTCACGATGAGTCCTGCAGAGGACAGGTAGGAATATTCCCATCACTGTTGACAAAGCTACACTCCCCAATAGAGGACCACATTAGAATGCGAGGTACCAGAGAATCCATTGGTCTGATCCGGTGACATGGTCAACATGTCCTCGGTGATGTGGATGCACAGCTCCTGGTCCAGAACCATCTCGTGAAGCTCCTCGTAGTCTTTGGGGTCGTCCACCAACATCTCAATTTCTAAAAAACAAAAAAAAACCACAAAAAAATGTAAGAAATTCACATATATCTGTTATTATTATTATTTCTTACAGAATATATCCAACGGTCACGCTCACCGTCATCGTCCAGGATGCGGTCTTTGCTGCTGCTCTCGATTCCAGACGTGTGAGAGCTCCCGTGGCTGGTTGTGGACGAGCTGCAGGTCCTCACAGCTCTGTGTGGGACCTGACCCGGGGCCCGGAAGCTGTCCGTCTCAATGCCCGACGTGTGCGAGCTGCCGTGGCTGGTGGTGGAGTTCCTGGACAGGCGTTTGTGGTGAGACATGCTCCCGGCGCTGCTGCCGCTGGCTCGGCAGCGCTTGTCCAGGTGGTCCATGTCCAGCTCCAGAGCGTCGCTGATGTACGACTCCCTGTACTGCTTCTTCTCTGCAGAGCCGCACAACAAAGACAAATGTTTGATTGGGTCCGACCCCTCTACGCATCAGAATGTCGGAGCAGAAACCAGAGGAGGTACCTTCGTTTTCCTCCAGGCGTCGGACTTGTTTGAGAACGGGCTGCAGGTTCATGTAGAGGCGATGGCTGTTGCTGAGCAGCTGCAGGAGGTGACGGGAGCGCACCGGGCAGCCTGTGTAGTAGATGAGCTTACGGGCCGAGGGCAGACCGTCGGGGAGGATCTCAAACTTCTTCCCCTGCGAGAGGGAGAGAACAAGCACGTTGACTCCAGAGCTCCGTGAGTTACAGGAGACGGAAAACATGTCGCAGTAAAATAGCCGCTCGCGTGCACGTTCTCCATTTCTGTGCTCGCTCACTGAAGCAAAACATTTTTTTTTAGAATTCTGATGGTTTTCCAGGAAGCAGACATGTTGATTGAATTCGGGGGAGCAGCTAAAATGGTGGGTTTCTGTGTTCTTCTGTGCTTCTTGGCAGCCTCCAGACCCAATAACAGCTGTATTTAGTGTCAGCGGGGTTGTTCTCAATACAGCCCTATAAACATTTCTGCAAGGCTTTGGGGTTTCAATGGCCGCCAGTGGGTTTAATGCTGGGAAACGCAAAGATCTGCACATTTGAGACCACAGGACGGAACTTCCACTGGATTCGTCCAGATGTTTTTGATGAGTCAGCGCTGTTTAAAGCCAGTGCACAGGTACAGAATTCAGCAAAAGTAAATCCAGCTTATTTTATTATGTGCTGGATTGTCCAGTATTTTCTCTTTTTAAGGCATCTGGGAGGCATCTTTCCATCCTCCTGACTCCCACCACAACACACTTGGGGGCCACCAGTGAAACAACTGGGCAACGGTTTAGTGTGACTACGCCAAACCTGGTGTTTATGATGCAAAAATATGATTCTCAAGTGACACCGTTGCTCGGTTTTAACTTGGGTTGTTATGTTCCTGAAATATCTCAACTATTATTCACACATGCTGGAATTGCCTTTGTGGATATACGTAGCTTTTATGGCACGCATGTTTTTGAATATTTTTTACCCCGCCGGCAAATAACAAATTAAAATAAATAAGTGAAGTGTTTTCACCGATTAGGTTCTATTTTGATGAGATCCCAGCCCTCTTGGGGTTTGTACAGCTCTAATTATCAGGCTAATCTCATGTATAAACCTCAGTATTGATCATTTATGGTTATATGGGCGTGTAGAAAGCAGGGGTCTCTCCTAAAAGCTACAAAGCAAAGTATAAAATGTGATAGTGCAGGCAAAAAAGTGGATGATGGTTGAATTTGATCAGCGTTTTGGTCTGGGCTATAATTTGGGAAAGCTAATGAGTTCTTCTGGAAATCTGTCCCATCCATAATATCATGTAATTTGACATGCAAGTGAATCCTTTCAAAAAGGAAAAAACAAACAATGAATCTGATCTGTGCAGCTCTCTGTACGTCTCCGCTCAAGACCTGAAATACTCAGCAGTGGATCGCTGTCAAGTGTTTGGTTCCGATGTCAGCTAAATAAAACGTCTCAACTGTGCCGAGGACAGCTGTGCAACCTCTTTGTGCAACAAAAAGAATCTCCTTAGAAGGCCACACACGTTGAAAAACGCCTGGCATCACCCAAAGAATTCCTCACCAAACCCAGGATTATAGAAAGAGTGTCTTGGAACCAGCACCACTGGACCAGAGCGAAGGTTTCCAAGCATTTAAACTTTGACAAAGATGAACTAAAGTCATTCTGAAAGTACGCCAAAGAGAGAATCAATCCAGCAAAAGCCAGTTCAAACATCTGGTGTATATTGACCTGCCGATCCCTCCGCCCTGCCGCGTTCACAACACTCAGTGGCGATGTGAGTCGTGGGTGGGGTGGAAAAGCGAGTCTGCGTTCTGGAGCAGGGCGGGACGAGGCCACAAGAGGCCCTTCACGTCCAGAGAGCAACCACAGCCACGCCACCGCTGCTTCACCCTCACAACACTGCAGCCAGCGGACTTCAGAAGAAAACAAGAGTGAAATGGACAGGATGTCCGTCTCAGTCATGTGACGGCTACCTGTGCCCGCATCAGGCCGAAGCGACACCTTAGAGACGACAACTGCAGACCACCAAGCAGTTTCCCTGAAATGATATCTGTAATGTTTTCAAATGTAAAAAGTGGACCAATGAATTAAAGCGGGGACGAGCACGACTATTCGCCCAGGATTGTGCTGAACAGTGAGCTGACAGACACCGTGGAGCCATCACAGCGACACACATCTAGTGTAAGCTTCTTCCTGTGACAGCACAGACCCTCCAGAAGAAGATAAACCAGCTAAAGCACCCAGCTTAACATCTGACTGGCGTGAAAATGTGCCAATATTTACATTTAACAGCATATTTTTGTAAAAAAAATAAAAATAAAAGTGCAAATAGGAACAACAAGAGACATAAGTGAGGGAGAATTTCAGATGTTATTACATGTAAAACATGTAAACAGTGTAGGAGCATGTGGGCACAGCAAGTCTTCCTAAATCCCTGATTAGTTCCAGAGGAATTGCAAGACTAAGATAAAATGGCAGCACGGAGGGGGGGGAAAGAGTTGCGTAAAGATTTCCAGGACCCCGATCAGGAGGCTCATCATCATAAGCCAGGGGGTGTTTGGGTTTCATCATCACTGGAATAAGCGTTTGAAAGAAAAACCCAAAGAGCGGGAAAATGTTTCTTGAGGCTATATGTTGGAACGAGGTGTAATAATGCTGCTGACTCACCACAAATACCAGTTTCCCAACATTGGTCCAGGGGAAGTCGTACAACAGCTGCCTCACCGAACCCACGTTCTGCAAAGCAGAAGCCAAAGCACATAAAGTCAGTAATTACAGGTACAAAAGGCTTTCACTTTATTCCTGGATCTGTGTGCAAAAGAAAACCATTTCTGTGTTTTTTATGTTTAGATATTTCTGCTTCTACCTGAAATATCTGAATGCCGCGCAAAGTCAGTCCCAACGTGAGGGAGGCCTCTACTTCCTTCTTGTCCTGGTAAAAGAGCAAATCATCCAGTTCAAATGCTACTTTATCCCACTTTATCCGAATGGACCCAACTGATTTCCTACCTTGTAGAGTCTGTAGTAGTGGACAGTGACGTCATCGAGCTGGGCACACTCCTTAATGTATTTCAGGTGAGCCTCTGATGCTGTGAGAGCAAACTGGTCTTTGTGCATGTTTGGAATGTGCCTCAGGATGTATTCACGGCCGCGCTTGGCGATCACCTGAGCGGAGGGACACACAAGTCAAGGTCAAGCTCGGCTACTGAAAGAGCTGAAGCTTCCTGCAGGCTGGCAGTGCAGGAAGTCAACAACGCTAGCGAAGCTCCTGCTGCAGGGCAAACAAACGGCAGGCTGAAGACACCGAGCAGCTTGGCATGTGGCTTTTGAAGACTGAGTAAGCTTTATAGGCAACTAAATCCGTAGGAGATTTAGTGTGGAGCAGCTCCCATCATCAAACAATTTCCTGTCACTGCTGGTTAAGAGGGGCGATAAGCTAATTACAGGAAGTGAAGAGCAATCAAACGGGTGTGGCTGACGTAGCCACATAGGTACAAGAAAAGTCAGCCGCATCAACCGGTGCATTCCTCAGGATTTAAGAAGGACTCTTGTGCGTTCCACTTCCAGGGATTAAAAATAAACACATTGTCAAAGTTCAGGATCTTCCACAGGCCCAATTACTGTTGCTTAATGGAAGTCGGCGAGAGCCCCATAAACTTCACGTGCAGGGAAGGGGACTTTTAAACGGTCGCTCCTTCTCTGATGAATCCAACATGCGGGGGTTCCACTCACACATGGTGCCTGTCGGACAAACTCACCCATGGAGGGAAGTAGGCTTCAGGTTCAAAGTATTTCCCAAAGTGTTTGTTCCGTTTGAAGTTGCCGAGGTCAGCCTGCAGGGCGAATGCAGCCAGGAGGAAGTAGGCCTCTTCTCTCTGGATACACTGAGAGAGCAGCACCTGTTTCCTCAAGTGCCAGTAGTAGTAGTACCTGGCGACCCGGTCACTGCAGGGGGCAGGAACAGCAAGAGAGTCAGGATCCCAGGTTAACAGCTGCTAGTCATCTGAGCTATTTCCTGTGGTCAGTACTTGCCTTATCAATCTCCCGTTTTCAACATAATACTGGGCTCTGAAGTGAATGATCATCGGAGGCCCAAACTGGTCGATGCCCTAAAGAAAGAAAAAGTCTATGATTCAAATCTATCAAAAAATGTGCTGCAAGCAAACAAAGCATAATTTATTCTGGATGTTGTTGTTGTTTCCTCTCTCTTTATTTTTATAGAGACCAGTTCATGACGGGTAATTTAATGTGTTGTTGACGATCCAAAACAAAAAAATCACCAGTGTGGTTGCATAACATGGCTATGGGAACAAATACGTTGGGTTTTGGATGTGACTTAAAGTCGGGTTACAACGTTGATGTTTAAAACCACAATGACTTAGATAAAAATTGAGTTGTGGGATTGTTTCTGTGCTTCTTTCCCTGAGAGTTGGACCACAGCTTTAATGTGAATCACCGTGTGATGATCTTCCCCCCTTTGTCTCCTGTTTTCCTGGTGTTTACTCCTTTCCCTCGTCTGTGTGTTTCTTTGGGTGTATCCTTCCACCAATAAAGCTTAAACACAAATACTCTCCTATACCCAGAGTCCTGTCGCTGTGGTAACAGCTTTCAGCAAGCAAGGCTAAAAACAAGAGAAGAATCCTCAGATACCACCGTTTCTACCTTAGCTTTTGCTCCTTAACTCTGCTCACCCAGAGGGGGGGTCAGGTACAGTGCAATGACTCCACAGCGACTCTAAAGGCAGCTGCAGTTTATGTTTAAAACTGAGGGCTTGCCAGACAGGATATTTCCAATTCCTGACACTGAATTTTATAATGTCATGGAGTCCAGGCAGAAGACGCATTAACAACCCCTTTTGTGACGCGGTGAAGCAGATTTTTTCCAGAATAAATCATGCTTGTGGCTTGTGCTTTTGTTTGGAATGTTAACTGAAACTGCAGCACATCATTTCTTACCTTGCTGGCTTCTCTCTTCCACTCTTTGGGACAGTATTTGGAAAGCTTCTGATCCAACTCCATATAAATGTGTTCATTATCTGTGAGGAGAGAACCACAGGAATTTATTCTCTTTAAGTCGTCTGTAAACGCACCTCCATGTTGCCGTATGCAGTAGGAAATCCCCCCTGAATGCCTCAGGGATATCACAACACACAAACTCCGCACTTCCTTTGCTATTCTTGCGTATTCTTCTCATTTCTTTACCTCGCTCTTCCTGTCTTAATCTATAGATGTGACACTGTAGGGAATCTGCAGACCTGCTGATCTAAAGGGCCTAATCGCGCACAAAGAAACGCGACCGAAGCGCTCCCTGGCAGAACACTGGTGTGTATTTATAATCCATTTCTGATGAGGAGACGTGTTGTGACGTGCCTTCCAATGCAAGTTCAGAATCAACACATTACTGTGATGCACTAGATAACCCAATCTTATCTAGTTTTTAAATCAGCACATTAAGAACAGGAATAGGGTTGAAGAAAAAACACTGGTTTCATATGAAATGTTCTCCTGACCCTACAGAGTGCACCTCCAGGCCACATATCTCATCTTCATCTACTTAATCTCCCTCGCGATGCCCTCTTCATCGATGGTGGCTGGATTCTGTGGTCAGTGGAGGCTGGATTGAGACACAGAGTGTGTGGCCGGCGTTTGCCTTAGGATTTCATGCTGTTCACAGAAGAACTTCAGGAATGTCCCACAATCAGACCCAATGGCTCCTGCTCAACTGATCCGCTGTGCTGTCATTGGCTCATCTGGAGCCCAGCTGTCTGAAAACTGCCCCTGCAATTCACTCTTGCTCTGCGCCCGCCGACAACTGTCGTACAATTGTCACCTATTGTTTCCCCGCCGCGGCGGGACACACCGGCTGGCTGAGAGACGTACAGTTTGAGCTTCGCTGTGTGAAAACAACTTTCCGGCACAATGGGGCACTGTTGGGGTGAGGAGGCCCCGGCTGTCATGTAGGTGGGACATGTTACATTTAGGACGGCTTCCCCGTTCTCAGCCATGTTATTGGTCTGTGGAAAATTACAGCCTAGTTACGATGTGTTTATGTGCTTATGCGCTACGGCCTCTCCAAGAAAAGACTCTTTTCCACACTACTTAATAGTAACCAAGACGTAAACATTGTCTGTTCATGTGATAAACCAATTCAAAAGTCCCTGAGGTAAACATGTTTATACGTCTTTACCTGCATATGTATAGATCTGTTATTACAACTGAATAGGAGGAGGAAATCATTTTCCACTGTGGGAAAGAATTCTTACTTTGAATGACACTGAGGCCAAACAGATGGCAGTCTTTTAACCTCAGAAGGTCACAAACCTGGACCAACAGTTCCTGGCACAGGGTCTTCACCTGAGCATGGCAGAAAAAGACAGTCCTGTTAAATTCTTTAACAAATGACAGGGATTGTATGCAGGTTAGCATAGAGAACAGAAGAAAACAGCATTTTCCAGACTGGCAAATGTTTGCACTTGTACTCACATTAACTATAACATTGAGGGTGTCATCATTGGGTAAAAAGACACAAACACAGCGACGGTCCTGCATGGTTTTGTTGTTGTGGAAGCTCAGTTTGTTCATCTTTGTGTGGCTGGGACAGGACAGGCGTCTTTGCCTGCAAACGGGGCTCTGGGCCCACCGATACCACCAGCAGCACGCCCCTCCTCGTTCAGCTGCAGTCCTTAATAGATCTACCAGTGACGGGGGGCTCAGCAGGCCGGGAAGCACTCACAGGGCGGAACATGGGGACCCCAGCTGCAGAGCTGCAGAGACATAACACAGGACACACTGTCATTCTTTTAACGGGGTTAAGTAGTATCGGGGTTCTACTGACTATATCCAAACCAATAACATGGCAGGAATCTAAAAAGCAGATTAGCCAACTTTTGTTAAGATTCAAACTTCCTTTAGCAGGAACTATGTACTGCCGCTCTCTCTGCTCATGCATACACACAATAGATGAAGAACACACACACCTCCAGCAGACCCAGGCGTCCTGCGAGCTCACAGCATGAGCCGAGCCCGAGGGTGTGTGAGCCCTTCACGGGGCGCAGAAAAATGTCAGAGCAGACAAAAGCATGTTAAATAACAATCAGACCAGATTATCGCCTCTTCCTGTTGAAATGTGCTGCACCTTGAGCCGCTGTGTCATTTAAAATAAAACACAGGTTCATGTTACAGAGTGAAAAGAATTACGCTGATTCCATTTGATGGTAAATTTGAGGTCATTCAAATGACAGAAAGCAGGCCAAGTTTTAAAAACGCTACTTTCTGGCTCTTAAAGAGAAAAATGCTAGAAATAGAATAAAGGCTCTACAGTAATACCGAGTGATACCTGAGGCCGTGCTATAGACGTGTGGGAAGGATTTTAGGGCTGTGAGAGAAGCCGTAAATACAGACTGTTGACATACAGCACCACTTATTAGACTGGGACATCCCAATTGCAGTTGACTCAGCAAATTCAGCTGACGAGCCATGACTGGAGTGGCTCCCTGTTCTGCTGCTGCCGACCTTGGAAAACCCACCAGTGCTACAGCAACCGCACACGTGTACTCACACCCACAATATAGGACTGTATACAACGGCCAGGATACAAAACTGGTTCAATGTTCAGGGGTGTCAAGATGTTGCAGCACCCTTGTAGCCCAACGTCTGCGTGCGACCTGAGATATGACCTCCACGTGACCTTCTCTGATAAATACCAATATCTAAATGTGTACGAGGTGTAGAGACTCACGCATCGGTCTCAAAGGGTCACTGGGACCTGCTCAGGTAAATAAAAGCAATAGGATTTCTTGTGCGTCGCTCATATTCTCGTTCCGTTATCGGCAGATTTGAAGGCGCGTCTGTCACGCCGCTGCCGAGGGAACGTCGGACTCTCTGAAATAGGAGTCTTTCGTGCAGCGTGCAGGAAAGTCAGCGTGCGTGCAGCAGCATGATGAAATCACCCCTGCCTGGCTTCTAAACCTCTACGGTGCAGTCCCATCTGAAGCAGCTGGTGCACAGGGCAGCCAGCTGAGCGGCCTCCTGCCTCAAACAGGGATCCTGTCAACGTGGCAGACCTCAACGTCAGGCGTGACGCTAAAATCCCATGCTGCCATTCAGAAAAAGTCCCTTTCTCATTCGTTCCCTCCTTCGCTTGCTCCAGAAAAGGGTGACGGAGGCTGCAGCTCTGACTTTTGGAGGGCGGAGGAGAGCTTTGTTGTGGAGGTTGTTACAGATTTAAGAGCAGGTCTGCTAGGTGTTAAAGTTGGACACAGGAGAGGAGGAATGGAAATGTGAAGAGTTTGCACGGCAGAGAGAGGGAAAGGGAAAGGAAGTAGGAGGGAGAGCGATGGGCTGAGGCCGCGCTGGAAGCTCGGGCATGAAAAAAACTGCTGCAGTCAGGAGAATTCCTCACCAACATCTGCTTCTCATTCCAACAATGGCGGCCTTTGATTCCTGACGCACAAAACAAGCAACGCGGCCACCAACTCCAAAAAACAGCCCCTGACATCACCCTGAAACCTGCGCCGCCGCCGCTGCTCTGGCGTGGTGGGATGTTTCTTTTGTCCTTGTTTTAAGGACTTAACCTTCTCTAAGCTGGACCAGCATCAACAGCTCATCATTTCAGCATGTCACACTCAAAAAGGGCTGAAAATGCGTCTGATATTGAATTAGCTTCGCATGCCTTTGCTAATTTTCTTAACCAATGAAAATCTCAAGTCAGTAAGTCTCATATATAATCACTACGGGCCTGGAACTAGAGAAACTCCAGACATCAAAGCGCCCACGCACTGGAATCCAAGACGGTAAAAGACAGCTTAAAGCGTATCACTTTTACCTTCTGCTGAATTAAATATCCGCGTCGTCTCTGGGCGGATGTGCCCACACACACCTCAAACTGTCAGCGCTGACTAACGTGTTGGGACAGAGTCGGCAGCATCTCTCCCCCCGCCCCACCCCGAAATCATGAGTAACGCCACCAAACTAGCAATCACGCTGCAGCGCTGCTGGGACATCAAACCGACCATTACAGGCGCCTAAAATAGAGCGCGCGGCCTTAATGGAGACGCTTTAAGAAATGAGCAGCGGTTTGAACCCCAACTGTTCCAGTGTTACGGGTACAGTGTTGCTGCAGGCGATTGGACCAGTTTCCTGCAGGTAAAACTCCTGGAAAGGGAATATTTGCCTCAGTTAAGATGGGAGACACATGGATTTAAGTCTCCTTCCTACTTTATTTTGTTCCTGGTCAAATCCGAATGCATGTAGAGAAGGAAGTGTGAGCACAAGCGGTTATTGCCAGTGGATGACAACCTCCAGGAGGGGAAACAATGCAAGGAAAGCAAGAAAGAGACAAATGCAGGAAGAACAGGCCGGCGGTATTATGGTCTGTATCCTCCTCTGCTGCATGTGCTAGAAGTGATGAGACGTTAACCACTCAACGCTGCCGAAAAGTCACGACATTCTTTGGCTTCTTTACAAACCACAGCTTCAAATTGTGGTTTTATAGCATTTTCACTCGTGGGATTGTTGTCAAATTAGTTAAAACAACCGCGGCAGAGCCGCGACTTAAAAACAGAGGTTTCAAAAGCAAGTTTAGAATCAAACGCAGTAACGTGGAAGGTCCAGGGTTCAAAATGGAGCCCAGAGCATCTACAGAGCTACATTTCTGCTACCTCTATCTCCATTTAAGGTTTCATTGGCTGTCTCTATTTTCTCATCCTTTTTCTATGTGTGCTAAATTTAGTGAATGGTAATAAAATAAGATTCCTAATAAACTTCATCTAAATGAAACAGGAAGAGCACTCAGAGAGTGCAGCGCTCCACCGGGTACTTGGAGAGAGATCCGCATTGGCTTCTTATTGGAAGCTGTTCAACCTTAAAATAACCGTACGGGTTCACCAGGAGCGGCGTTATAGCATCTTGTCCACTGGCCTCGCATCAACAGCAACGTTCCTCCGTGCAACTGCTGCTGGTTGTGGGTGAAAATCCCAGTAGATCAGCAGTTTGGCCCGACTGGCACCAGCAACCAGCCACGTTCAGGTTCACGTAAATGACCTTTCTTCTATGCCCTGACCTCCAGCCAGCTGTCTCCACCTCTTCATACCCGAAGGCCTTCGTGTGATTGGCTGATTAGTGACCGTTTAGCAAGTGAACACGCGCAGCCTCTGTAATAAAGTGGCCGCTGAGTGTTTATACAGTAGTAACACACGGTTACAGGCCGTTGTTGTTCGCTCTAGCATCCAAAAATCAAAGCCCTGAGGTCAAAGTTATGGAAGCCAAAAAGAAATCCCAAAATTTAATGAATTTTTAAATTTTTAAAATCTATTCAAAACCTTTTGAGTTATTTTGCTAATAGTGAGTCAAACCCCTTCTGTCGTAACTAATGAGCATTTTTGTTGCAACTCTACCGACGATGTACTAAACACAGCCTAATTTTCGTAGTTCTTTGAAAAAGTACAAATATAATTAAATGAAGTAATGAAAAGCCATCCCAGTGGGGTTTGTCTTGTGCAATATTGGGCTCTCCCTTCATCAGGGACGTGTCAGACTGACTCACGGACATACCAGCCATCTTCGCTCATGTGTTTCCTCTGTTTTCTACTCCAGCGGCGCTCGTCCTGCCCAGACAACACCTGCGGCGTTGCTTTCTGACATCCAGAAAACCAGCGCGACTATCAAAACCACGGATTTTCCCCAATAGCTGGAACCGAGATCCAGATGATCGGATAGGGAGAAGACGGAAAAGGCCTTGAACAGTGGATTAAACTGCAGGTCGTCACGCATTACATGAGCCACTCAAACAAAACACAAGTAACATAAGTGTTTAGATGGAGTTTAGCACAGAATATCCTGCACTTTTTCAACAACCCAAGCTGTGTTCTAGTCCTGCAACCACCAACCATTAATTGCCATTACAGCTATAGACCCGCAACAACATTAATTAGCTGACATAAACAGCACACTGTCATTATGAGCACTTCAAAAACAGCAATTGAGTGATGGGTTGGTTAAGACAGGTCATCGGTGGACACAAATAGCCCCAAAGAGTGGTTAAAAGGACCTGAAACACAACACTTGTGTGTCTGATGTGGGAACGACTGGAGTAGATGTTGCTGCACGGCTCTGACGTCACAGGGGTGTTTTGAGGCAAAAACGGGCAAAGAAAAGGACAAAGTGGAGTTAGGAAAGTGGTAAACAGACATCAGTGGGCAAAACGGGCCACGTAAATGTAGTCAGCAGATGTGTGTCATGAGAGAGGAGACGAACCGAGCCGGAGCCAATTATGCAACGTTACTTCTATTTCGTGGCATCACTGGATAAAATGGAAACCACGGCAGAGGCGAGACAAACTTTTAGAGTTGCTCATGGAGTCCCTGGCGTTTACATGTACAAAAGAATCACTATCAAGCGCTCACTTTTACATTTAGTTTTTGAAGATTGTTGGAAATGACGTAGTGCCGCTAAGCTAACCGTTAAGATTTGCCGTGAGAACGGCATCAAAATGACAAATGCGCTCAATGTATCGGGGCCAAACTCACCTTTTAATGAGAAAGTTATTCCGCAATTACTCTGTTAATCCGTTGGGTCAATGGAAGCGAAGAAAAACGAACGGGGGAAAATCCTGAGTTTGGGACAGACTTGAACAAGTTGGAGAGGAGCGTCGGTGCCGCCGCCTTCGACGGCGTCCACATTCTGTCCCCGCCGGAGCCCGAGCGGGCGGATAGAAATACATGTGCGGGGCGTGCTAACCCGGACGGGGGGGTGCGGGACACCGTACAGATTACAAACAGAGATGAACTGACTAATAGACAGAGGGGGAATACATACGATGTCTAGCTTTTTCCAATTTTACTTGTACTAAGGTACAGAAGATGTTACATTAGCGAGCTTGATTAATTAACTTTTTTTTGGAATTGTCGGTGCCTCAGCTTCACCCCCCCTCCGTAGAACAAGCCCAGTTGGTATCGCCCACGGCTGCTTTTCATTCCATCCTTCCCAACAGAGGGAGCGGAGATCTGCTGCAATAATTTTGGAAAGTCGGCCGGGGGAAATACTTAGATGTGTTTAGAGCGTGTTCAGAAAAAAGTTCTGAGGTGTCGGACAGTCTATTTTTACGCCCGTATCAGCTACACTGTCCCTAATTCTTTACATACGCGTTTTTTGGAGTTGTGCCATTGCGTAAGATATTAATAACAACGTAATAAATCTTTCAAGATTTGTATGATTTAAAAGCAAGGAAGCAAAGCAATATGGAGACTTTAAAGCACACCGTTAATCCAGGACTCGGTTTGTGAGCACTTGTTATATACACAGTAATAACTCCTGTAACAGTGATTGGCTTTAAAAATGAGCTTCAAAGGTGATCTCTTTTGCTGTTAATGAGCTTAATCCATGTGTTGGAAACCCAGAAGCATTAGCAGTCACATATGTGGTATAATGTATGGCTGATGGTGCACGCCATCTGTGCCACGATTCTAAATGTGCAGATGCTTCACCTCTGGTTTTATTGAGATGAATTCCCCCTGGGACTACATTTCTTCTATAGCCCTGTCCACCCCCTTTATGATGTCATCCAGAGGTTTAGCAGTGGGGAGAGGCCCTTTAAGTTGACATGGTGACCTGTAATTAGTGCTGGGGGCCCACATTCTGCTCCTTCTGCCTGTCAGAGAGCGGGAGATGAGGAGAAATGGAGTGGCAAACATGAAAAGAGCCTCGGAAGTGTGCCTGGCAAAGCCCGGCTAAACCCCTCTGGCCCAGACTGCCTATAACTTTGATGTGACTTCAGAAGTGGACCAGAGGACAACAAAGGTCCATGCTGACCACTATCCCCATTCCACACATAGAAGTGATCATGTTACCTTCACATTCCTCTTTGTTTACATACATGACCGTGCAAAGCAGGTTTTGATATCGTAGTTTAATCTGGTTTCTTGTATTAGTGTAAATGGCAGGGATGGTGCAGCTGATTAAAATGCAAAGGTTTGTCTTAACAGACTGAATGCAAGTTTTCCTGTGGGACGGTAAATTCTATTCATATATTTCATAACACTCTCCCCATCTTGCTTCCTCTCAAAGTGAGTGCTTCCAGTCCCTGTTTTCATAGTCCCTGATTTGATTAGCTGTCTCTGGCCAGGCTGGAGGAGCAGGTTGGGCTTTCTCTCAGGGTTGTATCTGACTAATTGAAATAACACTCTCTGTATTTCTGTCTCCCGGGGGAAACGTGAGGAGCCCTCTCACCGTTCCCCAGGCTGCAGGCTCCATGTCATTAGTCTTAATTTGACACATGCAGCTACTTTAGACGTTAAAGCCACAAAAAAGTGATGTCAAGTATAATTCTAAGCTTTTGCATTAAGATTTCTACAATCTTCTGCCTGTTTTTCTGTTTATTACAACAGGCACCACTCCATTGTTCACATTAAAAAGGATAAAAGAAGTTGTGTGAAGACCTAAACAGTTCTAAAGCAATTCTAACGCGACAATTCTAAAGCCAAACAGAAGCATTTCAGGATACCGAGAGATGCTAATTTACTTGACCAAACTATTTCCCACTATTGAGTTTTGGTCCAACATTGACAAATGTTTTTGCGAGCAGTTGGTGGGCTTGGATGGGAGGCGTTGGAATGTGAAACATAAAATATGCTTGCAAATTGCTTTGTTTAGCTGCAAATTTGACAAAAAAAACCCTTAAATGCTCCTGGAACTGCTCTGAATTCAACCACTTGTAATCAGTCAGCACAATTTTGTATTATTAGTGTATTATAAGTGTATTATTAGATCCTTCCGTGTGTTTGTAGAAGGCGAGGGGTGAAAAATCAAATATTTTTGTACGTCCCCACTAAATATTTCACATTGTTTGTGAGTCATCAACAGCTCTTTCCTTGTTCCTACAGGACAATTGCTCCCGTGTTGCCGACACAAAAGACGCTCGCATTTGCTGCCACCAACAACGGCCAGGTCACCCCCACATCTGCACCCTCGCCAGCTCGTCCCTCACTTGGAGGATGCGGTGATGTCGGAAAATGAACACAAAGGAAGAAAGTAAGAGCAACGAAGAGGGCCGGAGGAGTGCAAGCCACCAGATGGTACAGTGAAAAGAATACACAATGGTAACACTACACTGGCTCCATTCAATGGGCTTATGTAAGCTAATATGTGCATAATAAAGCTTGTTCAGCTGACGAGTGCACCATTACCGTACATCCAGAGTTTGGACAGATAAGAGTCTTCTGAGGGCGTCTCATGGACAGCTACTGAGTGTTAGGATTTAAAAATGATTTGAGAGTACTTTTATTTTTAAAGAACTAACTTAGCAGCGTGAAACATACTGGTGCCGCTCCGTTACGTCCTGGAATCCTCGTGCAACTGTCTTCAGTGTCCATGGCAGCCGTGCCTGAGCGCTAACGCAATCGTTGCACGAGTTCGGCTTCAGAGTTTGATGATCAAAAGTGATAGAGCTCATTCTGTTGAAAAAAAGATTCCATCTGTTTAGCAGAAATACGAGCCAGGATGCTTCACGGTGCATCTGTGTGTGTGTTTTGGGTGGAAATGGGAGCTTGTTTTGTTTTGATACGACAACATGGGGGTCACGCTTGTACCCGTGAGTCAATACTGGCTGGCTCCAGGCACCAGCTGTCGTACCTGGCCTCATCCAATCGCGTTCCCACGGCCACATGGCACGCCGCTAACTCAGCAGACTCACAACATAACCGCTCCGGAGTGATCCAAACACGGGAGTTATGATTCACCTGTTCCCAAACAGGAAGTGTCCCCTCCACATTTTTGGGAGATTGGTGTTTAATTTGTTTTGAAATTAAAGCTCTTTGCTCTTAGTCTCTATAAAATTAAAACTGGATGTTATTTAGTTTTGCCATGATTTCTCAGACAAAAAGCTTAAAAATCTTCGAAGCTCCTGTCGGATGAAAGTTTCTAAAGCACAAGATGGATCCTCCAGGACTGCTGGGAGCTGCTCTTAGACCCCACTGAGTCACCTTTTAGGCTTCATCGTTGGATATTTGCGCTGAATTATTGAGAGCAGGTGCAATCCTGAGTTAGCCCGATGCAAAATTCATACGTGCTTTCCTCATGTGTGACATCAGGTCAGGTCTCTTATGAGCCTCCTATGGAGACAGAGGCCTAATGGAGCATTTTCCTACAATCATAAAGATATATTGATTTTCTTGTCTCATTTTACGACAACACAGTTCTTCTCACTTCCTGTATTTCTGACCCTCGTGAGCTCAGGATGCCTTGAATCCCACCATCGTATTACCGTCAATAGTTACGGACAATTGCTTGTAATCTGGACTTTATTGTCACGTCCTGATATCTAGAGTCCATTAGCACGAATTAAGATGTTTACCTCTTAGTGAAATCTCAGGGGGGGCCTCAGTCAGCAGGTTATTGGGCGCCTCTCCGCAGGTCACTGCTTGTCCCCGACTCAAATCACCGCGGTCAACCTTGTCCGACAGGACTGACGATTGCCACAACACAGATTAGTATATCTGTTGTTGGTGTCTTTCAAGGATTAGTGCTGGATTGTAGTTGTTGATCCTTCCCGAGAGTGAGGTCACGGAGCTGGAGGCTCGGGGGGGCAACAAAACAAACATCACCCCTCCTCCAGCTGCACCCCACCCCTTGGGACAGGAATGTCCATGTAGGTTTGTCCGAGCCCTTCATTGTTAGCTGCACCAGCAGCACAAATGCTAAGCTAACACTCACGTCACCCCCAGGTTAAAAGGCAGGTTCCGGCATGCACGCAGGTCAGTGTGGCAGTACACACAATCCCCAAATTGTGTGAGTTGGCGGGGAAGCGCAGAGCCAAGAGGGGCGCAAATCCAGTTTAGGAGTTAGTGTTTTAATCTCCAGCCCCAAACCAGGAGGACAGTGTTGCTTCCTCGAGTCGTTAATCAGGAAATAATACATTTGTGCTGTACAACTGATGTCGACAGCATCCAAAACTGAGCTACACACAACCCAAAGTCTTTCCTTCACTTGCCTTTACTTTGTAAAGGAGTTCCTCATTTCCAGACTTTATTTTAGCCTGCTATTTAGGTTAGCACATACTGTGAATGCTAATTGGACTATAATGCCTCTTGGCTAAGTCTCAATGTTTGAAGAAACGTTCCAAAACTCTGCTGTTTAATTCAGCAGATCACATCTCAGAGCAGTTCTTCACTGTTGCAAAGGACCACAAATTATAAACCCTAAACTATCTGTGCAACATCAAGACTGGACATTATTTTGTCTTGTGGAGAGGACAGGGTCAATGTAACAGAAGTCGCCAAAATCTCGGAGCCATTTTTATCTGTTTGGAACTGAAATCCAAGGCCTTGACTCTATAACAACAGGATCCACGAGACTAAACTAAAAGGGCATCTTGTCCTGGTAAACAAATGCTAATTTTCATTCAGAGGGGGTTGAAGCAACTGTTTACCCTAACCGGAGAGGTGTTTGGGTTTCGAGCACGTTGACCAAAGTCCAGAGGCGAAACCGTCCCTTCGGCTCAACAGTTTGATCCTCCCAAACTGTCCCATCGAAACCGAAATAGCAGCAAGAGCAAACACAGGTCTGCTCCGCAGGCCTGGCCCCACAGGTGCTGTTGGACCTTGGGTTCCCTCATACTCCTCTCACCTGATTGGCCAGATTGAAGAGGGACGGGCTCCTGGGAGAGGACTGGAAATCCTGTTGACACGTATGTTGTCAAGGCTGGGAAAATCACATCAGCGCACGTTGTAGGGAATCATCCCCACAGGCCGATACAGAGGAACTCACCGTCCTCCCACACACTCCACTCCCTGCCTGTTGTGTCTCCACGGGCAGAGATAAGGCTCCGTCTGAGCCTCCAGGACCACGGAGTAAATCTAGTGAGGAGGAGTAGAGGGAGGAAGAGTGTGTAGATTAGAAACGGATCAGCACCGATAAGAGACGACTCCTCATGTCAGCTAACTTGCTAAGGACGCTGGTTTACGGCAATGCTGGATACGACGGACCTGCCTCAAACCCAGCATCTGTTCATGATAAAAGGGGAAGTGGAAGAAAGCACAGCCGGTTCTGAGCGGAGAGGTCAGGATCCACAATGGATGCATTGACTGAAGAGTCCGCCTGCCCGGGAATGCGGAGCGTCGTGGGGATAGACAAAGGCTGGATGTGTGGATCGCATGCATCTCGTCCCTCTAAATGTGTCCCACATTGTCAAGGAGATAAAAATAGTCTCCTGGATGAAATATTTCAGGGCCCTTGGGGGTTGTGTGAGAGAGGCACATTAGCCCCGCTGTGCTCTCGCTGGTTGAAGGTTTTAAAGGCTCGGACTTTAGATCACGGGACCTCTGCAAGACGGGAACGATCGTGATGGATTCCTCCATAAACTACAAACGGACACCGCGACCTCTGGAGCTGCTCTCTGTTTTCCTTTTGGTTCACTTGGACTCACGTGTCCAAATCCCAAACAAGCCAAGACGCAGAAGAAAAGGACGCGTGGGGGCCAGAACCCTCCAGGCTCTGCTGGAGGCTTCAAACCCACTTCCAGGCTTCCATCAGTGGGTTTTGAAATGTGGCCGACCCTCCGGATGACCGTGGGGGGAGTGGGGAAGAACGACTGACGCTGCGGTTTAAGAAAGGCTGTACCGTCGATGCTTAGCCCAGTCGGAAACCGCGGGGGGGGGGCTGATGATGACAGAGTGCAGGGCCAGATCTGACAGTCGTGATGGGGCCGCGGATCTTCCCTGCTGACCCTCGATGACATCAGCATCTGATTACATCATGTGGCTGCGGGGCTGGCGAGAGATGCCGGCGCGTCCTGGCGGCCGCTGCTTCCACCACCGTCAAACCTCTGTCTGCAGCGCGTCTCCTTGGCGACGTGTCAGAACGAGACCGCACATTGATGCTTGCGTATTTCTTCTCCCACTTTCAGAAGTGACGTCATTCTCGTGGGCGCCACGAACACGACAGTTTAATATTACACAGCCGCCCTGATATTTGGCCACACCTGAAAATTACCATCTGATCCAGCCCATGTTTATCTTGCAGCTCATTGACCTCATTTAAAAGTAAAAATCTGAAAGCGGCTCTTATATTTCAGCCCTTTTGGGTAGATTTTTAGAGTCATCATGGAGAGGATGGTTCTTTTGTGGCGCATCAGCTATTTCATCTGTCATTACCCCTCGCAGATCGTTTAATCTGAATTTCCATCATTGAGGACCAAACATCAGTGCTAATGGTTGGGAAAGATTGGCTTTCCTTTCATTCGAGACCCACCCACACACACGCTGGGGCTTCACGCTCCTGCGCCAGGATGCGTCTCCTCTGTCTTGTGGGGTTTTTTTTGCCGGTTTTGATCTTCCTTCTTGGGTAAAAGACCATTTGATGTTTGTTTAAAGAGCCTCGGATGTAAATGTGGCTTTGATTGGACTTTGTTGAAAACCGCTGCACGAGTTCCTGCTTCCTGTTTCACCCCCCTTTTACTCAAATTTCCCAAAAGGCTCTTTCAGGGAAAGTCGATGTCTGGTGACGTCTGAGGACGCCTTTGAAGCCGACGGCAGCGACGCCGCGTATTTCATACGAATGAGCAACGGGCTCCAGGCCAAGAGAGAAAAAGGCCCCTGTGCCCACAAAAGATGGTCAGAGTGGAAGTTTTCAATCTGCTCATCAGCCGTCGGTGCAGAGATTTATGAGTCTGGTCCCAGTGGAACCAGCAGGAGGCTCGCCACGGGTTTGCCATCTAAACATCACCCATAACTCACTACATGGCGAGCACAAGCTGTGGCGCCACTCAAACGTGTCTCCGTCACGTTAATGAAGTATTTCTGCTGCGTTATCAAGACACAAGTTACACATTATAGATAATTCAGCTATCTGAAGCTAGCAGATATGAAGCTAGCAGATATGAAGCTAGCTGAGCCCCATATTTAAGTTTCATTAGCATCAGTAAATCATTGATGAGTACTTTTCCATGAGGACATTTTACCTGCTCCAACGCTTCCTCTGCAGCCACGTCACATGACAGGAACACACCTGAAGCCACATTCTGAGTAAGTGATTATAAATCATCAGCGCCCCATGGACACGTCATGTGTTTCAGCCCGGCTTTGAGCTCCTGGCTCCTGATTGGCTGACGGGTCGGGACAAGACGTCGTATTCCTGTTTTTCCCCAGGAATTCTTGCAGGTGCGTGACGAGGTAGTGCAAGCGGAGAGGGTCACCGCTGCCGGATGTTGACCAACCCCGGGCTCGCTGCTACTCGCCTGCCATTAATCACACCTGCCGCTCGCCCGGGCCGCCGTCACACGCCGCGGACGCCGCTTTAACCGTGGTTGAAACGCGTTCTCAAAGGTTGATTTTCAACAGCTCGGTCGTTAACGAGCTTCAAAGTTTCCGCGGGATGGTTGTTGGGGGGATGCAAAGAGCAACAAAGGCAATTTTGTGAGCCATTAATCTGCCGACAGCAGGACTGTGTCCCTGTCATCCCGTAATGGCCTAATTAAGGAGAACAGTAACCCATGAAAGCACCACCCACGGCGGGCGCACTCTGCACTTTCTGTCTGTTTCAGGAAGTTTGTTGCGATGTGCATCAAACCCACGCTGATCTCAAAGCCAGCGTGTTATTTTTTGGCCCCTGTGCACGGAATATTCCTCACAACAGTTGTGCTGCACTATCTGCAAAAAGTAAGGACCCATCGGCAAGGTCACCTAGCAACAAAGTTCTCCGTCGACTCAGGTCCTGACAGGCAACGCAGGGGTGATGCCGAGAGATCCAAATCAAAGGAAATCATTCTAAAGGGATGGAAACAGAAAAATATACACAAGAGAAAAACACTCAGACAACAGTGAGAGGCTAAAAATGAGCTCACGCTTGCACACACACACACACCACACACACACACACTCTAAAAACACATTAGGCAAAGATTAACTGGTGCCTTATTTCCTCCGTGGAAGCCAGTTCACCTCCGGCTCTGAATGTGTGAGCTCGTGCTGAGCGTTTAGTTAAGACCAGCCCCCCCCCCCCCCACCCACCCCATATAATACTCCAATGATCAAACCTCCTGAGCCCCCAGCAGCAGCAGCCCGCTGGGCTTCAAAGTACTTGCCGACTAGCACACACCCCCCCCCCCCACACACACACACACACCCCCCCCCACACACACACACCCCCCCCCACACACACACCCCCGTCTGTCTGAACCCAGCGAAAGGTGATTCTGAATGCTGCTTTCTTTTTTACCCGTCTTTGATGTTTGATTAAAAAGGAATCAAAGGAAAACTCAAAGTGGCTGAGCGTGCCATTTTTCCATTTCCATTTCTGTTCAAGGAAAGTCACACCTGAGTCAATCTAATCTCTGCCGGGCCTCCAGAGTTCTGGGAATTCTGAAGACTCCTTCTCCTTTTCCTCGTGCCTCATCTCCCTCACCTGAGGGTCGTTGGTTCTAATCCCTCTCTCCTTGTGTCAGAGCCCGTCTGCATGCTGACCAAAACAAGAGCAGGGAAATATTCAGCGAGGAATCTGAGCTTTTGTGTTGTGAGTCACTGTTCCTGTATTTAGACCTAATTGCCACTGGACCTGTGTGCTGAATGAGACCCGGTTGTTTGTGCGCCGCCTGTTTTTTCCTTCAGTCAGCCTGGCACCGAGTCTGGAGGCCACAGGCTTCTGTAAACAGTCCTCGCCTACAGATATATGTTTACGGCTTCTCCTCAAAATAACAGCATCTGTGCGCCTGGCAGGTCACAATGTGGGGCTGAAGCTAGCCGAGGTCGCCCGCTTCCTGCTAATTGTCAAGCAGATCAGTGCGCCGGTCGTGATAATGCGGGCCAGGAAACTGGGAAGACTGGAGCCGATGATTGGAGGGGGAGGAGAAGGACCCGGAATATGGCTGGATCAATATGCAAACACAGGCACAAGACTGGGACTTGGCTTAAATACAGCACAACAAACATGCCAGAGCAGACAAAAACATGACCTTTGCCCTCTGGGAGAAAAATATGGTCGTCTGTAACCATTCAGGGGGTTTTGGAGCAACTCAAAATAGGCCTTAAGCAGAGGAAAGGAGTGCGTCACGCCCTCCACTTTCTGTTTCCGGGCTTTAATGGGGCAGTTTTCTCCCCTTGAACACGTGACCCTCACCTGTCACCTGATGCTCAACAGTCACATGACCATGAGGGGAAACCAAGGTAACTGCTGAGGTTGTCCAAACGACCCTAAAGGGATTATGTCCTCTATCTCGTGGCTGAACTCTCATCGTTGGAACCTCTCTGACACTTTAGACGCAGGAACGCATTACAAACAGCTCCGGGAATGACGCGTGGAATAAACACCATGCCTAAATGGAACCAGATGTTGTAGCCATGAACTGGAGAGCGCTGTGATCCCACTCTGGGTTGGGCTGATTCCCAGCATCAGCAGACCAAACCCGCTCCGGATTTAGACCTGAGCTTAAACGGCTTCTCCTCGCATCACACGGGGGCAGCTATTGCTGTTCGGAGGACCTTTTCATCCCGTGATGCCTCCAGTCGGTTTAGAGGACATTAATGCTAAATCTCTGAAGCGACTCGGTGACTCTGAGGTCTGTAACTCAAGTCCAAGTGCGTCACTGAGCTTGCCTTATCCTTGAGACGCGCAGGGTCAGTCAGCAGCTTGCGTATTTTCCAGATGATAAACTCAGATTGCATTAAAGTGCAATTAAACTAATCAGACATCAGAGCCTGTGACAGTGAGCAGCCAGCTAGAAGCTGACATCAGAATGTTGAGCATGTGCTTTTACTGCTTCTGTGGTCACGTTTTCATGTCCTTCCTAAAAGTATTGACTTCCATCAGCATGCTGATGGACTCATTAATCTGCGATCATGCATCTCCTCTGGGGTCTTCTTTAGCATTTAGCCACAAGCTGATGACCTTGTTTGTCTAATTACAGCAAAGATGCTTTCATCCTGCTGTTAGTGAATGCTAATAAGTCGTTAGCATATAAAGTTACATTGGTTCAGACATGAGGAAAGCCCCCCCCCCCTTGACCCTTGATCTTCAGATTAGCCCAAGTCGTTAACAACATTTCCCAAAATTTGAGATGATGAAGAATACTTTGTCTTGGCAGAAGAAGTTTGCTTTTGTTGTAACTCAAAGCTCGGACGTGTTGAAAAACAACAGCTTCGCGGGATTTGTCTCCACGGTCCGCGGGTGTTTTCACTGAAAACAACAGATTTTCACATTCCGGAGCATCTTTTATTCACCTGACAAGCGTTACGACTCCAGTTCGACCTCAGTGGATGATGCAAATATTCCCCTCTTGGGTGGAAGCGTGAGATCTGGGGACTCGCCTGGATCCACCCTGGATATTTGGAAAGAAACCACTTCCATTCCATCCAAATGGAGGCTTGTGGAGCCGCGGCTCTGTTACACAACCTGTGGGCTGGCCGGCGACATTCTCCCAGGCTGATGTGAGCTCCAAACGCAGCACTTTCCACAGGTCAAACCTCAGCTGCCGAAGCCACAGACGGACACGGAGACTCCTAATGAAGATCTTCATTTATGCTTGTGGTTCCCGATTCCATCTGCTCTAAGATCCCACTGATGATCTCACTGCTCCAGGAAGCCTCCGCATCCGACATTTTCTACACGAGAGCAGCTCAGATCTCTTTGTAGCGTCATCGTTCGGGAATAAAAGACATTAAATATGATTTATAGCCACAAACGCGCACTTGAGGCTCAGCTGGAGATGTGCTGCATTCAGGTTTGCGGGAAGTTTGAAATTTGTGACGCGTCTGCAAATGAGGGGATCGCCGTGGTTACAGCTGAGGCCTTATGGGAGGTTTCGACGTCGTCTCCGGTGCTGGAATCTAACAGCAGAATTGGAATTTTGCATTTGCTCCCTGACATTCCCGAGGAAAACATTACATTTTACACCAACAGGATTCCCTGAACTAACCGCCGTTTCAAAATCCATCAAATACGTGGGCAAAATGACGCCTGCGGGAGTTTTAGGTACTCTGATAGCGCTGAAGCCGCCTCCTCGTCCCCGGAGACGCCATTAATGTCGTGTTTGCGTGAAACCGGAACAATTAGCCGGGCGCTAAATCACTGTAAAAGTGCAGGAGCACTTGAGCAGCCCTGCCATTGCGGTGCCGGCGGGAACCACAGAACAACAAAAATAACAGGGGGCGTTCGGCACCCAGGGGAGAGGCCTCGGCAGCGTGCGGAGGGAAGCAGCCTGGAAATAGCCGCCTGGAAAAGTGGGATGCAACTGTGAGGGAACCAAGCAGGAGGTTCCATCGTGTCGTCTCGCTGCTGTGCTTTAGCGACGTTAGCGCGAGATAAAGGCGCCGACAGGCATCCTTCAGCCGCGGCACTGGTTAACCTGGTTGTCCCGGCGTGTCGGGACCTGCGGGAGGGAACGCTGCGGGCGCCTCCCACAATAATCCCAGGCTTCGCCTTCTCACACTGACAATTCCCTTTTTAAAGGAAATGTGTCCGCGTCAAAATGGTTGCTCAGGTTTGCGTTGCATGTAGAGTGCACGTGTGTTCTTGCACTTGCTACATATTGTGTAGGTGGTTTTAATGTTTGGATTAGGAGGGGGTAGGTTAGTTGTAATGGTTCTAGTTAGGGTTAGGAGCTGGGGAATGGGTTGTGTCTATGAAAGTCCCCATAAAGATAGAAGTACAATGGTGTGTGTGTGTGTGTGTGTGTGTGTGTGTGCGTGTGCCTGCAGAGCAGAGGCTGGGAACAGGTTGCGGCCTGTCCGGCGTTTGGCGGGCAGGATCTGAGCTGACACGCAGGAATGTGTCTCCTCGCCGAGCGTGAAATCTCCGCAACACGATCTTCTCTTCACGCTGGAACACAATGACCAAAAGGTGAAAAACCCCTCGAGCGCTCCGACACGTGAAGCAAAACAAACAGCCAAGCGGAGCCTCGGCAGGACTCCGCGGGCCTCCGTGCTCCGCGCGGGATGTGGAGGATCCTAACGGGAACGGGAAGTTTCTCGGATTAAAGGAAACCTGTGAACGTGATCTTGAGACTAAAATCAGTGTTGGCAGGTAAACGTCACGTCCGGCAGGAAGGGATCTCGTGCAGGAGACGGACGGCGAGCCTCGTGGCGTGGACCCTCCTGACCCGGACTGCCTCAGACATCACCCCCCCCCGCCCCCTTGTGACTGACCTTTGACCCTCACTGTGAAGTTTATTGTGGTTTAAGAGGGCCGGAGGCGAAGCCCTTTAGTCAGGAGCAATGACTCCTCCACATGCTGCGGGTGGAATGTCGTGGTCCAGACGGCCCGGGAGTCCGTCTGGACACCCCCCCCCCCCCACACACACACACACACACACACACACCCTCCTCTCTCCAGGAGTTCAGGAATACAGGCACCTGTGAAATTCCCCTTATCTTCTAAATGCAACTGTGAGTGTGTTGAGTGGGAAGAATCCATAAACGCATCCACTGACAACTGGTTTCACACGTGTGTGTGTGTGTGTGTGTGTGTGTGTGTGTGTCCTGTGGTAGACAAGGTAGTGGTAGGCAAGTGTTTTGGGAGTCATAAAAAAGGGGAATGTCACCTTCGGCTCCTGATGATGTCATCAGGCATGATGGCGCCCATATTTAATGCTGAATAAGGTTTCAGCTGCAGCCAGACGATGACTCAGCACAATCAGAAAGACGCTGAAGGTATCGATGCTTCGACTGAGATGAGGTGAAGAGGTGGACGTTTCTGGAGGAGCTTGTGTCCATCAGTTTATTGGCTGCACTCCAACAATGGCAGGAATTTAAAGAGGGGAGACTCTGACCTTCACGGGCTGGAGACTTGACCCTCTTTTGCGCCGCTGCACGGTTGACTCGGTGTAAACGGCGCCCGCGGGCCCGAAAACGCACCGGTATCACGTTTCATAATCTGTGAGTGAATCCTCTAAGCAGCTGCAGTCGCGTGATTGATGCTCGACAAAGAGGAGGAAAAGGCTGCAGGAGGAGACCCTTTGTTGGCTCCAAATGGAAGAAACACGGAGCTGGAGATAAGCATAACAATGCTAATGCTAATGCTAGGAGTTTCCTCATTGTGTTTTCTGTGAAAACCGGAGAATTCCCTCTCTTTTTCAGACCTTGGGACGCTTCAGCTCTGCTCTTTTTTCCTTTAAATTGACGTCGTCTCCAGGGTGGTCCTGGCTTTTCAGCAGGGGTCGACTGTCGCCATGGCAACCTGACTGGTGAATGGATCTCCAGAGGGTTCTCCAGGTGTTGAGTCTTACATGTAAAGTTAGAAATGAATGCTGCTGAACTCTCTGTGTGAATCTAATAAAACTTTTCCTGGAACCACGTCCATGAGCCTGCGATCGTCCCCTGACTCCAATGAACAGGTCTTATATTCTGTCCTTGGGACGGGACGAGGGATCCATGCTGTCCTCTCATCTGTGTGGATATTCCAGTCATGACTCTTTGGTAAACCCTGGTTAGGATCTAATTAAATCCAGATCTTCGTCTTGACCTTAAACAGTTTCCTGACGAACGTGCTGAACATTCAGCTGTTGTTCTTTCACTGGCGCTGCTATTTAAAGGTCTGAGGCCCAGCCCATAAACACCCTGATTACCTGACAGAGGGGACGGTGTCCTCCTTCATCGTGGACTCAGAAACATCTCAGCCTCGTGCAGCTGCATCTCCAGAGAGAAGCAGCAGGCCCGGAGCCCCTTTCCTGACTTTGTTTCAGATATAAACAGGATGAATGAGCTGCTCCAGGCTGTGAGGAGCGAAGGGTTAGAGATCAGAGGAGCAAGAGTTCCTACACAGAAGATAGACGTGTCCCTGTAGGAGAAGGCTGCAGCAAAGCCACGAGAGACGTGGGCTAATCCCTCTGGGAATGTGGGTGTTTCTTTAGCAAATAGACTTTAGAATGTGTTGTTTCTAAAACATAATCAGAGTTGTAACCTTAGCTCATGTAAGTCAACAGCAGGGACAGAGCAGGAAGGACCCACAACAGTGTTACAGAAGAATTGTGCGCAGCTAGCATGCTAACCAGCTAGCACAGGTCCAACATTTGTGAAACCATCAGTAGGATTCAAAGACATAAAAACAGTTTTAGCACTTGCGCATATTTTCAAAATGTACATTTTCTGGATGCTCGCTAGCACCATGCTAACTCCGCTATGTTGGCGCTTTGATCTGTCTGCTATGGTTTGAAAAGAAAATAGCTATTGATTGAGAACATTCTGTACAATCCTGCACAACCTCCCAATTATGCAACTTTATTATTATTAATCACAGATGTTGCTCAGTGCTGTCTGATTTTGATCTGTGGTATTCAACCTCCCAGCAGGATGTAGACATTTCCAATGGACCCACAAGGACATTTTAGGATGTCAAGAATGCGGAATACGGAAACAGAGTTTTGACCTCTGCTAATGTTTAACCCCAGAATGTGTTTTGCTGTGTTAGTTTAGGGACTTTCTTTGTTTTTTTAGCTAAACCTAGAGGAGCGGAGGCGTGTTTGAAATCAAAAACAAAGTCCAGTCAACGTTAACTTTGTCAGACGGATCACAGGTTTTATCAATAAAGACTCGGATCCTTGAACCAAACCTGGAGTGGATTTAGTGCAAAACTGGATATTATAAATCAGCTGTAGAGACGTTTAAGGTTATTATCTTGACTGGGATGATTATCACTGCGACCTCAGGGACACTCGGGGTTTGTAGAGGAATTTATCCTCTACAAAACGTCCTGACCTCAGCCGTAATCTTCATCATCATTACTGAGAACAGCTGTCAGAGTCCGGTCGCTGTGTAATTATACTGCAAGTATCCTCAAACATCTGCCCCCTCCCTCGGTGTCATTCATGCAGTTTAAAGTACTGCGTTTGGCTGCTTTTTAAGTACTTTTAGTCTTTGTTTTATTGCCAGAAATCAACATAAATGCATGCTTTTTAAAGTTTGTAGTAATGGTGGACCCAGATTTCACCCAGCAGTCAGATGTCTATATACGTTTTGAACGGGTCCCCCTCCACGGATGCTAGCATGCTCCTCTGCTAGCATGATGTGGATTTGCGTTCATTCGTTCGTTCCACATTACCTGAGCTGGCCAGCAGCAGCAGCCAGCACTTCCCCATGTTTACACCTTGGGGGGGACTGTTGCTATTTCCGTATCCTGCATCCATCAGCTCAAACAAAGGTTTTGTAACCAGGCGACCGCAACCTTTATTAAAACTATAACTGCTGCAGATGCAAAAACAAACCATTGATTCCAGGTTGAGCCCAGCGCGATTAGCTGACCTGACAGGAAGTGCGTGCTGGAGGACAGACGATGGCCACCGTGGGTGGAGAGCAGCTCTAATGGGCCGAAAACAGGAAGTGCTAAAGTGGCGCCTGTGTCGTGATGGCGAGGCCGAGGAGGCCTCAGGTCCTCCAGCAGAACCTGCTGTTGAGCTCCCAGCCTGGGCTCAGGAAGGCACCAAATCATCTGCAAGCTTGTTTGAACTGGGTCTGAGGGGGGACAGAGGAGTGAGGAAGACCTTTCAAGAGCGGAGCCGTCTGCCACCGTCACTGCTGATGAAGAGGCACCCTCAGGTCAGGCTCTGAGATGGGGACAGGAGGGAGAGGAGGAGGAGGAGGAGAGGAAGAGGAGGAGGAGGGAGAGGGAGAGAGAGGAAGATGAGGGAGAGGAAGAGGAGGAGGAGGAGGAGGAGAGGAAGAGGAGGGAGAGGAAGAGGAGGGAGAGGAGGAGAGGAAGAGGAGGAGAGGAGGAGGAGGAGGAGAGGAGAGGAAGAGGAGGGAGAGGAGGAGGAGGGAGAGGGGGAGGAGAGGAAGAGAGGAGGGAGAGGAAGAGGAGGGAGAGGAGGAGAGAGAGGAGAGGAGAGAGAGAGAGGAGGAGAGGAGAGGAGAGGAGGAGGAAGAGGAGAGGAGGAGGAGAGGAAGAGGAGGGAGAGGAGAGGAAGAGAGGAAGAGGAGGAGGAGGAGGGAGCGGAGGAGGAAGAGGAGGAGAGGAGGAGAGGAGAGGAGGAGAGAGAGGAGGAGGAGGAGAGGAGGAGGAGAGAGAGAGAGGAGGAGAGGAGGAGGAGGAGAGGAAGAGGAGGGAGAGGAGGAGGAGGGAGAGGAGGAGAGAGGAGGAGGAGGAGGAGAGGAAGAGGAGAAGGGAGAGGAAGATCAGGGAGAGGAGGAGGAGAGGAAGAGGACGGGGAGGAGGAGGAGGGAGCGGAGGAGGGAGAGAGGAAGAGGAGAAGAGGAGGAAGAGACGCTGAACCGACTTATTAAGGGCGATGCGACAGCGACACCTGCTGGCGGGGGGATGCCATTGATTCCGAACCAGCAGGACGCTGCTGGAGCGGTTCTGGGTCTCCTCTGGACCGAATTTCTAGCGTCAAGTCCAGACCAGAGCTGCTGGGTGCAGTACAGCGGGCTTGACCTTTGACCTCTGAGGGAAAGACGACTGTCAAACGTCTGGTATATTTGAGCAGAACAGCTGCGTTTTATTGTACAGTAGATCCTTTAATGCTGTTATATCAAAGATTTGCTTTTCAAATGGAATATTATTAGAACGGTAAAACTCAAAAACACTCCTCAAATCCAAGTCAGGAAAATGAAATGGATCAACCTCAACACCTAAAACATGTCAAACCAAACTGCATAGCACAGCCAACACTGCAGAGGTCGTCTGAACAGCATCTGGGACCCTGAACGCTCCGGCGGGAGGCTCGCCCCGGGGTCAACAGGAGTGGAGTCTTAAAGCGCCCCGAAATAACCAGGGAAGAGGGGGGCAAGCAGACTCTGTTGGGGAGGGGTGGGGGGGGTTCCTGTCCCTTCTGTAAACACGCTCTCAGGACCGCCGGCCTCCTCAGGCGTCCTCTTCGTCGTCCTCGTCCTCCTCGCGGGTCCCCACCACCCTCCTCCTCAGGGCCTCGTCCGAGAGGTTCTGTCCCTTGGGCTCGGGCCGGCCCTCGGGGGCCCCTCTCCTCCTGCTCCAGGAGTCGTCCTGCTCGTCGTCCTCGTCGTCGTCCTCCTCGCCGTCGGCCTCCAGCTCATCCTCCTGCTGGAGTAACCTGGCTTGCTGGGAGTACTGTTTCTCTGCACCAGAGGGAAAGCAGCTCAAAGACGGCACCGACAGGCTGCGTTCGCTCCGACACATCATTCCGATTACTCAGATCATAACGAGAGGTCGGGAACTCACTCTGGTGGTAATCTGAAGCAGAGAACCGTCTCGAGGGGAAGACGTAGTCAGCGATGAAGACCAGCAGCTGTAGACAGGACGACACCCTTCAAAACCCTGACAGATAGAGTCATGTCATTGCCAGGGCGCCGCCGTTTCCACTCACCAGTCCGAGCGCCAGGCCCGAGAGCAGCGTCGCCAAGCCGAAGATGACGTACGAGCCCCACACAGGAAGCCCGAGCTGCTCCGTCATGTAGTTGTGACAACGCTGAAAAACACAGGAAGATGTTTCTGGAGCTCGCCGACGCAACTCGTCAAATGAATCAAGATAATCGGGTTGATGTGATAAAACACGGGAAAAACTAACTGCGTTAGCTTGATGATGCGATTATTTCACTCAGATTACCCCCCCCACCCCCACCCTCTAAAGGTGCAGTCCTCACTTACCCGGATAAACATGGAGAGCTTGAACAAAGCAGACATTGAATTCATCCTGAGAAGCAGAAGAGGCAGAATGTTAAAAGATTGAACCTGTAAAACCACCACAAAAAGGTTCAGCAGCACAAAAGCAGCTTTATATTTTCTGAGTGAGATCATCAGCACTGTTCACAGGGGGATGTCCCGTTTGTGATGTTATCTGGATTAAAAACAGCGTCACCGGGAATGTAAAAGGAGTTTTTATTCAAGACCCACAGAAGCGAGGAGGGTCCAAACCAGGAGGACACCGGCTCCACGGCCTCCCATTTCTTTTCATCAACAAAGCTGAGGAATTCTTCTTTAGTGCGAGCTCCCTGGTACTTCCGGAAGACGCCCTCCTTGCAGCTGAAAGGGTTAAAAACACATTGTGCTGCAATACGGGACAGAAATGATGTCAAATTAAAACGAAACCACTTAAAACCTCCAGTGCTGAACAAAGAGGCAGCAAAGAGGATGTTGTGGTCAAAATGCTAATGACACCAAGTTTCACAGAATAGCCAGTTGAAAATGTGGTTTCCTAAAATGTTTTAAACCACGTTCAGCCAGGAAATAAGCTGTCAGCGGGCCAAAAAAGCAAAGAAACCAAAACCTCAGACCAGTAGAGAACTTACTGGTAAATGGTGGGAAGTGACGTAATGACGAATCGTCCACTCAGACCTAAGAGAGGAGCGAAAGAGGAATCAAAATGCAGTAAAAGGTGTGAAAGCCAAGGGGAGCAGCCTCGCAGGCCTACCGGGTTGTTCCGTCACGTCCACCTTGGCTATGTTGACCCCCATGTCCTCCCCCCAGTCCGCGAAGTCCTTCCACACCGGCTGGAGTTGTTGACATGCTGGACACCAGGGCGCGTAACTGCGGGGAAATAAGTTACAAAAATAAACTTCCGGGAAATAAAACTACACGCTGCTTTAGTTGAGCCTCAAAATACCCCTTTGTTAAAAGTGGCGTGCACTGGCATCTCACGTTGTTTACGCCCTTTATTAGCTTCTTACTTGCAGCAAAGTGGCTAGCATGCAACCGAGGCTAACGCGGTTACTTTAGAGGGCGTCAAACGCAGCACGTTAACAAAGCGTTACACTTTAAACACCTCCGACTAAACTAAGGCAGCACCGACAACTAGAGGACGAGGGACAGGTTGGTTTATCTGACAGGAAAACAATGAATGACGTCTCGGTTTCGGCGAGCGCAAAGCATGACAGACAGCTAGCCGCTAATCCGTTAGCAGTGGACGTTACTCTCACTGACAATTCAATCATCCACTCTCCGGTCAGGATTTCTTCCCAGTTGTCGTCGGTCACTTCCTTCAGGCTTTCCCGCTTGGCTGAAACCGAGAGGGGCGACAAACACAGTGCAGCGACCACAAAGCATCTCCAGAAGCGGTGCGACTCCTGCGCTGTCAGTGAAAACATTCTGAAGCCTGAAGGGCTGCTTAGCGACAGACCCGCCATACCGGAGGCAGCGCTTTCACTTCCGGGTTACGTCATTCCGCCCCGGACGTATGAAAAGACGGAAATAATGTAAAACATTTAATGGCGAGATGGGGGGGTCACAAATTTGATCAAATCCGATCATTTGATCAATTAACTGATCAAGTAAAGCCAACGTTTTGGAGAACGATCCAAACGTTGGGTCCAGCTGAATTGTTCGAACACCAGGGGGCGCCATTGCCCACAATAATGCGTATCAATATAATATAAATAGAAATATAATGCGTAATACAATCTTACAGACTCTTCCTGGAACCTTTTAAACACCGAGTCTATCAACTCGCCTGCATTTCTCAGCATGGAAGGAGTGAATCTGCACAAGAAGAGCAATTATTTTAATAAACCTGCAGGCAACCGGTGATCAGTTAAAAATGGCACCCAGCTGACATCCCTTTGTGACATTATACCATCCCCCCATTTCTCCAGCCCACTCTGCTCCATTTAGTGCAAAAGATGCATTTCCTTCCTACACATTAGCTCTGCTGCTGTTATTGAGATAACTGTTGTTTTTTTTCAAATCCCTATTTTTTATCACGGTTTCCTTGGGGACCATTAATAAGGGGCATACCTGCATACATGGCAACTGCAACTACACAGCAGATGCTCCAACATCTGGAACCAGCAGAGCAGTCAATATCACCTGTCCTCACAAACACCTTGAGATCTACTTCCAGCTGCTCACATGCATTACTGGCTGCACTCCAGCTTGTCTCTTTCGAAAAAACAATTTTAAATTAATTTGTGACATTATGTCGCAATGAGCAGCCACTGCCAATTAATCTCCAGCCATGTTTGTTTATCAGGGCTGAGGATATTACTGAAATCGTTGATGATCTCAGCCACCTTCATTTATTTTACAACCCTTTATCATTGTTTGTTGGCAGCGTGCAGTTAATGAGAGTCAAGCTGGAGAATTCTGAACTGACTGGTTCCTCATTTCCTGTCTGAGATTGATTTGAAAAATGGTTTGTTTACTTCGATGACTGGAACCATAAAACATCTGTGACAATCACATCCTAGAATGCTGCAAAGACAGTAATATTGCACTTATCACCAAGATTGTTGGATTGTTTGTCTGTCTCTGGTCAGCATGTAGGTCCACAAAACTGTAAAGAGAGTGAAAAATGTTAATCTCTTTTTTTATTGTTATTATTAACACAATCTCAAAAGGAGTGTTGGGAGAGAATCTGCTGTCAAAACACTAAAAACTGTCATATTATCATTTATACAATTTTGAATCACACTTGTAGCACAAAATTGGAGCCCTTCCAGCAAATGGCTACAGTTATTTAGCGTGGGCGTTCACGTGTGGCGTGCAAAGAAATAACAAAGGAAGGCCGACACGGTGAGTGGCAGAGGAGGTTAAAACCGGGTCAGTCGGACACTGGGTCAACGGGTTAGGGAGCGCCAGAGATTCTGCTGATCTCAGCTTTAGCAAGGAAAAAAGACGTCGCAACAACTTGGCATCGTAATTGTCTGTTAAATGGTAATCTGTGTCAAAACTGTTGAATATTGGGTCAGGAAGTATCACAGATTGTGAGCGTGGAGGAAAATGAGGCCATATGTTAATAAAGAACTTCTCCTTCTTCTGAAGGCAGCAGGGAGAGGTTGGCCAGGCTCGCTACTCCATCCCAGACCTTTGTGTGCATGCTGGGACGCCTCAACGTGAGCCTCTGTAAATGTGTCAGGTGTCAGCAGGGGAAGGTTCTCTCCTCCAGCCTCTCTAATTGGATCTGCACGTGCAGCAAAAAGCCTGGATTCATTTAGAACAAAAGACTTTATTCTAATGATCCTGAGCAGTACATGTTCCATACATTACACCCCCTGGCATCCACACATGCGTGTATGCTTGTATGTGCGTGTATGTGTGTGTGTGTGTATGTGTGTGCGTGTGTGTGTGTGTGGGGGGGGGGGGGGTTGCATACAGGATAGTAATCCATAATCAGGCATAGGCTCAGATTTTAATATTTATAAAAGGAAAAATGCTGGAGGTGAATGATTTGATTTGATTTGATTTGATAAGCTTCGCTCGTGTTCCTGGGTGTTTTGTTGTACTATGACTCATCGTTTCTGCAAACCCTTCTGCAAAAAAACCCCAAAAAGTGACAATAAGCACTCAGGAATTATGATGTCAGGGAACAAACACCAATCTTGACATCGGCGAATTAATGATAAAGAAGGAAATGGCAGTGAAACACATAAACAAACACATAAACATCTGTCTGGAGCTATAGCACAACAGGGTTGGTGACTTCCAACCAAAGACCAACTGAAGGGGGCTTTCTGAGCATCATTACTGAGCGTGATCACGCTCCATCAGCCTTAAGCATGTGTCTTTGTCTAACAACACAGCATTCATCAGATCTCAGTCAATGCACCATCGACATCAACACTCGTACAGACACTCCAGTCCTTCCAGAGGAGGAGCGCCCAACAGGTGTGACACAAACGCCGTTGCCAGGCGTCTCGCCAGCTTCTAATGGTGCAATTAACAACCAGACACAACTGTGGAGGCTTAATAGAGCTGTGAAAGATAGGCTAACACGCGTGTGCATATGGGTGTGTGTGTGTGTGTGTGTGTGTGTGTGTGTTCAGGAAGAGTGAGATCAAAATGGGGTAGGTATTCGGGGTTCATTAGTTTGCAGACATGTAGCCGAAGTGAACCAGTGATCTCTGTGGTGCTGGATCAACCAGTCACCACCAGCACCAGCGTGGATGTGTGTCTCCGTGTTTTCCCTTCAGTCCTCTGCTACCAGAAGAGCGTCGGCATGCTCATATTTCCTCTCCGAACAGACCACGGCTCTTATATAAAGCCGTTTGACTCATTTCTGAAGGTGCCTGATGCCCATATAAGTGCAATAACGTGTGAGATGATGCGGACGCCTGAGTTAGAAAGGATAGTGGGAGCTGTGGGAGGAGGTGCGAGCAGCTAGTCTGAACAGCACAGCAGAAAGGTGGGAGGTGCACGGTGGCTCACAAACACACACACACTCATCACTTAAAGCATTTATGTAACCAGCATCTCACTCCAGGTAAAGTGGATGCGTAAATCCTGTTTGACACAATGAAACATCCAGTGTTAAACTGCGTAACCTCGTCACACAGGTTATTTTAGATTTTTCCCTTTTTTTGTAAAAAACATTGTCATAGAATGACGTTTGATTAAGGCTTAATCTTTAATCATAAGCTAAGAGAAGAAATAATTAATTTCTCAAAGCCAAGGAGGGTTACACTGAGTGCATTTTAAATTTATAGCAACTATTTGTAGCTGTTTTTTTTAATAAAACATATTCTGCTCTCGCTAAAATACAGCAAAAATGAAAGTTGTCGTGAAGAGTTTGGTTCTGTTTGAAAAAACACATTCCCATTTTTACCTGAAATCTTATAGTGTTGAGATTTATTCTGAGAAAAGCTTGATTTCAGGCCAGAGAAGAGAATAATAAAAATATAAAAATAATTAATACACTTTGTTCTCCAATGTAAGTGACAAATGAAAAATAACTGTGCTGGCCAGAATCACCTTGAGTCTGAGTCTGAATCTGAAACCTTCCTGAGCTCAGCATCTCCTCTGATGACCTTTGAACTCTGTCACTGACGGGCAGTGGTGCTTTAGCAGAGAGACATCCCCACTCACTGACCTTTGACCCTACTGAGCTTATAATTTTGGCCAGTTCCTCTGCAAAAACATGTCAGAATCTGCCATCAATGTTTGTGACGCTAAAGGATAGCTTTTAGTGCTGGTAATTACATGTACATCAGTCTGTTTAAGTCTCTGTGAGTTCATTCCAATAGCTTATGAGGATATAACTAAAGAATTTAAGGCAACAAACAGCAGAATGTCATCATATCTAGGATGATATCCATCCTGTTTTTCAGCATAATCCTGTTTATATTTATTTGGTGAAAATGGATTAACAGCCTGTTAGCGATTGGTAACTGTTGTTGCTCTGTGCTGTAAATGTAGAGCTGATTTCAGATTGTGCTACAGATTGTGCTACATCATCAGCATAGAGAGAGATTGATCAACAGTCCTCCTGGAGCTACAAAATGGTGGCGTTTAACAGTAAAAAAAAAAGATAAAAGGTATAAGGTAGAATAAGGGAAAACACGTTAAAAAGTAGAAAAGACAGTAAGAAAGGGTGAATTGTATAACTGCAATACATGATACAATGAGTAAAGCCTAAAAACAAAGGGGCTAAAACAGAAAACTAAGATTATGGATATAAAAACTAAAAACTGAGAGACTAAAACAGTAGTATAAAATAAAGGTTCTAAGGGAACAAACTAAATCACTGGTTGTCTGGCAGGCTGCAGCTCAGATTTTAAACTCTATATTAATGTGTGCAGACCCTTTCAGAGGACTTACCCTGCTAGCAAAATAACTGTTAGCATTGATCTTTTTCTGTGGAGCCCTCCTGTTGTGTCAGCATTGACAGCCTGTTAATCTGCACCCAGGGGAGCTACAGCTGTGAGACGGGGATACGAGACGTGCAGGCCAGCCAATCGATTGTCGCCACGACAACCTACAACCTCCTGTTGCCTGCTGGAGGTCAACTGTGAATGGCAGGACGGATTTACCTGGAGGGAGACCTGAGGGGCGGAGTTTAAGGAAATCTGGGGGATCATTGCAACTGAGACAAAGACAATGAGGAGAGGCAAAGAGCTCAATAGCAGGCAAAAACACTGTTCAACATGCTATTAAATTGGCATTCAACACATGGAAATGTTGCAAAAGAAGTAAAATAAATCTTATTCATGCACAATTTGACCACATCTCCGTTTTTAAGGATAAAAATGCAGCACACTCCTGATCTTCGTCTTCCTCAAACACTGGTTTCTTTGTCTTTGCTCCACTTTTCTGCACCTGCTCACCACACTGGAGGTAAACAAAGGAGTCCTACGGCGTGCGGTAACGGGAGCCGACTCCATTAGTGGGGAGTCCCTCTGGAGTCTCTGTGGGGGTTGGGAGAGAGGGAGCGCGTGGACTGAGGATGCGCTGCTGCAGGTGGGAAACAAGAAAAGCAAATACAGCATCGTATTCTGGCCATGCCCCCTTGTTTATCCGTGATGTATCTTATACGGTCAGTCAAAGGAACACGCAACACTTTGTCCATTGCAACTCAATTTTATTGATTTTTAACTATATTTCACACAGATTTCCACTCAGGCTTAGCTGTTATTTCCATCGTGAAGACATGTTGTAAACGTACTTAGCTACATTCTGTCACTACTCAGTCATAAACTTTTCTGTGCTGCAAGAACTTTGCGCCAGACTCTGCAGGATCCAATTATCATTATTAATTCAGCACAAGCTCCCTGCAGAGCCTGGACGTTTGCACGAGGGACCTGGAAAGTGATGCTGCACGTGCGGGCCTTTGGCCTCACGTGGCTCTTCAGGCAGCCCACACACATGGAAATGTGTTCCATGAGTGCAGCTCTGACCTGTAGCTCCGATCGCTCTTTTTCAAGCATACGAAAATCTCGCTCCTTCCACAGAAGTAACAAAGTCATTCCTTGTGCATTATATGATAATATTTACAAGTTTCACTCCCTGAGGGTTTCATTTAAACAACACTGCAAGATGAAATTATAGTTTCCAGGTCACCTTGAAGGGTGCAGATGGCACCAAATCCATACACATGAGCTCATTTTAAAAGATTCCACCCACACACGGATGCATGACTTTGACTTTATGTGTCACCAAAAGTTTCAGGGAGCCACCAAGCAGCTGGTGGTGATAAGAAAGATGTTGCGTAATGAGAGGTTAGTGCAGGCACCTTCTCTGGTTGTTGGCCATCAGCAGGAGGGTCCAGCTCAAGGTTTCTCCCTGCCACTGTTGAATAAAAGTGGGGCTTTGGGTCTCTGAAAGCACCTAGCATGCTCAGATTAGCCTGTCAGGCCTCCGGCTGAAGCTCAACATGCTACAGGAAGCGAGGTTTTGACTTTGCCCTCTTAAATAGAAGATGCTCCTTCACACGGCCTGACCATGAACAACGCCGACACCTCTGTGACGACGTCATGTGACGTTAAAGCCTGAAACGGAGATGTTATTTTTCTGTCGGAGCGTTGGCTGTGGGTGTCCTGACAGCAGGAGAGAGAGTTGGCACCAACACAGGAAAGGAAATAGATTTAGAAGGATCGGCCGCATCATCTGCTCCGAGGCAGCACACAGGAAGATGCAGCACGCCTCCGAACCGAGGAGATTACGCAGAGAACAATGGCATCGCACTGGAGCAAACGCGGGGCTGGAAATAGCCGATCTTGTGCGGGAATGTTGGCTTTCACTGTCTTTACCGAAATCCCAGAGAATGTTACCGTGGATAAAGTTGCCGTTTGTTACATATTTACACAAAACTCCAACATTTATTGATGACAGACGAGACTCGTTTTAGATTCTCATGCATCGCAAGACTTCTCCTCTTCAGACAAAGTTGCCCTTCTCCTTCCCAAACTGCTTTACATAATATGCAAATGTAATCACACGGCGTGGCCACACTCTGCAGGTCTGGGAAACAGCCATCCTGTAAAATGGGATTATTGCACATAATTTCCCCATCAACAGCCCTATTGAGGGACTCAAAGTGGGTCCTCGTGTTGCCATGGCAGTGTCAAAGATGGCTGAGGTATGAGGCCACAACTTTTATGAGGCTGAATCTTTTTTTTTGGGTCCATCAGCAGCTGTGAGAAGCTTTCCATTTTAAAAACAAACAAACAAACAAGCAAGATCCTGCAACGTGTGCAGTGGATCTGGAGGGTTGCGTGGTTTGTACAGCCACATTTTGACTCAAGCCTGGATTTTATGATAATCCGTCCTGGTGCTGGGAGATTTTATAACTTTCCTGTTTATTTTACAACAAAAGTAAATAACAACACGATCGAAGAGGGTTCATTGACCAAATGTCACATCTGATGGGAATGTTGGATGTTGTTGATTATTTATGACACCAAATGTTATTTATTCTGGTGCTTAGCTCTTCTGATTGATGCTGATTCCAGGAATATGCGTAACTACTGAGGCCCCTCACTGCACATCCAGACTATTGTTCTAAAGCAATAGCCTTCTTTTTTATGGCTCAGTTTATTAACACGCTTTTAGCGTCTGCACTCATATTAATAATCATTTATGCTCTATTAAACGGAATTGTTTCATATAATCCCCTGCAATTAGGTTGGTATTAGACGCTTAGTAAGGCCTTAAACACTTTATCTGTTGTTGTATCGCAGTAAAGCTCATTAACAGCCTTCAGTGACAGCCGCGCTGTCCAATCAATGACCGGGACCCGCCCCCTGTTGTCCAATGGTAATCGGCCGTGAGCCGGGCTGCTTGCTGATTGGTGAAGATCGCGCTGTGGTCTTCCTCCCCGGCATTGACGCTTCTTTTATCCCCCCCTTCTGGTCAAGGTTGCGCTGGCTGTAATCGGTCAGACGGTGCCAGAGCGTCTTTTACGCACGAGCAGCGCCGATAATCAACAGAGTTTGCGTTTGCGCCCCGCAGAGGAAGCTCCCGCCTCGTAGAAGCAGCCATGGATGAGATGGAGGAAGAGTTGAAATGCCCCGTCTGTGGCTCCTTTTACCGGGAGCCCATCATCCTGCCGTGCTCCCACAACATTTGCCTGGCGTGTGCTCGGAATATTCTGGTTCAGACCCCCGATGCCGAGTCCCCGCAGAGCAGCCGAGCCTCCGGATCCGGGGTCTCCGACTACGATTATCTGGATTTGGATAAAATGAGTTTGTACAGCGAGGCGGACAGTGGCTATGGCTCATACGGGGGCTTCGTCAGCACTCCTACCACCCCGTGCCAGAAATCTCCAAACGGGGTTAGAGTTTTCCCACCGACCGTCCCTCAACAGCCCCCGCCGCAGCACCTGCTACCGCACCCGGGCTCGCTGCCCCCCATCCCGCGTAATTCTTGCATCACATGCCCACAGTGTCACCGCAGCCTCATCCTGGACGACCGGGGTCTCCGCGGATTCCCCAAGAACCGGGTGCTGGAGGGGGTGGTGGACCGATACCAGCAGAGCAAAGCGGCTGCCCTCAAATGCCAACTGTGCGAGAAGAGTCCGAAGGAGGCCACCGTGATGTGCGAGCAGTGCGACGTGTTCTACTGCGACCCTTGCCGTCTGCGGTGCCATCCTCCCCGCGGGCCCCTCGCCAAGCATCGCCTGGTGCCGCCGGCGCAGGGTCGCATAAGTCGCCGCGCGAGCCCCCGCAAAATCTCCACATGCACGGAGCACGAACTGGAGAATCTGAGCATGTACTGCGTCCAGTGTAAGACGCCGGTGTGTTACCAGTGCTTGGAGGAGGGAAAACACGGCACCCACGAAGTCAAAGCTCTGGGCGCAATGTGGAAACTGCACAAGGTACGTGCGTAAAAACCAGACGTCAACATGTCCGTGTGCTGCTGTCGTGCGCGTGAGTCTCAGACTTGAGCTGAGCAACAAGTCTGCTCTGGCCCCGCTGCCGCATCAGCTTTAGGAATGCTTCGCAGGATTCAGCTGAGCAGAGGAGCGTTCCCGTCTGACGCGCACCGCTGCGCGCGGTTCACGTGAATTCAACAGCTGAATGAGGCACGTCCTCACAGCTGGGAGCTCTCCAGCGTGCAGAGCTGTCAGCAACGAACGCAGCTCTGATTAAGATTCTGTCCACACGTGGACAACAGGAGCAGCAGGAGAATCTGCCTCCATAAATCCGCACTCGTGCACAACAGAACCCAGCTGTGGGGGTCATCCAGGCACGATTTCAGCCGACCATTTGTTTCTTCATGCACCAAATTCCTCCACCCCTATATATATATGTTCCACTCCCTTCTCTGCCTCGACGGCTGGTACAGGCGCCCACGAGATGTTAGGCACGGCCGCCAAATGCTTTAAAAAGAGGCGGCGGGGCACAGATGCAGGCCCTGGGTGCGGACCGAGGGGCTATTTCAGAAGCTGAAGCTGTCGTGGGCTTCAGTGTTTATTTCTGTGCCTCTGCAGAAGAACTTCCAGTAATGTGGGTGGATGGAGACCTTGATAAAGTACTTCAGCGCTCGCCCCCACACACACGCACATAGACACGCACACACACGGTCGAGCAGCATGTAGTGATAGTTACTGCAGTGCCAAAAATATGGAGAATTTGAGAATTCACCCACACATGCGCAGATTCAATGACAGAATGTCTTCAAAATAGCAATTTGAACACATCTCCGCTTCAATCATCTGTTCCACAGGCTGCTGAGATAGCACATTACCTCAGATTGAGAAACTGATGGGAAAATCTCCAGGGGGGCATCCTATCACTGACCTCAGGATTACCACCAGTCACAAGTCATCCTGCTTCACCCTCCTAAAAGAAAACAATATCTGAAAGATACATTTTTAGATGCTGACCCATTGCACTGATACTGGTGTCAGCATGTTTTCTTTCGTCCAGTTTTTGGCTTCTTTTCATGGTTCCTTCTCATTTCTGACCTGATATCTGAAGCGTTTTGGCCCACAGTAGCTGTGACAGATGGCCTTCAGCTCTGTGCTGGCAGTGTGGATGATGATGATGGCATCTTTCAGGGCTTCTGGGTGTTCCTCGTATCCAGATTGGGTTCCGTTTCCCGCAGATATGTTGTCAATTTTTATCACACCCCAACACAGAGCCCAGCGTAGGAAACTCCAAGCTGCTTTTGCATGCGCATCAGTTTTCTCACCAATAAAGTCTGGTCCGAGCTGTTGGCTGCTGTATGTGATCGGACCATGAATTTTTTGCTGTCACTGGTAAATAAAAAATAGTGCAGCTGCCACATTTCAGAGCTGATAAATAGATGCTTTTCTCACTTCCTGTCCAGATTTATATCGAACTTGTACTTCTCTAGCATCACCTTTGGCAACCTGAGGACAGACTCTGTCCTATTTGTCTTCCTAAAACACTTCTCTTTAGAGCTGAACCACCTGCCGCCATGGCAACCGATTCCCTCTTGGTGTCGAGCAGCATTAGGACTCAGAGGTACTGGATGATGTGAGAAACCCATCATACACGCCTAGACCCTGTGCTACCATGACATGACCGTGTCTAAACTACGACACCAAGCCATTTCATGCCTCCAAAGTCAAATTCGGTCGCAAAGGACAAGTCAAAATATTCAGAACTTCATAGTTTGACTCATCCAATTGTTCATCTGCCTGATCATATCTGTGTCAGAGGGGTTTATGAGCAGACAGTGTCCATGTTAATCTGTTATCCACGTTACATACATTATGAATGGTGTCCATTCAGTCAGGGATAACAGAGGGGATCACGAAGCACCTTTAGGACAGATCTGGGTCAGGCTCTGCCGTGTCTTCGAGCATTTAGTTGCATTTAAAGGGGATTAATTATATCGCATTGAATTCTTTCTGTATGATTGAAAGTTGCTGCTTTTATTGGCCCACCTGTTGCTACCCTCCATTTCTACAAGTTGGTAGTGCGCGTGAACTGTTTTCAGAGTCTGTTGAGCACACTTTTGGCATTTTAACCAATCTGTGGTGGAAGCGAGGTGGCCCCCAGTGACCTGAAGGTCAATGGAAGCTTCCCCCCATCATTAGGGGATTGCAAATTCCTCCCGAGGCTGCATATTGGCTGTTAAATGAATGTGATTATCTCCATAAAGTAGCACTCCATAATGGAGGCAGACCACATTTACTGTCAAAAAAGTTCATCCCTTGGTCTTCTGGACCACCCCATCCAAAGTGGAGGTTGAGGAGACATCGGGTGTTTGATCTTAAGGTTCGTGACACAGACAGACGGCCCGGGCTGATCCGAAGCCGACACAGATGGGCCATCTGAGCACTATCACCTTGGAATCTGGGCTAATGAGAGCAGAGTAGGCAGATTGTGGAAGGAAGCCCCATCTTGATATTGAGGGGGATTTGCATCTGGATGAGCTTCCTGTAGCTCTGCTTGAGCTCAGTGGGGGGGACAGAAAGGCCTGGAAATGTCAGGCCGGGGTGACAGGATCTCTGCCCTTCTGCTAATAGTAATGAGGCGAGCTGTCAAGCTGGATCTATTGTGTTCCCAGTAAATCCTGCTGTGTGGCTGCTCAGTAACCAGGACATCCAGACAAAAGACAGCACCAAAGTGTCCCGTAGCAAATGTTCATTGGCAACTGAAGAAGAGGTACAGCAAAGGTGCAATTCTGTTCTCAAACTGAAGAAGGTTGAGGCTTACTTGAGCTGTACCACCTTAAATGACCTGTTTTTCTAGGGATTTCATGAAAAACAACAGGGTTCATCTCAAACTGTGAGCTGATAGATGAAATTTCAAGAACGCTTTTTGGTTGAGTCCTTGGTGTGAGGTTGACAGTGGTGGTGAGAAATAGATCCGCGCTAGGGGGGTTGTGGGAGTTCTGAGTCTACTCTGGACATGTGTCTTATTGATACCAGATATTCCTCGGTGGAGTTGTTACTATGAGCCCTTTCCATGAGCTCTGAACAAATCCAAACATGTCTGTGGTGCTTGAGTCCATCGGGGCTGCAGGCTCTCCACGGAGCTGCTTGGTATTTAAGGCAACAGGTCAGGGTGAGGAGAAGATCTGGGTTGGGACCATCAGCATTGTGGCCCTTTTGCAGACGATGTTGTTTTTTCTGTGTGAAATACAGATGTTGTTTTTGCTTTTTATTGGACTATCAAATGATACCAGTTAAGATGGATAAGGACCTGGTCCTGGCTGTCCTCAGATTGGTCCCTTATAGGAACTTTATTCTGCTCAAGATCCCATTAAATGCTTTTCTTTCTTGCATCCGTTCTTGCTCTAGAGCAGGGGTGTCCAAACCCAGTCCACAATCAGGCTAATGCAAAAGCACCTTGAGGCAATGAGTGAACTGTTACTGGTGCTTTAATAATTGAATTTATTTGACTTGTGAGTCTCCCTCTGGAGGCTTCAGAAGACCTTCTAAGACAGACCCATTCTGTTAATGTCAGGGTCCTGTCAGGAAGAGCTGGAAGATGAACTGTGTTTGATCCTAGAGAACAATATGTTGTATCTCTTTTCCAGATGAGTTCCTGGACCTTTCGAGTTGACCTGAACCACCAAAACATCTTTTCCTCACATCTACTCTGATAGGATTATTAAAGTGGCTGAATGATTATTCATCATGGAGGACTGTGTGGGATGAAGATAAAGGCTTGATAGTCAACCTCAGTGGGAGGGAGGGCTCAATCATCCTAAAGCTGTTGGGTACGCACTCCTCCATTATGGGCAGAGATATATTCATCCCTCCAGCTACCATGAAAATGCGTTGAAAGAGGAAAAGCGATCTCGGGCCTAATGAACCAAATTTGATGAGATTTTTAACAGAGTCTCAGAGTCCAGTCTGCAGCCAGGCTCCATTAACTCAGGCTTTGTTTTGAGATAGTACTGTCACACACACACACACACACACACACACACACACACAGACAATAGTTCAGTTCTGCTCCAAATTCCTCGCTGCTGTCCCCTGGTGCCTTCAAAGAAGTTTCTCATGTGAAGAAACTGTGGCAACTTCCAGACGCCCTCCTTATTACAACCCCTGCGTGTGGATAGTTAGCGACTGCTGCTGCAGCAGGGATGTGATGAATAGTGCACCTGCCACTCAGGTCCACGTGTGGGAGGCCGTTTCACAAGACACACAGCAGTTACACACTCCAGCCCAATCTTATCTTGATGCAAGAAGATGTTTGAGAACAGCTCCCCAGAGGGTAAAATACAGTAGCATCAATATAGCATGTAACAGTGCATGTGAACAGCTGCAACCTTTTGGTTTTAAGTGTCTACTTGTTTACTCTTTGGGGAGGGGGGGTGGTGGTACAGGCAGGAATCATGCTGCTAGAAGAAGGCATTAATATCTACTCACTTTGTTACCATACTGGAGTGAAAATATGGAATAAACCTCTGCAGAAACAGGATTAAATTAGGTTAAATACTGTGTAAAACCACTGAAAATGCTCACGCCCTAAGCTTGGAGATAAATGAAATTCTGAAACGACAGAAGATTTATGTGGTTTTATGTTAAGCCAATAGGGGAATACTTTTACTTTTACTCTGCAGCGGCTTTAAGAGCTTAAATTGGCATTATTCCTACATCTTCTTGTCCTCTCACTTCCCACCTCCTGGAGGGAGATTTGGTTGTACCATTGCCTCTGACACGTTCGTTTACCTCTGACAGGCTGGTGAGAAGGCTCGGCCATGGTGAAAACACGAAGCAAGCAGAACAGCCTCGAAGCTGCTGATGAATTATTCATGCCTTGCATGTGTTCCTGCTCGGCTTAATTACTGAGATGATTAGCAGGGACACCCTAAACTCCCTACACCACATTAACAAATCCTCTGTCATGTATTGCAACATGGAGGCATCCCTCAACAGGCTTAGAGTTGAGTTGCATTAATAATAAACACGTAGAAATGGAGATGAAAGAAGCCCTCGTGAAAAAAAACATGCTAGCATTGTCTATACAGTGCAGCAACCACTGGACCGGATGGACAGGTTAGCAGTGTAGCAACTGAAATATCCTGTAAAGTTAGTCCTGCTCAGTATTTCAACCCTTTGTTGAGCACAAATCTTGTTTTTCCCACATGCCGACCTTCTGGTGAGATGCTACAGTCTTTAGCAGGAAGTAGCCTTAAGCTATGTAGAGAAAGCATCTAGTTTCACGGCACGTGTTGACCTGGTTTTGAGGATGGAGCTCTGCAGGCTCTCTGATAGACACTGCGGAAAAACGCCTCCAGACAATCAAGTGCTTTTCATTTCATCTGCTCTGTGGGCAAACGCACGCCGATAGTGAGCCGCGAGTGCCGTCAAAGAGGCCGCAGCGCAGAGGAAAATGGGAAACCTGAAAGATAAAATATAGTCCATGTCACCGCAGCTTAGAGGGCTGGTTTAAGTGACCTGATGGGCCTAGAACCTGATGGACTTGAGGCTTATCTCAGAGGACCCAAATGGTTTTTTGCTTTCTCATAATTTTATGATGCTACAATAACCACAACATAAAAAGCATCAGCAGCCAGAAAACAAATCGCCCTTCACTATAACATAGTTTGTATTTCAGGATTGGATTAGGCTCAGCCACAAGATGAAGCTTAACTAAACGGACACCAGGGGCAGCATATTCACTGTAATACTGGAAAAAACTGAAAAAGACCAAGGACGGAACCCTGTGGGACTCCACACAAGTTATGATTCTCCTGCATTTTATTTATTTATTTAGTCCATTAGATATTCTTGTCACACCAAATTAGCACGGACGTTTCTCCGACAGGGTCCCACGATAACAAGCAGGAAGTTCTTTTGAAGTCCCACACAAAAGAATATTTTGCAGTCTTTGCTCAGCTGTTACCAGCTCGGCCGGTCCCCTGGTGTAGTCGGATCATGTTAGTGGCAGCTGTCACGGTTTTCCCAACGCTGGGGTTAAAGGTCAGCTGCCGGATCCTGCCGACGTATTCCCATCTGACTGGCTATAACGTCGGATGTGTGCTTGCTGGCTTGACACTGTTGATTCCCCTACTTTTGGAGTGTTTCAGGATTTTTTGTTATCTTCTGGAGTTCAAGCACCCTTTTTGTTTGAAAAATTACTTAATGTCCTCTTATATGAACAGAATACCACAAGCTCCCCAAGTTGACTGTTGTTCAGTGAACCGAACAAGGTTCCCACGAGGCCAGGCCGTGTCCTGACCCCTCTGTTCACATAACCCTGCTTCTCATACACCAACACCCCGCTGATTCCCCGCTATCCCAAACAGGAGCGCCTTTCTCATCACACTCATCCAAAGCCTTGGTATTTCCCGTCACGTGTGCCGTCCTCTGCATTATCCAGCACCAGACCATTCAAGAATCGAGCCCCGTTTCTGTCCACAAATCGTCTTCGTTTTTCTTCCAAATGTCATCTTCGTCCGTGAGAATTAGCCCTCTGGTGCGTCTGGTACCTGGGGTGAGTGCTCCGACACTTTCAAATGTCAGACTCTCAGCAGCCATGAAAAGCAGCTTTGCTTCCAGAGTGACCAGAATACCATTTTGTTTGCTGGGATATTTCGCTTCACTTGAGCTCATCTGCTGCTTGACTTTTGGATTAATGATGTTTCATAAACACAGGAATATTTTAAAGCTCCATATTTATGAAGGAGTGTTTCAATTGTTCTGCCACTGTGCCTCTAACACAACTCTCTCTCTCTCTCTCTCTCTCTCTCTCTAACTAACTATATATATATATATATATATATATATATATATATATATATATATATATATCTCACAGGGTCAGATGTCTCAAGCTCTCAACGGCCTCTCAGATCGAGCTACTGAGGCCAAAGAGTTCCTGGTCCAGCTGAGGAACATGGTGCAGCACATCCAGGTACTTATACAATAGAAGCAGGTGCAGATTTCTTCTTTCATGGCTGCACCAGGATGGAGATAATCCCTCATTCTGCTCCGTAATCCCTAAAACCACAAGTGGAACGAGCAAGGCCACAGTCTTTAACAGGGGCTTCAGACGCCACTAGCGCTAAATCAGAGTGACTTTAGTCAGGAATAATTGGACTTACTGTCAGCATGACAAGTTAAAATGCTTCTGGCGCTCTGTTGCGTGTTGAGACAGAAGGCTGCGGTCAGTTTATGAAGCAGATGAGTGGAGATTAAACACTGCGTGACGGCGGGGGGGGCGCGTCATGGGGAGAATGTGGCTGTGTGAGGTTGTGACGCTAATGGCGTCCCGCTCATCACCACCATCTCCTGCATTTTCGTTCACCGTCTCAGATCTTTCCCCCCCTACTTCCTTCGCTGTGTTGCAGGAGAACGGCGTAGAGTTCGAGGCCTGTCTGGTGGCGCAGTGCGACGCCCTCATCGAGGCCCTGACCCGCCGCAAAGCACAACTGCTGGCTCAAGTCAACAAAGAGCACGAGCACAAACTGAAGGTGAGCCACCCGCACGTCTGGCAGAGATGGTTTCAGATTTCATCATTAAAGTCTGTGGGAATGAAAGGTTTTGTCTCGAGACCATCTGGGACAGAGGGAGACCGAGCCAACGTGAGAGAAGGAGGAGGAGGAGGAGGGAGCGATGGATTTGTGCTGTACTGCATCCAATTTCACACTCGGCTGCTCTGTAGATTCAAGTTTTCACACGTGTTGGTGGTTTGAGACACACATGCCTGCGCATGACGACGCAAACACACGCAGGCGTCTGTGCTAATGAATTTCTGTGCTAATGCGGCTCAAAAATCCAAATTGGAAAACTCTTTTTCATCATCATCATCATCATCATCAAAGCCTCTGCTGCAAGCGTCCACCCAGCGTTCCGTCTTTTGTTGAGAGGTTTTTGTCTGGCAGCTCAGCTTCTGCAGTTTTACAGGTAAAAACTGCAAGCAGCTGCTCAAAGGCACCACAGATGTTACCTGTAAATAACGGCAGCCATTTTTCTGGCCTGCAGCTAAGATCTTCCCCCACACATGTGGAGGCATCAACAGGCCCATCTTGCCTGGGCCCCACCCGCCATCCGCCACATCTGAAATTCAGGTTGATCTCTCAGCACGTACTCATTAAAGCTAACCCTCACAGGCAAGAACCTGCATGGGTGTTCCCTGTCTGGTCCTGGAGGCCGTCTCACTTTAGGCACATGTCCGAACCCTCGACGGGGGGGGGGGGGGATCACTGCACCTCCAGCCCCTCTGACACGAGCACTCAATTATTTCTGTCTAATCAGCATGTGGCTCCATGGCGGAGGTCATCAAATGGATGGGGGCGACACTCCTGATGATAATGTGGGCCTTTGTGTATATTTTATGTGCAGCATCTGGATTTATTTCCATATGAAAAGCTAGTTTTCGCGTGTGTCAAAATGCCAACCGTGCGTGTTTATTCACGTCTGATTAAGCTGCTAATGAAGCGTCCTGATTAAATTGGGCTGTTTCTGTCATATAAAGAACTCTTTTAATGAGCAGAAGCTGGGGAAAGCTCAGCCAGACCTGTGACAGTGCAAACACACGTCTCTTCTTACTGCACCACTCCGGTTCTGCACATTGACACCAAGCATGGTCACCATGGTGACCAGGGCCCCTTCAGCCTGTTGTGTGAAGTAGCAGAGGCGGGAAGCAGATCTGACAAATATGAATCAGGTTTTTTTCTGCATGCAGATTCTTTAATGGTTGGTTTAAGAGCCCCCGTGTTTGCCGTGTTTCTCCAGATATTCACACACGATTGGCTGCTTTATCTTCATTTTCCAGGCAGCCAGTTTTCTTAAAGGTCAGACTGTATTAATTGATAATCTATCACAGGGAATTTTTAATGATCGTGTTGGTATGAAGACTGGTGTTAAACTTAGCATGTGAGAGCAGTTAACAGCTAGTTTCCAGCAAAAAGAGACCGTGAATAAAGAGCAGTCTGTGGCGGTTGTTGGCTGTGGAAGACATTAGCCAGGACTCTGCTCTGCTGTCAATATTTCATCCTAGCATCATTTAAACAGATGAGGGATTTTATTCAGTTTAATTTGATTTATTAATTTATTTAGATGAGCAGAAACTCAGCGTCCTCTTCCTGTGGCTCATTTCTCTCTTATTAGCGTCACACAGTCGCTCTTAGAGTAGACAATATTTCCATTTCCTCCATCCTCGCTGGCACCTCGGGGTTGATAGAAGTTGAATTTCACCCAAGTTAGTTCATTTTTCTATGATCTTTTTTTCCTCCAGTCCTTTAACAGTGCCATTCCCATCGCTGTGCCACACGTCTCCTCTGCCTCTTCACCTCACATAACCTCTCTTTCCTCTCTGCTTCACACTCTCCCCACTTTACATAATCCCTCATATTCCTCTTTCCTCCATAATCTCTATTATGACGCAGTGTTTTAGTATAATTTAATCATTTTAAAATCCTAATCTCAGACTGTTGTCTGCTGTATTCAAGCCTGTGCTGTTGTAAAGAGGTTCCGATGCTGCAGTCACACAGGACCAACAGTGCCGCAGTGGTCTGATGAATACAGCCGGAACTGTAATCCAAAGAAAAGCAGGTCCTTTAGACTGGCCAAATGTACAACACAACATTAGTATTTGCTTATTAGATCTAATTTGGAATAATCCTTTGGCATGACATGGCTACAGAAATTGCAGAATATACCTATCTAGATATTAAGTCTAGTTACAGACAGCCTAGATAATGAGCTGGGATGTTTAGCACATAAATACTTATGCATAAAAATAAAGCTTTCCCTGGTTGCGTCCAATACCGACCCCTGTGGATTGAAGGGGTACTGCATTGTTTGTGGTCCATCTGTAAAGTTGCAGAAACTATGGACCGAAACCGCATTCAGAATCTGATCTAAGATTGTAGGTGTATTCTGTTTCTGATCGGGGAAGAAAGAGCTTCAAAGACCAGATGCTGAATAAATGCGGTGAGTTAGCTGTTGTCACGGCTACAGCATGTTGTTAACAACTTGGTCACAACTCAGTGATGAGCCACGGGAAAAGTCCGTGTGATGTTCTAAGGTTCTGCGTCCCACTTCTCGCTCGCCTGCTGGGATGATCGCTGTCCTTGTTTTTGTTTTAGCTGCAGTGTTGGGAATCTGCACGGCCGTGTGCTTCATCACCGTGACAACCACATGTGCAGGAGCCTGCTGCAGAAACGGTGGCCCACTTCCATTATGCTGTCTCTTCTCTCCCAGTTTCCTCAGCTAACCTCCAGCTCTCTTTTCGCTCGCGTGCTTCTTGCCGTGCCCATTATCTGCCCATCTCCGAGCACAACCGTTTTGCCACCGGCAGCTTTGTCTTTTATCTCGTCCCGGTGCGATGTAGGGCAGATTTCAGGGAACAAGGACGATGAAAGCATGGACGAGTGTCAGCGCCGAGAGAACATGAAGCGGTGCACAGTTCCAGTGTCTCTAGGTTGTGCAGAAAGTGAATATTGACTCCGGGTGCATGCGGAGACGGGACCGTGGGTTTGAGAGCTTGACAGGCTGCTGCAGCAGTGGGGAAACAGTCAGGGCGCTGCAGGGCTGTGGATGTTCCAGGCCTCCGTCAGCAGGGAGGGGACGGGGGAGGTCAGCCAGGGCGATACAGGCTGGTGAGGGTGAACACAGTTCTGGTGTACTGTTACACAGGAACCTTAGCAAAAATGTAGAAAAACCTTGGCTAATGGCCGACATGAATCATTCACGAGTATAAAAAAAGCAGCGATATTTAATAGTTATGAAGAGAAAGTCGTTTTATGGCAGCAGAAATACTTTTAGTACAAAAGTTTATGAACTTTGGAGGAGAAAATGCATTTTGTTTTTCATTTGCCTCAGCTGAAACGTGGCAAAACGTCTAACATTCGTTGCCTGGAGGAATAAAGGAAGTTCAAAAATGTGAATCCAGCGTCTGTGATGGGGATTTTCTGCAGCCTTTGCAAATAATGAGCACAAGAGGAAGCAGCTGAGGAAGAGGAGCCCGTTCGCATGGGTTTTTGAGCAGCTTTGATTGGTTAGACTGGCTAAATAAACATCTCTTAGCCTCCCAAACAGCCTGTCACTCAACAAGATCACTTACAAAAAAATGAATTGCACTTTAAACAATAAAGGTCCCTTTTAAAGAATCAAATGCAAAATCTACATTCAAATTTACAATTGACATATGTACAGTTTAAAATATACACCAAGTAATCCAGTCATATCAGTAAATTATAGCGTGATCAAGACCAAATGGAAGGAAGGGACCATTTCCGTGGCTAAATTCCCAGTGTTGTGTGTTCAGGTGCTTTTGAACGCACTTTTTCTGCACCCCTGAAACGTTGGCTGCTCTCTGGCTGCTGTCACTCGTCCTCGTGTGTTTGGCAGCAGCAGAAAGGATTTTCCTCTTTGTTCAGCTCTTCAGATAGCAGCACTTTTCTGTTACCTAGCAACTCCAGGTCCAGCGACTCTGTTTCATTCACGCCGCTCAAGGCAGCTCTGTGGACAGTGTCACAAACACACACCCTTGTCCATCTATCTTTGTGAGGACTTTCACAGACGTAACACATCACCTGGCTCCTAAGCATCAAAATGAACCCCCTGACCTCTGACCCAATTCATGTCTTAACCCCCAAACAGTCCTTTTAGGGACAGGACATGTCCTCACTTTGCTGGTAGAGCAAGTTTTGTGGTACTCAATAGGTACGGTAACAAATACAAGAACACACACACACACACACACACACACACACCACCTGAAAGGGGTCACGTTGTTGCAGGAAGTGGGGGCAGAGATAAGAGAATGATGATAGCATACCCCCCCCCCTCCCCCGAAAGAGGCTTTTTAACAGCCTCACTCATGATGTAACCGTGCTGACGACTGTCCGTGTGAAAACCAAATGTCGCTTCCATCCCTTTAACGTCAGTAACAGGGCGGCTCGCCCGTTTCCGCTCCCTCCGACGTTTTGCTGCAGCGTTCCAGGAGAGCAACGCCACGCGCCTCACGTCTGGCTCCAGAGTGATTTAAGAGAGTTTAAAGGTGGCTGAAAGGTGGCTGGTGTTGCTGCTCTATTCATCCCGCCTCTTTTGCACCTTTTCTCCAGGTGGTACGGGACCAGATCTCCCACTGTACTGTGAAACTGCGCCAGACCACAGGGCTGATGGAGTACTGCCTGGAGGTCATCAAGGAGAACGACCCCAGCGGCTTCCTGCAGGTCAGACGCTTCTCTGAGTCGTGTGGTTGGTGAGGAGTGTGTGAGGAGGTGTGAGGAGTGTGTGTGAGGAGTGTGAGGAGAGTGTGAGGAGTGTGTGAGGAGAGTGTGAGGAGTGTGTGAGGAGAGTGTGAGGAGTGTGTGAGGAGTGTGTGAGGAGAGTGTGAGGAGAGTGTGAGGAGTGTGTGAGGAGTGTGTGAGGAGAGTGTGAGGAGGAGTGTGTGAGGAGAGTGTGAGGAGTGTGTGAGGAGAGTGTGAGGAGTGTGTGAGGAGAGTGTGAGGAGAGTGTGAGGAGTGTGTGAGGAGAGTGTGAGGAGTGTGTGAGGAGTGTGTGAGGAGTGTGTGAGGAGAGAGTGTGAGGAGAGTGTGAGGAGTGTGTGAGGAGAGTGTGAGGAGTGTGTGAGGAGTGTGTGAGGAGAGTGTGAGGAGTGTGTGAGGAGAGTGTGAGGAGAGTGTGAGGAGTGTGTGAGGAGAGTGTGAGGAGTGTGTGAGGAGAGTGTGAGGAGAGTGTGAGGAGGTGTGTGAGGAGTGTGTGAGGAGAGTGTGAGGAGTGTGTGAGGAGAGTGTGAGGAGTGTGAGGAGTGTGTGAGGAGAGTGTGAGGAGTGTGTGAGGAGAGTGTGAGGAGAGTGTGAGGAGTGTGTGAGGAGTGTGTGAGGAGAGTGTGAGGAGTGTGTGAGGAGTGTGTGAGGAGAGTGTGAGGTGTGTGAGGAGAGTGTGAGGAGTGTGTGAGGAGTGTGTGAGGAGAGTGTGAGGAGTGTGTGAGGAGTGTGTGAGGAGTGTGTGAGGAGAGTGTGAGGAGTGTGTGAGGAGTTTGTGCTGAATGACATCATCTTTGTTAGATCGCCACACTCATTATGGAGCAAACTAGAACCTGCGGCTCCTCCATGGTTGTGTGTGTGTGTGGGGCGGGGGGGGCAGCATGTATACAGGATATATTAATCTCACAATAACATTTACGTCACTGGCGTCTCCAGATCTCAGATGCTTTGATCCGGAGGGTTCACATGACGGAGGGGCAGTGGGGGAAGGGCACCCTGACGCCCAGGATGACCAGCGACTTCGACCTGACCCTGGACAACGGGCCCCTCCTGCAAACCATCCACCAGCTGGACTTTGTCCAGATGAAAGGTGAGAGGAGATGAAGCAGGAATCCTGGAATCACTCCGGTCCTGTGGAGCCTTTGACGCCGTTATGAATCCGCGTTTCTTTCATTTCTGCGTGATCAATGTTGGTCCTGTCAGGACTCTGCGGGCTGTAATCTGTGTTTTTGGGTTCCCCCCCCCCCCCCCCCCCCCCCCCCCCCCCCCCCCCCCTCAGTCCCAGCTGCTCCGATGCTGCAGCTGGAAGAATGCTGCACTCAGAACAACAGCGCCACGTTGTCATGGAAACAGCCGCCGCTCTCCACCATCGCCGTGGACGGGTACATCCTGGAGCTGGACGATGGGAACGGGGGTCCGTTCAGGGTGAGTTGAGGGGGGCTCGGGACCGGTCGGCCGTGCAGATGATCCCTTCGTGTAATCCATCCACCTTAGACCCCCCCAGCTGCACGCTGAGGCCCCCGCTCGCTTTGTTATAACGGCAACTTAACCCCGTCGAACAATGGCGCCAGTACAATGCAGAAGGTATCCTCCTCCTCCGTTTAGCCCTGCACAGGGCGCCTATTGACCCCCCCCCACAATCGGTCTGGGAGATCTTTACATTCTCCTACAGTCACGTTAAACCTCTGCCCACTTTACTGGAAATAGGATCTGAAAGGAGCGTTTCAGTTGTTTTAGCATCGACTCCCGATATGATGCAAAGGTTTGGAAAACAAAAGGTTTGTTCCACCCGGTTTCATGGTTCCGGCCTGAAAAAGAATAAACACTTTTGATTTAAACGCAATATTGTGACCCTGAAACAAACGTTTGCTTCTGTCCTTCTTCGCGACCCCCCACGGAGATAATTACTGCTGTCTGATCAAAAGCTGATCATTGACATTCAAACGCGAGCGTAGCCGCCAAATGCTAACTGGCGAGCTGTCGGCAGTTGTGTGGCCCCTTCGGAGGTTTATCTTGGGCACCTATGATGCGTTTTTGATGGAAGCATAGAGGAAGTTGACTCACGGGGCTTCGCCAACGCAGCTCCTCGCCGCGGCGTGTCCTCGCTCTTTTTTTACCGTGGCGTGGGCTGCAGCCTCGCCCACGCTGGGTTATTTGCCAAGTGGGGGACGCTCCAACGGAAGCGGCGCTGAATGGGGGGTTAGCGAAGGCAGCTCTGCCAGTCCTGCATCACGACTCCTCACTGTGTGTCTCCGCAGGAGGTCTACGTGGGGACGGAGACCATCTGCACGGTGGACGGCCTCCACTTTCACAGCACGTACAAGTCCAGGGTGAAGGCCTTCAACGCCAGCGGAGTGGGCCAGTACAGCAAGACCCTGATCATGCAGACCTCTGAGAGTACGTCCCACCTTTGTTCCATCCCGACGTCCAGGCGCGGCGTCAAAACTGTGAGAAACGTGGACGATGCACCGCGGTGGGCTCGTGTTAGCGTCCGTTTTCCTCTGCAGAGCAGGAAAGAAGAGAAAAATCTGCTTTAGTTGCACCGCAGCACGTCAGGGGGCGGCGATTTACCCATAGTTTCACCAAATCGCAGCTCCAGCAGCATATTACAAGATTATCCGCTAACGTGCTAATTGGCTACGCTGGCTAACCGACCCTGAGAGGCGGGACTGAGCCTGTAGGTGCAGGGAATGAGAACGTCCCCCCGCCATGAGAACGTCCCCCCGCCATGAGAATGTCCCCCCCGCCATGAGAATGTCCCCCCCGCCATGAGAATGTCCCCCACCATGAGAATGTCCCCCCCGCCATGAGAATGTCCCCCCCGCCATGAGAATGTCCCCCCGCCCCCCTGGAGTTTCTCTGATATCAGGCAGCATAGAGGCGATCTAAAGCGTCGGCGCCGCCTTCGTGCGCTCGCTGTCCTGAAACCGCGAATAAATGTGGACTGGACGCGAGATCTGAAGCAGGACCCGCCGCCGCTGCCCGAGCGACGCTCCGCATCTTCAGAAGGAATTTCCATTCTGAGGAACTTGGAGAGAAACGGGAATATTTGTCTATTTGTTCTAAGATTTTAGCGCCGCTCTCCTGAAGGGTCCGGACGTTCCACCGCCTTCTTCATTCACTTTCATGTTTGTGGTTCAATAGCACTGAAGCTTCTCGGGCATCAGCTTGTCTCAGAGACTCTGCTCAAGCCTCCACTCTGGGTACCCCCCCTCTCCAACCCCCCCCACCCCCCCACGGGCTCACCCATCAGCTGCCATGTAGACGAGGCAGCTCGTCACCCATCAGAGGAGCTGACAGAGAACGCGTGATCGACGTCCTCCTCTCTGTGTCCTCTGATGGGTTTCTTTGTGTTTTCTTGTCAACTTCGCTGATCCAACGTGCTTTTTTTACCCCCCCCCCCTCTGCTTTGCTGCTTTGCAACACTCTCCTCCCCCTCCTCTCTCCCCCCCCCTTCACTCCACTCCACAGCTGGACACCCGCCCTGCGATATTCAGTCTATAAACACAGGTACGAACGGCTCTTGTTGGCTGACTGTTTCCACCCCCCCACCCCCCCACAACCGCCGCTTTTCCACTTCCTGTTTCATCACTTCACTCCTCTCAGCTGGGGAGGGGCTCCGCGGGCTTCAGTGGTCAAAAGCTCTTCTAATAAATGTCTTATTTCCTTCGGGAAATAAGGCTGCGTAATGAAACATCAGCGCACGTTAACATTAACAACAGCCGATGTGGAGCAGGAGCAGATCCGCCCCCCCACCCCCTCCCCCCCAGCTTCCACGCCTCTGTGGTGCATTCGCACTGTATTTCTGTTCATTCATCTGCAGAAAGACACACGTTTGAGTTGAAATGTGTGAATAAAATATTCAGGCACGTCGACTAGACCTTTTATCTTTTTATCTTCACCTGTTTCCTGCAGGTTAGGGTCAAAGGTCAGCGTTTGCAGACTGGCGAAGGCGTGATGATGTCATAGATGATTAAGACGATAGTTGAATAAGTCATAATGAGGCATTTACATATCAACATCACTCTTTTAACCCCCAGTCTGTAGACTCACGTCACCTCCAAACTCATGCTCATCAGCTCTCGGTGGCGTTTCCGCCGGTAACGGTGACCCCTGTGTGTCCCGCAGTTGCTTGGTTCACCTTTGACCCCGCCTCCGCCCACCCTGACATCGTCCTCTCCAACGACAACCTGACGGTGACGTGCAGCAGCTACGACGACAGGGTGGTGCTGGGCAACTCCGCCTTCTCCCGCGGGGTCCACTACTGGGAGATGACCCTGGATCGCTATGACAACCACCCGGATCCCGCCTTCGGCGTTGCCCGGGGCGACGTGCGGAAGGACGTGATGCTGGGGAAGGACGACAAGGCGTGGGCCATGTACGTGGACAACAACCGCTCCTGGTTCATGCACAACAACTCGCACACCAATAGGTGAGCGCTGGAGTCTCCTCCGGGAAGACGACAGAGAAGCTAACGTCGCTAATCTGACCTGCTAATCTGTGCAGGACGGACGGCGGCATCGCTAAAGGGTCCACGATAGGAATCCTGCTGGACTTCTCACGGAGGATCATGATCTTCCTCATCAACGACGAGCAGCAGGGCCCCGTCGCCTTCGAGGGGCTGGAGGGCGTCTATTATCCCGCCATCAGCATCAACCGAAACGTCCAGGTGAAGATTTAGCTTCTGTAATTAACCCGGTTAATGTACGGCTTGATCTTAGCTGAGAGAGAAAGAGCTGAATGTGAAGGCTAAGCAAAGGAAACTCTATGAGGATGTAACCTCACAGCTCCCCCTGCAGGTGGGACAAATACTAACAGCTTCTCTAACCCAAACACTTGTGTGTTTTTAGGTGACGCTCCACACTGGACTACCCATCCCTGATTTCTACACTCCTGGGGAGGCCGACCCCACCGGATCCGTATGCTAAATAGACTCACTGCGGCCTAACCTGTTTTCCTCGGGTTCAGCCTGTCAATCTTTAACTATGATACGCCTCCTGTCACCCCCACCCCCACCCCCACACTCCCCCGACCAACTGACCCCGTTCCTCTGTGTCGGAGGACCAGTCCAGCCGCGAGCCATGCCTTTATCTCGCCTGGACCCAGGACGCCTGGGCCAGCGGATCCTCACGAGCTGACGATTCCTGAATCATGTGTGGCTACAAACATAGGGGAATATGTTTCAGCTGTTAGCTTTCATACAGAGAGACTGACACACATACTTTACTGTGCTATAAAAGATACAACACCTCTACTAGCAGCCAGTTAGCTTAGCTTAGCATAATGGAGTCAGAGCTAAAACACCAATTGGTGTGCAAGTTACCGAGTGTGTAACCCGCCGCCAAGTGGCACAACCACACTAGCGACTGCACATGCTGCTCTATAGCTTAGCGTTCCTTTAGCCTACCTCCAGAGGGTGATCAAGAAGTCATCACATTTAGCTCAGCTAGCTGGTTGCTTTGTGTAGCTTAATATTTAGCATAAAGCCATTTTTGTTGTTCAGTCTCTCTGCAGGAACGCAAAGAGGCTCATTTCAATGAAAAGGGGGAGGTTGTACATCATTTGAAGAAGCCTCTATAGCATTAGCAATTTTTGACTTATTTATTGCTAGATTTATATAAAATAAACTGTATTGGGTGTATTGATTTTTGTTGTCAGCTCTGAGCGTTGTGGCGTGTCTGAAACACTAGGGGTAGCAGGAGAGGTCAGCGCATGCTGTGGTTCTGGTACAAGAGCAATAGTCCGATGCTCATGTGTCACTTTCCTATCCTCATCTGCGTAGAGGGTGCTTTGCTAAGTGGCTTCGCACGTGTGAGACGTCTGTACCATCCTAAAATACACACACACACACACACACAAAACCCCCGCATAACTTCAGTTCTGTGCATCAACCAGTGCTGAGAACTGGCTAACAAAGAGAACGATGAAGGTGCCTGAATTAGCTACAACGGCTCGCATCTTTTTTTTTTTACTTGTAGTCGTAGCAGTTTTGTAACACTGTCATTGAAACAAAGAACTGTACAGCTACATGACTTATTAATGTTGAGTTTTGTTCTTATTTGATGTATGGTTATTACAGGAAGAATCTTTTTGTTGCTCAATAAATCCCACTTATTTCTTGAAGAGGCTTTTACAGTAATAATGAGAACGAGTTCTGTCTCTTCAACGCACTTGGATGTTTGTGCTGTTGTGCTTGGGCAACAATGTATGAGACATAATGCTAATGCTAATAATATCCTCTTCATTATGATGTCAAGATACACCATATATGTGATTTTAGGTTGAACATTTTGGTTGGTCAAGAGTCCTCTGGGGACCGTGAACATTTAGCCAAAGGTCTTAGCAATCATGTTAGCAGACAGTGTGGACAGGATTTGGTGTCATACATGAAGCCACGGATGCTAACACCTGCAGGAACAGCTAAGCTAACTTCAGCCGAGAAGTAGTTCACTGTGAAGAGGGCTAACATGCTGTAGCCAGCTAGGTATGGTGATGGAGGTGTTGTGAGCAAAGAGTTGGTTGTCAGCTTACTAAAAACACACGCCAACTTCCTGATCTAGCTAGTCATGCAGAAAATCAGCAAAAGGTTTACAACACATTGTCTAGAGACTGTAAATACCTAGCCAACTTGTGAAATTACATTTTCAGCTCTGTTAGCTTTAGCATTCATCTCTTCAGTTGGAGGGAACTGTTGCCCTGAAAGGTTCCTGGTGCATCGCAGGCCCGCGTCTTTAGCATTTACACAAGGTGCTATCCTGTGTTCCAGCTTCATGGGTGTGCCTTTACCCCCCCGATACCTGAAAAATACACAAAACTTTGCTAAAAGCTAATCGATTGCTTCATCAGTGGAGTTCGTCATGCCTGACTTCAGCTGCTGCTATGTATTTTTCTATCAGCAAATTCAACAATAGTTAACTATATTACTGAAGAGAATATCAGTCAGGTGCAACAAAATGTATTTATTTTTTCTTTAATATTGATTGTAAAATTGGTAGAGCTGCCGCCTTCATCCATGTGGAGCAGATAAACATTTCTGCTACTTTTCAGTGCAAATAATGCTTTTCCTGCAACTTTTTTTCCTCCAATGTCAAATTTTATATATATAAAAAAAAGTGTAGTTCTGTCCTGACAATAAATACACACGTATGATTGTAACATCTATTTTTCCAAAAGGCCAAAAATACACTGTAAATACACAAAAGTAGGCCCAGGATCTGGTAAAACCTAAAGGAATGATGAAAAAAACTAACTCAGAGTCGCTGTGCGACACTCCAAATGTGTGTGAGGTGTGTGTGATCTGCAGTATAACTTTATTTTAAGTCCAAAGTGAGCTGTTTTGTTTTGGCAGTTTGAAGGAAAACTTTAAAGTGATGCCGATGTTTGCCTATAGAGAGTTTTATGAATGAAAAATGTCACTAATATAATTTCATTATAGTCGCTACGAGTGTGCATCCATGCTGATGTTACTATGACAATGAAATGAGTTATAAACTGAGCCTCTGTGGGTTTTTTGTACATGTGAACATTCAATAAATAGGTGTCAGCTAGCTCACATGTTGTCTGGGCGTCTGTACAGCTGCTGTTGTCTCATTTTTCAGGTGGATAAATCAGATCAAATTTGGGATTTGTGTATCCGACAACTTTAAATAAAAAACAACCCTAAAAATGCCCGATAATTAAATATATTTTATATTTCTAATATAATTATTCAACTAAATAATGTGATAATAACATTGAAAGCAAGGGCAGCCACTTCCTGATGCTGCAGAAAGAGGGCGGGTCTGATCGAACGGACACGCCCCTCTGTCTGTATCCACCAATCAACAGCGGCGCTGGGCGGGGCCGTCGCCTGAAATGCGCCACCTTTTCACCTCTGCGCTTCACTTCCAGCCGGAGCAGCGAACCCGCAACCTCAGGCCACCATGGCGAAACCTCTGACCGACCAGGAGAAGCGCAAGCAGATCAGCATCAGGGGCATCGTGGAGGTGGAGAACGTGGCGGAGCTGAAGAAGGGCTTCAACCGTCACCTGCACTTCACCCTGGTGAAGGACAGGAACATCGCCACGCCCAGGGACTATTACTTCGCCCTGGCTCACACCGTGAGGGATCACCTGGTGGGCAGGTGGATCCGAACCCAGCAGTTCTACTATGAAACCGACCCGAAGGTAAGAATCAGTGCGACACAGGTGAACCACAGAGCGGCCCCGAGACTCCGACTCCCGACTTCCTGGGGCGTTATTAATGCGCAACAGGGGGAAATAAAACCAAAAGTGGCGTTTTAGTGACCCGAGGTTGTTTAGGACGAGTTATTTCTGCAGTTCCTGTATCAGTAACACTCGCGCAGGAGCTTTTTGTGTAAATCTGCGGTGCAACAGCGCATTTCCTGCCACTTTAGGGCAAAAATCAGCTCCTGCGCCGCCTGTCCGGACTGAACATGGTCTCTTCCAGAGGGTGTACTATCTGTCCCTGGAGTTCTACATGGGCAGGACGCTGCAGAACACCATGATCAACCTGGGCCTGCAGAACGCCTGCGACGAAGCCATCTACCAGGTGCGTACCAGCACGGTGGCGAGCCGGAGGTGCGCGCTCACACGCACTCACTGTCCTGTCTGCGGCAGCTCGGCCTGGACATGGAGGAGCTGGAGGAGATGGAGGAGGACGCGGGGCTGGGGAACGGTGGTCTGGGCAGGCTGGCAGGTAAACGCAGCACGGCCCCGGGGATGTGACCTTTAACCCCTCAGGTGTGTTTCCTTCGCCCCCACAGCCTGTTTCCTGGACTCCATGGCCACGCTGGGGCTGGCTGCCTACGGTTACGGCATCAGATACGAGTACGGAATCTTTAACCAGAAGATAAGAGGCGGCTGGCAGGTAAGCGCGCCCCCCCTGCCCCGGGTCAAAGAGCTAATCAGGGACGTTCAGCTGGAGGTTCCTGCGGTTCGTCACCTTCTTGGCTTCATTATGGGATGGCTTTAAGGCTGTTTCATCTGCTGCCCTTTAGAATTTTCCTGCTGTTTGTTGATCAGACCCTCAGTGCAAACATGCACCCCTGACCCCGGTGTGTTCAGCCTGGGGTGAATGAACCTGCCCCTCCCCTCTCAACCGCCTTTCTATTCAATTGCAGGGGCTTTTTCCATAAAAGTGATTCCAATTATAGACCTGATGAGATAAACCTGAGTAAGGAGGGACGGAAAATGGCGTTTTCTTGCCTCAGACTTTGATAAGAGTAGAGCTGGTTGCTCAACGGCGGCGAGTTGCACAGACGAGCGCCTCATCTTTGCCCTGTAGGTGGAGGAAGCGGACGATTGGCTGAGGCACGGGAACCCGTGGGAGAAGGCGCGACCCGAGTACATGCTGCCGGTTCACTTCTACGGCCGCGTGGAGGAAACCAAAAGCGGCTCCAAATGGGTCGACACTCAGGTACCGAAGCAAAACGGCCCCAAAGAGACGAAACCGGACGGCTGATGCGCGCGTCATTAATTCCCGCCCCGCGTCGTCGCAGGTTGTCCTGGCGATGCCGTACGACACGCCCATCCCCGGTTACATGAACAACACGGTGAACACCATGAGGCTGTGGTCCGCCCGCGCCCCCAACGACTTCAACCTCAGAGACTGTGAGTAACCTGGTGGAACACGCTTGTGAAACGCCTCCGCCGGTTCCCCTTTAGTTCTTACGACACAAATAAGGAACTGCTGCAACACAGACATTTCTAAACCCCTTAAATGGGTTTTTTTTTTCTTTATTGAAACTTAATTTTTGAGTCACATGGAGTGTCATAGGAAGGCAAACCCGCCCTGTGTGTCTGCAGTTAACGTGGGGGACTACATCCAGGCCGTTCTGGACAGGAACCTGGCAGAGAACATCTCCCGGGTTCTCTACCCCAACGACAATGTGAGGAGAACCCGGCTCCAAAACGCGGCGTTGTGGTAGGATGAGAGTGAACCCTTCTGTTTGCTGCAGTTCTTTGAGGGGAAGGAGCTCCGGCTGAAGCAGGAGTACTTCGTGGTGGCGGCCACGCTCCAAGACATCATCCGCCGCTTCAAGACCACCAAGAAAGAGAGCCCCGGCCGGACCTCCTTCGAGGGCTTCCCGGAGAAAGTGAGCGTTATTTCTGTGGACGGTTACGATGGATGAAGGGTTTTATCGTACCTGGGCTGCCTGATTTAGAGATAAAACGTTCCTGTTTTGACCTGGAAGCCAAATGAGAGGATTTGGTGCGGAAGTGAGAGCGTTTCGTGAGAGGTTTTGGGGGTAAACCTCCAGGGACAATGCAGGTGTTGCGTAAACGGAGGCGTGCTTTAGGATCGGGGCTGTCGGGACACGTCGCTGACGCCACGCGCCTGAAGCGTCTGATCAAGTTCGAGAGGTGTTTTAGTGGTGTGGATGTTTAGTTGGACAGAAAAGGCTGATCAAAGTGGGTCTAAAGTGATCGTTTGTTGGAGGGAAACTGAAAAGCTTCTGCTTCCAGGTGGCCATCCAGCTGAATGACACTCACCCGGCCATGGCCATCCCCGAGCTGATGAGGATCTTTGTGGACATTGAGAAGCTGGACTGGGACACGGTGGGACAGAGCTGTGTCTGAATGTATTTGTCCTTTCTGCGTGCACGGTGCAACAGACCTGTTAGGTAGAGAAGTTTGAAAGAAAGGAAGTTGAAGATGATCAAAGAAGGGCTTTTGAAACGGCTCTTTGAGGGTTGTGCAACATCAACCAGGCAGGGAGAGAAGGACAGTGGACAGTGTTCCTGTCTAAGGCTCCTCTCTCCTGCAGGCCTGGGACCTCACCAGGCGCACCTTTGCCTACACCAACCACACAGTCCTGCCTGAAGCTCTGGAACGCTGGCCCGTGGACCTGCTGGAGACGCTCCTGCCCAGACACCTGCAGATCATCTACCAGATCAACCAGATCCACCTCGACGTACGCGCTCACACACTCGCGGGCTTCAGAGAGCCCTCGCCCTGGCTGACGGGTGTTTGCTTTGCGCCCGCAGAGGATCGCGGCTCTGTATCCCGAAGACATGGACAAGCTGAGGACAATGTCCCTGATTGAAGAGGACGGGTGCAAGAGGGTCAACATGGCGCACCTGTGCATCGTGGGCTCGCACGCCGTCAACGGAGTCGCTGAGATACACTCCAACATCATCAAGACTCAAGTGTGAGTGGGTGGGATCTCTGTGGTCAGCAGGTGTCATCTCGGACTCCTCCACACCTTTTCTTTCTCCTCCAGCTTCCGGAACTTCAGCGACCTGGAGCCCAAAAAGTTTCAGAATAAAACCAACGGCATCACGCCCAGACGCTGGCTGCTGCTCTGCAACCCCGGGTTGGCCGAGCTCATCGCCGAGGTTTGTGGGTACTTTTGTGGCGCTCTGGGTTATGATGACGGGGTCTAGGAGCTGGTCTCTCGCCTCCACCAGGTCATCGGGGAGGACTACGTGAAGGACCTGAGTCAGCTGCAGAAGCTGAACGACTTTGTGGACGACGCTGCCTTCATCCGCGACGTCTCGAAAGTGAAACAGGTAGAAAGAAACGAGCCGTTCTGCTGCTCCGGGTTCTTTTGTTTTGTGTTTCGACAGCTTGGAGCCAAACCACATCTGATCTCACATCGAAGAAGAAGACGTTTGTTGATCTGCAGGTCACTGCAGGCAGAATTGTTTGTCTCTGTTGCGACATTCACATTTCTGCACTTCAGACCTGATTTTGCAACTGCCTATTTTTTTACTTCTTCAAATCATGTCGTCTGTCTTCTCTCACAGGACAACAAAGTGAAGTTTGGCCAGTACCTGGAGCAGGAGTACAGGGTGAAGATCAACCCGGCCTCCATGTTTGACGTGCACGTGAAGAGGATCCACGAGTACAAGCGGCAGCTGCTCAACTGCCTGCACATCATCGTCATGTACAACCGTACGTCAGATGAGCCTTTTACGAGCTCTGGGGTTACTTCAGAACTCTCTGTCACGACCGGCCCTCGGGCAAGTCAAAACAAAGGCCGAGCCTGGTCTTAAAGTCCTGGAATATTCCATGAAATCAGCAGGATATAAACAGGAAGTCGGATCCAGGCAGCCTGCATTCCATTTCCTGCAGTTCTTTAATACCATGAAGGCTATGTTGTGACGAGGGTGTGGTCAGGATTCATTTAAATATATGAAACAAAAGTGCTTTACAGAGCACAACACGTCTCATTTGCCTTTCAGGTATAAGGAAGAATCCAGCCGCACCCTTTGTGCCACGGACAGTGATCATCGGTGGAAAGGTAGGACGAATGTACCCACCAGCAGCCGTGTGTAGCGCGCGCGTGTGTGCGTGGGGGGGGCGGCGTCTGTGTGTGAGCGAGATGATAGTCGGCAGAAAATGTCCTCTGACGCCCCCTGCAGGCTGCTCCAGGGTACCACATGGCCAAGATGATCATCAAGCTGATCACGTCAGTGGCTGAAGTGGTGAATAACGACCCTGTGGTGGGGAACAAGCTGAAGGTCATCTTCCTGGAGAACTACCGGGTCTCTCTGGCAGAGAAAGGTGCAGACGAGTCCAAAGATATTCCTGATTTGAGACTTTAAAGGTGACAACCCTTTCCAATGATCTCTGAATCTCCTTCAGTGATACCTGCCACTGACCTGTCGGAGCAGATCTCCACTGCAGGAACCGAAGCTTCAGGAACAGGCAACATGAAGTTCATGCTGAATGGAGCTCTGACCATCGGCACCATGGACGGAGCCAATGTGGAGATGGCTGAGGAGGCCGGCGAGGAGAACCTCTTCATCTTCGGCATGAGGGTGGAGGATGTGGCGGAACTTGATAAAAAGGGGTGAAGGACGTTCTTCTGCTGATCATTTATCTTCCTGTGTGGGTTCCGGTTTAACGTCTGTGCTTTCTGGTGCAGATATGATGCCATGTTGTACTACAGCAAGATCCCGGAGCTCAAACAAGTGATGGACCAGATCACCAGCGGGTTCTTCTGCCCCAAAAACCCAGAACTCTTCAAAGACCTGACTAACATGCTCTTCAAACATGACCGGTGAGACGCAGGCGGGCGATTCCTTGGGCCCCGACGTGAACGGCTGCGTTAATTCCTGTTCCGTTTCCTCCCTCCTCAGTTTCAAAGTGTTTGCAGACTTTGAAGACTACTTAAAGTGTCAAGAACGAGTCAGCAAGCTCTACCAGGTACCTGCTCCCCCTCAAACAGACCTGGGACCTGTTTAAGTTCACCTTCCGGTTGGATTATACGTAAACAGCAAGTTTCATGTTTCTCTTAATGTTATTTCTTAAAGAATCCGAAGGAGTGGACAAAGATGGTGATCAAGAACATCGCCGCCACTGGGAAGTTCTCCAGCGACAGAACCATCACAGAGTACGCCACTGAAGTCTGGGGTGTGGAGCCCACCGACCTGAAGATCCCGCCTCCAAGCGAGCCGAGGGAGGCCATCGAAGAGACGGCCCGGGCTCTGAAGAAACTCTGAGTCTTTTCCGTGACGAGGGCCCGCCATTAATGCCTGTTTACTAAAGTGCCTCAGACCTTTGGGACGGATGGGGGAAGCCCCCGCTGCATGTTTTCACTTTTACTGTCACGTATCCTGGTCAGTGTTTGCAGGACACACGTCTGTTACAGATCCAGTAGATGAGGCTCCTTCCTGTCAAATGTCCTTCGTGCATTTTAAGAAATGACGCAGGTGATGGAGGAGATTTTTATTGTCACCTTTACACAGCTTTACACTGAATTTCACATCAATTGGCTCGTTCCAGTGTTAAAATCAAAATGCCATGTAATAAAAAAGATTATGGAGTTTGGGTCTGTTTCTTTGGCCAAACGCTCCTGTATGTAGCCAGCAGTTAAGAGGGAGGTAATCCTGCATCTGGAGGAGGAAGAAGAGGCCGACTACCTCCTCAGTTTGTGTAAGAAACTCCTGCAATCGAAAAATTGATAACATATGAGTCCTCTGTCCTGCTTTTGTTGTCGCACGTTAATATACTTCAACCTCAGACTTTCCCATCTGTTTTGGTGCCACTTCCCTCTTGAAGGTTACGCAGGGCCTGCTGGTCCACGTTTGTTTGCAAACGTGGACTAGAGGTCATGGCGGTGCTCCTCCCACTTTATTGAGGACACAGATGCAGCTTGAGGCTGCCTGCTGGCCTGCAGCTCCCGATGCTAACAGTAAAACAACACTAAAGTCTGCAGCTGTCTGGAACGTCTACGTGCAAACGTTTGGGTCTGATTCCGATTACACGTGCGTTCCGAAGCGTTGGCTCACCTCGGATGAAACTTACCCAACCGCGTCTGACAGATTGGGGTCCAAGTAGATGCCGTTGTGGGAGAATCCACGCCTCGCGCTGTAGGAGATCATTTCAACCTGGGCATCTGTCTCAGTTTTTTTCCTGGCCTGAAGTGATATCTGGTACAGCTGGAGAGGGAAAAGAAGTTCTAAATGAAGAGGCAACACGCAGGAGGAAATGAAACAGGATGGAGAGTACCTTCAAGCCCATGTGATGAGGGACAAGGTTGTCGTCCTCGGCGTGCAGAATAAGGAGCGGACTGGTCACAGTCTTTAAACTGGAGGTGTTGAGGCGAAACATGTCGCGGTCACACACAGCTGAACAAAAAGCAGCTAAAGATGGACGTTGGTGAGAATGCTCACTTTTCATCATTAGCAAATTCAATGTTGTTCCTATCCAGTATGTCCCAAAGCAAGTTCTGAATTCCTGGAACGAACAGATACATCTGGAAGAACACAAGGAATGAAGCGTGTTATGTAAAAACGGTGGTATGCCCGGATAAAAGACCACAGGAAACCATCTGCTTCACAGGCAGTGTTCAATAAAATTCATTTTAGACTGCTTATAAAAGACTCACCCATGTGGGGTTGCATTTTTTTTGGTCATTAAAAGGAATTTATTCCTGAAAATCCTGACCTCACCTTGGCGAACACATGGCTGTCCACGACATCTCTCATTCTTGTATAAGGAGCTTCAAGGATTAATGCATCAGCGACAGACCCTGAAAACAAAGAAGGCCAATCAGGACTTCTTTAAGTCTTTAATTGATGAGTGTTTAGGCCCACCTTGCTCTTGAAGTTTCACTGCAGTGTTTGTTGCCACCCTGAAAGCAAACAAAAAGAGTTTGCATGTTTGTAACTTGGTGTTTTGGGGGCTCCCATGTCGATGCGGTGATTTGCAGAGAAACTGACCCGGTGCCAAGCGAGTGCCCCCACAGACAGACGAGCCCTCCCCTGCTGTGCACCTTTACCCAGTGGTACAGGTAGAGGGCGTCGCTGGTGAGCCCGGCCTCGCTGGGCTCCCCGGTTGAGTCTCCAAACCCTCAACAAGGAAAATACCAGCCTTTAATGTAGAGAGACGTCCCAAAGTTCTAAAAAAGAGTGTCTTACCTCTGTAGTCCAGAGATAAGACGTGATATCCTGCAGCACTTAAAATCTGTAAAGCAGGAAACACAGATGAAAATCTGATGTCAAAGCAAACCTGCACGCTTCCGATCAGGAGCCTTTACCTTCACAAGTTCCACTCGGTGGTGTATTGCCCTGCAGAAATAATGTGAATGAAAACAAACAAGTGGCTTTCAGGCTGATTTACCCACAATCCCTAGAGGGCATTGTGCCTCTGGATAAGCCCCTGGGCCTCTGAAACACACTGGAGTTTCTTAGCATCAATTCAACGACCTCTATGCTGCTCTCATCCCACCTGGTCCCTAGGTTGCCGTGGAGATAGATAATAACAGGATTGCCGTCTTTCAGGGTCTCCCGATACCACTCAGGTCTTTTCCCGGCGGCCTCCTCCCATTGGCTGGCGGGGAGCGTATGCCTGCGAGACAAAGATCAAGCGTGACAAACAAACAGTGTCTTTCACAGGACGTCTTTAAGTGGACGTCCTCTTCGCTGGAGAGTCACCTGCCCCCAATGTTGGCCCGCCCGCCCGCCTCGTTTTCAAGCACCGATGCACTCCAATGGACAAAAGAGGAAGCAGCAAACGACCTACCACACTCCGACCGAGACGCCCTCGTCCGTGTTCAGGTAGAAGTTGCATGTGTGGTTCAGCACAAGCTCTGGCCTGCTGAGATCCACGAAGAATGGAAACCTCACTGCAGAGACACATCAACAAGGTGAGCGCCCCTTCCACCACACCGGAGTATGTGTTCTGTTTTACAGAATGTCAGAAAAGACATTATTCATTTAGATTATCCAAGATGTTGAATCATCCTCTTTCATCACATCTTGTCAATTACCAGTTCTGGGTATGCCTTTATTTTATTTGATTTATGATGATTTTTGTTATCCATGAAGATAATAATAATGAATCTGCAAAGGAAAACCAGGGCATAAAAACACACGTCCCATTTATTCATATTTAAATGTTCTTTAACTAAAATAAAAAAGCCAATGTTATTTTTTAAATAGAAAATCAACTTTATTTGTTATGTTTGACTTGTCAGTTGTCTCTATCACACTTAAATGTGGTGTATTATAAAGTTATTTAGGTCACAATCAAATATAAATCTGATCAGTAGGTTTCTAGAGTAAACATATCTGTCTTCATTCATATATTTTACTTTTATGATATTGTTTTTTTAAAGAGGTCGGTAGAATATTAGAAAACAACCTTTAATGTGGTGCACAACAGATAACCTGATCATCACGTTGCTCCCAGACAGTTTCTGACATTTACAAAATCAGGATTTGATGGATCTGATTCAGTTACCCAACACTGATCAAAGGAAGAATACTTACAAAGGTGAGAGAATACGATGTGTCCCAGTATCCAGGGGAACAGGTAGAGAACGACAGGCGCTGAGGCGTAAACAGTGATCACATACAGCAGAGCTCTCCTCATGTTGGCCTCAGGGGATCCAGCCTCTCGTCTGCAGCAGCAAACTCGCCGTCCAACTCGGTTTCTGTTTTCTCTGCTTCACCCTCGAAGCTGCAGGGGGATCCGGAGCGGCGCTCGTCCTGACAACACGAGGATTGTGAAAGAGAGATCATAAAAGGGGTCAACGTTCAAATGTGACAAATCAGATCATGTCATGCTTTCAGGGCTGATGCACCGACTCAAACCAAAGGAGGAGTGTGATCCATTGAGGTTTTACTGAGAAAATAGAAAGAGGAAAGAAAAAGGAAAAGACTTTTGCTTCAAAAGGCAGATAGAGGTCACAATATAGCGCAGAAACACACAAAAACAATTAAATCTAAAACAAAATGCACCTTACTGGCAGAGAACATCATGGGCAACATAAAATGGACAGTACTTTTTTAAAACTTCATGTGTATTTTTGTGCAACTTCCGCAAAAATCTTATGACATACTTACACACACACACACACACACGCACGCACGTGCATTTTAGAGATAGACGACTAGAAATAACTGTAACCCAATCTATTTCCAAGAACTGGGAGAAATATCTTAAAGTTAACTCATAAAGTCAGCTATAACAGGCACTCTTTAATCCATTCTCCACCGCTTTAAGGCCGAGCATCACTGCCGTGGTCAGTGTGCCCTGGAGCCCGCGGGGGGGTCCTCCCGGGGCCGCGCAGCCTCTCGGTAACCGCCCCTTCCTCCACAGCCCCTTTTCAAAATCCGCTACCAACCACAGGAGGATGAAACACTCAAGCGGGGACACGAAGCGGGAAGTTTGTAGCGACACTGGACAAAAATCCTCCCTGTTTCGGTTCGGAGTAGCAACACTGTGATCCAGTCCACCGGCCGCATTATCAAGATAGTAACCTTCTCTTTCTAAAAACGATCGTTTTACCTGCGAGGGAACCGCAACGCCACAGCAGGAAAGATGTTCTAAAAGTTGACTTTTACGCCCGTTTCGCTCTGTAAATCCCACAGAAAGGAATCGACTCTCGTCAGAAGTTCGGAGACTTTGGTGAGTTTATTATATCCCCCGAACACGCTTCTTGATCTTGTGTGTGCTGCTCGGATGGAAACGTTGGCTGATGTTGGCTAACTGCTGCTCCCTCCAAAGTGCCTGCTGGAAAACCGTCCGGTTAGCAAAGCCCGTCCCATCGCTGGGATTATTGTGGTTTAACAAGTTAAACTTGTTGAGTAAAACTTGTTAAACCATACCATGCTGTTGCTGTTTTTCTTTAATGACCCATAAGTTGTTGTAATATTCCCAATTTTCGTGATTCAGGCATTTCAAGGACGACTATTGTGTGTGTTTTCAATTACACATACAATTTGAATTGTTTCCTATTTTCTTTCTGAACGTTTTTCCACCCAACTTGTCTTTAAAGGTTGTTGCTTGTCTCAAACAGAAAACTCAGGTTTGTTATTCTTTATTTTAAGCGTGGACTCAAGTCATCGACTCTTAAGGTTTAAATATTACTTCAGGATTTCTAAAACAAGTAGTCAATAATTAATACTGCTACCTCTAATTATCTGCTTTGCAAGGTATGCCAGATTAAATTATTTTAGTAAGTATGATTGAATAATGGAGTATTGTGCAGTGCATTTGGCTATTGTCAGAGGAAAACACAAAACCATCGCATTAAATTTGGCAAAAAGCTGCATAGAAAGTTAAAGCAATTAGAAATTGGATTTGCAGGAGATCGGATTCATTTTGAGGTTTTCTAATTTTACAGGCAAAAGGATTAGGAGTTGTGTCCAACAAACACAGATTTAAGAAGCAGGATAATGGACATGGATTGACCACAGGTTGTGATAATGACTTGCCACAGCAGCAGGAGTGGATGTAGATTAACCTCCTTTACTTGACCCGGACTAGAGCGATTCTTTGGCTGCAGCAGCTGTCAAACCTCGGCCACCGTGACCCACCGTGACTGCAGTGGTGTGTGAGGGTGAAAGGGATAGCTAATCTGAAAAGCGGCAAAGACACAGAGTGACACCTTTTTATAGAAATTGAGACCTGCACAGTGGAAAAGTGTATAAAAAATTTAAAATTTCACTGCATTGATTCTCACTTCTTATTATTTACCTCGCTTTTTATTGATTTTAAATTGACAAAAGGCTCAAATTTGCAGATGCAGAATACTGATTTCCCCTTATTGTCTGAATGAATGGGTTCCCATTAGTCTTGGTGCTTTTGTGGGGGGGGCACCTGGGCAAGAGCACCAAGAACTGACATAAAACAGGACAGGTTCGCCTTTTGTACGGATGTTTTCACTCGGTACAATCAACTTAATGTCAAACTTTGTTCTCGGCGTCTTTGTCAAGGATTTACAGACCTTTTACTCTGACAAATGGCAAAAATGTGAAAATTCGGTCCATAAAACATGTGTTGCGCAATCAAAGACTTTAAGTAAAAATAGCAACGGACGGGTGCTGAGCTCTCCGGTTATGGCAACAGATATTCACCTTCCTTAAGCTGCAGGCAGCTCATCTCTCTATTCTGGTTTTGACCCACGGGTACCTCTGGACTTCCTCTCCAGTTTTGTTGCTCTGCATTCAAATAATTAATTTACAGCAGTTAAATCACACCACATTAGTCTTTGTGGTTGTTAATGGTGCCGACAGCCAGTAAACAACCCTCAATCAATGAATCAGTCTCTGGCTGCTGCTTCCACTTGGTTCCACTTCCCCCTCTGTGTCTTTGGTTGCTAATTTGGGCAGCATTTAGTTTGGTCAATTGAATGAGCTGCTTCGTTACCTTCTCCAAAAAGACAGATTTGTGCCACACTTGAAGGTTTTCGCTCTGTCTCCGTTCCAAAGGCCGATGCGTTAACAGTGGACGTCAGAGTCTGACTTTAACCACTTCTGTCAATTTAACTGGTTGTCTAATCACACTGATTGGATTAGTCAAAGCCTTGTCCACAAATGACTCAGGAGAAGCTCTGTTGGTCTCTCAGTTTCCCAGCACCGCTCAGATGAACGTGTTGGGAAGACATGCTGAGGCCTTTGTTGTAAGGGACTTGATATCATATTTCCTAAAAACCGTCTCTTCTGCTACATTAATGTGGAATCTTCCTTGCTTTTCCTCCAGGGCAGGGTGCTGTCCTGTGGGATGGATGACTGCCAGGAGCAGGGCAACTACGAGGAGCGCCTAAAAGAAGTCTTTGACAGCTTTGATGCCAGCGGCGCTGGTTCTCTGTCACCAGAGGAGCTCTGTGAGCTCTGCCAGTCCCTCCATCTGGATGATGCCACACCGGTTCTCCAAGCACTGCTGCAGAACCAGGATCAGCTCGACGCCAGGGTACCCTTCTAAGTTTCTATGGAAAGGTTGCATCCGTGACGTGAGGATGGAGGCTGTTGTATCAGATATCGTCATAGGTCAGATGTTGTCAGGTGTCCATGCAGACATCTGCGTGAAGCCACTTCAGCTCTTGGGCTCTTTGTTTGTCCAGACGTTTTCATGCTTTGTGAGCAGTCCTGTTGAGTCGCCCCCAACAGCCCAGGTGTCTGTCGCCAAGACAACCGATCTGGCTAATCAGGAAATCTATCTTTAGATCTATCTTGAATGGATGGAATGCATATTCATGTGCACTTCTGCATCGAGTTGAATTTGTGCATAAGCACGTGGACATACGGGGGGGGCATTGTTAAGTGTAGGAGTGGGGGAAGTGTTAGCAGAGGGCCAATTGCGTACCCATGGCATCCAACAATGAAGTCAGAACAGAATCGCTCCCCCACCAAATTTGCAAGAAGCGGCAGCCGCCAGCCTGCTCGCACAATAACGATCAGCATATTCAAGGTCAGCAGCTGTTGATTCTTGAAGTGTGACCTCTGCGCTCGACAACCCTTCCTCCACCCAACACCCGGGGAATTACATCCACACTGAAGAATTTAGTGGGAGTTACTTCAGATGCTAAACATTTGACATACAAACGCCTTTTTTGTTTGTTTCAGGTGGATTTTGAGCAGTTCAAGGATGCGTTGATTCTTGTGTTGTCCTCAAATGTCGAGCCGCAACCAAGTGAAGAGGAGACGTTGTCGAAACCAGGTAAAGGCTTTAGATGTAATTCTGTCCCTGTTTAGTATTGAACTTGACAGAGATGTCAGCTGATCAGAGGTTACGTGTGAGAGTGGATCAGCTAACCTGCTGAGTCAGCTGCTTCTCTCCACACAGACACCCAGCCTGAAGTGTTTGCCCAAAGCCACTTAGCTGACTGTTAGTGTTTGTACTGCCACGGATGATGAAACTATTTCAAATGCTTCACATCCTGTTATGTGTTGAACATCTACTAGGTGTGCTAGTCAGTTATAATGTATTTGTAGGTTGTTTTTAATCATGTGTCATATTTATCTCAAGTAACTGACAGTTAAGTCTTTAGTTCATCATTTAAACATTTAGACATTAGAATGTTATTTTTATTCCATTGCAGATTCGTGGATTGGACTGATTTATCATTTTCTTTGCCCAGATTCTCCTGAGATCCAACCAAAGTTTGTGAAGGGCAGCAAACGCTACGGCCGCCGTTCCACACCAGAGTTCATTGAGCCTATTTCCGACCATTCTGAAGTTAGAAACACTAATCTGGAAGAAGAGGAGGTCGCTGAGGACAACTATGATTCAGCCGTTCCCAGAAAGCGTGAGGTAAAGGTGCCGAATCAAGATCCAGACAGGCGGACGCCGTTCTTATCACCTTCCAACTCTCAAATGTTTGTGGCCAACCTTTGGCTGGCAGTGAGCTGTTATTCTTAGCTAATCAGCTTAGCGGCATTTGCCGTGGATCCTGAAAAAGCGGTTCTGGAGGGCCTTGTTCACAAGTTTGGGGTTTCTTGCATAGCTGGGAAACACGTGTTGACTGTTGATTGTGATGGTTTTAAGCGTTTTCAAGATGCGGCTGTGTTGGTTTGAATTTTGTCCTGAGTGTTTGTGATGGAGGGGATCTGGTAGTCACGGCAACATCGCAGTTACGTAGGAATTGACTGAACTGGTGCGGAAGATTAAAGAGCGACAGATGTTGGTTGGAGAGTTTATGGTTGTCGATATTTCCGCCGGTCTGTCACTGGCGGTGAGGCTGGTGCCCTGTCCACGTTACCATGGTGGCTTTAATGAGGGGCTCCTGTTTGACGCGACAACATCGGAGGCTTCACCACCGTCTCTCTGCGTGGTTCCCAGGACTGATCCTGGATTACCCTTAATGCTGACGCGTGAAAGTTGTTTGACGTGGAGCTCCTTAAAGTCACATTTTGTGCATTTATGAAGGTGCCATCATGCCAAATCTCCATCAAATTCTTAAAAAGCTTTTGATCAATTATTGGTTTGGTGGCTGACCTGAAACAAAGATTTATTTTTTATGTTTATTTTGAGCTGCTGTGACCTCAAGGCAGCACTTCGTTTCTCATATTAATTTGTCACAGACTAAATCACACAAATGGTTGAATGATGGTCGCTGCAGCTTGTGCACAGGGACGGGATAAATATCGGGTGCATTGTGCACGCTCCTGACTCCCTCCCAGATGTCTACCGAACACCCGCCTTCAAGACGCTGAACAGAAGCGTGTCTCAGCATTGACTGATCTGTGTTGCCACAATACGGCAGTGATCAGCAGATGGGGATGGGTCAGAGGGCTCTGCTGCAAAGAGGGCAGGCCTGGTGCTGTTGGGGGGAGCAGGACGAGGGGCTGTAGGAGGGTGACAGCGGAACAATGAGCCCCATGACCCCTCCCACCCTTGTAGATGCCTATACACCCCATTCAATGGCACTTGCAGACTCCATCTGTCCTGCATTCTCTCACTATTTGCATCCTACACAATAGACGGGTCACGCTGGAACTGGAGCACTCGGACGTCAGATGAGCATGAGCCCCCCTACCCTGCCCCCCCGTTTTGTTTTTTTTTCTAGATTCAGGATTCACAAAAGGAAATTTCTTTTCGTCCAAAAATATCCACATATATTCTCACTTTTTACTTTGAATCTTCAAAATGTGTGAAACTAATTGAGTTAAAAAAGGCATCAGAAAAGTAGGATTTTATACAGTTAGTTTATACAACGCTAGAGATCTTTTGTCTTTCAAAAAGAAGCCAAAATATTAGGATAAGTGTGTCGAGCTTTGACTTGTGTTTGTCTCCAACAGCGCTGGAATAGTAATGAAAGCAGCACGGAGGAATATGAAGCAGAAGGTATGTCCCGTTTTCTGTATTTTAGGTTAAAAACCCCTCTGGAGTTTGAAGCTCTAATGACCAGTGTTTTGTGTTTGTAGGTCAGCTGCGTCTGTGGAACCCCGATGAGCCGAGCACGCCTCGAGGATCCAACGCTGCGCCATCCACCTCTCTGGAGGAGAGGCTGCGGGAGGCTTGCAGCCAGCTGATGATTTCCTGGGATGGATTTGCGGATCACGACGAGCTGCTGGTCCTCTCTGAACACCTGGGCCTGAAGGTGAGACCAAAACTGGAGTTATTTGTTGAAACTGATTCATGGATTTTAAAAAAGAATATCTCTGTTTTTCCAGTTAAACTCGGATTTGCTCCAGAGTCTATCAGGGAACGGAGTCATGAGTGTGGAGGAGTTTGTTTCCAGAGTTTTAAATAGCAACAAGACGCAGATTCCACCTGCCTCCACCCCGTACAGGCAGCTTAAGCGACACCATTCCACCCAGGTACAGTCATTTACTGGTTTGGTTCTGCTCATTTTAAATCATGATTTAAAAAAATATATACTTCTATGCAGCCATTCGATGAAGGAGGCCGCAGGATAGCCCCCCCATCTGCTCTCACCAGCACCATAGGCATGCGCCTGTTCTCCACCCTGGATGACGGGACTGGTTTCACTCCAGTGGAGTATATCCTGGATGCCTGGCTAGACGAGGGGATCGAGAACAGCGCTGAGATCCTGCAGGTATCAGACCTTGTTGTTCTGGAGCAGCTGAAGTTTACGCAGCAAAATCTTCATGATTTTTCTCATTTCCAGGCTTTAAATTTTGATCTGGATGGAAAACTGAGTCTGAGCGACCTCACTACGGCCCTGGAGAATGAACTTCTGATTACCAAGAATGGGATCCACCAAGCGGCAGTTGCAAGCTTCAAAGCTGAAATCAGATATCTCCTGTAATTATAAACCATCAATGGAGTTTTTCAGTATTATTAGTATACAGAGCTTAGAAATGTTAAATTTCTGCAGGTTTTGTATGTTATTCGTGAGAACGCCTTACAGATTAGGATCCTTGTCCATTTTAATGTAAAATGCGACTTTCTTTTTAATTTTGTCAGAGAACAAGTGGACAGAGAGATGAAAGAGAAAGAGAAAATCCTTTCTGACCTGGAAAAAGCCGAGAAACTAAAAAATCAGCTCGCTACCGAGGTGGATGAGCACCACTCTGCAATTGAGCACAAGAACAACCTCAATCTCAGGTCATCCACCGCCCCCAAAAGTGTCGGAAGAGGTTGTGTCATTTCTTCTGTGTGTAAGCATTACTCAGCCTCTCTGTGGGTGTCCACAGGAAGCTTGAGCAGGACCACAAGGAGAAGCTGTCAGCAGTGAGATCGGAGCTGATGAAGGAGATGGACCAGCTCAAGCAGCAGGCGGGCCTGCAGCGCGAGGAGCTGGAAGCCGAGATCCAGAAAATCAGGGAGGATGAGTCTTTCCTCAGAGACCACCTCTCCATCTCGGTGAAGGTACCAAAACCATCGGTGACACGAACGTATCCTCTTCATAAACAGATTTATGAATGGTGGTTGTTTTCAGGATAACAGACGTCTTGAAATAGAGCTGCTGGACAGCACTGAAAAACTGATGGAAGCTGAAAGTCAAGTAGCAAAACTGCAGAGGAGTTTGGACAACATCATGAAAGAACGGGTATACGGAGCGCTGCTTTCTCCCCGCCGTCTCTGAGAATGACTTTTAACTCTCATGATCTTCTTTTTCTCAAGTTTGGAGACTTGGACCCCAGCAGTGCAGATTTCTTTCTCCAAGAGGAGCGAATGAAACAACTGGGTGCCGGCTACGAAGCTCAGTACAGGGTAAGTTAGTCTGAGCAGAGGCTGAGATTTTCAGTATTTAGCTTTTCTTGTTGTGCAGGAGATGCAGGATCGAATTGATGAGCTGCAGGCAGAACTGCGGGACTTCCACAGTCTGGGGCGGGTCCAGCAACCCATCGGACAGCCTCTCTCTGAAGAGCTCGAGAGTAAGAGCCCGGGCATGGAGTCCGATCCAGGTGAGACCTCTCCCCGGAGAAGTCACCACAGGCCCAGCATCTCTTATTGCAACTTAATGGCACTTGATGAGGTTCTCTACTACCGGAACTCTTCTGCAGGTATTGGATCGGAGGAAGTTCAGCCGTTCAGCCTGAGCCTCGAAGCAGAGATGATGTTGGAGCAGCTGAAGGAACAACACCTTCGGGAAATGGAGGATTTGCGGAACCAGCTGCAAAGCAAGGTGGGTCCAGGAGACAGTCTACCATTTCTGTCTTTTCAGCGGGTCAAAACTTGTTTGACTGTTTAATACAGCCTGTGACTACTATTAATCTTTTTGATATCCTCCATCAAAATTGAAATATTCTCTTCATTGGCACAGATCAATGATTTTGACATGATGGTGGAAAAGCACGGTCTGATCCATGAAGACCAGAAGGCTGCTTTATCCCTCCAGTACCAGCAGGAGCTCCAGGCGATGAAGGTGGAGCTGGCCTCCACCCAGAGCCACATAGAGAAGCTCCAGAGCCAGCTAGAGCAGGCAGAGTTGGAGAACGCTTCTCTGCAGAGGGCGCAGGCCGAGGACAGAGAAGTACTGGAAAACAAGCGGGAGGAGGAAGTGAGGAGTCTGAGACAGCAGCTGACCGAGGCCCACTCCTATGCTGAAGACCTGAAGGAGCAGCTAACCACCCTGAGCACCCAGCTGGTAGAGAGGGGTGAGAATCACGCCAATCAGATAGAAGATCTGAGAAAACGGCACGCAGATGAGATTAAAAAACTGGAGCAGGAACATGTGGAGCTCTCTGAAGCCAGACTGGATGAGGAAAGGGCAAAAATGCAGGAAGAGAAGGCTGAGATGGAGAAGCTGTTGGATGACTTCAGAAGGGAGAGGGAGGTGATGCAGGAGAGCCATGAGGACCAACTAAAGGCGAGATCAGAGGAGGCAAAGTTGAGGTTTGAGCACGAGCGTGATGAGATCGTGGAAAGGCTGACGGAGCAGTGGCAGAAAGAGAGGGCTCGGCTCGACGAGGAGCACAGCGAGTCTCTACAGGTGCTGCTGGAGGAGGAGATGCTGAAGCTCATCAAAGAACATGAAGATAAGGAGAACAAACTTAGGGAGCAGTGGGAGCACAATGTGGCTGAGCTTCAGGAGCACCAAGAGGAGACTTTCCTCCAGAGGCTACTGCAGGAAAGGCTGCAGCTGCAGGAGCAGTTTGAGCAGAGGGAGAAAAGGCAGAAGGAGCAGTGGGAGATGGAGAGGCTGCAGCTGGAGGAGGATTATGAAGGGATGCTCCAGGAGAAGCTGAGTGAGGAGCGGGAGAAGTTTCAGGCGGAAGCAGAGGAACAGGAGAAGAGGCAGGAATTCTTGATGGCACAGGTGATGACTCGTCACCGAGAAGCCATTAGGGAGCTGACCAGCAAACACGGCGAGGAGAGGGACGCGCTGAGCAGCATGCTGGAGAAACTGCGAGACGACATCGCCAAAGAAAGGTGAGAATTCAAAAACACTTTCTTTTGTGAGGTGTCAGTTTAGCGACACCTTAGGATAAACTTTTCCATTTCAGTGTTTGTGCTAAGCTAAAGGGGCTCCTGGATTTTAGGCTCTAGTTTTAAATAACATCCTGTTGAAAACTGTTGTTTTAACATAACCATGTGCAGGAAGGAACTCGAGTTGAGCTTCTCGCAAAGAATCCGAGAAGTGGAGGCTCGTTTCTCAGGTGATCAGGATTCTGTCGAGAAGCGGTTTCAGGCCGATGTTTTGAGACTTGAGCAGCACTACCAGACTGAGCTTGAGACCCTTTCTCAAAGCCACACAGAGCAGAAGCTCCTCTTAGATGCAGAGATACAGGAGGCACTTCAGAAAGCAGAAGAACAAGGAAGAACGATGGAGCGAGAGCGAGAGCAGCTGGATCAGCAGTGGCGGGAGGAGATGCATCAGCAGGAAAGCCAGCATGAGAAGAAAATGGAAGAACTTGCCATGAAGAACCAGCAACTGCAAACTGAGCTGGAGGAGCTGAGCAGCGTGGCTCAGACTGCAGAGTTGGAACTGAGCAGGCAGCTGAACGAGCTTCACAACAGGCTTCAAGAGAACCTGGAAACCAGGGACGAGTTTCTCGCTCAGTCTGAGAGGAAGGCGGAGGAGGCCGAGCGCCTGCTACAACAAACCCTCGAGGAGAAGGAGGAACTCCTGAGGAGCCACACAGAACTTGAAGCTAGAAATACTGAGATGCTTTCCGTATCTGAGAAGCAGACTCAGGAGAGGATTGAGCTGGTTAGCGAGTGCGATGGTCTAAAGATGAAGATTGAAGAGCTGGAGGTGCTCCTTCAGCAGGCGGCGGTGGACTTTTACCATGAGACGAAAGAACTGCAAGAACACCTATCCACACTGGAGAAGGGTTTAAGAAAGGATCCAGAAAACACCGGAAAAGGACTTCTTGTCCATCAGGGTTTGGCTGAAAAGGCTCTAGAAGAAGAAGAAGCTGCTGTTGGCATGTGCTTTGAGGGCCCCCAGAATGTTTCTCCACCCATCCCAAATTCCTCGTACCCTCTGGAGCAAAATGTTCAGATTATGGCACCAGCTTCATGTGCTGGAGAAGATGATGATTTAGCCAGTAAGCACCATGGAAATTTAGAAGTAAAAAGGAATGGTTGGATTTATGAGACTGACGTGTTGGCTGGAAGTAAACAGGAAGTTGATGGAGAATCTTCTCCAGATTGTTGCTCTGCACAATCAACATCCTTTAAAGGCCTGGACCTGGATTCCTCTGGCCCAGATGAAAACAACTTCAGTGTAGACTCCAACAGTGAAGCCTTTTTCCCACGGCCGCTGTGTGAGACGGTCGTGGCGCTCCGGGCGTCGGAGGCTTCGGATGCCGGCACAGGGAAAACGGAGAAAACCTTGGATCTTGAGTCATGTGAGGCGAAAAACCAACCTCAAGACGTTCCAGTTTTGCTCGGTGTTAACGTTTCCCAAGATGAAGAGAGAAATCAAGCGATTGAAGACGAACCCTTCATGCCGGAGGAGGTGAGTGACCCCGATGTGCCATCTCCTCCTGATGTTCAGGTTTCCCACGACAAACAGGAAGTGGGACCTGCGGCACATTTGACTTTTGAACAACCGAGCGCTAATATTAATGAAGAACGCTCACATGGCCTGGAGACGGCTGATGAGGGTGCCGATTGTCCTCTGCTCAGACTTCAGGTCATGTGTGATGTGGCCACAGAGGAGAACATCCTCCTGCTCAAGAAGATTTCTCTGCTTCAGCAGAAGACCCAAATATTAGAAAAGCTTCTGTATCATAACAGTGAGAAGATCAAAACAGGAAACCAAGTGTTGGAGGAGAACTACAGCCTCAAAGTTAAAATCCTGCTTCTGATGGAACGCGTCAAAGAGCTGGAGCTGAAGGCCTCGGAGGCCGCAGCTCTTCAGGCCAGATATGAGGACTGTCTGTGTGAAAACGCCAGGCTGAAGTACCGAAACGGCGAGCTTGAAAAGAGTGTCCAGAGGTTTGAAAGAGGGGTGAGTAGATGGGAGGGGTTCCCAAACCATTCCAAAGTGTCGCTGCTGGATGAAATTGGCACGTTGAGGGAAGACAACAGGAAGTTCTCTGAGTTACTGGGTGAACTGGAGCTGCAGAGGGAGATTCTCTCTGCTATCCCAGCAGTGGAAACCATGGTGGATCGGCCCGGGCCCACGGACGTTGAAGGTCAGGGGGCGACTGAGCTGCAGGGCTGCTGTGCAGAGTTGGAGAAGGAGAACATCGGCCTTCGCGAAGCGATCTGGGCGCTGCAGGACGAGTCTCAGACGTTACACGAGAGCACGCAGGCTCAAAGGTAACGAGAGGAGAAACTAGGAATCCGCGTCTCCTGCAGCTCCTCGTGGTCCCGTCCTGAATGTCCCCAGCAGACCTTTTCTAGATGAACCCTTCGTGGAGTGTTTCCTACTTGGACCCGTTTTAGATCTCCAGTGGTGGTGCTTTTCTAAAACCCGAACCTGTCATCACCAAATCAACGGATTAGAAACATTCTTGTGAATATTCCAGCATCATTGATGCTATTATGTCACCTTGAGCTGAATATCCGCGTACGGATGGAACGTTTTCATGTTTTTGACTGGAGTTTTGCTTGTTTATAGATCTGAAGCCGGCCGGCTCGCTGAAGAAAACCACCTCCTCCAACAAAAGATCACTGAACTGAAGGAGGAGGACCTAAAGGAAGCCCAGCAAGAGTTACTGTAAGTTAATGAGTCCACGGGAATTTATGTGTGACGTGGCAACGTTTTGATATTTCAAATTGTTCTCTTCTGTATAGACACAAGTTGGAGCATCTGAACAAAATGAAGGTGGTGGCTCAAGGGGAAGCAGAAGCTTTCAGTAAGCAGGTACTGAGAGTCTTTGGTATCTTTGATGCTAGTTTGAAGCTAAGCCGAGGAGCCGAGCACAGGCATCAGCGGGGACTCGCCTCATCCCGTCCATCCCGATCCCGTCTGCAGGTTTCCCGGATGCATCTGCAGAGCCAGCAGCTGGAAGATAAGAACCGGATGCTGTCAGAGAAAGATGCCCGGAACACCGCTGAGATGGAGACGCTTCGGCGGCAGCTGGCGGAGCTGGTGGAGCGTCCCCAGAGGGAGGCGTCCCCGGAGGAAGACAAACGAGAGGTAAGCGAGGGCGGTGGCGCGCTGGTGGCGCCGGTGTCGTGCGGTGGTAGTTAATCAGAGGCTGTTTTGTGTTAGCTGGCAGCGTGTGTGTCTGCTTTGGAGACAGAGCTGAGAAAAGCTCTGGAGGACACGGAACGCATGGAGAACAGGAACACCCAGCTGTCCCAGCAGCTCTCTGTCCTCAGAGAGAAGGTGAGCGCGAGATGATCTCACCGGAGAGTCGGAGCTTGACCTTGAGCTTTTCACTTTACCCTGATGTTTTCCTGAGAGCACCTCGGAGCTGGGATTGTTCACGACGGATCACTTCACGGTGGTTGTTTTCTAATTCTCAGGCCTACAAAGCCGATGCCATGGAGATTCAGCTCAGCCAGCTGGTGGTGGAGAGGGACAGAGTGAGTGAGGAGTCCCAGGGCCTCCAGAACCAGCTGCACAAAGCCAAAGACAGGGTGAGAACGGCGCACGGACACAAAACCAAATGGAGATTTGATCCTGTCCTGACGAGACTTCCCCTCTCCAGGTGGTGAAAATAGAAGAAAGTCTTGAGGATGTGACCCACCAAAATGGCTGCCTGAGGTCGGAGCTGCTTGATGTGCAGCGTGAGAGGGATTTCCTCAAACACGACATCACAGTTCTGAGAAAGCAGCTGCAGAACGTCAACGAAAAGGTATGATGCTCTCATTCAGAGTGTTCTCATTCCCTCTGGAGGCATTAGTCAGTGTGACCCTTGACCTCACAGAACCGCGTTCTGGAGAAGGCCTTGTACTCCGGCGGCCTGCTGAGTCAGGGCAAGAAGCGGCACAGGGATGAGATGTCTCGGCTGGTGGAGCAGGATCAGCAGCTGCTGCGGCAGGAGAACGAGCGGCTCCAGATGGAGGTGCGCCGCGCCAGGGAAGACCTCCTCCGGTCCCGAGAAACGGTGACGCCTCGTTCTACCCATCCCATCGCCGCCCCGCTTGTCCCGCTGACCTGGAGTCGTTTCTCACATGCGCAGGTGCGTCAGCTGGACGCGACTGTCCTGTCCTTGAGTCAGTCTCCGGCGGCGAAGGCGCTGGAGCAGGAGAACGCCGCTCTGAAGCGGGAGCTCGCGGCACAGAAGGAACTCTCCAGCGTAAGAATAATTCAGTGTCTCCAGTGGCCCAGGTTGGTGCTGTGGGCTCAGGTTCTGCCTGTGCTTCCAGAGCGGCGCAGGAGGACAAGGACACGTGCGGCTGGAGAGCCTCCAGCAGGAGAACGAAGCACTCAAGGCGCAGATGTCTCGACTCTCCACGCATCTAATAGATGTGCGGATATTTCCCTTCTTACAGGACATGTTGGGCTTCTTCCTGTTTTCCATAGATTAAATGAGGGTTTATTTCCAGACGCTGCAGGCTCAGCTGGTGGGACTGTTGCCCCCGTCGCCTCTCAGGATGCCGAGGGTGCAGAACCCCGGGGACGACGCAGAAAACGCCCAGGTACGAGAGCGTTTTATTCTCTTCACTCTCACACCTGATGCTTGGGAATATCACTGCACCTTGTTCCATCCTTCATCCACTCGAATAAACGACCCGGTTCAGGTGAATTCAGATGATGAAAGCAGCAGAGCCGAGGGTCATTTATTTAAAATTCTCTTTCTGTTTGAGTTTCGGCTCTCCTTTGGCTTCATAGCGGCGCCTGTTTGTCTTCGTCTCCTGTTCTGTTTACACTGTTGGGTTCAATGTTGCCTCTGTGTGTGTGTGTGTCTGTGTGTGCGCTTCTGAACTTTTACGTTTCCATCTCGTTACTGAGGTAGCGGCAGCGGTGAGGCTGTTTTCGGGTGTGGTCGTTTTCCATTTGTCACCTCGCCACTCATCACATAAAGTAGTTGTAGTTTTAGTGTTGATTTTATCTTTTGATTTCATTCTATTCAGCAGCACGATCAGACTGAAATGATTTTCCCCACTAGTCCAATTTTCCAATCTAGTCATGTGACCATCAATGATTATAACCTCACGATCTCATGCTACAAATGTGGACTAGTTTTTATATATTTCTTATTGAAATCAAACATATCCTGGGGTAGAAGGCAGAGTAATGGTGTGTTCACTGACCAGGCCTGTACAGGGATTAGGGGTCGTGGAAGAGGTCGAGCTGTGGTGAAGTGTGCCTACCTTTTCTTCCCAGGGGGCGACGCCGGAGCAGCGGGCCACTCACGCAGACAGCTACCGGCGGATCGGCGGGCTCTAACGCCGTCCTCTGTCCCTGCTTTTAATGTCTCTCTGGCCTCTGCTTTGTTTGGAGCCAAAATATGTGTCCTTGTAGGAGACTGAACAAACTCGGAGCCTGATTCCAAAAATGTTATTGCACTCTCCTGCCACTAGGTGGCAGCGGAGGCCCCTGAATGAGGCTTTTCCTCAATAGAATTGTAACAAAAAAAGATTTAACCATCATATTTCCAGCTTTGCATTAAATGCAATCTGCAGTTGAAAACGTGTGCTATGTCTTGGTTTGGGGTGAGACAGGGAGTGACCATCCTCAGGGACTACAGATCAGTGCCTAACTGGAGCAAAGTCATGTGATCCACACCAGTCAGGGTTTTATCCAGAAGTCTTCTTCTGCACGTTTGTTTACCTGTGTGTGTGTGTGTTTGCTAACACACGCGATGCTCCTTTCAGCTACATGTCTGTCAGCTTTCTGTCTTACTGTTGCCGGGCAACCAAAATCCTCACAACTAACAAAAAGGTCCCGTCTCAGTTATGTTGTATTGTCTTAGTGTTATGTTCAATAATGTCATATCCATGTTGGGTTTTTCAAAATAAATGTAATTTTTAGTTATTTTAATTAAATCATGTTAGCTATTTAAATGTATGCATTAATTTATTTTGTAGCTACATTTGGACTCTAATATTATGACTATTTATTTTATTTATTTTTATTTTTGTGTTTGTCCTGTGAGAAATGGCTGAAATAAAGATTTAAGCTCATTAAAAAGTGTCCTCCTTTCTGCTGCTGCTGCTTCTTTCGTTTCCCTTTCTCAGCGTGTTCATCCCTGTCCTCAGGAGGAGAGGATGAGGAGGATGAAGGGTACGGAGGAGAGGATGAGGAGGATGGAGGGTACGGAGGAGAGGATGAGGAGGATGGAGGGTACGGAGGAGAGGATGAAGGAAGTGGAGCTGTCGCTGCGCAACCTCAAGCTGCTGCTCCGAGAGAAGGACGCTCAGCTGAAGGAACAGGTGACTTCCACTGGTTAGACTGGGACAGGGAGGGGAAATGGACTGGTTTCACTGGGACAGGGAGGGGAAATGGACTGGTTATACTGGGACAGAGGGTAAATGGACTGGTTTCACTGGGACAGGGTAAATGGACTGGTTTCACTGGGACAGGGGGTAAATGGACTGGTTTCACTGGGACAGGGTAAATGGACTGGTTTCACTGGGACAGAGAGGGTAAATGGACTGGTTTCACTGGGACAGAGAGGGTAAATGGACTGGTTTCACTGGGACAGAGGGTAAATGGACTGGTTTCACTGGGACAGGGTAAATGGACTGGTTTCACTGGGACAGAGAGGGTAAATGGACTGGTTTCACTGGGACAGGAGGGTAAATGGACTGGTTTCACTGGGACAGGGTAAATGGACTGGTTTCACTGGGACAGGGAGGGTAAATGGACTGGTTCACTGGGACAGGGAGGGTAAATGGACTGGTTTCACTGGGACAGAGAGGGTAAATGGATGGTTTCACTGGGACAGGGAGGGTAAATGGACTGGTTTCACTGGGACAGGAGAGGGTAAATGGACTGGTTTCACTGGGACAGGGAGGGTAAATGGACTGGTTTCACTGGGACAGAGGGAGGGTAAATGGGTGTCACGGGGGGGGAATGGGTAAATGACTGGTGACTGGTGAGGGTGGGACATGGTTATGACTTCTGGGGACAGAGGGTAAATGGACTGGTTTCACTGGGACGGAGGGTAAATGGACTGGTTTCATGGGAGGGAGGGTAATGGACACTTGGTCAGGGGGTGAAATGGAACTGGTTTTCACTGGACGGTTCAGAGGGAGGGTAAAGGACTGGTTTCACTGACTGGGACAGGGAGGGGAATGGACGGGCAGGGTTCAGGGAGGGGAGGGAAATGGACTGGTTTCACTGGGACAGGGAGGGGAAAGGACGGTCACGGGACAGGGAGGGGAAATGGACTGGTTTCACTGGGACAGAGGGTAAAAGACTGGTTTCACTGGGACAGAGGTAAAGGACTGGTTTGCCCTCGGTCGTGGTGCATTCGTGTGTCTCCGGTCATCTCACGTCTCCTCTGCCCCTCCAGCGGCAGCAGCAGGGGAAAGCGGAGGTGCTGATGGGTGACCTGTATGTGGAGAACGCCCAGCTGCTGAAGGCTCTGGAGATCACCGAGCAGCGACAGAAGATCACAGAGAAGAAGAACTACCTCCTGGAAGAGAAGATCTCCAGTCTGAACAAGATGGTGTGTGACCTGAAGCCCTCCCCACTGTCCCCACTGCGTTACCAGTATAAATGCTCAGAGGCCAGCATTGATGGGACAGCACCTCCAAGCCCTAAATGCCACTGTTTACTCACTGAAAAATCAGTTTTAAACATCTGACTTCTGCTATTTGTTACAACAGAAAGTTGCAAAGCATTCAATCTGTAATCAAGCAATACTTTTATTTTTTATTATTATATAAAAAAAGTAATTTATCATGTTTAAATATGTTTTGCTTAAGCACCTGTGTTACATGTAACATAAGTTATATTCAGGTTGGATAATCCTAAAGTGGAAGCTGCAATTAAACTCTTGCAAACTGTAAAATTAGATATTCAAGCGAAGGTTATGTTATTATAGATATATAATAGTGTTTTATATGTGGAAAAAAAGAATTATGTTTCATTTGTAAATATCTTCTACCCTGCTGTTGCTTTTTATGACTCAGAATCCCACAACATTAAAACTCCAACGCAAATGTTTGGCCTGTGTTGCATTTTTATAGCGACTGCGTAAATAATTAATGACTATTTAGGTTACTTCCATAAAGAATCTGTCTCCACCGAGTAATAAGGCTTTAATAATACATGTGGGTGGGATCGTTTAGTAATTTAAGCTTCACTTAATTCAATCTTCAGTATTTTTGCAGTAAAGTTCCTGTTGCTGAGGAAATGTGCAGGACAGATTATAGCAAAGTCTTAGCGGGGCTATTTCTACTTCATCGGGAGTGTGACGGGTAATCCCTCTGCAGCCCGGTGGTCTGGAGGACGATCCTGCAGGGATCCTGCGGCGGGGGGAGTGGAGCAGCTCCAGAACTGACTGGACCTCCGCAGGGAGACGCTCATCCTGCAGCCCGAGTTAGCCGGCTAACCCGCTGCTAGCCCGCTGCTAGTCCACCCAAAGCCCAAAATGTTGACCTTCCCAGCGCTGCGGTCCGAACCCGGTGGTTTTCCAGTCGACGGATCGTGCCATGACCTCAGTGCGCCGCGTTGTTGATGTGTCGGAGCCTTGAGTGATGCTCTCCCGAAAGAAAAGCAAGAACGAAGCGTCGAAACCAGCCGAGGTCCACGGGAAGTATGTGAAGAAGGAAACGTCGCCGCTCCTCAGAAGTAAGCGCAACAAATGCTTCCACCGCCCGCTAGCTCCCGCTAGCATCCGCTAGCAGGCGAGCGGAAAAGTGGCCGCACTGCCGCCGCCAAGTAGCAGATGACGGTAACAAACGGCCCGGCGAGAATAAACCGAGAGATAACTCCACACCAGTGCGATTATCGGGCGTTTAAAGCCACTTTTAATCGAGTTTAAAGCAGTTCGATGCCAGCACCGCTAGCTAGCTAGCTAACGTTGACTTAATCTACTGGAACTTGAACGGCAGCGCTAAAGAACAGACGGCAACCATGTCCATTGATCCGTTTACCCTTTAAATAAGTTGTATTTTATACTTTTCTGACTCGAAACCCACCCCAGACGTGCAGTTTAAGTTAGCCTCCCCACGCCCCCCCTTAATCTTGTCATCATTTTGAAACGTGTTAACTTATAGCTCCTTTTGGGTCAGCATTAACTTGCACATAAATTCTAACAGTAAACAGATGAAAGACTTAATAAACTATTGCATCTGGAGATGTGATAGATTGTTGTTACCAGGTGTAATGAACTACCAGTTTAGGATAAACCTTCGTGCTTTGCTGACACTATTTTTGAACCCTGCTGCAGATCTCATGCCCTCATTCATCCGTCATGGACCGACCATTCCTCGACGGGCAGAGAGACCTCCGCCCGACATGGGACCGTCTCCCTATCCTGTGGCCCCCACCCGGGAGCCCGTGGTGCCCCGCAACAAGAGTGTCCTCCGCGCGCCTGTGCAGAGGCCCCCGCACGAAGTGGCCTGCAGAGAGATCCACCGCATGTCGGCGCCGCCGTACCTGCCCCGCAGTCTGGGAGACCTGCCCCACGAGTACAGCGGCTCCTCGCAGTCCTTCCTCACAGACGTGAGCCCCATGTCCGAGAACGGGGACGCCGCCCGGTATTATTACCCGTCTGAACCGTACTACGACAGCCAGCAGCAGCGCCAGCCCAGGAGGGTCCCGGACTATATGTACCATGAGCACAATGAACACGGCTTCCAAAGAGTTCCGCGGCAGCACACCCCCCCGGCTCCGAGCAGACCACCTTCAGGTAAAGGCGCCACCTTCTGCTGGGGTCCAGGCTGCCAGAATCAGCACGACGTGGTCGGAATTTTCAGTCTCGCTGGGATGAGCGGGACGTTCTTTTCCGGCTCCACTTTGAAAATTTGCGCGAGACGTTCGGAACTGCGGGATTTTTTAAAATTATTTTTAAGCGTCAGACGTGGTGCACGGGGGTTTATGCGAGGCCCGTCGTGTCCTGTTTGGAGGGAGTTCAAACAGGCTTTAGGGGCTCTGCGTTATTCACCTCTCTGTTTGCTCAATCTTTCTCTGCCCACAAACTAGCACTATGCCGGCTCGCCGTTCCCATTCCCACTGGTGGGGAGCCAGTTTTAGGATGACGTCATCGCCGCCAGACTCCGGGCCTGCTTACGTTTCAGGAAAAAGTTGAAAATGTTGCAGCAACTGGTGCAACGTGAACCTGCAGCCATCGGGATGTAACATTCCCCGCAAATAGAGGCTTCTATTCCCGACTGCTCCGGCATTCCTGCGATGGTCGGAGGTGCCAGCGCGAGTATGGCCGCCCGCCATATTTCTCCGAGTTAAAGGGCAGGGCTGGCGATGACGAGCAGGCGGCGGCGGCGGCGTGCATTTCTGCGGTGCACACGCACATTCCGTCCCTCGGCGGCTGGCAGGGAGCTGCGGCCCTGCTGCTGTCACTCCGGGGGGAGTTTATCCCGCTGTAGCCTCCATTTTGCTGAGGTTTTTCATTCCCAGCACATTGTCTCGCGTGCACAGTCGAGTGGTTGCAGCCGTGTTGGGGGGGGGGGGGGGGGGGTGCAACACTCCCACTTCCTACCATTCATCGAATGTTGCCCGTCAGCCCGGATCCTGGCTCCCGGACCGCTAAAGAACGCGTCTGCCTCCTTTAAATGTCATTTTCTCACAGGTCGAGTCTCCCAGATGTTTGCTCACATCCGCCTGAAGACAAAATATTTGTGTTGCGCAGGAATCGGGCGAATCCAGGCCAAATCCCTGGGGAACCTCTCCAGCCTGACGGGAGAGGACCTCCCCCTTCCTGCCGGCTGGACCGTGGACTGGACCATCCGCGGCAGGAAGTACTACATCGACCACAACACCAACACCACGCACTGGAGCCACCCCCTGGAGAGGGAGGGGCTCCCCCCGGGCTGGGAGAAGGTGGAGTCGGCAGAGTTTGGCGTCTATTACGTGGATCACATAAACAAGAGAGCCCAGTACCGTCACCCCTGTGCCCCCAGGTACCGTTCCCACGCCGCCGCCGCCGCCGCCTCATTCTTGTACGTTCGCTCCAACCCCTGTCCTCCCCGTCTGCCCTCAGCGTCCCTCGCTACGACCAGCCTCCCCCGCTGCCGCCTCCCGTCGCCTACCAGCCGCGCCCAGCAGAGAGGAACCAGCCGGTGCTGGTGCCCGCCAACCCCTACCACACGGCCGAGATCCCCGACTGGCTGCAGGTCTACGCCCGCGCCCCGCTCAAGTGAGTGACCGGTCCAGGGTGGAAGCTTTCAGATGGTTGTGATGCGGTTTTACCGATGCCCCCCCCTCCCCCTCCCCACAGGTACGACCACATCCTGAAGTGGGAGCTGTTCCAGCTGGCCGACCTGGACACCTACCAGGGGATGCTGAAGCTGCTCTTCATGAAGGAGCTGGAGCACATCGTCAAGTCCTACGAGGCGTACCGCCAGGCGCTGCTGTCCGAGGTGGAGGCCCGCAAGCAGCAGCAGCAGTGGTACGCCCAGCAGCCCGCCAAGAACTTCATCGGGAACATGTGAGGGCGGGGCCGCCACACCTCGCTGAGGTTTTCCCAGGCTGGGAGCGGCCCGGGGGGGTTCCACTCCTAACCGACTCTTTACCAAACACATCTGTGCCTTCGCTTGATCCAAATATATCATCCAGGAAATGGGGACACGGGCGGGAACCGCGGCGCGCACGCCGTGGTGGACAGAGACGCCATCGCGGAGACGGGGAGCCTTTCATGTAGATCTGGCCAGGGAACACTTGTTTTAAGACTGTCTTTGTTCACAGACCTCCTCAGATTCTGCCTTGAAGTTAAAAAAAGAAAAAAACCTGCTCTTCTCTGCCTGCTCACGTCTGTATCCCCCGGCGACGCCATCCAGGAGCATCTTTGTTTGACATATTCCACTGCGAGCGCGCTCTTATCACTCTAAAAAAAAAGTCCTTTTTTATGACAATCTACCAAACTGACAGATATTTAAGTTTTGATATTCAAAGGGTCTTTATTTAAAGGCTCTTTTTGTCGAGGGGGGTGAAGCATCACATGATGCAGCAGTTTGAGCATCTCATGGCTCTTGGCATTACTGTAAGTCAGGAAATGTGTGTGTGTGTGTGTGAGAGAGTGTGTACTGAAACATAAATAAGCTACTGGAACTATATCAGACACAGTCAGTTTGCCAAAAATGTGCAATTCAGCTTCTTCCTGATCTTTCCGGACCCTTCTGTGGAAACATCCCGTCAGCCGCTGCTCGCCACGCCCCAAAGACGCTCCGAAGCGGCTCCGGGCTGCAGTTTGGGTTTGGGTCCGCCGCCCAGAAGCCTCTCGGGCCGTCGCTCTGGGCCCGTTGGCGACGGGTTCGCGGCGGAATGTCGGGAAGCGTCTCCGGGTCCGTCGCTATGCAACAGTCATGTCTGTACCCCCGAGCGGGTCGGTGTGAACCCGCCTGCTTCTGTACCACAAACAGGTCAATAAAGTCTGCAGTGGAGAAAGAAAGGCCTCTGGTTCCGGCTGATGTTGGCCCTGGTCACTATGGTTACACCTGGAGCCAGACCCACCAGGGTTAGCTGTCTTTAACAGGAGGAAACCTGCGCTGGACCCTGCAGCTGTAGGTTTTTAAGACTATTAATAGATTTTTTTCTGTTTTAACAGTCACCATTTTGTCCGTTTTAGCGATAGAGATGTGTTTAGGTATTAAGAGTGTGTGTGAGGTGTGTGTGGGACAGGAAGGGTCCGACTGCTGCTGCTGCCGTGAGTTTGGTCCAGCTTTATTCAATCAGAGTTTGCAGCGCGAGTGTGGGAACGGACACACGCTTCGTTCCTCCGACCTTTTCCCAAACCACGTCAGCACATCCGGGGGCGGATGTTTCTCCCCACGGAGGCTTCGGGAATGAACCCACAACCAAAGTCCGGGACACAACTGCTGATAACCAGACTGAGGAATGAACGCTGGGAGGCGTTCGTGACCCCTGGCCCGCGTGAAGGTCGGAGGTGATCACACTGGTCGGAAGACTTGAGATGACGCTCGGCCGTGCGGGACGAGCCTCCGTATCAACTCCGACCTTTATGTGGTGGCGGGTTAGGAAGGTTTCAGTGCTCACGTTAGTACGCTAAAAACAACCCAACAATCTACGGTTTCAACACCAAAAAGTGATTCTCTTCAATTAAAATCCTGGTTTTTTTCTCCCTTTGTTGCGTTTAAGGTCAGAAGCGGAGTGGGGGGGCTGCTGCTCTCACCAGAGAGCAGCTTTTTTCTCTTTTCTTCCCTACAGATGATTCAACACGAGCATGTGAAAGTGATGCCAGAGACGTGGAATGAGGATCCTTCTCCAGAGCGGCCCCGTGGCCCCGCCTCACACGCACACGCTTTGATTCCTCGGCGGCCACAGGATCGCTACATTCCTGGCGTTCGCTGGAACATTCAGCGAGGAGGAAAAAAAAAGGGGGGGGGGGGGGACAATGGTTGGACCCACCACCTCCACATCACAATGACCAGGACCCCCCCCCCCCCCAGTACACCAAACATGCGCAGCCTCGTTACAAACCTGCAAAGTAAGATGGCGTCCAAGTCCTAAAACAAAACGGCAGTTTTACATGTTGTGATACGACATTGAAACACAACTTGAAGGGTTTAATATAAAGATGGCCGCTTCCAGGTGACGGACAGACATCACTCACCATGCTGACGGCGCTCATTTACGCCTCGTTACTTAACACACAGGACATATTGTGGCTCTCGGGCGCGTGGGGCCGCGTCGATGTGGTTTCTGGTGAACAGCACTAAACTTTAGAACAGAACAAACGTCACTAATGGTCACAGATGTGTTGGATTACGGCGTCGGACGAGCTCGGGTGGCGCCGAGGGCTCCCGGAGCGCAGCGCCAACACGCACGTTTATAGTTTACACAGGCAAAAAAAAGAAAAACACGGCATCCGTCACTTTGCAGCAGCCTATACATGAACGTCGTCCAGTCCGGTGTGGAGTGGTGGGTGTACTGGTGGCCAACACCAGCAGCTAAGGGTGCCTGATGAGGCGAGGATGCTCCTCAATCGCCAGGATGGGCCCGCCGTCCTCTGTCTTATCTGATCAGTCCCGCTTCTTGTCCCGCTCCCCCGCGGCCTCTTCCACCTGGTGCCCAGGGAAGGCGTGGTGGTAGAGGTGCCTGTGATTGGCTGCTACGTTATACAGCTTGTAGAGAGCCTGTGGGGGGCAGAGGTGGGTACAACAGGAGTTACAACACTTACACTTGATTTACAGATATTTGCACTGAGCATGTTCTCTTACCTCATTTGTGCTCCCCTGTGGATGTGTTAGAGAAGGGAGGAAAAGGAGAATATAACGTATTTGACATAAAACATAAGGGAAAACAGAGCGTTGCTTAAAATACGACCGACGCCCTCTAGTGGCCGGTGGAGCCAGTACAAGTCAAATAGTGTTTGTGTAATTCTTAAAAAGGAATTAATCAGATTTAGTTTGGACTAGGAGAGCTATAATCATTCTAATTAAACCAAATGTCCTCCTGTCAGTGGGGGAAATTGTCTGTCCCATCAGGTCAGGGAGTTACTGAGACTTGTTAAATATCATCATGCAGGGATCATCTGATTAATCAATCAGCAGAAACCTCAGGGCTGAATCATGGAATGTAATCAAGTCTAATGTAATTCAGCCAGGTTCGCCTGTTTGTGTTGTTTGTTTCCTTGTTTTTATCTTTCTGGAAGGGACAAATCTCCAAATGTTCCCATTTATCATAACTAACAGGGTGGTACGTTCTAATATGCAGTATTTTTTGAAATCTTCTGTTTATTTCCTTTTTTTCTTTTAGGTTTTTAAATCAAATTTGTTCCGATTCTCTGACCTGGTCCCACAGCGCACCGGCCACCTGGTCGATGACGGCGCCGAGCTCCCGGTACTCCCCGGAGTAGCGGATGTAGGCCCAGGTGCAGAGCGTGATGAGGGCCAGGCCCAGGATCATGTTGCACAGGCTGGCGATGATGTCCACGCCCACGAAGCCAGTGATGCCGGCGGCCACGTACATGACGAAGATGACCACGAACAGAGTGGCCGGCGTGCGGGCGGCGTGAAAAATGTTCTTGGAGTCATTGTGCTTGATGTACTGGACAAACACCTCGTCGATCTCGCTCTCCAGCTGCTGCAGGTAGCGGCGGCTGAACTCTTCGCCTCCCATCTTCTTCACGCCGCGGAACACCTGCAGGGCCTCCTCCCGGATGGCGCCGTGTCGCGCCTGCAGCTCGTTGGGGGCCAGGAATGGCCGGTCGCCCCCGCACACCTGGAAATGGATGCACGGAGAAGGGTTAAAGAGGCGCGTGGAGCTTCAGTTGAAACCTTTTCCCTTCTTTACTTACATCCTCCATTTTCTTGTTGTACAGATCCTTCGCAGCAGCGACCGCCGCCAGATTGTTCGCCTCCGCTGTGGCCTAGCAGGAAGACGGGAATAAAGTGGCCAATTATTCCATAAAAGCCTTCATTAAAAGCATCTAAACCAGGATTTTTACAGGCTTGTTTGCTCAACGTGGCGCTGCTCTACCTGCAGCATGGACTTGGGATGTGGTAGCTCCTCCCCCTGGTATATTTTGATGTATGCCTGAAGGTAAAGGGACGTAAATAGGAATCCTTGTAACTGGAACTTTTGTGGGCTGGATAAACATTCCCCTGACCTTGAAGTACTCCAGCAGGCCTCTGCATGTGATTTTGCTGCCGTTGATCTCCTTCACGTCGATGTTTCGGGGGCTGAGGAGCCACGGGACCAGAACCTTCAGGTTGTTTAGGAAATCACCGTCGATCTCTGGACGTGGAGGAAAAACACAAAGGATTAGGATTCTCTAATCAGACACATCAACACACATCAACACCTGAAGGCAACAGGGCTCTCCGGCTGGAGCGTTTTCCGTGTATTTCTGCACCGTACCTGCGATCCTCCCATCAAAGTTGGGGTTGGTGGCCACTTTGAGGCCGGGGTGGGGCATCAGGAAGCAGGAGATGTTGGTGAAGCAGGAGTGGATGTGTTTACGCACGTTCTGCAGCTCCTCGTGCTGGTTCTCCGAGATCTGCGGCACAAACGCGCCAGAGCGCAGCGCGTCGGTTCGGATTAGGTGGTTCTGGAGGGTTCTGTGAGGTGTCACAGATGTCTGCAGCGTCCTCACTGACCTTCAGTCTCTTCTCCAGGAACTTCATGCCTCCCTCCTGCCCGTAGGGGAACTCGTACGGGAAGCTCCAGTCCCGGACGAGGAAAATCAGGGACTGAGAAGGACACGGAACCATTTGACTTTAGTTCTGGTACATTTCTTGTCAACCCTTTGGAAATGCCGTTCCCTGACGTTTTAAGGAACTCTACATCCAGGAGAAAATGATGGATGGTACCTGAAACGGTTTGAGGAACGTCTCCTCCATGGCAAGTCTGCCGTACTCGGTAAAAAGCTGCAACAATTCAGTGTTTTATTACACATCCAGTCATAGACACATTCTAAACTCTTCAACATTAGTGGAGATTCTAAAAAATGCCTGTATTTGAGTGACTCTTCTGCTCACCATATATGATTTTCCACAAACAGGTTAGCATGTTAGCACTTATACCTGCAAATGCTGAAGGTCGTCCTCTTGTACATTCTGAGAGATGTTGTAAACCTGAAAAAGACAATTTGTTTCAACAAATTACTCACAATGTGTGCAGTGCTTCTATTTAATGTGAGTAAATTATAAATGTAATAATAAATAACGTGGAAATAAAGAACATAAGGCCAATCAAGGATAAACATTAGCAAGAAAGCTAACAGCTAATGTTTGCTAAATTGAGAATGCCCTTTGCTCGGCAGCTAAAACAATCTTCAGCCATCATGAGTTAATGAGCAGTGCATATGAAGCTTGCTGACCTTAAAAGTATTGGATGTGTTTCATTTTTTGGACAAATTGATTGAGAATTTTTAAAATCAAAAACATAGCATTGTGCTAAACTCTACTATCGCCCATCAGTCCTCTGGGCTCTAGGAAAGCTTCCACAAATCTGTTCTGCTATGCTAATGACTGAAGGGACGCCGGGGTGGGCCGGGTGAAGGTGGCCGTACCTGCATGGAGCTGATCATGGTGCTCAAGGCGAACACGGTGGCTGAATCCCTCAGCGTTGACTGGCTGTCAAACGTGCCCTGAGTGTCCATTAGCAGCACGGCCACCTGGAAGAGCCAAGACGTGAGGACGCCGTCCCCTGCTGCATGAGGACATGTGTGGAATTTAATGGTTAGTTCACCTTTCTACCATCCGGTTTGTCCACGAGGAAGACTTCGCTCCAGATCTGAATCCCAGTGGTCTCCCTCTCCGAGCCCCCTCTCCAGGAAAAACCAGTCAGAGGCTCCTCGTTGTCTCCCAGCCAGTCTTCTGACGCCTGAGCACACAATGTCCACAATTTTCTCTAGAACTTCTCCCTTTCGTGGCAGAAAAACCTGCTTATGCAGCCCTTATGATAGCGTAAAGGTGCCCCCCCACCCCACCCCTGTGTGTGGCCCTGCAGGAACAGGAAGTGCTCGTCAGTGCTCGCCAGTGCTCACCTGCTTGTACATGTAACGCAGCATGAAGTCCATGAGGAAGGACTTGCCCTTCCGGAAGGCTCCGGCCACGGACACGGCCACCACCTCGCGCTCCCTGACCTCCTCGGCCAGCAGGATGCGGCTCAGCGCCGCCTCGTCCAGCTCAAAGGTGTGGTCGTCTTTGACCAGCAGCACCTGAATGGGCCGGGCCCGTCCATCAGGCTCCTCCTCCTCTGAGCTCCAGTCGTAGACATTTTTGTCACTGAGGGACCCTGAAAGTCAGAGAAACACAATAAAAATCGACCCCATTGAAACCCACCCACATCACCAGAACCTGACAGAGACCAGACAGGAACTTTGTGGTCCATTAGGTGCAGAAACAGGAAATCAGGGTTCATTACTCCTTCCTGTTAGCTCTGATCAATAATATGGCCTCCGTGCTCCTCGCTCTAATGATGATTCACGCCGTGACCACCTGATCCCATCGTGTCCAATCGCCTCACTTTTTTCCAGCACTTTCCAGGCACTGACTCGGATTCCAGCCCCTGCTATGTCATGCAGACCAGACTCAGAGAGCCTTTAACTCCATTATGTTTATTTAATCAGCTTTGGTTTGGTGGCTAAACTATTGAATGTTGATTCTGTAAAAAAATAAAAAAGACTTTAACTCCAGGAGTTTTTTGACCATGCTGCACGGGTCAGGTCCCATCTGGACAGTTCAGTTCTGCACGTTCAGGGTTGTCCTGCAGGGTGCCATGAAAGTCTGGTGAATAATTGAAGGAGGGGGGGGTGCGAGGAGGGCCGTCAGTCGGGCTCCTGGACTCCAGCAGAGGCCCGGCTGACGGCCCCGCCTGGTTAAACTGATCGGGCTGTGTTTAAGTGAAGACGTCAGCCTCTAAAGTGGGTCAGACCAGATCAACTCTAACATGGGTTCTTCCTCTGATGCAGCCCTGCAGTCAACACCCCCCCAGCCCCCAACACACTGGCACACACACACTCTTATCCTATTTAAAGTTAACATGAGTGTGAGAGGGAGGTCACAGCCCGTGGAGGATGCTGGATCATATGGGGATGATAATTGTGACACAAATGATGCTTTAAAGAGGATTTTAAAGAGGTTTACTGATGCAATATTACATAATTTGAGGGCAGATGCACCACAGAGCCCCAGTGATACTTCAGTGATCATAATAAAGACAGGGTGGTGTGTTTGAGGCCTTTGGGAGGGGGGACAGAACCGCCCAGTCTGTTTCCACTGTGCTTATTAAAGACATCTCTCAAGATGTAATAAGCACAACACGTTTTTTTTTCTTAAAAAAAATGTCCGCTCGCTTCTGCACGACTGGCCCGCAGTCACACACGAAGAGAAGGAATCGCGTTGCTTCTCTCCCAGCCAAGAAGATCGAGGTGCAGATAAATGCACATTTGCCACGAAAAGGCGAACAAGCCCTTGGTGGTGGAGCCTGAAATAAACATCGATTCGGGCAAGGTCCTCGCCTCGACGGCATGATGGAGAAAACAGATCTGTGCGTCAATGAAATATGAAATGTTGTACGTACACTCACCCCAGCTGTCTCTGTCTTTACGGTGTTTCGACATGATGCTGTCCGTGTGTCCCTCTGTTTCTGCGTTAATAGGCGACCCTAATGGGTAGTCATAGGTGTAGGGAGGATGCCCGAGATCCACCGATCCTCGTAAAGGAGGACGATGATGGAGCTTTTATTCCCAGCGCGACGCAGAGCTTCAACACGCAGCCAGGGGGCGCTGATGTGTCCCTGTAGGGAGGAAGCCTGATGATGTCGGACGGGAAAAGAAAGTGGTTCCTCATTTACTGTGTACTGTGTTGAAGCGTAACCGCAGGATACGTTTAGCATTTCTGGTGCAATAGTTCTTGTGTGGCGTTTTTACATTTTCAGGTTTCACCACAAGGTGGCGACACGTACAAAGAGATTGGGAAATTTGATGCATTCCGGACCGTTGTAGATACTCCCGGATTTACAATCCGGACTCGCGTCATCGTGGAATATGGGTCCGACAGGGGCGTTTTAATTCAGTACAGTACGACAGAATATTGTTTTAATTCAATAAATGCTTTTGATACACAGCGTCGGTGCAAAATGTTATTCAGTCATTTTACAACGTTGTGTTAGGGGTGTAATATTTTCGAGGCGCCGTGAACGCAGCATCAGAAGCTACCCTGTTACCCCAGGGAGATTAGCAGCACACTGTTGCTTTTCCTACGGCTGATTGTTTTGGAGTGAATCTACCAGGAAAACCTGATATTATTCAAAGCTTTACCAGTATTGTTTGACGGGCTAATCCGACGCCTCTCTTCACACTTTATCCGGGAGGAACCGACATGTCACGGGCTGTGCTTAATAAAAGTATGCGGGAATTGTGCTGTTAACGACTGCCATTGAAGGGGACGGGGCGATCAGCCTGCTGGAAGTTTATTACCTTTTCTTCGATAACGACGGGGCGCCTGTGGTTTTTTTTCTGCACCTACTCGACGCCAGCCTACGTTTGATCGTCTCGGGGATCTTTAGAAATGCGACTCCCACTCGCCCGCGACGTGTGCGTCGAGAAAGGTAGTTACGACTTGAGTTTGGAGCAGTCGCGCGGCTAAGTTATGGTTTGCTAGCATTAGCCGATCTGCCCGAACGCCGAGACAACTAACTCCCGGTAGTTTGCAGGCTAAGTTTAGTTTGGCTGGCCTCAGTGGTCACACCGATGTTTTAACAAGTTGTTCTACTAGTGATTCCTCTTGTTGGCCTCTCCTTTGTTGCCTGCTCTAATTGGGAAACTCTCTTTTGAGTGATAAATGATATGTTGGGGTTAGGCTGACAGATAAATACCAGTGTAGCCGTCTGTTCTGGTTTTCCTTCAGCGTCACAAGTTAAATATTTGTCAGGTTGATGTTGTCTTTTTGGTTTTTACCCAGTCTTTAATTTATTTTTTGCTGATCTGTTTCCAGCCTATGGAGCGCGCAGAAGGATCGCCTGAATCTCAGTGTTCAGATTGAATCCAGGACCCACAAACAAGTTTTCATCAGATTTGATCTACTCGATGTCAAAGATCCACCATGGATATATTTCCTCGGCCTAGTGGAGAAATCCAGAGGAGGAACCCTCATCAAGACTTTGAGCTCATCCAGAGGGTTGGAAGTGGCACCTATGGAGACGTGTACAAGGTATAAAGGAGTTGCTGAACTGGGGAGATCCGAACACACAACCAGTGGTGCATCCCAGTTGTGTCGAGCCACGCCGCTGCCCTGGATTTGACACTTTAATCATCCTCTGACATTAGACAGTAATTGAGGGCCCATTTCAGGGCCCTTGAGAGCTCAGCAGGGGGTTCCACCCGGGTCGTTGCAATTCATAATGTTCTGAAAATGCATTCAGAGCTTAGATTAAGATCAACAGATTAACCGGGGTTCCAGTTCCGCTTTAAACCAGCTGCTTTTCTTTGAATTAGCCAGTGAATTAACTACTAGCTGTGTGCAGCTCCGTGTCGGTGACACGGAACCATTTCCTGAACTTATTTGGTTGGTCACACCGAGTGATCAGTGTTTGTCTGTCTGATGGACGTTGATGCTTCATGGGAGACGGCGCCGGTCGCCTCTGTTGCAGAAGACGCTCGCCATCTCTGAAGCCGTGGTCAGTAACTGGAGAACTGAAATAGTGTGTGAGTAGGTAGAGATTGAGAGGAAGTGAACGCTTTATTATTTAAAAAATCGTCTTTGGAAAAACTCCTCACAGACTTTTTCCCTTATTGGGGAGCAGTTTTGAAACATTCCGCAGTAATTCAGGAGCTTTCTGAGATGTTTATCAAATATTTAATTATAGGGCTGCTTAAATATCAGCTTTCACCTTCCCTGGTTTTATTAATGGAGCCTTTTTGCAGTGAAATATGAGAAACCTCGAAGATAAACAGGCTCATTTATCCAGGTGACCCCCGGGTGGCTCCGGCGAGGTGTTTTCTCCTGTTTATCCGTCTGCCACAGGGTGTGATGGTTGAGGCACTTTCTCGTGGTCACGCTCTCCACCCACACACACACATCCACACACACACAGCACCCCACCCCCAGACGGGCCACTGGTGGAATGCTGCGCCTGGTATTCTCCCACAGCTTGCAGGCCATGGGGCTGCAGCAGGCTGAAATATGATCAGGCCCCTGTCTAAACATGTGTTCCTCCATGGGTGTGTTCGGGGCTGCGCTGACAGAGGAACCGCTTCACATGGGGGAGAGTCCTCCCGTGGCTGCTGTGCTGGGTTCACTTTGAATGGGCGCAGTTTTGATGGACTGCTTATACGGTTTTTGAGGTCATTTGTGCGCCTCTGGAAGCAAAGGTGCGATTTATTGATGCGATGATCGGCTTTACTGTCGTGACCACGCGCTGCCTTTACATAGAGGACATGTGCTTCTGGAGGAGACAAAATGATTTAGTCAGAGTCTCAGAAACTACACTACCCACAATCCTCAGGCACTTCTGACCAAAGAAATGTTAACCGACTAGGGAAATTTGGCGGCTGCTCGTGTTGGTGGTAATTAGTCTTATGACACTCTCACTACAATTATCTGGGGCCTTCATCCGTGCACGCACGCATGCACGCACCTGTTTATCCTCTCTTGTGTTTGCTCGGGTGTCGTTGCTGCTTGAATGCTCCTGCTGTGGTTTACGGCGTCATTGGCAAATGTGTTGTTGACCTTTGACAAGTTCCCCTTTCTGGGATCACTTCTCAGGTTGAGTAAAGACTGCTTTGGGGGCAGGTGCTTGATCTGAACAGCGTGGCGTGCTGAGCCGTCTCGCCGCAGGCTGGTCAACGCTCTGGGAACGACTTGCTCGGACTTCCTGTGTTGAAGCGGGTCGTGATGGGGGGGTTTCGGGGTTTATGGTTGATTGAGCAGCTCGTCTCAGATTAAGGAGCATCCCATCTTGACCTGAATTCACATGTCAGATCAGCCTACTTTATGGTATTCGTGTCCCCCATGGGGACGGACGTGGTTTGGAAATGCTTATCAGCGGACTGTTGTTGTGGCTAATGATCAGCCATGAGTATTTCTCGCTCCACTTCTCCAACAAAACCATCATCCATGTGACTTTTATTGGATTAATGCTTATCCAGGCTGAGAGCCACTGTCTTTAGCATCAGGTTACACAGTTCTCAGGTTGGGTTTTGGAAAATAAAGTTTCTCCCTCCAGTTACCCCATCAACACATTGTAAAATCGGGATTCTTTTTGTACAGCCACAGCAGTTTGTGCAAAAACATGGGATCGGGAAGGTCGGGAATCCTGCTCTGACTGTCTCCTGTTGTGTCTTTCAGGCTCGGAACATAAAAACAGGGGAGCTAGCTGCTGTGAAGATCATAAAGCTGGAACCAGGTAAGAGAAACCGCTGCCCCACCGGACCACAAACCACATCTGTAATCGTGGTGTGACTGCGAGGTTCTGTAGTCTGACCTACTGACAGAGATCTAGATTACTGGGATTACGACGAGAGCTTTACACCATCAGAACAGACGGAGCGGCGCTGAAGAGGAGGATTAGCAATATTCTGCAATATTTCTGCTCTGGTTTGGTTCTGGAGCCGGTTATTTACAGGGCAGATGCATTCTACCTGTAGAATCAGAATAGTGTATGTGTCTGGGCGTCTGTATGTGTGTGAGGGAAGATCAGGAAGAATACCTCCATATTTCTTATTGAAATTGATGGGTTTTTTCTAACAAATGTAAAAAACCTGGTATAGACCTTCCATTTTGAAAAATACTGGCCAGTTGCTCTTTAGAGGAGCTGCACCAAATGATATCACACCCAACTTGAGCACATGATCATGTAACACCCACACAGAGTAAAGGATAGTCGTCAATTAGAATAAAAAGAGGCCTAGAGAACTGTGAAAGCTGGTGTAGAAGAATAGTCAGGTTTTTCTTGACTTATCTTTAGTTGTTCTGTTCATATTTACATTATTTTATCTCTAATTAAACAAAGATCTGCCCAGCTCTCCCTCCCTGAGCTTCAGGTAAACAGTTTTTGAGGTGGACCGCGTACTCAAACTGGTTTGACCGGGAGGAGTGACGGAGGAGTGCCGAGCAACCCTTCCTACCAAATAAGAGAATAAGTTTTAGCTCACAAGGCAGAGATGACTGGAAATGATCCGCATGATCGGATCTTATCACTACCGACGTCTCCGTCCAGCGTTCTGCACCACCAACGACTGAAAGTCACATGACTTTCTCATCTTCTCAGTTTTGTTGTTGTTGTGATACCAAAATATGGATTTTTCTCTTCCCGAGAAGAAAAGTCCAGCCTCTGTTTGGGGTCTCTGCTTGTTTAGATTTGGTTTCACATTTGGGTCACATCAGTCTTCCCTCTGACATCTTTACGTCGTGTTTTTTTACGTCTCTCTCTGAACAAAATGCAAATTAAAAAGCTCAGATGAGCACCAAGTGGTGGCATGTTTACTCGCAGCTTCAGGGACAGGAAGTGGCTGTGGGTTTTCTTTTTCAGTTTATTTTTACCAAACTGAGAGACACGTCACTGAAATCGTCCCTCTCACATTTTTGTGGGTCGTGGCTTTGAAAGATGCAGCAGCGGGAGGAGATTCTGTGCAGACGTCCTTTATCAGAGTCGACCGTGTGAGTCAGACTCAAGGCTCCAGTTTCCAAACACATCTGTTGGGTGCAAAAGCTAAAAAAAAGTAGCCTCCTCCTCATTTTGATTTATCTTCAGGATTAGTCGCATTACCTATTTTCTGTCACTGGCAACAGATAAACTAAAACCCAAGTCAGCCGTGTGTCAGTGTCTCCAGACTTCCCTTCTCTTTGTGCTGTCAGGACCCAGTTTATCGCGGTGCCCCGACAGAAACGGCAGCATTGTTCTGCTTGAGGACGCGCGAGTTAACCCGATAAACTGCACTTCCCCAGCCCGTCGTTAAGAAGCTGCGGCTTTGTTGTTTTTGGCCTGCAGCGGAGGCTTGTGTAACGGCAGCGAGAGGCATTTATCGGGCTTTTATCAAACGCTCGTTCATCATTCCGCTCTGGTGACGGGTCGATGTGACGTGACTCTGCGTTTCGCAGGTCATCCCACCTTCATGGCTGAGTCAGAGGCATTGTTGAATATTACCTGCGCAAGCTAACAGAGAGTGAACCGACTCGTCGCTGTATATTCACGCAACAATTTAGGGGAAAATTGCCTTGATCATCGATATTGGGAAGTGCACGTAAGCGTGTGAGTCCAATTAATGTAAAACTAAGACGCCCAGATAATGTGATTAATAAAGAGAAGTGTCATTTACACACGGGATGTAAAAAGCTGTTGGATTATCCGTCGTTACGTGACGGAATAGGTCGACCAGGCTTTATTCACTGGGAAGATGCCTGTCGCCGCTTGGTGTGCTGGAGGATGACATGGTCCCATCAGTTTCCTCCAGAGTTGCATGTAACCCGGGACGAGGAACCAATTCTTCCGAGACGCCAGGGTCTGGTTTTGAGCCGTGCTCGTTTAAGCTGTGCATGTACACAGGCTGACGGGTGCTTTTGGCCTGATTGAAACCGTGGCTGCCGTTTCCAGCGCTGCTTCAGTTTTAAAGCCTGACAACGGAATGATGGAGCACCGTAGCTGGCAGCCCCGCCGGAGTTAGACTGCTAATGTCTTCCAGGGTTTGTGTGTCTGCATAATTGGCAGCAGCTGGAGCAGATTTTTTTTTGTTTCCCTACTTCCTACTGGTCGGATGTGTCGCAGGGCTCCGCCGAAGTCGAAAACAACCAGGATATCTGCTCGCTCCGCATAAACTTTCAAAGCACAAGGTGTCCCGTCCAGTTTGGGATTCCACAGAGATTAGGGGAAAATTCAGTGAACGTGATCAGAAAGGCAGAACTAAAGCCGATGACCACGGTCTCTTCTACCCAAAAGTCTCTCAGTTTACATTGGAAAAGATGAAATTAAAGGCTTTTTTTCCACGTCTGTGTTTTTTTTCTCACTCTTTCCAGGGGATGACTTTTCCATCATCCAGCAGGAAATCTTCATGGTGAAGGAATGCACACACAAGAATATTGTTGCCTACTTCGGGAGCTACCTCTGGTAGGAGCCATCTTAAAACACTGTCTGTGTCGCCTGAAATTGTCACTTTGTGTGTATTCCCATACAGCCGTGTGTGAAGCATGACTCAGCCTATTGAACCGGGCCCACCGGTGCTGTCTCAGGCCCTTTAGTGCCAGCATGTGTCCTGTGTATGTTGCGGCTGGTATCTGAGAGGAAGTGCTTAATCTGCCCACAGCTGCCTCCAACCTCCAGCAGGTTTAACAAGAACATGAGCCTCTGATGTGTTTTATGTGGCTCTCGGCCCAGAGAGACACACGTGTTGTATCCCAGCACACAAAGGACAAACTCTGGCTATAAAATGTAAATGGGCGCCACATTTCACTTGATTAACGGTAAAATGGGAGAATAACTCTCCGGATTTAGATTCACTTCTGTGTCCAGGTTTGAAATGTGGCGCAGTTATGATTTCCTGATCCATAAACATAACGCTTGAAAGACCAAATGATGGCCTTAATCTGACCAACTAGACAACTGAAGTGTGTAAACATGCTCGTCTGATTAGTAATCGAGTGGTCCAACTGACCCCTGAAATGCAGCGGATGTGCTTGTGGAGCATCTCTGCTCTGAAAGGACAGCGGAGCTGATTTGTTTACATTCAAATCAATGTGTGCGTACACCGGCTCCTATTTTTGCCTGATGGCGGAGCACGTTGCAGCCATCTGGCAATGCAGTGCATGTGGGACAGGAAGTCACCTACAAAATACAATTTTCTGTTTAGGGCAGGGTATTTTTTAGCGGTTTCATAGGATCCGCACTTACAAAACCTATTTATATGAAAAAATAAACCTCATACACAATAAATAATCTGTGAATTCAACCTTGTGTGGAAATGATGGAGTTACGTACTAAAGAAACACGAATCTCAATGAAAACAATTGTGTGGTGTGCGTTTCATACACCAAAAAGTGGTAATATCGTGCAATCGAAAGTAAGTGCTGGAATTTCACACCTGAAGACACAGCCGGTGTATCTTGGCCGAGGACAGAGCGCAGCTCAGTCACATCCTGTGTATTGTTGGTGTAAGACCCACAGATAATGCCATCGGAAATCGCTTCGCTCCATCATGTGTGCGCCTTTAGCAGGGTTAAAGTGCGCAATGCATGTGCAAAAGCTTCACGACCCCCTCAAACAAAACCATCCAAGAAAGCCCTCGTATCTGTCCAGCATACGATACGTAGGAGACGAACGAAGCTGAACAATTATCCACCCACCTGTTGGAAATGCCGGTCTGCCGCCTGACTCCAGTTGACTATCATGTGACATAATAGGAATGACCCAAAAGGCGGCCACCTTAACCTGCTGAAAAGACAAATATCGCCCCCTAGTGTTGGGGAGGACAGCATGTTATTTAATGTAAAGTAGTGTAATGTAAAGTAGGACAAGGACCGATTCCGACGAGACGGCAAAGTTCAATTCTGAGCATAGCTCGTTTAAGCTGTGCACGTGAACACACTGTCACAGTCAGACCAGACTCTTAGCTTTTAGATTCTGGCCCAGAGATGAGGTGAACATTTGTGTATACCATTTTGAAGTGCTTGGCTGTATTTACCCTGTAGTCAGCAGAATATTTAGCCAAGCGTTATGCTAACGTGGTGATTTTGTCTGGTTTCCTCAGTCGCGAGAAGCTGTGGATATGTATGGAGTACTGCGGCGGAGGATCTCTGCAGGACATCTACCACGGTGAGCTTCACTCTCAACCAGTTAGAACATTCCCATCCCAAAGGTGATAACGTGAACGGTCATGTGATTCCAGTGACGGGCCCTCTGTCGGAGCTCCAGATAGCCTACGTCTGCAGAGAGACTATACAGGTTATTGCTTTGCTTTTGAACATATCTTCAAGCTGGGACATTCAGGCTGAATTTATTAAACTTTGGATCGCTCTTTACAGGGTTTGGGATATCTGCACAGCATGGGCAAGATGCACCGCGACATTAAGGTATTGCTCTGCTGTAGTGTTATGCCACATTTTTCACTCTTCACAACAGTTTAGCTGTGAAATCTAAAGTCAGAAGACTCGACATTTCCCCCTCGAGCCTTTTTTCCTCACCTCTCAGGTGTGTCGGCTGAAGACACCAGAAAGGTGTAACGGTCACAATTTGTTGAGTCACTGTAGCCAGCGCGAACAGTGTGTCAGGAGCCCCCGTCCTGCCTGTTATCATATAAGGTCAGGGTTGGACCTGTTATTTCTGCTCGGCTCGACACAGCGAGCACTTCCTGTTTCCTCTGCTCTCGCTGCAGGATGCCACCAGAAACGCTGCAGTTATAGTGCAACTCAGATGGCAGCAACAACAGATTTCAGCAGTGGCTGATTTTGCAGAGAATGTTCAAATTAAGAATTGAGAAACCGATGAGCTGCAGGGTTGCAAATGCTACGCAACTATCACTCAGAATATCTCCAGTCATGGTTACAGACCTTTTCAAGTTCCTCAAATTGCTTAAGTGTATTAAAAACGATGGTATTTCTGCAGGGTGCAAACATTCTTCTAACAGACAAAGGAGATGTAAAATTAGGTAAGTTATTAACAAGTTCCACGTCAGCCTAATGTCACAGTCTGTTTAAAACAAACATCCTGTCCCGTTTCATTCCAGCCGACTTTGGAGTCGCGGCCAAAATTACAGCTACTATTGCGAAACGAAAGTCTTTTATTGGGACACCTTATTGGTGAGTGGACTGGACGTTTTTATCTGATTTTTCTGCTGACTTGGCCTGCTGCTTTTTACAAAAAAAACCAGTTCTTCTTCATCAGCCCTCCCCTGTGTCACCTCTGAACTCTCTTCTGTGCAGGATGGCTCCAGAAGTAGCCGCGGTGGAGAAGAACGGTGGCTACAACCAGCTGTGTGACATCTGGGCTGTCGGGATCACGTCGATAGAGCTGGCCGAGCTGCAGCCGCCGATGTTTGACCTTCACCCCATGAGGTCTCTTCAGCTACCTCCAGCCTCTCTCTGCAGCCATCCTGTTGCCTTGTAGCTCCTCTAACTCTCCCTCTGGTTTCCTCAGAGCTTTGTTCCTGATGTCAAAGAGCAGCTTCCAGCCTCCAAAGCTAAAAGACAAAAACAAATGGTGGGTGAGCGGAATGTTAAACGAGCTGTTCTTGGTGAAACGGTGCCGATGGGCTCATTGAAAACCAAACCGTCTCCTCTTTCAGGTCCACCAGCTTCCATAACTTTGTCAAAGTGTCCCTCACCAAGAACCCAAAGAAGAGGCCCACAGCAGAAAAGCTTTTATCAGTAATGTTTCTCAACATTGGATCACATCTTTATGCTTCTGTGTGTGCACAGTGTGTGTGTTGGTCAGTAGCATTGACTCGTCTGTTCTGCGGCAGCATGTGTTTGTGGCCCAGACTGGTTTGACCTGGCGGCTCGCCGTCGATCTCCTGGATAAGATGAACAACCCAGACAACCACCAGCCTTACAGCGAGGTGGACGACGACGACCTGGAGGTAACGCCCTCACTTTAAGGTCACAGAACACAGCGAGGAAGTAAAAGCTGATGACATATTTGTTTTGGTTGCAGAAAGTGATACATTAAAACCAGCCCCTTGTTGATCCAGCAGCACTGAACTCGCTTAACGGCACAAACTGTTTCAATTATGTCGCAATAAGAAGTTGAACTTTCCCGTCCCCTCTCCCCAGTCTACTGCAGCACTCTGGTTCCCACTGGAATCAGCGTCACAACAGTATGGGAGCCAAAGAGGTGGTACCAGTGGCTTTTTAAAAGATCATTGTGCTGTTCTCCCCCTGACAGCAGCAACACTGTTGGCTGCGGTGAATGAAACCAGCCCTGCAGGCTGTTGACTCCCAGCAGCAGAGCAGACAAGTCAGGGGGTGCATAGTAATGTGGTGATGCAGACCTGACCACAGCTCAGCTCTGCATCACAACTTTCCTGGAGATAAAAGTCACAATTGTGTCGAGCAGCTGCAGGAACCGCTGCGCCCACGTTACATAATTCGAGCCACTTGTCTGGTCCCATCGCCAGGAGCTGCTTCCTTATCTGAACATCTCTGCCTGCTTCACTCTCTTTGTTTCAGCCTCTGTCTGCAGTCCGACACACCATCCGCTCCACCAACAAACATGCCCGAGCTGAGAGGACGCGCTCGGAGATCGACTGTAAGTGAACAAACACCCCGTTCGACACCAGCATCAGTCCTGTTGTCAGCCGGGATAGTCATCTGGCCGCCAATCGGAGGGTCATCCCCGTAATACAGAAGCACTGGCTGGCACTTTTCCAGTCTGGAGTGTAATTATAGCTCAGGCCTTCATGGAAGAAAAAGTGGATGTGCATGTAACTTCCTCACAGCTCATCAGACGTCAGCGAGCCTAAATTTAACAGCCTCACAGATGTGTGTCTATTATTTCGCAACGCTTGGGGAAGCTGCCGTTTGGTCGTGTTCGTGGTGCCGCGTCTGAACGTTTGGCATCGTTCCGGAAACTCAAAAGTTCATCGTGCAGTAGATGCACCTTCACGGTTAGCTCTGCTTTCGCTTCTCACCGTCACATTTGACTTTCCTCTTCTGCATGAAGCAAACAATGAGGCAGACCAAGGAAGGCCATGCCCAAGTCCTAACCTCACTGGGGGACACAGGGGGGATGCAGGTTAGTGACAGCGTAGTGTGTGTCTGTTTGCCATCCCATTCCCAAGATTCTGCCCGAGTAGAACAAAGTAGCAAAAAGAGGTAAATGTGTGAAGGTTTGAAGTGATACTAATGAGAGGAGGTGCATACTGAGCTCATTGACATATCGGTTCCTCTTACAATTAAATAATATAGTGAATAACTAATCAAATCCTAACATGACTGCGGTTGATTTTCAATTTTTCTCACATTTAATATTGTAAACTAACCTCGTTGGTGGTGAATGTATTTGATTTAAAAGGTCCAACATTCCTCAAACCTGACTAAAGAACAAATATCTGGGCTGTTAATAAGGGATACAAGCTTTCTTTGTCAATAACAAGCCGATTACATGGGAGAATGTTTGAGCAGGTTGTTGCCTTCGGCTTCATAATTAGAGCAAGATTATTTAAACGGTCTCAAAAATGAGTTTTCTGGTTCCTCAAAAAGTCATCTCACTGTTTCTGTGAAATGTTTAGGTGTTTGCATCACAGCCTGATCATTTTTTTTCTTTGAGAATGAGTGTTTTTGCAAGGCTTATACCCACAACACCGCCGCCCCCAATGTCATGTTGTGCTGAGCTCTGGCGCCCTCTAGTGGACGATATTCCTGTTGGACGAATTAAAAAACAATATTTTCCTCTTCATTTACAGTCGACAAGCTGCAGTTTGAACCTCCACTCCGGAAGGAAACAGAGGCTCATTCTGAAATGGTGATCATAACAAGTTTAAACTTACCGCTGCTCTGTCACCACCTCGTGTTATGTGCGAATGAATGAATAATTGGATTTCCACATAAAAAGGGCTGCGTTGTCAGTAGTCTATTTTTGTGCCTTTCCACAGGATGTGAGTAAAGATAATGACTTTCCTTCCCCCTGGAGTCCGTTTGCAGAGGGAGGAATAACAACCAGGTAATCTATGGAAACTGTTGTCACGGGAGCAGCTCTTATTTACTTCCTCCTCTCTGTCTCTGTCTCAATCTCTCTTCTGACTTGCTTACGTCTTAGACTCAGACAAATGTGATCCTGTATGTTCTGTAATCTGATGTCCGTTGCTCAAAGTGTAAATTAGTTGAGTTTTGCTGCTCATCCATGTCTCACATTAACCTGCTCGTTCACTGAAACTGCGCATGAACGTTCCTCCACTTATTTCACTTGTCCCTGTGCCTTTTGGTTGTCGCTCTCTCTGTTTCTCTCCTCCTTTCCCTCTAAGGAGCCTTCTCAAAAGCGTTGAAGACGAGTTGTTCCAACGGTAACACTAACACTGTGTGCACTGTAGCACCCTAACACCACCCATTGGCCCCCTTTTTTAAGACAAAGATTAGTTCCCACCTGTCTCATCCCACCGCCATCACTCCATTGCATAGTTTAGGATGTACTAGAGGATCCTCAGCTGGCATCTTATCAACGTGTATCTGCTGCTCGTTGGTTACTAAGTTTGACATTTGTATGGAAGAGCATTTCATATTGATGTTTTTACCTCCCGCATCCATCTCCGTGCTCTCATTCTTCCCCTCAGAGTCATGTTTTCTCCATCTCTGAGGAGGATTTCAACACAAACATCAGCCCCTGAGCTGTGCCCAGTCTTAGCTTGCTGACTTGTTGTTTTCTTCTCTCTGCAGGGGACACGTCACCCACCTTGAAGATGCATTTGAGTTAGAAATGTGAGTGATGTTGCAAATAATTCTTCCCTTTGGAACTTTCATGTAGTTCTAAAACACAGATTTGAATTTCAGTTCCACTCTGAAGCCAGGGGTTCCCCCTCCTTTACCCCCAAAGGTGAGAGTCAAACCCCGGATTCGGATTGTTGGTTAATGTTTGAGCTCTTCGTCATCTTTACTCCTCTGGGACCTCTCAGCCTCGACTGAACAGCTCTTCAGATGAAATCGGCCTGAATGACGATAGAATCCTGACGGTCCGGAGGTTCCCAAACTACGAGAACGGGCCGAGCCAGGCGTCCCGGAGGCAGAGCACGCCAGAGCAGGGCCACAAGGTGGAGAACTCCTCCCCCGATTACCTGTCTGCCAGCGTCAGCAGCCCTGGCCTCCTGTCTCACGCCTCAGATCCAGGTCAGTCCCGCTCTCTATCTGACAGTGTCTTCTCTCGTGAAAGCTGACATTTAAATGAGCAGATATTTTATTTTTGCAAGCTCTCAGTAAGCCTGAATGTAAAGGTAAGGCAGCCCGAGATAATAAACCTGAGCCTTGTATTTAGATGCTGTCACGCTCTCGTTATTGCTGATTGTAAATGCATTCACAGCCTGCTCTCTCCTGCCAGATAACGACTCGGACGATGACGTGAACGAAGGCAGCCCCAGACAACCGCCCAACCGCCAGCACAGGAAGGAGAAAAAGGAGTTTCCTGTGAGTCAGAATGATTCCCGCTGGCGTCTTAATGTGACAGTAACCGAATTGATGGTTTTGTGAACTTTTGGTGACCTTTAGAAACCAGCTATCAACGGTCTGCCCCCCACTCCTAAAGTCCTGGTGAGTTTCCGGAATTCTGGTAACCTCGCGGTGCCTCAGTGAGCGGGACCGTGCTGAACTGCTGTGTTTACCTCCAGATGGGAGCCTGCTTCTCCAAAGTGTTCGACGGATGTCCGCTGAAGATCAACTGTGCCACGTCATGGATCCATCCTGACACCAAAGGTGGAGCTCATAAAGAGGGTTTGTGAGAGCCGAGGTCCGTTTTTACACGCTTCCCGTGTTCTTGCAGATCAGTACCTCATCTTTGGGACTGAGGATGGCATCTACACGCTGAACCTGAATGAGCTGCATGAGGCCACAATGGAGCAGGTAACATGAACGTCTCCTTATTTTAGCATCCGACTGCCGACCCGTGATTGGTCGTTCCGTGGTTGTCCGTATTTGATTGGATTCTTCGTTCAGCTCTTCCCGAGGAAGTGCACGTGGCTCTACGTCATCAACAACAACCTGATGTCTCTCTCTGGTGGGTACCAGGCTGTGGCCTCCCCCGTGCTTCCCTGGACACTGTCATAACCCGCTGCTTCTTTTTCCTGTGTCGTCTCTGAGGGCAAAACGGTCGTTTACGTCTGCACCCTGAAACAGCCCTTTCTTTGTTTTGCCACCAGAGGCCTTTTTACAAGCGGAGGGGTGCTTCTGCTCATTTATTGACCTCTGTAGAATAGAGTGGAAGCAGCACATGTTCATGTACGATACAGAAACATTAGGAGGAGTTTAACGGTTCAGGCTGAGGTTACAAAGCGCCGATGTCTGCTTTCATCAGGTTCGATTTACGTAACCTCTTTTCTCTTCTCTTCCCTTGGACACTGTCCACCCTCCTCTCGCCTGGCTTGATTTGATATTCTACTAACTGGCTTCATCAGAAGGTAATCATGCTTCACATCATCGCCACACTTCTGCTTCTGCACACCTAACCAGTCCACATAAAAGCCCGCCTCATCGCTCAGATGCTCCAGATGCTAGCCGCGGGTCTCATTTTCGTCCGTCACGCCGTGTTTGTGTTTTGAACGCGGTGTAGGAAAAACCTTCCAGCTGTACTCGCACAACCTCATCGGGCTGTTTGAGCAGCTGAGGAAACCCGGCCTGGCGGCTCAGTTCCAGACTCACCGCTTCCCAGACAGGATATTACCCAGGTGAGAGCGTCCATCGGCAGACACTCCACGGGGTCAGAGGTCGAAAGTAGGCAGACTGCTTCGCCAGTGGTCTGACTGTTTCTCTCTTTAGGAGGTTTGCCTTGACAACCAAGATCCCCGACACCAAGGGCTGTCACAAATGCTGCATCGGTGAGCTTCCTCCTAACCTCTGTTTTTATTTACTCACCTGTCTATCAGATTAAACTTGGCCAATAAAGAGTTTGCCAAGATTCCTGTTTTGACTGGACTTTGTCCACGTTTGTTTGCAGTGAGAAATCCCTACACGGGCCACAAGTATCTGTGTGGAGCGCTGCAGTCTGGGATCGTCCTGCTGCAGTGGTACGAGCCCATGCAGAGGTTCATGCTCCTCAAGGTCGGTGTCCCAGAGCGTGGAAAGGTCAAAGATCTTCAGACTGAGACCGAGACCGACCCTTCTTTTCACTCTCTCCTCCCGCAGCTCTTTGACTTCCCGCTCCCCAGCCCCCTGAAGGTGTTTGAGATGCTGGTGGTCCCGGAGCAGGAGTATCCTCTGGTGTGCGTGGCCATCAGCCAGGGCTCAGACCCCAGCCAGGTGGTCCGCTTCGAGACCATCAACCTCAACTCTTGCTCGTCCTGGTTCACAGAGATCGGAACAAGTGAGTCCCACAGATGGGAGATGTTTGAGGTTGGGAGAACCGAATCATTGGAGGGGTTTTGGGTTTTTTTCCAGCTAATCAACAGGTGGACGCGATCCACGTCACCCAGCTGGAGAGGGACACGGTGTTGGTGTGTTTGGACCGTGAGTACCTCCTCAGCAGATGTCAGCAGCTGCGCTCCTGCAGCCTCAACCTCTTATGCGTCTTTTTTTTCTTCTTCTCTGCAGAAAATTTAAAGATTGTGAACCTCCAGGGCAGACTGAAGTCCAACAAGAAGCTGGCTTCTGAACTGAGCTTTGACTTCTCCATCGAATGTGTTGGTGAGCTTTCATACAGGAGAGACCCCGGGAAGTGTTGAGCCTCTGCCTTACCTTTGTCCCCTGACAGTGTGTCTTCAGGACAGCGTCCTGGCCTTCTGGAAACACGGCATGCAGGGAAAGAGCTTCAAGTCTAATGAGGTGAGGAACGCTGTATTCCGAAGCATTAGAGTTGTTTGCTCTCCACGTCAACACCTCTGATCCCGGATCAGGTCTCCGCCGCGGTGGTGTCTGTGTGTCAGGCTGAGGTAATGAATTTGCTGCCCCTCATTAACGGCGGGCGCCCATGTGAACCCGATGAGGACTGGCGCCAATCAAAAGTTCAGGAGATCGCGGACAGGTGAAGCCTGTTTTCATGGAAAGCGATCCGGGTCGCCCTCTTTGAATGCCGGCGGCGTCAGACGTGGTCCCGTAACGCTCGGGCGAGACAAAGCTTTGTTTACCCCCCCCAGGCGAGGATTTTTGAAATGTCAGCAGCCATGCAAAATTCATGCCCGATTATAATCGAAAACCGTCACACGGCAGAGAGCAGCGCTAAATTATTCAACCTTTGTCTCCTTATGATTCCTTTGAAAAGCGGGAGGGCCCGTTGATCCGTGCTCGCCTCGGCGGGCGCTCCGCGGCACACCCGAGACCCTGTTCTCCTTTAGACCTTAACAGATCAGGTCTCCCCCCGAGGCCAAGGGCTCACACCTGTCAGTTGTCATACGCCAACCGCCTCACATCTGTCCACAGGTCTTTGTTATTTTAACACACACAGGAGTGTTTTGAAGGGGCTCTGCAAAGTGTGTGAATCCATCCCAAACACCACAAAGGTGTGTTTCAAGGTGTTGGCTTGTGTTTGACACACTGATCTGAGGGTACACAGCCACGCTGGACACAGACTGTGACTCAGATGATGCGTTTTGCAGTGACAGTTACCAACTAAATCCTTTTTTTTGACAATGATTTTTGTATTAAATGGTTGACGTTTGATGTAATTACCAGCTGCATCCGCTGAGTAGAGGGGGCGCTGTTTCACCTATTCTCAATCTGTGCCTTCTCACCAAACGCTTCAAAAGTTCTTTTTTTAAAAACAATAAAAAACAATATTTCCTTTTTAGAAACTCTTATTATTACATAATGACTATTCACAAGTGGACATGTTCCACTATAATTTGTACAAAAAAACCTTCTTTGTCGCCTTTGACATAGTTGTGATGATTGACTTGCTTTATTTATGCACAACGATCCTCATCTTCACTGAAAACATGGTTTTACTTTGGTTATTGTTGTTTGTTCACTTGTCTTTCATTGAAGTCATTTACTTATTTTTCCCACAGGTGACCCAGGAGATCTCTGATCCGAGCAGAGTCTTTCACCTCCTGGGATCTGACAGGTTGGTGCTGATTTCAGATCAGTCTTAAAAATCATAGGGTGTAAAGAGGTTCTCTCACCCTCCTTATTTCTGTCAGCCCTGTTGTCATTAGGCGGCCTCGTGATTATAGCTGTTGTCTCCCAGGTGTTATTACCTGGAAACCAGCAAACTCCCTCCTCACCTGCCGTGTCAGGAGCTCTCGCCTCCTGTCGCCTCAGGTTGCTCTCGGTTTGCCGGGTCAGTCGGTTAAACACGACTTTTATTCGCCGATACACCAGTTGTGATTAATCTCCACTCACATGCGACTCCCGATGTCGCCGATCTGTCTGTGGCACCAGAGTTGCGCCCCTCTCTGCCCACACGGCCATGTTTTATTCACTGCCAGCCTGGTTTGCGTCCATCTCCTCGCCTCTGTAATTTCATCTGATGGAACAGGCGGTATGGACTGTAGCATCCCAGCTCACCTGTCACCACCAGACCTGGACCTGAGGACACACACACAGCTGTCCTGACCTGACTGGCGTGCCGTTTCCTGTTTTATGCTAAGCTAACAGCTAGCTTTGCTCTTCCGCTTCCATCCCCTCATCCAAAGTTGATCAGGAAATTGAATATATGGATTTTCCAGGCGATTTCTGGTGTCTGAAGATGAGGGTGTGTTTGTGTGTCTTCCGCAGGGTGGTGGTTTTGGAGAGTCGACCTACAGACAACCCCACGGCCCTGAGCAACCTCTACATCCTGGCAGGTCACGAGAACAGTTACTGAGCCTCACGCACAGATCGGAAAGCACCGAAAACGCCTCCGTTTCGGGACGCAAAGGCCTGCGTCCAGGAAAATGTCCGTTTTCAGACAGTAGTTTTGTTGCTGATGGCGGGGCGGCGAGAGAACGCGGAGCCGCACATACAGCCTTAAGACCAGCAACGACACGCTCGCCTCGACCGATGGAGGGCAAACATTAGCATCTCAAGCTGTCACTCAGCCATTTTCCCTAGTCTGACTTCCAGACACCGTTATCTAGAGGTATTGTCGACTAAAGTGCCATTAAGTTTCACAAGTCTGGGATTGTATTAGCAGATAATGGGAGATCATTGCTACCTTGTAACGTGTAGAAATCAGAGGTTTTTAGGGTTTGATTTAGTCCGACTAGCAGCCAAATCCAGGCAGAAACCCACCAGCATCCTGGGCTATTTAAACCATATTTATTAACCTCATGTTAACTGTGGGGGGGTGTTCCAGGACCCCTCTGACAGACAGTGACATGCAGTCCTGCTGCATGAGGATTAACTACCTAATGGACAGATTCTGAGCAGCTTTGGGTTCTTTTAATGCTGTGTAAGATAAATAATCTCACATCTCTTCAGCATCTACTGCATTTTTAGATATTTGGGAAATGTACATTTGTTTTTCTTTTTTTGCTTTACTTCCATCTTTTATAGACCTTTTACTTCTCATTATTTGCACCATGTAAGCACTTTTGTACATTTTTATTTAAAATGAAATGACAAAATAAGGGATTTTGCTAGGTTTCGTTAACATCTTTGCATTCCCTTCTCAAATTGTTAATTGTATGCTGTTTTGTTGTTTGTTTTTTTGTAATTAAAAAAACCCAGTTGTTAACGTGACTATGTGAGGGGTTTGTTTTTCTTGTGAGATCACGGCTGAGCTGAGGACGGCTCCACTGGGAGGAACCATGGTGTGTGACTCCTGTTTCCATCATTTGTCTCTTTTGTCTGCCATTCCACGGGCGTCTCCCGTCTGCACTAATTGGTCTCAGTGCAGCGCGTCAGTGTCACATGCATGATTATGTCATGCATGAAGGTTTTGCTCAAGTGGATCCAAGTGTGGAAGAACTAAATCATCATCATCAGTGCAGCACAGACTCATCTACTGGCTGTAGTTTCAGTAAAGATTAATGATATTAACTTCATAAATGAACAAACAGCTTCTGTTTTCACACCGTCTCTGACACAAAGTCTGTTGGATGTCACAAACCCAGTAGGAGTCTAGTTTAACTGGTTTTATTTAAGTGAAGGTGCAGTTGGTTCCTATTGGGACTGGGGTGGAAAAGTAACGTCAGAGCTCAGCAGAGCTGGTCAGCACAGGAAGTCAGAGTTCGCCTTCAAAATAAATCAGAAACCTGAAGGGTTAATCGCTGTATCTCAAATGCTTTTATTAAAATTTATACGTACATTAATTAATGTTGAGTTGTCCGAATTGGGCTGCTTATTAAACTGTTCTCTTATTTGCCCAATAAAATAAAAAATAAAAGATTTAATGCAGTCAAAACGCCCATAAAAACTTCATTTTTAGCGCCGTCGTTTATGACTGCCTAAGCTAGCGATGACGCGGAGTTTGGGATTTTATTTTGAAAGGCCAGAGCGGATGTCCCTGTTCATGCTGGAATAACTGGTCCAATTGCGGCTCTGCGGGGCCAGTCGAGGAGTGCTGGACCACCCTGCTGGTGCTGGAAGCTCCAGACTCACTGACTGGTTCTGACTGACCGACAACTGAGCATCTGGCCCGAAGGTGAGTTCCAAATGTTAAATTCTGAATAAACCGGATGTGATAAAAATCAACTTTTTGTGATCAACCGGTTTTCTGATGCGCCTCCGAGGATTGTTGGAACTATTGTTATTATTTTAAACCTTTAATATCGGTTTACTCTTATTTGTCATTTTATCTCTAAATCTTTTTATAAATGAGTCTATTTTATTTATTTTGAATTTACATTTATTTAAACTTAGATTTAGATTAGACATATATATTAGACATTTAGATATATATAACTTTTACTTTGACACACACACACACACACACACACATATATATAAATATATATACCCTAGCAATATTTTCTGATTTATGGAACAACTAAATAATTATGTAAAAAAATATCTTGATTTTAAAAAGCCTTTATGACCAGCAAGGAAAGTAAACCTGCTCTAAAATCCCAATATTTAATTGGCTTGTTCAACTTGCTGGGCGCCTTAACCAGCATCCTGATACAATACGGTGAAGGTTGTCAGACAGTTGTAGACAGTCCAGACTCGGGTGTACTGTTGCCTTCAGGACATTAGATCCATCATCTGGAGGCAACGTAAGAGGTTACTTAACACTTTGCATGTTCAAGAGGTTAAAGGCAGAAAGAGCTTGTTTCATAATTCTGATTTAACAAACCAGCATTAGTCACATTTCTCACATTTCCAGTGACTGTCTCCATCAGACCCTCCCATCGACCTGTTCTGACCCTCCGCGTATCTGTCAGTCCGCCTTAAAGATCCCTGAAGATGGAGAAGTACGAGAAGATTGGGAAGATCGGCGAGGGCTCCTACGGTGTTGTGTTCAAGTGCAGGAACAGAGACACGGGCCAGATCGTCGCCATCAAGAAGTTCGTGGAGTCCGAAGACGATCCCATCATCAAAAAGATCGCGCTGAGGGAGATCCGGATGCTGAAGGTTCACTTTCTCCAATACACCCAACTTTGGTTTATGAAGATAAACTTTTGAGACCTACAGTTTGGAAAAGAACATAATTACATTCAAATAGCAACAAATAGGCACAATTTTGAACATTAAACATCATTTGAACCTTTCACGTATGAACAGAAGCTCCTGTCAATCAAACTGCTGCGATGGAGACGGAGGCTAATTGATGCTCCTTGTCCATTGTTGCTCCTCTTGGTGCAGCCAGCAGGAGCGAACAGCGGGAGATGGGACGGGAAGCACTTTTGTAGCTGATAAAAACGTCATTTAAAGGGGCAACATTTTAAAAAGAGGCTGAGACGTGAACCAATCCAATAAAAGGAGCATCCTGCCGAGGGTGATGTTCCTGACTCTTCAGTCCCCCGTCCCAGATCCTTGATTTATTTTGCTATCAAAGGTGCAACAATGAATCAGTCAGTTAATTAGTCATGCTGTGTGTGTGTGTGGGGGGGGGCTGGACACCAGAGGCTCATAAATATGGCATGATTCGAACCCGTCGTCAGGGGCAACTGCATGTTTATGACTAGCTGTCAGACAATACGCCACCCTGAAGCTGTGAGCCAAGACGCTGCTGTTTCTCCTGGTTGCAGCAACTGAAACACGCCAACCTGGTGAATCTGATCGAGGTGTTCCGCCGCAAACGGAAGCTTCACCTGGTGTTCGAGTACTGCGACCACACGGTCCTCAACGAGCTGGACCGCCATCCCAGAGGGTGAGTGTGGACCGGGTCAACGGGGCAAACGCACGTTCAAAGCGGCCGTTCTGTTTAGGTCAGCGTGGCGAGACGCTGGATCCAAGATGGCGGCGCTTGTTCAGAGACGTCCGCGGCCTCACTTGTCAGCCTGAAGCAGCAAACTTGCCATTTTCTTTGATTTTAAAGCTGCTGCTGATGAAACCAGACGGTTGTCTGCAGAAAAACTAACAAAGCAAAACCAAAACATTGAAATAATCCATAAAAAACCAAGTTTAGGGCGAAACTGAATCACGGCTAATGAAATAAGAAGGAATAACTCCTTATATGCTGGTTATTGGGGGGAACTATCCTTCATAATAGAATCATCAGAATAAATATGCTCTAAAGTACCTATTTCTGGATTACTTGGAGTGAGTACACAGCTCAGTGGACTGAGCGGAGATAAATGGCGATACAGAGAGCATAAATCCCGCCTCTGTGTACTCGCTATTATCTCTGCCTCCCTCCCATCACACACTCCACCACCCGCTTTGTTGGGCTCGGGCCGGCACGGCGCTCGTCTCCGGGGACGCTGACCCCGCTCATTGTGGAATGTTTACAGTGATGCTCTCCCAGAAGGCTTTGCTGACCGGCCTCGGCCACATTTTACAAGGAGTGTTTTGGCCGTCCGAGGCCTCCCACACAAAGAAGACAGGCGAGGAGGAGGGCGGGGGGGTGGAGGCGGTTATTAACTGCTGCTCACAAAGTTTCCTTTCGGTATTTCCTTGGCAACGCCGATCGACGACGGTTCCCCCTAAACAACAAGAGACACCGTGGAACATCGAGGCCTGAACGTCTCAATGCTACATGAGCTACATGACACAAAACCACCAGTTAAATGTTTTTAATTGCCAGTAATTAAAGTCGTAACGGACTGTTTACGCTGATATCTTTAAAGAGTCGGTAGTTTTAGCAGCAGTGATGTATTTAGTCAAAATAACTTTTTGCATCTGGTCCGGTTTGCAGGGTTCCAGAGCCGCTGGTCAGGAGTATAACCTGGCAGACTCTTCAAGCTGTCAACTTCTGTCACAAACAGAGTGTAAGTGGCTCATTCTGACTCTGGGTTCCTCACGGCTCTGCCTTCCTCCAGCTCTCCTCTCATTTTATGGCTCAGTTCTTCTTTGTATTTTCTTTTTTTTTTTTGCTTTAACAAGAATTCCTCCCCCTCGGCTGTCCAGCAGTTAATGTGTCACCTAGACACAACGAATGCTACCAGGCCACCGTTTAATAGGGCGGCCTGGTCCAGAAAACACAGCGCCGCTGCTTGATTTTACTGTCTGCATCTCGAGGATCTGGTGTTTTCCGTGCGATGATTCCATTTTCCCTGGTCTTTTCTTCAGTGCATCCATCGAGACGTCAAACCTGAAAACATTCTCATCACCAAACAGCAGGTCATCAAACTCTGCGACTTCGGCTTTGCCAGGATTCTCAGTAAGAATGTAGCTCCTCCTGACACTGCCCCCTGCTGGACACCCACTTCCATAACACTGGAGACGACTTTTTAATTTGAAACTGAAAAGACTGAATATTTCTTTGAAAGGGGAAGGTGAAACTAACTCCACCCTCCTGAGAAACACGTGACACTTCTCTTCCTGCGTCCTCAGCTGGACCATCTGACTATTACACGGACTATGTGGCGACCCGCTGGTATCGGGCCCCCGAGCTGCTGGTGGGGGACACTCAGTACGGTCCTCCGGTGGACGTGTGGGCCATCGGCTGTGTGTTCGCAGAGCTGCTGTCAGGGATCCCGCTGTGGCCCGGGAAGTCGGACATGGACCAGCTGTACCTGATCAGAAAGACTCTGGGTGGGAGCAGCCGTTCTGATGAACGAGGGCAGGTGTGGATTTCTGATGAAGGCGGAATGATTTGTTGTTTTATGTTGTCGTCGGCAGGAGATCTGATCCCTCGGCATCAGCAGGTCTTCAGCAACAACCAGTTCTTCTGTGGCGTCTCAATCCCAGAACCACAGGAGATGGTGAGACCGGGCAGCTGCTTCATCCTCCTCATCCTCAGCTGCTGTTTTATGCAAAAATACAGTTGAACTTTTCTCTTTTCTTCCTCCAGGACCCTCTGGAGCAGAAATATCCAAATGTCTCAGTCCAGGCTCTGAGTCTCATGAAGGTAAAGATCACAAAAATCCATTTCCAGATTATGGAAATGGATGAGGTACAAATGCTACCGTTCTGCGGCTGCTGTTGTTTTGACGGTTTCCATGGTTTCCAACGTTCAGGGTTGTCTGAGGATGGACCCGTCAGAGCGGCTGACCTGCGAGCAGCTGTTGCTGCACCCGTACTTCGACAGCCTGAGGGAAAAGAGCGAGAGCAGCTCTCGGGAGCAGGACCGCAGCAGGAGGACGCGCTTCCCTCGGAAACACCATCCTCCCGGGGTAAAATAACCTGCTGTCACACACGATATTCAACAGTATTACCTCCAGAAGCCACACAACTACCCCTGTTTCTATAACAGGGGTGAGCACGCATCCATCAAACACTCCTCAATACTCCTAAAGTTTACCCTCCACAGTTATCCCAGCCGTTCCTGACCCTTTTCCCTTTGTTCCCAGTATCTCCCCCAGCTGACCAGCAGCAGCATCTTCCCCGCTGTGGACAACAAGAGGTACTACAACCTGCGGAAGTTCAACTACCACCTCCCCAACATCTAAAGCCGAACGTGAGGAATTTTCTGCTCCGCTCAGGATCTCCAGCCCAGGAGGATGGACCACTGGTTCAGTCTATGCACTGTTCGCCAACGCGCAGCCACGCTGGTCCCCGTGTTCCCAGTAATCCCAGTAGGTCTTGTAGATTTCCTGTAGATGCACAAAGACAAAGAGTGAAGCGTCGCTCTGCTCGTACGGGACCGGAGGTCGCGCCATCACGTAGTGCCTCGCCTGGGTTGCCAAACGTAGTTTTTGTACGACGGCGGACTCTGGAGGAGTCCCGTGTTTTAGCCAGTGACTCCAGTGTGAGATAGTCACTAAGTTTTAATAACGGTTGACGGTTTTGTCTGAAAATATTCATTAGCATCACAATGTAAACAATTCCACCGAACTATGGAACTATGGTGCTAATAACTTTCCAATATCGCACAAATGCCAAATTTGTCTTTGGAGAACAGATGTAAAAATGTCCCGTTGTGCTCACATATATGCTGAAACTGTAATAAACACTTTATTCTACCAAGAGTTTATAATCTGAGGCGTAACTGACTTGATTTCCTTTTTCTGCTATTAACTAAGTTTGTTTCTTTTGGAATTTGTCCTTATTTTACTCACAATTAATCAAAAAGATTTATATTCATGATGAAATTTCCTTTTCCCTCAGCTATATTATGAACAGTATCATATATACTAAGGATTGGGGAAATGCTGCAACGATAACTTGTTGTTTTCACACTCTTTTATTGAACAAAGATCTTAATTGAACATTTAGGTGAAGGATGAAACATGCTGGAATGGTCATTCAGGCAGTTTAACTGAAAACCAGTCAGTCCAGGTCCAGCGACACGTCCAGCCGTGGCAGCGCCGTCTGCAGCCGCGTGACCATCGTCTGCTTGTCGGTGATCCCCGGGAGGTCGCTGAGGAACAGGTTCTCCAGGTTCCTGCGTGGGATACACAGACAGTGACTGTTCCTGACCGTCTGGATCACAGAATCAGCCGTTCAGCCACTGAACTGACCTGAGCCGGTGCAGCGCGATGATGCCTTTATCTGTGACGTTCCCACACGACACCACCTCCATGGTGACCACGCTCTCCTGGAGACTCTCGACGGAGCTCAACCTCTCCAGACACGCGTCCTCGATGTAGATACACTTGTTAAACTTGATCTCCTCCACATGTTTTAAACCATCTGGCAGCAAATGAGCAGAAAGGAGAAGAAGAGAGGTTTAGGATGATCTGCGGCTTCGTGGCACGGGCAGAAATCCCTCGTGAGACCGAGCCAAGAAAAGTATTAAAATCTGTTGGAAGAAAATAGAAGAATCCACACAAAAAATGACACATTTGCCAGATGGGTCACTGACCTAAATAGTCAAATCCTCTGTACATGATGCACGACTCAGTTGCATCAATAGCCTGGATCTTGTATTTGCCCAGGGGGCCAACGGGCAGCCCGTTGTAGTCGTGATGAAATCGTTCAAACCCTTGAAACTTGACTTTGGCCCCACATCTCAGCAGCCACTCTGAGGCAGCTCGGTCAGGGCCCACAGCTTTGATCCTCTCATAGTCCACCCTGACAAACCAGCAACACCAGCATCAGCACGACGTAATGCGGCGTAATCTGGACGCTTAGAAGCGCGTCCTTATCCCACATTTAAGAATAATAACAGCGAGCTCTCACTTGTTGAAGACTGCGTTGAGCCAACCCCAGAAGTGTCTCCTGTTCCACCCCCTCGAACCCACAGCTGACGTCACTGCCGAAAATAAATATCTCATACCTGCGCAAAAATAAAATAGATATATCCTTAAATGCTTGTATATTTTAAGGATGCAATTCCATTGACACGCTGGGTTAAAGCAGGATTCTCCCCGGTCATCGAAGCGACCTGTTTACATTCCGGGGACGGCCATTGTTGTCGGGCGCGGCGTGATGACGTCAGAGGCAACGTGCCTCGTGATTGGCCGAACGCCTCATCGCGCTTCCATTGGACGTCGGGTCCGTCCGTGGACGGGGAGTGGGCTTACGGAGAGTCACCGGGAGGAGGAAAAGCAAACAGAAGTCGGCAAGATTTTGTGACAGTTGCACGATGCAGTCGGCCCAGTAACCGCAATGATCCGGACGCTGAGCGGAGCGTGTTTCCGGGCTGCCGGGCCAGCGCAGCCCAGACTGCTGAAGGCCTCCCCGAGCAGGCAGCTGCACAGGTAGGAGCGACCTTAAGAGGCTACCGCTAACTTCCGTGGCGCTGGCTGAGGGAACTTCCCAGAACTGTCATTTTCTGCACCAGACAGACAAAGACAGGCGAAGGGCAGAGACCAAAGTCGCGTCCAAGTGCGAGAAGGAACTTTTTAATCGAGGCCAGACGTCGCCAAGGACACACGAGCAGATCCACATTTCACCTGCACTTGGTGCACGACCCGCTTCATATTTTGCCCACGCAAAATATTTACATGTCCACAATTATGCATGTGCCGTTCCAGATTTGTGCACAAGGGACTTGTAGACATATTTTTATACATAAAGGAAGTAATTATTCTTTTGTTGTTTGTTTTTAAACTGTCTGGCTCTATAATGCACCTCTGGAGATGCATGCAGTCCACATGTGTTTCACATTAAAGCCATTAAGTTCCTAGCAGGGCTGCAACTAGACTTTTTTTTTTAAAACGAAAACAGGTTTTTTGGGTAGTAAAAGTTCCCCAAAAAATGGAAGACACAAATGTAAATATGCTGTAAAGTACTGCTGTAGCCTGTAACACGAATGTTTTAACTCATCTGAACAAATATCTTTAAATTGTGCAGAAGACGGCAGACCTCTTGAGCAAACCTATAATCTGTGCGTTTAGAACAACTATAGTAAGTTTATGTCTTTCGGCCCATCTGTCCAGCAGTTGAGTTTTGGCACCGTAAGGAATGAGGAGCCATGTGTGGGGGGTGAGGCCTTACATAACACTTCCTCCCCAGCCTCCCCTGACATCTAAGCGTTTTAAGATCACATCATTGATAGTGAGGAGTGAATCACATTTCTCTTCGTTCCTAATTGGATTATATAAGGGACAGATTGGCTCCTGTTGTCCCCGTTGGGTGGAGCTGCCTTTCTCTGGGACATTTGCTCAAGTGGTCCCTTTAGTTACAGATGCTCCAGATAAGCTGTGAATATATCGGTTCCTCCCCGCGTCTGCCTTATTTAACTACGCCTTCTAGATGTCGAACCAGGGTTCAGTGCCAAAGAATTCCAAATATTCTTCCTGGTTTGAAAACGGGGCGCTTCGATTCCCGCGCAGACCCTCATGTGATTTGATGTTCTGGATATGCTTCTTTGGCCTCTGACTCCGCCCACAAGAGAACAATCGGCGGTCGCTTACATGCTAAAATGGAGGTTTTTGTTCTCTTTAGACAGAAGTGGCCTGTGGGTGCTGACGCTGGTCATTTTTTTAAAATATAGATCCATCCCAAAGGTCCAGCAGTTGCAGCCGTGACCAGCAGGACGTTGACCCGCCGACCTGCATTTTTCTGTTGTACTCGCAGCGTTTTGCAACACATCGATGTGGCCGTTATCAGGCGAACGTCTTCATTTGTTGACAGCGTGTAACCTGACCTTTGACCTGCGTTTCAGCACATACGATGTGGCGGTGGTGGGAGGCGGCATCGTGGGTCTGGCCACGGCCAGGGAGCTCCTCCTGCGGCACCCGTCGCTCAGCTTCATCCTGCTGGAGAAGGAAAAGGAGCTCGGTGGGTTCGAGATGTTTGAGGAGGGAGCAGCAACAAAATGTTGAGACTGTCATTAAAACCACACGTCTAGACAGTGAAAGTGTAGCAACTTTATGGCTGAATGGATCCATTTTCTGTGATGCTGCTGGAGACGGAGCTTGATGATTCTTCTTATTAGCCTCCGCCAGCCAAGGGTTGGATGTTTCAGTTCTTCTTCTGCTGTTTGAACATAAATAACCCGTACACTCAGTACCCTCAGCTCTATTTGAGTCCTTTCTTTCAGCCAGGCTTTTAAATACTGAGTGTTTTATATGTTCTGATGTCCAACTTCTCTGTCACTGGGCAGCTGTGCACCAGAGTGGCCACAACAGCGGAGTCATTCACAGCGGGATCTACTACACGCCCGGCTCCCTGAAGGCCCGTCTGTGTGTGCGAGGAGCCACTTTAGCCTACGAGTACTGCGACAAGAAAGGACTCCCTTACAAGAGATGTGGAAAGGTCCGACTCAGGCCCAGAATACGGACTTCCAGTGAATGATGTGCTTGGTGTTCCGGTTTCTGCCGCCACTGATCCGCGTGTCTCCGCACCCGCAGCTCATCGTGGCCGTGGAGCAGGAGGAGATCCCCCGGCTGAAAGCGCTGTACGAGCGCGGCATGCAGAACAACGTCCGCGACCTCAGCATCATCGACGCCAAGGAGATCCGAGAGCGCGAGCCGTACTGCAGGGTGAGGGGCCGGGATGCTGGGCGGAGACGAGGGCGGCTGCGGGAGCCTAAATCCTCTCGTCCTTACAGGGAATAATGGCCTTGGACTCCCCCTACACTGGCATCGTGGACTGGAGGGTGGTGGCGCTCCAGTACGGCAAAGACTTCGTGGAGGCCGGCGGCGAGGTGGTGACGGACTGTGAGGTCAACGACATATCCGGGTCCAACGAGAGTCCGGCCGGGAGCGCCGAAGGTAACGAATGCCTCATTACATCTATTAACAGCACATTTGAAGCCCCCTTTGAAATGCGTCCCGTTTTTTAAACCTGCAGGAATGAAATATCCGATTGAAATCAGAGACAAGAAGGTAAAAATGGCAGCTTGTGTTCACCTGTTTGGCGTGATCTCACGGGCTCTGCTTGTATCAACAGGGCAACAAGGTGCGGTGCCGGTACGTCCTGACGTGTGGAGGCCTGTACTCGGACCGCCTCTCACAGATTTCCGGGTGCAGCCGGGAGCCGAGAATCGTCCCCTTCAGAGGAGACTATCTGGTCCTGAAGCCGGAGAAACATTATCTGGTCAAAGGAAACATCTACCCCGTGGGTGAAATCACTGTTTCTAGCTAAAAACCTGGATTGCTGATGATTGTCAGGGTCTAAACACTCACAATTCAAACAGGAAGAACAGATCTGATGCATTTTTAACCCTGTTTTCTGAGTCTGGCGGTAGGATGAGGTTAAAGCATAGGCTCCGCCCACCAGTGTTATTTTAGATGGGACTCATCATCCGTGCAGCAGACGCACGTCATAATTAACACGCCCGCTCCTTCCCTTTCACACCCAGGTTCCTGACCCGCGATTCCCGTTCCTCGGAGTCCATTTCACCCCGAGGATGGATGGGAGCGTTTGGCTCGGCCCCAACGCCGTCCTGGCCTTCAAAAGGGAGGGTTACAGAGTCTACGACTTCAACGTGCGGGACTTCGCCGACGCGATGTCCTTCAGGTACCCGAGGCTTCTCCTCTGTGAGCGGCTGTCTGAAGGCCGCCGCTGACGTCTCGCCTCCTTTTAATCCAGGGGCCTCCAGAAGCTGGTCCTCAGGAACGTCGCCTACGGGATCGGAGAGATGTATCGAGGGATTTTCACCAGCGCGCAGGTCAAACTCCTGCAGAAGTACATTCCTGAAATCTCACCCAGCGACGTCCTCAGGTGAGGCGTCGCGTCTTTGCCTGTTATGGGAACGCTGTTTTTAATGGGAACGTTAATTTGGGAGGACAGAATTCCAGGTGATTAATCCCTCCGCCGTTGTCTCCTCCGCAGGGGTCCGTCGGGGGTCCGAGCTCAGGCGCTCGACCGCGCCGGAAACCTGGTGGACGACTTCGTCTTCGACGGCGGCGTCGGGGAGGTCGGCAGCCGGGTGCTCCACGTGCGCAACGCCCCCTCGCCGGCGGCCACCTCCTCGCTCGCCATTGCTGAAATGATCGCGGATGAGGTGGAGAGTCGCTTCGCCCTGTAGGAAGAGAAGCGAAGCAGAGATTTGAGCCACTACCTCATCACCGCTGTCCTTTAATTCCCAATCTCAAGCCTTAATCTCACTCACGCCACGTAAAAAGAGCCTTGGTCGCGCTACACGGTGACCACATCTAAAATAAAATATATATCGACTTTTTTATATATGGGATTTCTCTCATTTTAGCAGATATACTCCAAAAAAATCATTTATCAATGAATTTTAACGATGAACTGTGAGTGAAATATAAATACAGAAGTGTGGATGAAGGAAGTTGCACACACCAAAATGTAGTTGGTGTGTGTGTTTTATTGTTTCGGGCAGTTTACCATCGAATTTATGAGCATCTCAACACAGGTTGTGCTCATATTTACTTGTGTATGTATCCACTATGATGCAGAAGATCGACATATCAGGATCTGCCATTATCTAAACTGTCACTTATATCATCTCATTTGTGGACAAATGAAAGTCAAAAGGCATCTATGAACATATAATTGTTGGCGCTTGTTGATGTATCGTCATTTTTATATCTTATTCCGAGGTACTAAGTGAAGAATTGTGGTTGAATTAAAAATGGAACCTGTTGGTACACAAGGTGGCAGCAGCGCGACGGACAACCTGAGGTTTAATGGACGCGCAAATATTAAAATCTACCGCAAAATGCCACGAAAACCACCTAATCCTGCGTGACTGTTTGTCTGCGCAATTGCGCAAAATTAAAACGCATGTACGCGCACACGTGTATCCAATAAAACGCATTTTTTTGGAATGCCTGCGCTGCTTTTTTGTGAACACGTCTGTCGGATAAGAAAAGTCAATAATTGGGGGCTAAATTCGTGCGTCCGGGGCCTTTCGGAGTGTCGCTGGAACTGTTAGGCTGAGGCTCTTCCAGTTGAAACCAGAGAGAAGTCCAGCCTCGTCCCCCCCGCCCCGTCCAATAAAATGTGAAATCACGCAGCGTGCGTGACTGACAGCGGGACTCGCAGCTCAGAGGGGAGCAGCAGACAGTCAGGCAGGCAGGCAGGCAGGCAGGCAGCCGAGTTGGTACGAACATCTTCGCCTCATCGAACCAAAAACACCTCGACCTCCCTTCGGCTGCTCCGCTCATGGACGTTGCCTCGGAACTGCCGCCGTTCGGGGGATCTGCTTTGGATTTAGCGCCCGATCGCTCCGGAAAAGATGACTAAAGTTGAAGTACGCGGCGCCGGAGAAAGTGTGCCTTGTTTGGAGAGGAAAGGCTCGTGTGCCACAACATAAAACTCGGAGCGCATCAAGGCCAGCAGCAGCCTGTAGCATTAGTTAGCTAGTCGGCTAACGACAGCCTGCTAACGTTACAGGTGTTTAGACAGCAAATAACCAAACTTAGTTGGTAGCCGTAGTTTTCTGGCAACAAGCCCAGCTCAAATGGCGTGATTAATTTCCGAACTCTGTGTGCCTGTTATCCGCCTTTTAACAACCGCCAAGTAGCAAGTAGAACACTTAGCAACATTGTTGTTAGCCAGTAGCTTCTTTTAGTTAGCCGCCGTCCCGTGTTTACAGCAGTAGCAGGCTAGCGTCACTAGCCACCGAGCTAACGAGTTAACTTTATACCTACATGTGCTTATTTACACTTTTGCTCGTTTTTCGGCGTTTGACCACGCTCGAGCCAGGACGGGCGGCGTGTTTTTGCGTTCCTCTTGTATTAGCAAGCGAGGCGCTTTGACTTTTCCCACCGTGCCTGCCCTGGACTGACCCACCCACAAGGACTATCTACCCGGGGCCGATGCTGACAGTTCAGCCCGGATCACGGCAACGCCAGGAGCCGCTACAGCCATGCAGCCCCAGCAGATATACGACTTTTCAAGTGACGAGAACAGTCACAAATGGAGAGGCCTTTTCGTGCAAGCTTTACGAAAGGTAAAACTGCTGTCACAACGCCAACTATCGTGATCCTGAAACGTCCCTTAAGTGGCCTTTCAGAGCCCGGTCCCGGTCCTGGTCCTGGTCTTCTAATGGCTTATTGCTCTGCAGGGGCTTCTTTTATGTCGACCGGTTGGAAGCTGTTCAGGATTCTGACCCATGTGTTCTGGTTCTGGTTGGTGGATGAGGCAAATGTGCCCGTCAGGATTTTTGGAGATGGTTCTGACCCGCTGCAGGACGCCTCCAAAAATCCCTGAGCGCGTTGCAGCAGAACTTGTCTCTCTGTGGCGTCGTGATGGTCACAAGCCAAGTTTTCGTCATCCTCCCCCCTCGGAGAAACGCGCTCGCGTTCTGATCAACTTAAACGTTTTTAATTCCCTTTGTCAGCAGATTTTGCACGCGTCCGTTCCCCTTTGGCCGCCTTCTTGCCTCATCCTGGCGTCTCCCTGTCATCATTAGCTGGCTTTTATTTCGGGCAGCTTGTCTGGAGCTGGATCTGGTCAGAAAGTCCACGCTTCTGCCCATCCCCGCTGCTGGGGGGACCTAGACGGGCTCTGGAAAAGTAGACGGGCTTTTTGTGTGTCCTGATGTGGCTGGACCTGGAGAGACTGGAGAGGCCTGAAGACGTTTTGTGGCTGATTTGAGCAGTTTAGAGATGGACGGGGGGGTGACGGGGGGGTGGTGGCCGCTGTGCGTCTGTGTTCACCACTCTTCCCAGGACCGATGGGTCGGAAACATCGCATTTGGCTGTTTAGCAAGTTTCCAGCGGCATAGGGACGCGGGTTATTTGTGGCCGACGCCATGAATCAGGTGAAGCCGAGCGAGCAGGTGGTCGGCCGCTGGCGTCGCCACGGCGTCGCTGTCTCGACTTGTTGCACGGCCGCCGCGGGGAACGCTCGTCAGAGCACTGACGCAAGAGAGGCTTGTTGTGGTTCTGACAGACTGTGACTGGCTGGTTTTGGGGGGGGGGGGGGCTGATGATGAACCTGTGACGCCAGAGGTCAGGTTGCGTTCGTCTATAGGAGGTGAAAACGCCAAAGACGAGCTTGCGGCGTCCCGCTCCGTCTGCCCCTGTCTCCCGTCTCGGCTATTCCTGACCGGCGCGGCTCGTACCCAGAGCTATGCGAGCGCGTCACTCCGCCTCTGACGCGCCGATGTTGATAATAACTGTGCATTCTCCGGACCCGGGCCAGAGCCCGCCCGGCTACAGTTTCAGCCTGTTGCTATGCTAGCGCGGCACCAGGCCGGGAGGCCGACATCAAACGCTAACGTTTATCAGGTTTCAAGAACTCTCTTGTCCTCGGAGCCCAAGGTTGCAGTTCCCCCTCGGTGGCTCCCGAACGGGCTTCTCTGCTCTTCCTGCTCGGATTTGACGGCGGTTTAATCACAGATTCATCGTCGGAGGCTCTTTTTCCCCTCCCAAATTTCCATCTGTCGTCAGCCGTAGCAGCATCTGACCCTGGATGCATTAATCTTATGACTGTGCGTCCATTAGCGCCGCTGGAGACTCTGCAGGCCTCCTTAGAAACCCGCTCGCTTCACGCCAGTCGCAGCTTTGGACACATTTGTAAGTTTCACACCTTTCAGCGCTCATCCGCCTTCACGCGTGTTCAAAACGCACGCGTCAGCGGTTCGTTCCTCCCTGCAGTTGCGACGGCCAGTGAGGACGGCACTCGGGACTCCGGCAAAGATGCCTGTTTAAAAATAATAGCGTGGGAGGCGGCATTGAAATAAGCGAGGTTACGTAAGCCGGGACAGTTGCTGTGGACGGTGCGGCGTCCTGCCTCGGGCGCCCGAGGACGCCTCTGGATTTGTGCCCGCCTGAATGACCTAATTCGGCCTGTCTGTTGAGCCCTAATGGTTCTGTTGGAATCATGGATCCAGGTCTGGAATCTGGGATTTCCCTTCCCTGTGTGGCCACAGGGGTTTATGTGGGTTTATGGGACCGGGCTGTCAATAATTACACAATGAGGAAAAAGTTGAACAGGTGACCCGCAGCCGTTTACCTTTAGCAACAATCAATAAAACTCTTACGACACAGCCACGCGCAGCTTTACGTCAGGACGGCGTTTATCGGAAGGGAGCCGCTTAAAACGTCGCCCTTCCTGCACAGCGGCGAGGAGGGGAACGCCGACTGCTAATTCTGACCCCGCGTCCCCATAAGGATAGGAAGTCAAGTGTGTGATCATCAGTGCAGACAGAGGAGGGGTGGCCAGCGGGGGTCATTGGGTCAGGATAGACCAGGGTCACGGCAAGGTTACCGTCGTGACCACCGTCCATTGTGTGTGTGGGGGTGTGTGTGTGTGTGTGTGCACGCGCAAGTCTCCATCTTGGCAGATGTGTTTTTGCTTGTTTAGATGTCTCCAGGCTTATCTCTGTTTATGTCTTTGTCTTTGTATAGCATGTCTACATCGTGTGTGTGTGTGTGTGTGTGTGTGTGTGTGTGTGTGTGTTGTCTCAGAGATTATTTCTGCCCTATGGTTCCCCAGACAGTCTGGTTGTAATGGCAGATGATGTCATGGCATGAATCACAAACAGTGACACATGCACGGGTATAATAACAAGCCCCTCCCCCCCACATGTGTACAACACACACACATGCACACACACACACACAAGCCACATTACCTGCAACCTGAGCCTGCGATAGACGGGCACTAGAATAATTAATCAAATCAGAGCCGTTAACGGTGTATGACCACTGTCTGTCGTCTGTTGCTACCTCCACACACACACACACACACACACACACACCGTCATCACCTGATCCCGATAGCCTGTGAATCATGATTTTTCCCGTCACTTTCACCTGTCACATCTGCTCTGCGTGTTCTGTCAAACCTCCTGATGCTGTTCTAGTTCTAGTCAGACCCGTCCTCGTGCCTCGATGCCTCGTCCATGGTCCCCGTCCCCGGGGGGTCTCCGCTCGGCAGGGGGGCGGTGACGGGCGTCTGGGACAGGGCGCGCGTTCCCCCGTTTAATGGGACGCCATCAGTCTCTGGTTGAGTTCTGGATTCACACATATCCTCCGTTAGCATCCGTTAGCGTGATGTTGATTCCTCCTGTCTTTACCTGCCCGTCTTTAGCTGCTATAGCTAAAGCTGGCGTATTTATTTGGACAGGTAGCTTCTCCTCTTCATTCTTTCCACTCTCGCCCATCCTGACAGGCACCAGTTGGACGCGGGCCTCTCAGAACCGGGCCAACTATTCTATGAATGGAGCGAGGGAAAACCCCGGTAGTTTCAGCGAAGTGACTCACAGCTCCTGGTGTCTTGTGGAATTTGGTCAAGTGGCCATATGCAGTCTTGAGCGCCTATGTCATAACCTGCTTCTGCTTTCATGTCTTTTTTCCACCGCCGCGCTCGTGGCTTATTTATGGCCGCCAGGTCTTGTGAGCGTGCACCGAAACAGAGAGGCAGATGAGCCCAGGCTGTGGCTGCAGCTTTTCCAGCGTCTGAATGCTGTTCTACTGTCCAAACACAGAGATTCTTTTATATTCCCCCAGCGGAGGACTTTACCTCCTTTCTTTTTGCTTTTTTTAAGACCCGTTTTTTCTTTTTTTCTTTCTTTTTTGACACGGGTGGACATCCTGCCTGTCGCTGCATCTCTGTTAGGTCAGAGCACAAGAATGCGTGAAGCCGGCTCCGCGTTGACCTTTTCACGTTCCTCTCACATTCCTCAATCTGGGGGCAAGGTTTTGTCATCATAATGCCCCACTTTTTAGTTTGTGCCAGGGTAATTCCATCACTAGCATGTGAACAGGCCGGCTTTTGTGAGGCGAAGTAAATGTTAGGCTCGTTTTCCCGGCCCGTTTCTTTCCCTTTTTGGCCGCTTCTGCTGCTGTAATAGTATCTCAACTGACGGCATTCCTGCAGGAGGGCACGGCCAAAATGACAACAGCTTTTGGGAGGTTAGAAGGTGGTTGGAGGGGGCGGGGCTTGTTCTCGCCTTTCCTGTCATATACACAGAGGCGCCACACCTTCTGCCACCCCCTGATCTGGAACCACGCCTCCTGGAAGGCCGGTTCCACCTCTGAGGGTCTCCTACGAGCAGGGTGGATGACTCGGCAGGAGAAACGTCTCAGAATCTGCACTTTTTTGTGTGTTGTTGGTGTTTTTGCTTTGCCCGTTGACGCGCGTCTTGAAGAAAAAGTGTCAAAGTGGCCGATTATTTTCTTTTTTCTTTCTCATCTCGCAATAAAAGGACGATTGTGTTCTTGTCAGTGACGCCGCAGTGTGTAATGGTGCCATGTGAGCAGGAACCTGCGGCCAATCTGAGCGTTTTAAGGCCGACAGGCGTTGAGTTGCTGTCTGTACTTGCAGCTCTGACGTCATGAAACGTGCGCCGAGCCTGGCTGGCGCGCATCCCCCCAGGTGTTGCTGCTCGATTTGCATGCGGCCGTTTCACACGCAGATGCTCCTGCGGTGACGCGCGTCTCCCCGGCCGTTAATCACCCCCGTGCCTTTCTGTGCGTTCGTGGTTCAGGTGCAGAAGCAGGTCCACCCGGGCCTCATGGCGAAGGAGGACGCCCTGCAGCACATCGAGGAGCTGATCCTGCAGCTGCTCAACATGCTGTGCGTGGCGCAGCCGCGCTCCGTGCAGGACGTGGAGGTGAGACGTCCTCCGACACAAACTGGGCCACGACTGTTGTTTGAGTGCATGAATAAAGATGATCCTTCTCCCCAGGAACGGGTCCAGAAAACCTTCCCCCACCCTATAGATAAATGGGCTATTGCAGACGCCCAGTCCGCCATCGAGAAACGCAAGAGGCGAAACCCTTTGCTTCTCCCCGTGGACAAGATACACCCACTGCTGAAGGTAAAGCTGGGCCATCAATCACATGGAGCTTTACGGGCGGTCAGAGCAGAAGATTAGGATTGTAATCTCTGTTCCTGAGGCTAAAATGCTGACAGGGATGTTTTCTCGTTCACAAAAACGCCAGAACTGCGCTGCACTTTCTGGGAAACATTGCTAATCTAATTTGCTGCCTGTTTTGACAGCTTGTTGGGATTGAATTTGCCTGGATCGACAGAGTTCCCTCTGCGGATCCTGACCTGCCGCTTGACTCCTGAGTCATTGCTTTGTTTCTTTTCAACAGGAGGTTTTGGGCTATAAAGTGGACTACCACGTCTCCCTGTACATCGTGGCCGTGCTCGAGTACATATCGGCAGACATACTGAAGCTGGCGGGCAACTACGTGGGGAACATTCGACACTACGAAATCAGCCAGCAGGACATCAAGGTGTCCATGTGCGCCGACAAGGTGAGCGTCGGTATGACACTCGGTAGAGGAGGAGGAGGAGCATCACTTTGACCGGCTGTCTGGTTTCAGGTGCTGATGGACATGTTTGACCAGGAGGAGGACATCGGCCTGATGTCTCAGTGCACGGAGGAGCCGTCCTCCTCCGGGGAGCTGGCGTACGACGACCTGGTGAGGCTGGAGATCGCAGAGGAGCGGCAGTACCTGCGCGAGCTCGACCTCATCATCAAAGTGTTCCGCCACCACTTCCTCTCCAACCCCAAAATCTTCACGCCGCAGGTGAGGACAAGCAGGACCTGACCTGACGGAGGCGTGTCGGTCGGCAGCTCCAGCGCGTCTGCGGGGAGAACGCCACGTGAAACACGCCGGCCTCCAGCTCTTATTCCAAATCAGCTTATGAGCCATTAGTCAAGTTTCAGCCTGTGATTAGACCGCCTAATCCACCTTAAGAACATTAAAAAATCACAACTCTGTAATCGGCTCGGCGCCAATCAGCATCAGGAATCCCCTTTGAAATGCATATCTCCCCCACTGTTACGTTATTAATCCTACATAGCATAACATTCACTTGCTGCTAACGCACGTTGGGTGTTTTCATACTGTCGGCAGAGCCAGCGCAGGCACTCCCTCACTATTAAAGACGTTCCCTCCAGGAATCAGTCGATACTCGCGTCTTTATGCGGAACAAATTCCAAATTAGACCCAATCCAGCGCAGCTATTATTTTCTCTAATCTCTCCTAAAAACCAGACGTAGGTTTGAGGCGCGGCTCAGTGGGTCTCCTGGGTGAGAAGTAAATGGAAAGTTGGGTTTAATGGGTTGCTGCGGCTTTGCATATTTTGGGTTGAGTAATTTGCGGCATCAGTTGGGTGAAGAGGATAAACCTTGGCGAGGCCCAGTGGAATGCAGCACATGTAATTACGTTGAGAAAAGCGGAGCATCTGCACCCCGCGCAAAAATAACCTCAATTATGTCTGTTGAAACGCGGCGTAATGTGGACTTGCCCCAGAGAAGGCAGGGAAGTGTACAGTCGGGTAATGACAGGATTGAACTCCTCGGCAGAGTTGAGCCGTCAATAATCGCTCGCTGCTATTTTCGCTGTCTCCTCTGCTTGACTAATGATTTCCTCGGGCAAATTGTTGAAGCTGGTTGTCGCCTTATTTTGGAAGAATGTATTTATCCCGGAGCTGGAGCTCCGTGTTCCACGCTGGGTATTGTTCTTCGTCGCTGCGCACATATTTGATAAGTTTGGCAGCTTTATAACGTAAGAATTCTCCGGCTACGCACGTTTATGGATGTTTACTGGAGACAATGACATCCTCGGGAAGTTCGAGGCGTTATTCCCACTGCCTCTAAAAATGCAGCAGCGCGTCTACGTGTTCAGGTCAAAATCAACAACTATTTCGGAGCTTTTTTTTAAAAAAATATTTTGCGGCACAAATTGAATCACCTCCAGTGTGAGACAGGAAGGAAGTTCAGCTAAAAGATGTTGTTTCTCTTAGCATCCTCCCATGTGTTTGTCCCGTATTCCAGGACGTGGAGGTGATCTTCAGCAACATCCTGGACATCCACGAGCTGACGGTGAAACTGCTGGGGCTGATCGAAGACGCCGTGGAGATGACGGCCGACGGCAGCCCCCATCCGCTGGTGGGCAGCTGCTTTGAAGACCTAGCGGAGGTACGGCGACTCTTCTGATGGAGAGAACGTCTGCTCGTCGTTGGCCAATCGAAATGACCTCTCATTGTCCCCGTGACCACAGGAGCAGGCCTTTGACCCCTACGAGACCATGTCTCAGGATATCCTCCGCAAGGATTTCCACGAGCACTTCAACAACCTGATGGCGCGGCCGACCGCCGGCCTCTACTTCCAGGTAAGTTTGACATCGGCTCCACCTGTGAGCCATCAAAGCGTGCATCAAACGGACAAGTGGGGCTAGAACAAAAACCAGAATGAAGCGAAACGCCGCGTGTTTTGGAGCGTCGGGTATAAGCAGGTCATTTGTGTGTTTACAGCAACAGAATCGGAATATTTGTTCCTGTGTGACTTTGAAGTGAACCTGGTGAAATAACTTCCGCTATCGTTTGAGGGCATGTCACGATGTAGTCGGCGTCCTGTGTTGAGTTTATTCACTGCCGCTGCAGCCTTGTTTTATTTGGACATTCCTCACAAGAACAGCATTGAATTACGCTCGGCGGGGGGCCGTTTGGTAGCCTTGAAATATGTGCTGGTGTTTTCTCAGGCTGAACGTTCACACGGAGCAGCATCGGAGCTAACGTACGAGGGGGATCTGCTCCGTCCTGTCTCACACTCTTCTCTCCTCCTAGCTTTCACACACCGGTTTGCGTCATCCGGCAGGACTGTTCCTCAGGTTGAGGTTGCCTGTTTACCCTCAAACCGCTGCTCTAACCCCGGTTAGATCAACACCAACGGCACTGTCCCCTGATTACACAAACCCACAGTTTATTTTCACAGGGCTCATTGTATAAAAGCGAGGAAAGGGCAGACAGGTTAAAAATAAAGCTTTGTTTTTTGCATTATTGGGGGGGGTTCTATGGGATTTATCTAAGAACACCTCACATTGTTGCACGTACTGGCCTGACTCGGGTTTTAGCTAAGGTCAACTGTGTCTCTCTCTTGTTTGTTTATTTATCTTGGATACAACGGTTAGGGTTAGGTTTTACCAGGAAAAATGCACAACTTAAGTTAAAACAATACAGTTAATAAACATTTAGCGTCACCGTCCATGTTTGAGAAGCTCAAACTACCGTTTTTCTGCCACTTTAACAGTTCACCGCTCAGATTCGGACCCGATGCTTGTGGGATTGTTTCTAACTCGTGTGTGTGATCGTCAGCAGCGGCCCCAGGGGCAGATGGTGTCATAGCCGACCTTCTAACACTCCTAAACACACACACACACACGCCTTCCACCCTGTTTCATCTCTGAGCAGACACTTGGTCTTTATCTCAGATCAATTCCAATGTTCACACATCTGCACACCTCTGTCTGTAACCCATCTCCCTGCTGTTTTCCTCCCAACACATCTACTTTATCTTTTTGTACCCCCCCGCCCCTCCTTCCTCTGCTCTCCATGTCAGTTAAATGTGTCTGTGGAGCACTCAGCCGCTGCACTCTGCAGCATCTGCTATTGTGGCTAAATTACATCGCCTTTTAAAAATAGAACACGCCGCCACACTGCGGGCCATTTCTCCCGCTCTCTTTCTCTCGCTCTCTCGGGAGAGAAGCACAAGGGGCAACGTGGGGGGAGTCAGTTGCCTGTGGCACATTTCACCCTGCAGAATAAGCTGTGGATTGAGACAGAAGAGTCAGCAACCCTTAAGTTTTCCATGGCAACAGGAGTGCTACAGTGCTAAAATATAGCTCAGCTACAATATTTAACTATAGGACAGTTATGTGTGTGTGTGTGTGTTGCAAGATTCTGTTGCACAACATGAAGCCACAGCTCACTGGTGCTGGTGTGTAAATGAGGTGATCTTAACTTCAGCCGTTGTTGTGCGGCTTTCCGTCATCCTGCAGCTGATGCGTCTCTGCCCTCCACGCCGTGCCGGGGAGGCTGAGTAGTAGCGTATTGATTCTGTATCGTCTATCAGGGGAACGGGAGATTTAAATGGGTACTATGACGGCCTCGTCTCTGGTTACCCTGAAGTATCACTCTGTTGGCTGCTTCTCGGTTTAAATAAAACCCAACACATTTGTGTTTTGAGGTTATTCTGATAGATGTATGTTGAAATTTGTGATGAACCTTCAATGAAAACTACTACCTATAAACATTTCCTGGTCTTAACCGTTGGATTATTGATAGATGACGAATCATTCGGGAGGAGCGCAGCTTTGTTTTTCCTGCATAATCAAAATTACAGCTCATGAATGATGCTCCAGTGATAATGTTGTTGTTAATGGGTCATTTGCATCTTTGTGCCTCCAGTCAGTTGCAGAAGGCTTCAAAGAAGCCGTCCAGTATGTTCTTCCCCAGCTGATGATGGTCCCGGTATACCATTGTATGCACTACTTCGAGCTCCTGCAGGTACGTTCAGGTTCCCGTCAGAGATGCAGCCGATTGACCCCGATGCAGCAGCGGTTAGCTCGTCACATGTACTTCGGCTGTGTTTGTTTCTTTCCCTCACATGTACACACCCTGACACCTTCAGTGTCTGACCACACACACCAGCTCAACCCAGCCGCTGCTCTGCTTCTCTCTCCCGCTCTGCTGGGTTGATTATTATTATTTCTATCGGTATTATTAGCACATTTTATAGATTCAGGCCACAGTTGGTACATTTACAGGAATCACACAGTATCAGGAAATGCATCTGTTTTAGTGGAAGGTGTCATTAATATGCAGTGATACGATTTAAAATATCCTCATTAAATTCATGCTGCTGCTGTTCTGTCGAGGGTCCCTTTTATATCATTTAATCATCACATTTTTCTCACTTCACAGCAACTTCAGGAGCGCAGTGAGGACCAAGATGACAGAGAGTGTCTGAAACAGGCCATCACGGCGCTGCTAAACCTCCAGTGCAGCGTGGACCGCATCTATACTAAACACCAGCCTCGCCGTAAACCCGGGTAGGAATCCCGCTCTAGCGTTTGTGACCGTTCAGACCTTTAGGAATGTGGCGAATGTTGACGTGTGTTTTTGAAAAACGGCGCCATCATGTGACTTATGTGGCTTGAACAATGTGTGATTGTTGCTCCGCTCCTCGTTGCCAGTGAGCCCATGTACCGACTGTACAGCAGGCAGGTCCGAAGCAAACAGCTGGCCATCAAGCGGATGAACGAGATCCAGAAGAGCATCGACGGCTGGGAGGGGAAGGACATCGGTCAGTGCTGCAGCGAGTTCATCCTGGAGGGCCCGCTGATACGGGCCGGCGCCAAGCACGAGAGGCACAACTTCCTGTTTGATGGCCTGATGATCAGCTGCAAGGCCAATCAGAGCTCCAGGCTCCCGGGTTCGGGCAGCGGGGCGGAATACCGCCTGAAGGAGAAGTTTGTGTTGAGGAAGGTGCGCATCGTGGATCGCGAGGACTCCGTAGAGCTGCGGCACGCTTTCGAACTGATCGGAAAGGACGAAAACTGCGCGGTTTTCTGCGCACGGACAGCAGAGGAGAAGGCGGCGTGGATGGCGGCGCTGGTCACTCTGCAGTACCGCTCCACGTTGGATCGCATGTTGGATACGGTGCTGCAGCACGAGGAGCAAGAGCACCCTCTGAGGCTGCCCTCCCCGGAGGTGTACCGCTTTGCCGTGCAGGACTCGGAGGAGAACATCGTGTTTGAGGACAAAGTGCAGAGCAAGACGGGGATCCCCATCATCAAGGCCGGCACCGTGGTCAAGCTCATCGAGAGGCTGACCTACCACATGTATGCTGGTGAGACGCTCCTCCTCTCGCCCCAGCCTGCTGGACCGCCGCTCCATTCTTCATCCATGCACGTCTGTCTTTCTTCTCTCATCTTGACGTCTTTTTGTAGATCCTAACTTCGTGCGCACGTTTCTCACCACATATCGGTCGTTCTGCAAACCTCAGGAGCTCCTCACCCTGCTGATAGAGAGGTAAAGACTAGAACGTCTGTCCTTTGGCTCGTTTAGGCCCGGCGGATACGGTTAGGAACTAAAACGCCCCGTGTTTGATTACCCAGGATCGAGATCCCTGAGCCGGAGCCGACTGAGGAGGACCGCCAGGCTCTCTGGAACGGGGATCAGCCGATGGCTGCCGAGCTGCAGAGGTTCAGGAAGGAGTACGTGCAGCCGGTCCAGCTCAGGTACCACAGCCGTCCCAGTTTGGGTCTTGTTGTCTGACCTAGGAGAGCCAGTGTTGTTTTTCTTTCATCTATAAAAGTGGTGAACTTCTTTAAACGCGTTGTGTAGGACAGCCCCGCGTCTCCTGTTCTTCTGCTGCTCCACTCTGCTGGCAGGGCCTGAATGTTCTCATCTGTATGAGACTTTAGCTCCTTATAAGGAGGAACCCAGAACCATCTGAAAGCTTCTGCTGCTCCACTTAATGCCAGCTGCAATAAAAAAGCAATTAAAACACAACTGGATCCCTCCACAGCAGCAGGCTGTGAGGTCCTCTGGTCACAGTCGGATCACCAGAATCTGCAGAAACACCAAAAGGACTGAGCTAAAAATAGCTCCTTTGGTTACGCAACCATTGTGTAAATGAACGAAACCATCTTGGGTGGTCTGTTGTTTAGCAAGCGCTGCTTTATTTTAAATCCAGGACACTCGAAGTAGGTGAAAATAGCTCTTCATGCTGCCCTTTTGCCCTTCAAAGTACAAAACATTCCAGCTGCTGCTATTTTTAAGACGTCTGTGAGGAGTAAACACAGGACGTAAACACGCTGGTGTCTTCTCATTATCCCGATTCCTTGATTGAGGGACTTTTCTCGCCAGCTAAAGGGGCGAAACGGGAGCATCTCCCGCCTGTCGTGTGAACACCTGTGAGCCTAACGTGACTCTGCTCCTCCAGGGTTCTCAATGTGTTCCGCCAGTGGGTGGAGCACCATTTCTACGACTTCGAGAACGACCCAGAGCTGAGAAGTCACCTGGAGGAGTACATCACCAGCAAAATCCAACTGCGAGGTCGGAGGTCAACCCTCGGGACGTGTTTGTGATGTTCTCGTCCTCCCGTCTAAACGACGTCTCGCTGTTTAGGCAAGTCTATGAGGAAGTGGGTGGAGTCCATCAACAAGATCATCAAGAGGAAGCTGCAGACGCAGGCCAACGGCGTCAGTCACAACATCACCTTCGAGAGCCCGCCTCCCCCCATCGAGTGGCATATATGCAGGGCGGGGCAGGTGGACGCCTTTGACCTCATGACCCTCCATCCCATAGAGATCGCTCGCCAGCTGACTCTGCTCGAATCGGAGCTCTACAGGTGAGTAGAACTACAACTGACGTGACCGAGCACTCCGCCCTGCCCTCGCTCTGACTCCTCCCCCCCCCCTCCCGGCAGAGCCGTGAGGCCGTCCGAGCTGGTCGGCAGTGTCTGGACCAAAGAGGACAAAGAGAAGAACTCGCCTAACTTGCTCCGCATGATCCGCCACACCACCAACCTCACGCTGTGGTTTGAGAAGTAAGTCAAATACTTCCTTCACAAGAAAATCCAGTTCCATGTGTAACCGTGCGCATGCTGGCGCGCTCTCAGGTGCATCGTGGAGACCATGAATCTAGAGGAGCGGGTGGCCGTGTTGTCGCGGGTCATCGAGATCCTGCAGGTGTTCCAGGAGCTCAACAACTTCAACGGCGTGCTGGAGGTGGTCAGCGCCATCAACTCTGTCCCAGTGTACAGGCTGGACCACACCTTTGAGGTAGGGACGGCAGTAGGCTCCCGGGACGGGGGGGGGGGCATGGCCACATACCTGCCAGACTCGAGCGCCCAGAGAGGCGCTCAGGGCTGATTTGTAACACTCGATTAAAACTCGCTTTCCCAGAAACCCTCGTTCTGTTAAAAATCCTCATCAGCCGTTACTGGAAATCTCTCCTCATCAACACTCCTTTTGTTTCTCTGCTCGCGTGTCTTCGTGATGTGGATCCACTCTTCGTTCACGGAACTTGACCCTTTTAAAAAAAAAAAAAAATCTGCACGTACAGGCAATCCCAGAAAGGAAAAGGAAACTCCTGGAAGAAGCTGTGGAGCTGAGCCAGGACCACTTCAAGAAGTACCTGGCTAAACTCAAGTCCATCAACCCGCCCTGCGTGCCTTTCTTTGGTGAGTCTTGGCCGGTGTGAGAGTGGTTGGCGTCCCAGCGGGACCCTGACGCCTCCCGCCTTCATCCACAGGTATCTACCTGACCAACATCCTGAAAACAGAGGAGGGCAACCCAGACTTCCTCACGCGCCACAGCAAGGAGCTGATCAACTTCAGCAAGAGGAGGAAAGTGGCGGAAATCACCGGGGAGATCCAGCAGTATCAGAACCAGCCGTATTGTCTGAAGGTGGAGCATGAAATCAGGGTGAGCGCCCTCTCCTCTCGCCCCTCTGTGGTCCTTCAAAGTCGAATCCCAAACTGACCCCCTCGTCTGTTCTGCAGAGGTTCTTCGAGAACCTGAACCCGATGGGCAACATGGGGGAGAAGGAGTTTGCCGACTACTTGTTCAAAATGTCTCTGGACATCGAGCCACGGAACTGCAGGCAGCCTCCCAGATTTGTAAGCGCAGCAGTGACCCGAAGGTCGCGGGTTCCATCCCGGCGAGTCTAAAGTTCCCCGTGTGTTGTCGGTCCCGCAGCCCAGGAAGACCGTGTACACGCTGAAGTCCCCGGGGATCCGACCCGTGCGGACCTCTACCTCCGGCACGCTGAAGGGCCACCCGGTCCCCCTGGAGCGGGAGCCCCCGCACAAGATCACCTTCAGGAGCATCGCGGAGACCGAACCGCCGGAGACGCCGCCGTCCGCCTCGGTGCCCACCTCCCCGAACACGCCGACGCCCCCGCAGTCGGCCTCGTCCGACCTGAGCTCGGTGTTCATGGAGCACGACCTGGGCAGCTTGTGCGGCAGTGAGTTCACGCTTGAGCGTCACCCGGGTGACGGGGAAACACCTTTTCTGATCCGGGTTCTGGTTTTTACAGGTAGCAGCTCCTTATTCGGTTCGGCTCATCTTCCGACTTCCAGTGAGTGTTTGGTCTCCTTTTACCTGGGGGGGGTTAAGGATGTGGAATGGTTTTAATGGTGGCCTGTTTTCCCAGAGCTCCAGTCTGTGTCCTGCGGCAGCCTGCACCAACTCGGGGAGGAGCAGCTGAAGCCCCCTCCGCTACCCCCCAGGAGGAAAGATGCCATGTCTGAGGCTAAAGTGAGAACAGAGCCCCCCCAGCAGCATCTGTTTAATGAGATGCGTTTTATTCATTCTCTGTTCTTATCTCTGCGCGTCAGCTGAGCTCCAGGTCCGACAGTCCCCCCGCCATCCCGCCCCGGCTGCCTCCTCCTTTTCCCAGGAACCAGCCCCGACCGGTGATCTACAACGGCCCCCCCGGCGACGGCCCCCTGCCCAGCCCTCCTCCGCCGCCTCCACGGGACCCTCTGCCCGACACGCCTCCCCCGGTGCCTCAGCGGCCCCCGGAGATCTTCATCAACTACCCCCTGAACCTGCAGCCCTCCCCGGTGGGCCGCTACCACTGGGAATTCAGCAGCTCCCCGAGCTCCCCGAACACTCCACCCAGCACGCCCTCGCCACGCGTCCCCCGCCGGAGCTGCCCGCTCAGCGCCAGCCAGAACAGCCTCTGTCCGCTCCCCGTTTCCATCACCGCGCCGCCGGTGCCGCCTCGCCACAATTCCAGCCCCCAGCTTCCCAAACTCCCACCAAAGACATACAAAAGGGAGCTCCTGCCGCCGCCGCTGCCGCTTCAAGGCCTCTCATTGGTGGAGAACAGCGACAGCAGCCAGTGAGTCGGCGCCGTGTTTCGGATCATCGGACTCAAGCTACTGATCAGACAAACGCGCTCTGGACTCCACCCCCCCCTGTATAGACCTATCACACCCTCGCTGTGCCTCTCAGGGGATCAGTAGCTCCGCCTTCACCCTCAACCCTCTGTGCCAATGGGAAACCCTCACCAGTGTGCCAGCTGATAGACAACAAGCTGCCGAAGCTTTGCCCCACTCACTGCCCTATCAGGGTGGGTTGAATGTGAGGGGGGGGGTCTGCCCTCAGCTGTCGTGCTTGGTTTTCTTCGGGCATTGACGCGAACAGGAGTCCCGCCGCAGCTCGCGGATTCTGCCGTTCACCCGCTCTACAACCCAATTAGCCAAAGTCTTATTTTCTGCAGGGGGATATAAGGGATGTTTTTGAACAAAATGTGACTTAACGAAAAGAACACACGGGGGGGGGCAACAGTGAACGCTGCCGCCGCCGCCGCCGCCATCTTGTGTCTCAACTGCACACTGTGACTGCATTGACTGGGTCAAATGACTTTTCCCCCCTCTGAGGCTCCTCCGTAGCCACACAACGTTGCCTTTTCAAAGGTCCAAGAGTGGTGACCTTTGACCCCCAGGCTCCGGTCCCGTCAGCCTGGACGAGAGCCGAGAACACTCCATTTGCACATCGAGTTTCGGCACTGTCGGGAGTTTTTTGTTCAGTTCCCCGATTTTTTTCTTGATTTTTTTTAAAAACAATATCAAGCAGCATTAAAGAAGAGCAAAGAGGTGTTTCTTTTCCCTGCATCCTCTGACAGCTGATGTCTGAACTGGGCCGCTCAGCCGCAGCGTTGCTGTCCCCGCACTGTGCTCCTCCATCACCAACTCTTCTTCATTGGTATTCAAACTCTACCGGCAGTGCTCCCCCTGGTGGCCGCTCGAAAAAGGACCTTGACAACTTTTTTTTCCTGCTTGAAAACATTTTGGATAGACTAAAATAACCCATTCATCATGCTCAGATGTGCCTTTTTATTTTGTTTTCTACTTTACAGGAATAAGCAAACTGTGTCTAAAATGCTAAAAATAAAGTTGCCTATGTAAAGTTTAGAACAAAAGCTATACACTATGAAATTGTACATGTTTGTGGATACTGTGTATATATAACATGTATACACTAACTAAGTAATTTGTATAAAGTGACAAGTTTTTTCCTCTTCCTGTTGTATTTTACCCTCATCCGCATCTGTTCAGTCAAATATTGCCTAATAATCCAATGCTGCTACAGTCGGATAACATTAAAAAAAAAGAAAAACGATAAAAACAAAACCAGAACAGGTCACTGTCGCTAACTTACAGACAATCTCCAGTTGAGACACTGGGAGTATTAACTGAGGAAAGCCATTTTTCTTCCCTGCCCCTTTGCTGTTTTAAAGCAATGAGAACCAGTATACAGTCCAGTATGCCCAGCACTTACTTAAAGACGTGCTTCACTTTGTACGCCCTACTAATGGCCTTTTTTCTTACTTTCAGAGGTTTTTCTTTTCAATGCTAACTCATTGTGCAGAGGTTGGAGTCACGTCAGAGCCACGGCTCACCTGCGTTCGGCCGCTGTAGTGGTGTAAAAACCTTTTCCCCCCTGAGAATACACACTTTGTGCACTTTAGGCTGTACTGTTGAAGAGCCGCGGTTGCTATGGGTCATGTCGGTGGACGCGACTGTCCTGTGCAGCTGTTTAACTCACACTTTCTATGTGGATCAGGGCAGGAAAACACCAGTCTACCGCCTCCGTTTTTACCCCCCCCACATTGGACCTACCAATGCTGGACTCCAGCAACGCCCCCTCCTCGCCTCGCCATCAAATTGATCAAACTAGAAATGAGAGGTGGGGTCACAGGGGCTCAGATCTGCTCATATTCTTCCCCTTTTTTGGAAACACAGTATTTTTGGGGTTCATTTTCCAAACGTTTGTTCCTTTGGATGTTTGTTTTGGCGACCCCAGCTGACAGGTTCTCCTCTGGTGGCACTGTAACGGCTTGATCCAGCAACTGATTGATTTGATGGTATGTGGCCTTTTAACTGCTTTGTATTAATGGTCTTGAGATTAATAAATCACCCAGTCTTATTTTGTACTGAACTGCTTGTTTCTCTTTTTATTCTTTGGAGCGTTTCATGGCATGGCCCTCCTGCTCATCCAGTTAGCTTAGCATGTAGCCTGAACTCTGATGTGAGCTCACTTTTATGCTGTTTTTCAGGAATTCCTTTTTTCTCTTTTGGATATTCACTCCTGTAAAAAAAGGGGGGTTTAAGGTCCAGTAATAATCAAATAAAAGGTCCAGATGGACCAGGAAGTTGCAGCTTGGAGGGTCACACGGTGCTGCATGGCCCCTCGCTGTCCTCGCTGTCCTCCCACAATCCAGGGCCGCTCACCGCCGCTGCGTGGGCTCGCCGTAAACTCGGCCTGAGGAGACGCAGAGGGAGGAATTCACCTGTAATCTGTTTGATTTCAGAGTTTAGATGATGCCACTGGTACCTCAGATTGTCTCTGCCCAGGCCGAGACTCTGCCGGGCGGCAGCCTGAACTGGGACGAAACCTTTCCTGACGTCCTTCTCTGGAGCCGAATCGTCCTGAAGCGATGAGACACAGACAGGAGTGGGGCAGCGTTACAGACCACAGAAGAAGATGGAGACCCTAGAACAGGCATGGGCAAACTACGGCCTGGGGGCCACACGCGGCCCGTTAAACGTTTTAATCCGGCCCGCCAAACTTGAAAAATTAAATGAATAAACCTTGTTAATGTTATATTTTCACTGCAATTCTGGTGTTTTCCCACTAGAAAAAAGACAGTCAGGAGGAGAGTGATGGTGATATCCTGAAGGATAACAGAACTTTCAGTGCTTTAAAATAGAAATGGTTATTAATTTTTTTTAAAAAGGCACATTTTATTCATTTGATTTTAAGTGTTTTAAGACTCATTCCAAAGTCAGATATTTTGTTAGAACCCATTGTGGCCCACGAATCAAAATGTTTGCCCACCCCTGCACTAGAACCACGGGAGTGACCCGTCACCTGTCTGGAGGGGTCGTCCCAGATGGGCCTGAAGGCGCTTTTTGGGTGCAGCGGAGGCGAGCCGGTCCGGATGCTGACCAGCCTCTTTCCGCGGGAGCTGACCAGACAGGGCGTGGCCGCGGTAGTGCACGGGGGCCCTGCTGCGTTTCTCAGGGGCGGGTGGGGGGTCACTCTTGGAATCTGCCATCTGAGACACACGCTCCTCTCTCTGGACCCCTCCCTCTGCTGACTGTACGAAGGTCTCAACAGAACCGGGACCTGGCTGTCCTCCTCCTCTTCCTCCTCCTCCTCCTGCCCACTAATCACCTCCTCCCTGCACAGGGTCCCATCAGGGCTGCAGGAGGTCACGGAGGAGTCCCCAAAGGCCGAGGTGTCATCCAGGTCCGTCTCGACATCCTCTGGGCTGCAGGTGGCGCCGGTGGCCTCCGGGCCAATGGTGCCTTTCCCAGTGTGCTGGCTGAAGGTTCCCTGGCCCGAGTCGCTGTTCTCCCCCCACCCAGCAGCGTCGGGCATGAGGAGGGAGCAGCAGGCGCGGCAACAGTCTCGACCCGGCCGGTTCTGGACGCTCCTGTCCCGCCCGCAGCCCTTCCGCCTGACGGGGCTGCAGGACCAACACTCCAGACGCATGGACTGGCAGCCGTTGGTAAGGTCGGCCACCGGCGGATCGTTTCTGGGGTGGGATCAGAGCACATATAGAGGTCAGGGTCAGGGTCAGGGTTTGGGTTTGGGTTGGTGTCAGGAGGCTGAAGTCCCTCCCACTGGGGATCCAGATTCAAGACCAGGCCCAGACAGAGAGCAGGGCATCGATAGTCATCAATAAAAGAGGAGAAAATGGTTAAAAACCCGAACCCTTATAGAGATTACAAACCAATTTAAACCAACACAGCCTTAACCCAGTTACTAATAGTAGTATTATTAGTCCCAGCTCTAGCCCCACCCCTAAAGGCAAACCCAACCCTAACACCAACCCTAAACTAACCCTAGTTTCATCTTGGATCATCGGGAACTAATCAGAGCAATTGACTGATACATCTGTCAACACTAAACCTTTTTATTTGGAAATAGTTCAATCGGCTGGACTGGACCAGCGGAGACAAATGAGGACTCCTGGAACATTGTTGAAGCTTTAGACGAGTCCACTACGGCCCCTCAGCTGACCGCCCAGATCATTCACATGCTACTGGTCCACACAGGCTGGAGCTCTGAGCTCTGGCTCCAACCTCTGGGAGAAGAGGCCAAACAGCTTCAAGAACTTTAACCAAGTGCAGTTACGCGCTGAGACCAAGCTCTGGGTTAGAGTTACGGATCAGAAACCAGAGCCGCGCCGCTCTCGGCTTCTGCAGATCATCCGGTTTTACAGGATCCAGCTGGGCTGATCACGTTAAAAAGCTTCTCTGCTTCTTTGCCTGTTTGGTTGGTTTCTTTCAGAGATCTTCAGATGATTCCGGTCTGAGGTTTTCATTTTCTCTCTCGGGTCAACATTTCAGATCTACTTCTGTTATTAGTTTGTTTCTTTGTTTGTTTTTTGATGGTTTGGATTCGAGGGTGAAGACAGGCGTCTGGTTGCAGTTCTGCAGATGTCCAGTAGAGGGCAGCACTCACCTGAGCGCTGCAGCTTCCTGCGGAGACTCTCTCTTCTCATGGTTCCTCCCGCAACAGCTGGCAGAAGATCCAGCAGCCTCAGAACAGCTGAGGACGCAGAGAAACCCTCCACATTTCAATTAAGCTCAGATATGTGAAAGTAAAAGTCACACGCGCTCATTTCTCATCATTCCCTGACCTTTGCCCTGCACCTTCTGCTTCCTCCCACCTCACATCCTCCTCCAGGATGGCGTGACAGCGGGATAGAACATTCCTCAGCGCTCGCTCGGCTCCCAGCAGGAGGCTGCAGTCGGGATGTTCTTTGCCCGTCCACTGTAACAAACTCTGCACACATTCAGTGTCAACTTCAATACTAATTTCTGGATCTTTCCCCACCAAGATTTTACACATTTTCCTCTTCTTCCCTTCAGATCAAACTATTGCTGGTATTTGCCAAAAAAAACAGGGTTTTGCTTTGTGTCTCGTTATAAATAAAGCTGATTCAAAACCCCCTGGACTCACCTGGACGTGGCTCAGGTAGGCGTGAATTCGAGACACAGGCGCCAGCAGCAGCGACAGCAGTTTCATCTCCTCTCTGTCCTCCTGATTCACAGACAGGTGAATGTGTGTGTGCGTGTGTGTGTCTGTGTGCGTGTGTGTGTGTGTGTGAAATACCTGGACTTTGTCGCTGTTGCTGTCTGGATGGTTTAATCTGTTAAACTCCAGGCAGAGGAAGGATGCCAGCGTGGTTGTGTATCCAACATATGTGTCAGAGAAGACAGTCTGTAAACAGGAACATGTCACACACACACACACACACACACACACACACACACACACACACACACACACACTTACTTGTATTTCTATCTTTGTAAGGCCTTTAATACATGTAATGCATTTTAACTTACTATTTTAGCTCTAACCACCCAAAATTGCACGTAGAATATGGAGTGTGGTCCTGATTTTTTAAGTACAAGAACACACACATGCTGGCGGTGTGAACTCACATCGTTTTGTCCGATGAGTTGCACCAGGATGTCTCCCACCAGAGATTTCCAGTGTGCAGCAGAGAGTCGCTCCTGCAGCGAGTTCCTGAACGGCAGATGTCGCTGCAGCAGCTCCTCCACAAACTTCACCAGCGTCTGACTGATGGCGAGAATCGTCAGAACCTTTAGGCTCCAGAGTTGACTTAACTTGATAAATACAGGTGCACATTTATGTTGAACTCTAATCCAACTAGTGTAGAAACATGGTGCAGCGACACCACATCAGTATTTACACTAAACGATGCTGCTAAATAAACAAAAACAATTAACAACTCTTGATTTGTCATTAAACTGGATGGAAAGCTACATTTGATACAACATTTATATTTATTAGCCTTCCAGAACACATTTGGGGATTGAACGCGGAGAGCGGCCTCCTGCTGGTGACAGGTGGTACTGCAGGTGCCTCGGCCGCCCTCTGACCTGAACGTTAGGATGATTTAAAGAGTTCCAGACTCACTGCGGCTCCAGGGCCCCCTGCTGAGCTGCAGGTGTTTTGTACTTGTCAAGCAGCTGATTGAGCGTGGACACGTACTCCCACTCCGCGTGCAGCAGCTGCATGGCCACCTGATGTCGAGCATCTGCACAGAAAACATGACAGAAGCCACAAACCTTCAGCGCTTCGGGCTTTGACGTGTGAGGACTCACCTGTGCCTTCACTCAGTCCCGCTTTCAGGCCCTGCAGGAAACAGTGGAGCAGCAGCTTCCCTCTGGACCCACAGGACGGCGGCGCGTCTGCTGGGTTGCTGCTGGACAACAGGGACCACATGAGGACACGTCTGTAGCAACTCAACTCCCCTCAACTCTGTCTTCACCTCTCTCTGTGTTTGGAGGTGTCTCCGTCCTGCAGAGCTCTCTGTCTCTTACTGTCCAGCTGGAAGATCTGAGTCTGCAGCACTCCAAGCTCCTCCTGCAGGACGAAGGACAAACCTGAGTGTTTCCCTGGACGCTGCATCAGCACACGCTCACGTCAGGAAGCCTGACCCTCAGAGAGTCCACCAACAGCTCCAGGCGAGCAGCTTTCTTCTGGCAGCTCCTGCGGTTCTCCTCCAGCTCCTCCCTCAGGTGTGTGTCTCCATGCTGGATGTGACTGAGCTCCAGCAGGGCGCTGGTGAAGCCCCTCTTCAGCTCTGAGACCATGTACTGCAACTGAGGGAGTCAAACACAACATGTCCCCTTATGGTGAAAGACGAGGCGTTCCTCTACATATGCTCGCAAAAATTGGAGGTGGAAGAACTGAAAAAATGTGACTTTTAATCTGGATTAAAAGTCTCGGTTTGCCTCCACTGGTCATCCTGAGCTGATGTGGGATCTCTTTGAGGGAACTTTGGCAACTTTTTGCGTTTCTGAGTGACCTGAATGGAGCTGAACCAGAGTTCAAAACCCAATAAAAGGAAAGAGTGATATCCGTTTGTCATCTTAGCTGCTTATATTGTTGGTTTCTGCCTCATTTGGCTGGTTGCTGAAGTAATTCTGACTCCGATGAGGCCAACAGCCTACAAAGCCAAGTGTCTCTTGAAGGGAGGTGATTATTTACCTTGGCGATTTCCCCCACGAGCTCGGCCTCCTGTGGCTTCATGACCTGCGTGCAGACAAACAAACAGCACCGCTCAGAGGTTACCGGCCGTCATATTTCCAGCGTGTGGAGGAAAACAGCTTCTCCTGTTTCAAAGTGTCCTGCTAAACATCAGATAATGTTGCATTAGCACAAAAGGCTCAAACCTGGCAGGTCAACGGTGTTTTCTGCCTCCACAGAGGGAATATTTAACCTCTTCCTGCTCAGAAATATGAACCAGAGCAGGACTGAGAGTCGCTGCTGCTACATTTACGACTGCTGGTGCTACAACAGTCATCGGAGAGCGCCTGTGTTTGTACCGGTGTAGATGTGGCGTCTGCCAGCAGCCCCTCTGCAGAGGAAGTGACACGCCAGCCAAAGAGTTCAGCCCTGCAGGCGGGATGGCTGCGGGAGCCAAGATCCTCCTCTTTAAAGCCTGCTGACAAAAGGACAAACACAAAAGGGCAGAAAAACAGAATTTAAAAAAAAATCAGGTGCATGATTTTATAACCACAGCTTCAAAACTTCAAATCAAAAATGTTAAAATCACTTATGAGAGTTAACCATGCGTCACCCTGAGGTATTAAAATGCATTAAAATGCCCAAACATTATTTTGTATGTTGTAAAGGGTGTTGTTTTCCACCCCTTAACTTTATCTGGAAGCACATAGACCAGAATTACACTGGAGGGATCATGCTGAAGACCAACGACACACAATGATGTAAACTCACCTCAGTTCATCCAATGAAGAGTCATGAAAGATGCGGAATCTCCCCCCAAAAAACCCTTTTAAGATGTCCAACATCTCCTGGTTTGCAGTGAGAACATTTGGAGTGAAGTGAGTTAGAGAGCGGCTGTGTGAGGCTGAGCTGTGCACAGAACAGATGCAGCTCAGTGAGCGGCTCTGTGATGGTCTGAACTGGCCAAGTCAGGCTGGAGCGTGCACGACCCAGTGACACACAGGCGCCACAAGAGCCGCAATACAGTTCCGATCACTATCTACTACTCACACATATTTATAAGCATGCACAAAATGTGTGGCCTGACTGGCCTGATTTAAAATCGTTAGTAATTGAAAACCCTTTTATGTATATAGTTAGGGTATTTTTTATTTCTTTACAGATACACCATTATACAGTTAACCATCAGAAAAGGTATAGAAAATGATCGTGAGGTGCAGTATAATACTATTCATAAATATATTAATCAACATATAGACTACATATTCTCAGATAGCCCATTAAAATTTCCTATTAATTCCCATCTTTACGCTAAAAATCGTATTAAACATTATTAAATAAAGTGACCGTTGCTCCCGTTGTCGCTTCCCTCCGCCCTGGCGGCGCTGCCCGTACATCAAAACAAACGAACGCACGGCGCCATCTGTTGTCAAGTAGGCGTGGTCAGTGTGACGCGCTCGAATGTGATTGGCTGTGAGGCTAAAGGGGTTTTCAAATCGAGGCAGTGTTGACGGAGCTGTCAAAACAGGAGGAGAGCAAAGCTGGTGAGGAAACGAGAGAAAATGCTTCATATTCCTGAAACAAGTAGCCTAAAATCACTTTTGTTATCTCAGAACAACGTGTAGATAAAGTTACAATGGGAATGCGGTGTGCGTATTTCTATTTCCGTCCGAACATTCTCAGTAACATCGCTGCTGGGTGTCGACAGTTGTGACAGTAATTTTAATATATATTTTCCTTGTATTTAAATATCTGACTATGCATTTCGTCTCAGCTGCTCGCCATCTTACATATGAGTATATTTTATTCATGGTTTACATTCTAGGGTAGCCTAGGTGCCTGCTGAGGTAATTAGCATTCACTTTTAATTAGCATTCATGTTAGCCCAACACACTTTATGACGTAATGCAGTTCAAAAAGAACCTAAACAACGTGCAAAAGAGGGAAACACTGAATTGCTGAAGGAGAAGGAAATGTTTGGATGTGCACGTTTACATGAATGTGACCTGTAAAGCTCTGAACTATTACAAGTGGTTTGTTGTCCCAGTTTCCGCCATGAGGACTAGTGAGTTCGACTCCTCATCTGAAGAGGAGGAGGTCGGGGAGGAGCAGCTGACTCCTCTCCACATCTCCTGGTGAGTTCCAGCTGCAGCAGGAAGCGTTGGCGCGCTGTGAAACAGAAGCTGAGGTGTGTTGTGCTTGGCTCAAAGGTTACCATTGTCTGTGGTGGAGTGCTCGCAGTTCCTGGGCATCTGTGCCCTTCCAGGTGAGACACACCTTTAATGTTCTCACACCGTTCCCGCCTTCACCCGACCGACATTCAGTCTTTACTTCATCTCAACTCAGGGTGCAAATACAAAGACGTCCGCAGGAGCCTGGAGAGAGACGTTGGTAAGAAGACCCGAGTCCAAAAGTGATTTCAACATCAGCCTTTTCGCTCGCTCTTGAGGAGAATCGTGACTGTTGGAGGTCCTCTCCCACCAGAGGAGCTCCAGAACCAGGGGGTGCAGGAGGTCTTTGTATTCTGCAGCAGGGCAGAGCTCCACCGGTACCGAGTTCCCTCCCTGCTGGACGTCTACCAGCAGCGAGGCTTCTGCGTCCACCACATGCCGTTCCCGGACGGGGACGTCCCGGAGCTGGAGCAGTGCTGCCGGATCCTGGAGGAGCTGCAGACCAGCCTGGAGAACAACAGGAGGACCGTGATCCAGTGAGCCGAGTTATTCCTGTTGATTTTTCATGAAACTTCACATTTCCTTCAGTCTGTGTGAGACTGGTTTGGTTGGACTTGAGAATGTAAATGTGAAGCAACAGGACTCCTGTCAGGAATGTAGAACCTCCTCATGGCGGTACTCAAACACACCGTTTTTCCCTCCTCCCTCAGCTGTTACGGAGGTCTTGGCAGATCCGGATTAAGTAAGAATCTCGCCTTCCCGCCTCTGTAGCCCAGTCCATTCCTCTCTGGGGGCTTCATTCCAGCCTCCCTCTGCCCTTTTCTGCCCCAGTCGCCGCCTGTCTGCTGCTTCGTCTCTCGGTGTCGCTGACGGAGAACAAGGTGATCGAGATCCTCAGGGAGCACCGAGGAGGCGGAGCCATCCAAACGGTGAAGGTCGGTTGAGGCGCCGCTCGGCATTAAAAAGGCAGAAACCTCTGATAACAGGAAGATGTCCACAGATAACGTGCACGTTTCCTCTGCAGCAGTACAACTTCCTGCACGAGTTCCGGGAAAAGTACAAAGCCTACGTGGAGAGCCGGAGGGCGTCCCCGGAGCGCTCGGTGTCCCGGTGATCCTCGGGGGATCTCTGCCGGTGTGAGGTTTCTGTTCTGCGACTGCACTTTAACGGGATAATGGAATGTTTTTGTCCTCATTAGAACATTAAAAAGATGATTTGGGAGATAAATCATGCTTCTCCGTCAACGTTCTCAAGAAATCACAGCTTTATGGGGAAAAACTGGTTCATTTTCCAGTTTAATTCTGAACTTCACAGTAAATTTTGGCAAAATTAACTCCCGCTTCTCACGTTGCTTTCATTTATATTGTGTGGGGAAAAAGATGAATCCTGAGATGCTAAACTCAGTTTCACCGACTCTTCTCTTCCCGGACTGTTCAAAGAAATCCACAACAACATTCCTGGATCGTTTTATTTAGATTCAAACAACTTTGACATTTCCTGGTGAGACATGATGGGAAAAATACAAACTGATAAAGCGTCGTCGTACCGTGATGATAAAACTGGAAATAAATACTTCCAGATTCCGTTCAAGGGCCAAAACGACTCTGGATTCTGGTCTGGAGGCGACTCCGCACCACAAGGAGTGCTTTGATATCACGCAAAAGTGAAAATAAATAAAGGGCGGCGCTCCTAACAGGGAAAAACAAGATGCACAGCCACAGAATTCCACACATTCAACAGGATGGCACATCAGCAGATTCCTAACAAACAGAAATCCAGGAAGTGGGAAAACCAGAGCGGCGCTGCTGCTACGTGGCGCCTCTGAAATGTACAGATATCTACGCTTCTACTGGGTTCACAAACACGCTTCCGTGGATCCAACGGGATGTTCAACACGTCTGAAAATACACGTCAGGTTTTGGGAGTCGGTGCTGCGCCGCGACTGATCGTCCCCGCGCAGCACCCGTCAACGAGGATAGTAACCCGTGAAGCTCAGCCCGCGCCGCCGCACCCTGGGGTCTGAAAACGTCGAGTCTGCACCTGCGTCGTCCTGCTGGGTCCGTCTGGATGCCAGAGGAAATTAGCTGCTAGAGCCCAGAACCTGGTTGACGGAGAACGCTAACGCAGTTAGCACGCGGCTCCGCCTCCTCACAGAAGCGAGTCTAGCTAGTCTGAAAAGAACTGAAGAGAAAAAAGCTTTATTTGAATCAAAAGCATCAGAAAAAAAGAGCACATCAATAATAAAAAAAAGAAAAAAGGATGTCCGTCTGGGCTTTTAAGTGTTTTCCATAAAAAGTATCTCTAGTGTAATGGCAGGAACGCTGCAGCAGAGGTGGGTTTAAAATGGCTAAATGGGTCTGGACTGACAGTCTGTGCTGCGAGTGAGGGGTCGAGATCATCCGTCTCCAGCAGGTCCAGTGCTGCAGCACCAGGATCAGAGTTTCTGGTCGTCTACTGTACATGCAGGTCCCGTTCCCCCTTGGCGTCCATTTTAGGAGCTCACCAGAACATAAATCATCCTGTAAGAGAAGCAAAGGAAGGTCCATCACACGTTTCACGGTGTCGTTCTGCTTTCAAAAGCCCGGCGAGCGCGGCTTCCTACCCGTAGAGATAGTAGAAGAAGGAGAGCAGGTAGAAGGCCAGCTTACACCAGCCTTCTTTCTGACAGAAGGCCAGGATGTCGGCGTTCATGATGGTCGTGGGGTCGTACAGTCCGGGGGAGCTCATCACGGGCCTGCTCGTGTACCTGCGACAGAGGTTCTGGTGAGCGACGCCCCCGCAGCAGCGGCTCAGGCAGCAGGCGGGTTCCTCACTCACCTCCAGACGTGGTAGGCCAGCAGCGGCAGGTTCAGGCAGAGGGTGAGCCACTCGGCCGCGCAGAAGAACATCACGCAGAAGAAGAAATGGATGAGGTACTCCGGGAGAACCAGCTGCACGGAGCAGAAGGCAAAGAAACCGTCACGCCCACGAAACAGCGACTTCCTCCTGGCGCGGGTGGACTGACGAGTGCGTAACGTTGTGAAACGCCAGGAGCTAAAGGCTGAACTGGCAGAACCTCAGAGGAACTGACTAAAGGGCTCTGGAGGAAGTGGACGTCTGGAAAATGACAGTCAGCTCCAAGGAGACGGGCGTGAATACCAATGAGCTGCTCTAAACGTGTTCTGGATCAGACTGCCAGGACCAGCCCGAGTGATTTCACAACATTCTGACACGTGGAGAAGAACTGGGGGGCGCCAGTGAGCACTGCCGTCATGCACTGGTCTGTGTGGACGCGCTGGGTGAAAAATTAAGATTCCACCACCTGCAAACGGGATTAACCAACTTCCGACAGCCTCTCTGCAGCTGTTGGGGCAACGCTGAAATTTGCTCCGCACACTTGCAAATGGCTGGAAAGGGTTAATTTCTCACCCTGCTTAGAGGTCATGCACCTGCTCAGTGAAACGGGGGGGTCCACCGATAGCTCTGAAGAACATTTTGCACATCTTCAGCGAGGACAAACACAAACAGGCCCCGTCTGACCATGCTGTGGGGTTGTTTCACCAAGCACAAGAAAGCCATGCACCCAAAAAGAGCAGGGGGGGTAACAAACGGCCCACAGATGGAAAGGTGTAGGAGGAGGAAGGTGCAGCGGCTGTGACGTGCCGACCCCCTGCACTGTGCTGCCAAATACAGAACGAGATCAGAGCTCAGAACAGGCCTGAGCGCCAGAGTCACATGACTCTTCCTACCCAGACATTAACCAATCAGAGCAGCTCAAAGTCGCTGAGCTGGGCGATGCCGATTCTGCAGCCATCTGTCCTGATCCACAGGTGAGGAAGATCAGAGCCAAAGATGAGCTCATGTACAGCAGCTGAGTCCTGCTGATAGCTGACCTGCACCCCCCACCCCGAGGAAACGCCCAATTAGCTCAAGTTTACCGATTTGAAGCTAAGTGAACCCAAAGAGGAGCAATATAAACCTGATCTGACTTCAGATTTCCTGTTCCTGGCATTAGTGTTGACTCTCTGTACCAGTAAAACACTATTTGCAAACAAAGGGTAGGTTGTTATAAGTCCATGCAAGTTTAGAGCATTTGCAAGTCTTTTCAGTTAACAGCTACACTCATCTTTTTACATTAGTATTAGTAGTAAACAACACGCACGGCTCCTTGAGTTAACAGCATACAAACGACATCGAGGAGACTAAACTGGCCTCATAAATTACAAGACGGACGATTCTGCTTTCCCAGGGATCCCCAGACGGACGCCCATGTCAGGGGTGTTCAGGTTAAACGCTCTCCAGCTAACGCGGACAGAGGCACGAGCGTCTGATCCTAAAGCTGAGATTAGTTAACTGAAAAGACGTTTGCAAACACTTCGCCGTGCAAAGATGACAAGACTGCAGACCGACTTGAACTAGAGATTGGTACAAACCTTCAAGGCAATTCTGACTCTCTTAATCTTTTTGACCTTTTCAACTGTCTTTTATGCCGTTAACAAAGTGCAAAAAACAGATTAGGGAAAACAAAAACAACAACAGCCGTTAGAGTTTGACTGCATAACAGGCAGGTTATTCAGCAAAACAGTGCAGAGAAATGATAGCGGGAGACATTTAACCTGAAAATAAATGAGTAACCTGGACAGAGCATATGTGCATGCAGTAAAAGAGGCCAGGGAGGAGTGTCTGGAGGCTGGGGGCCACTTACCGGATTTAAGGTGTTACACTGATCTATAGGGTTCTTGTAATCAGTCTTCAGCTCATCGAATGCTATTATCTGAGGAATAAACAACAGTGTAACGTTAACACACATGTCACGAATAGCCAACAACAGGATAAAAGCTTAAGCCTAATAAACTGATTAATTTCATCTCACTAAATGACAACTTATTTTGCTATAGGGCTGTTTCTTCCTGGACATCATTTGGAAGACATCAAGACCTTATTAGTATATATTCCTTAGATTTGAATCTCGTTCCATAGCCCTTACTTTGTTTAATTCATTCTTCATGTACATGTTTTAAAAGGACATCTGGTTTATGTTGGTTACACTTCTTCACCCATAAGAACACAAGTGAATATCAAGTTAATTACACCTCTCTTAACATGAATAATGAATGAAATAATAACAGAGCAGTTTAGCATCTTTGCTAGCTGACGTTTAGAACACAGGTAAATGGATAAACACCTGGTAAATTACCTGCTAATCGCGACAACAGAGGTGGATTTTAATTAAGATAACACCACGTCAAAACAACATTTATACCGGGGTGGGTTTTGTTTCCCAGGCGATCGCTAACGTTCGTCATTCATTCTGTAGCTACCAAACCAGGCGCTGGGCCTGTAGGTGGACCCGGATATCATCGCAGGTACCGCGGGTAGCCTCCGCCAAAGTCCCGCCTGAGCGGCTAAACGGGCCTAGCTTTAGCCACCGGCCTCCCTCGCCTTTTCGTCCGCTCCTGTTCGTCGCCTCCGACAGGCAGGACAACAGTCATGAATCGTGCGGCCTCAGCTTGTACTTACGTGCCAGATAGCGAAGAAAATAAGCGCCGCCGTGAGCAGCAGAGCCAGCATATAACAAAAGGCCGCGAATGTGAACGCCATTACTTCGCTTCTGCTCGTCGGATCCCGGCGGGTGATGCAGGCAGCCTCGCGACCGTTTGCGGCTGAGTCGCCTCGTCTTCTTCTGTGGTTTTAAAGTAGTGCAGCGCACCAGCGCCCCCTTCTGCTCACAATTGGTAACGGACTGTTGAAGATGCTAGTTTTCCAATAGCCACTAAAAGAGGTGATACTTAAATATACACGCTGAATCAAGGAGTTAACATCCTTAAAATCTTCTGACATAAAATAAGATTTCAAATTAAAAACTTGAGAATTCAATTCAAGTTACACCCAAACGCTTTAAACACGACTGCCGTTTTATTCAGACAATATGACAGACATTTTGTTTTAAATGGAGAAAATACAAATATATCAAGTTTCACTCCACGAGGCAGCTGTTTATGAAACATCTTTGATGGTTTTACTAACAAGGGCAGAAGAGCTAAGCATTCGATCCAAGACACCACGAGCTTAAAGACATATCTGCAGCTGACTGAGGTCAGATATACAAGGAATTCACCAAACAGGAGTTAGATCCACAGGATATGACCAAATACATGGCTCAATATAGATACATCAGAGAAAGTCATTCTGACAACTCATTTTCACCAACAAAAAGAGTGGATTTCCTCAAAGAAATGACAGAATGTGAGAGGAATGATTGTGAGATGTTAATCTTGCTCCTTATGAAAGAATTTGCATGCATGAAACGTTCCCGAATCATCTTAATGTCGTCTCATTTTTTGATTTCTCAATCTCAGTTGAAAAAAAAAATCAGACCGGTTGTTCCTTCGCATTTTCAAGCATGCGCATCTGTTTAAGGTAGCTCTTCACATTTCAAAATGTTATTAAAGAGAAATAGATGCCAACAATGTCATTTCTCAAAAGGTCCAACTACTATTACAATGTTTTTGCAGTTTCCAGAGTCAAGAAAAGCTCAAATACACACGTTCGGCTCAAACAGGGAAAGAGAACATTCAACGGGAGATTCACCCACGACAGAATAACACTGATCCTGTGGAGAGCACAGCATCAATCGTAGCTCCGTCGCTGTCAATAAACAGCGAAAGCAGCGATTACACCCACATGCGCTGTTTTTAATTTGTTAAAACTCCCCGAAAATGTAAATTAATTCATTGATTTACACTAACTGGCGTGTTTGTGCATATTTCAGTCAGAATTAAGACACTTTTCATTTAACAGGAGAAAAATCCTGGTCTATGGTATGCTTGTATACTTAATTTATTATAATTGAGCCAAAGGGCCACAAATCCAGTTGAAGACAAGGCATTTGGATGAAGACAAAAGGTTATATTATATATATTCCCTCAACCATTTTCAAAGTATATTCAAACAACATTATTATTTCCAGGTGTGCAACTGGAGTGTGGATGGAGGAATTCTTTTAAAAGCCGCAAATCCTTAAAATATTAGCAACTATCTTGGAGTTTTGGTGCGCTGGAGTCTCTGTAATCCTGATGCAAAAACACTAAAAATAACAGATGTCACTCTTGGTCCAGAAAAACAGCCAAACCGTCACATCAGGGTCCAGAAAAGTTCCACCTTTGGATTTTAAATGTGTGATGGGTCACAATAACCTCAGTCACATCAAATAAACAGGCAAAAAAAAAGGAATACTGGCACATCTACATCAGCCTCCAGAGCAGAATTGGTAAAATTCTGTCCCATGTGGAAAAGAGACAGAGGTCGGAACGTTAGATCGAAGCGACTTTAAAAAGGGCAACATTCATAAACACTAATAACGACTGTGACTCCCAATATTCACCGACAATCTGTGCGACACCGCCGCTGCCAATGCAGCAGAATCAAGACGCTCACACCCATCACGGCTACTCAGTCAGTAACAACACGTTGGGTTTGGAATGTTTCTGCATAAATGGGATTCTCCAGAGTATAAGACGAAATCGGAGGACAGGTTTTACCCATGAGCCACGGGAAATATGGGAGGATTCGCACCGCTGATACATGGGTAAAGCTACAGAACACCCTATATATGTCTGAGGAGTGCCAAAGAGATCAACTAAAGCTCAGTAAACCAAATCTGCAACTAAAGATACAAAATTAAACACTAAAGAGTCAAATAAAGAAAATGCTCCATTATTCTACGTGTTTCTGTCCACTTAAGCGCTACAGGAGACTGAATTCAGCAGACAAAACTGTCACAAAGAGACCGTGTGGGACACAGAAGCAGACCTGCGTTAAACAGCCGCGTCACTTCAGCACCAGAGCTGCATATCCCACCACCCCTGTTAAGAGGAGCCCACAGCCCAGCAGAGAATCAGTCACAACAACCATTTAAATCAGGTCTGACACAAAGAGGAAAATGCTAAATCTTTCTGGGTTTTTATCTTCTTCTCCCAACCCGTGTGAAGGGGATTCTCCTCAGGAGACGGCATTTAGCCGAAGAAGCCCAGTTTCTCTCTGAGCCACTCCTCTGTCAGGTCCTCTGTGTTTCTGATCTCAAACACCTGCAAAAAAAATAAATAAAAAGTGTAAGCATTTTGCATCCAAGTTGCAAGCTTCAGGTACATCAGAGAGATGAACAGAACCACTGAAAATCCAAATTATTAGAGCTGCAGAAACAAAAAAACCAAAACCATGTTGATGGTGATGCTAGAAGGGCAAAGCTGACAGACCTTGGACAGCTGGACGGTGTGTACCAGTTTATTTTTGCTCCCTGCGTACATCATCTGCTGCTCCGGTCTGCAGCCTGCAGGAAACACCGACATTAACCACAGAGAAGCAGGACACATGCAGAAACACGCAGGACGACTTTCCTTACCCACTGGACTGGAGAAGATGAAGCAGAGTGGGTAGGAGACGCGTCCGTCATCGTGCTGGTACTTGTAACTGTAGACGATGAACGTGCCGGTTGTTAAGGAGAGAACATTCAGGAGGGAAGGAATGCAGGAAGAAAACAGATAAAGTGGGGTAAGTGGAGGGAAAACCAGGTGGAGGGAGGATTTAGAGACTGAGATGGAGGATGAAACTGATGAAATAATCGTCAAAGGATATCTGGGCTGTCTCTCAGGAAGCTCATCCTTTAGATCGTCAGGAGAAATGTCCTGGAAACACACAAGTGATGATCAATTCAGTCTCCCACCTGGGAAAGACAAGATTTCACAGGCTCTAAGAGCTAACTTGCCTCGTGCTCTTCTTCCAGAATCACCAGCTGCTTGTCTTTATCAATCTTCACTAAAAAAAAAAAAGGAAATACATGATGAAATCTTCAAATCCACCAGGAGAACAGACATAAATTCAGATGATATTATTGCAAACTACTGTATAAAAGAGGTGTGTGTAGCAGAGAATGTGGAGGATAAAGCTCAAAAAATGTAATCAGCCACACCACCTGCTGCTTTTATGCTGCGTCCTACATTTTTCTTTTTTTCCTCCTTTCGTTATGTAGGTCAGATTTATCGAGTGTGTTTCCCTAACATCTGTTTAAACCAGGACAAAAGTGCTGCCTGACAGAGCTCGACAAGCACCACTAACTCCTCTGTCTAACCTGTCCATTTACCCCCTCTGTCCCAGTATAACACATAAAACTCACTTATGATGGCTGCGTTGTTGGTCTCCTTCCGGAAACGGAACTCCTTCAGCTTTTTAACCAGGTCTTCATCCACCTCACAAACCACCAGTGATTCACTCTGAGGAGAACAATGATCAGTGAGCCCAGAATCATGGGAAAAAAACCCACAAACTGTTCTGATTCGTGTGGGGTTTTTTGCACGGATACAGACATTCTCTGAGTGTTTGATTTAAATGATGCACAAAGCAGACACACTGAGCTACCAAATGAATGCAAAAACTTTATTAGTGTGGGATTCTGCGCGAATGAATCTGGGGAAATAAAGGAGGCTTTTCTCTTTCACACATACACACCCGTCAGGTTACATAATACCACCACAAAGACATAAATTTGAGTTCTAAAATTACACCTGTTTGAACAGATGGGAGGTGGAAGCCGGGATTTCACTGAGCTCAGCAGGGAAATCTATACAGATTATGATGAAATTCAAGTGTCTGTGGTTTCTGCTACAACAGTTGTGGAGGGAAGGACTAAAAGATTGCACAAGGCGTGACAAAGCAAGCAAACACTGAACGCCACAGGTCCACTTATGGTTCAAATCTTCTCACACTGACAGCTAGCCCGCTAGTTCGGCTAACAACTCAAACAATAATTCAGAGTGCGCGAACCTCTGCCCAAATTCAGACAGATCATCTCACTAGTGGCAAGATTTCTAAAGCATAGGATGGGTGGACGGACGGTGGAATTGCCACGACCTACAAACGAAAGAAAAGCGTCTGAGCTAGCGATGACCGAGCCCAGACACGTTAAGCAACAAAGCGGGGGCAAGCTAACAGCACCAAGCCGCACGGCTACAGGAACCCCTGCCGCTGGGATTTCAAAATAACAGTCCCTAACGATTCGCAATCACATAATTTCTTTAAGATTTACTGGTGAAAGCGTCTCGTTAGTTTTTGATGACCACTACCTTTTTAGGAAGAGTTAATGTTAAATTACAGAAACGACGGGACAGTCGTTTACGGTGTTTTAAACGTTCGAAAACGTCCTTTCTTTGGTTTTACTTTGGAATGACCAACCGGAAACCCCGTATTTCTGCTGCATCCAACTTAATGCAAATACGATGAACGGAGGGTGTAACTAATGTTAGTATGCTAACACGGGCGATTTCTTTGCTTAGTTTTCTAAAAGATGTGACTGAACTTTGTAGTTGTTACCAAGACCCAATTCTTAGATGCAAACCAGGTTAATTATATGGAGCGAGAGGCGGACTCACCATTGTTGCGGAGCAGGAAATCCTCTGAAGCTGCAGCTGCGGCTCTGAGAGGAAGAGAAACGCTGGAAATGGTTTTTTCAAACTCCCCTCATCTTGTGACTGTTGACTGGCCAATCCCAAACAAGCTCACTTCCTCCAGACGTTACCATGGTGAATAAACACACAAAAACCAAACTTTAGAAACATAAATATGGAAAAAAGTACCTCTTAACTCTGTTAAGGATAGAAGACCGTTAAGTTTTTGTGCGAAAGAGAAATAAGAGACGAGAAAATTGACCAGAAACAAAGAATGCAAACTAATGTAACAAGTACTAACATAAATTACATAAATTATATGCAATGAGCTGCAAATATACATCTATATTCAAAGAGATAAAAAAGAGGAAAATTTAATAACAGTATGATTATTTTCTTGCATCGAAATTGTTCATTTTAGTATTCAGATTTCTAAAATTTAGAGCAGTTATATAATAGTAACGTTTTATGGTGTCATTTCACCCCTTTCCCATTATAACATTATAACGACCCTCACTCAATTCTGTGGTCTGTTGTGTATTTAGAATTTCATCACAAAATTTCTTGAAATTTAACTACTCTCATACATTGTTTTCTCTCTTTTAGTATGAAAACCAAAATTGTTTTTCCTATTTATCTTCTTGGTTTAACATCAAATATTATATTAAACTATAACAATTACATATTTATTCACCATAGTAAATCTACTACTACTACTACTACTACTACTACTACTACTACTACTACTACTAATAATAATAATAATAATAATAATGCATTTTGTCCAACTTTTTTTACGTGTGCTGCGTGCCTTTCCGTCATGGCCCCGCCCACCTTGTCCCATACGTCATCGCTGTGGCGCGTGTACCCTCTCTTCCGTTTTTAGGAGAGTTGTAGTTTTCTTTAGCAGTTAGCTCTGTTGGTTAGCCTGCTACTCTGCTTTCGATAGGGGGAAAATTAGCAAGCTAACTTGCCACCGGACAAACCTTCACTTTTTCCAGCTATTATCCGAGAGGAGTCCGTCTACTGGCGAGGTAGCGCGATTTCATGTTTATTTTTTTTTACCACTTAATGTTTTTGGCAGCACGGAGCAAACAGAAATAAACGAGCTAATCATCTGAAGGCTGTTTTAAGACTTAGCCGCTGTTAGCCAGGTCGGCAACTATATAACATCAGACAACTGTTGTTAAACAACTACATGCTGGCAGCTGAAATCACTGTGTGACTCGTCGTTATAATAATTAATTTGATCAAGCTGCTTCTGCTGATATTATGTTTGTTCCTGGTCTTCAGCGGAGGAAATGGAAACATTTACTCAGCTATTACTCAAACCTTCTGTGTGACACGCCTTCCTGTGACAGCTTCTTGTATTACTTAAATGTATACCATGTCTAATAGCTATATTTATATGCCTTTTAGGTCATGTCGGATTTCTCGGTGAGTTTTCTGCAAACCCAGAATAAGAGTGTATCATTGTTGTAGTTGATTTCTCGCAGTTGTCACCTCTTTGCGTTCTTCTTTAGCTGGCAGATGCATTAGCAGATGACAGCCCAAGCCAGGCTAAAAAAGTAGGGAACACTAATCCCACCGCTCCTGCTGGGAACCCATCAGCTCCTACAAATCCAGGATGGCCAGGTTCAGCGCCTGGAGCACCCACCCAGCCCTCTGCTCCCTGTGACTTTGGTGGATCATCCGGGCCAGGAGCTCCAGGACAGCTCCCATTTCACTCTGGTCCTGGGGCACCAGGGCAGTACCCTGGACCTCCTTCAGCTCCTGGCGGATTTCCCCCTGGGCCTGGGATTCCAGGGCAGTATCCACCAGGAGCCCCAGGGCAGTTCCCCTCCAGTCCTGGAGCCCCTGGGCAGTTTCCTGGGCAGTTTCCTGGGCAGTTTCCTGGGCAGTATCCACCTGAAGGAGCTCCAGGACAGCTACCTGGTGGCCCAGTCCCCTATCCAACTGGACCGTTTCCTTCTGGCCCAGGAGCTCCTGCTGGGCCCTACCCCAATGTACCTTTCCCTGGAGGCGGAGAAGGGATGTATGGACCAGGTGGTCCTGGTGCATTCCCTCCACCCGACCCGTCTGCCTTTTCTGCATTCCCTGCTGGAGGTTTTCCACCCTTACCCACTGGATCATGGGGCCCACCTGCAGGTGGAGGATTCCCTCCGGCCCCAGGCCCTTTTGGTCCAGGCCCAGGGCCTATGGGTCCATATGGGGGCCCAGCAGCTCCTGGAGGCATGTTGGTGAGTCCCTCTCAGTTATTTTCCTGCAGGATGCTTTCAGGCTGGGCTGCTTTTCCATTTCTTTCATTTCCTCTTGGGCTCTGCAGGGGTGCCGCACATAATCAAACTGAATCAATATGCAAAAGTAGTTATCAAACATTCATTTTTGTCTTTCAGCCCAGATATTTCCCACCATATAATTGAAAGCAATGAACTCAGCTTTTGGGTGGAACAAGGACAGCCCCGCCTGAATCCATGTTAATGCCACGATGAATGCAGCAACGGTTTTCCCCACATTGCCTTGGCTCCTGATTATTATTCATTTGCACAGCATCAGTTTTGTACACTCGCTGCATGATTAAACTGTTAAACCCTCGCTGTTGTCTTTTACTTGCATCAACAAGATGAACGCTCAGGAGTTGGTGGCTCAACAGGCTCAAAGTTTAAAATAATGCTTAACTGAAAGTTCCTTCTTTATCACATCAGGTTCAGGATATTGGTGATAAAATATCAGTAATTTCTCTTCGGCCCCCACAGATGCTGCCCTTTGATCTTCCTCTTCATGCTGGAATTCTGCCACGACTTTTAATCACAATAGTCGGGGAGCCGGTTCCTGGTGGGGACAGGTAGAGTAACAACCCTTTCATTCTGCTTCCGTGGATGTCAGGCTCAGTCCTTTGGTCTGTGGATATTACTGATTAACCTCAGCTATGAGTGTGCACGCGCTCATACCAGGGCGCACGCTACGGCGGCCCTGAAGGACCAAACGCGCCTGCGTTTCGCCCTGCGTGCCGTGAGCTGTCGCTGCATTTTGGCTGCTGTCGGTCACAAATAGGATTGACAGGATCCAATTGTGTAAGGGTGTTTGCCCCTTTTTCTGTCTCGCAGGTTCCAGGTTGACTTCATCAAAGGCCCAGATGTCGTCTTTCACTTTAATCCTCGATTCCACGAACAGACAATTGTGAGGAACTCCAGTCTGGGTGGATGCTGGGGGCCGGAGGAGCGGGAGGGAGGATTTCCCTTCGTTCAGGGACGCCGCTTTGAGGTGAATTATCCCTGGCGCGCACAAACCAAAAGTGTGTGTGTGTGTGTGTGTGTGTGTCCTTGTACATTGCTTGCAAGGACCAAAGTGCATTTTACCTGCAAGGTGAGGATGGAGTTGCATAAGGGTCCTCACAAAGATAGAAGGTGAAGGATGTGTGTTTTATTCACACTTTACAGTGGTTCCAAGCACATGTGTTTCCTGTTTATTGTATGTTTACTTTATGAACTTTGATATTTGCACGATGCTTAAATCAGCAATTAAAAACTAATTGACTATTGTAAATTAATAAACCTTAAAACGAGAGGGTTTAAGACATCTAAAATGCTTTTTTATTCGGTCATAGAGGAACTGATAATGTTCAGTGCTTCACAACACACCCTAATTCATTTTGGAGCAGAAGCTATTGATTTGCCTTTGTTGCAAACGCCAGCTCCGATCTCTGATGTCTGCTTTTACGCCGTAGCTGAAGATCCTGGTGGAGGAGGACATGTACAAGGTGGCGGTGGACGGCACCCACCTGCTGGAGTACGAGCACAGAGTGGGTGGGATGGAGGACGTGACCCTGGTGCGGGTGGAGGGGGACGTGGCGCTGTACAGCGCGGCGCCCAGCATGATCTGAGCTCTGGGCTGTGGAACCTGCAGCGGAGACCCCGGTCCCAGTTTAAGCTCCTCGGGTTCCCTCGATGGAGTTTTTGAGGCACGAAAACGAAACAATAAAAAAAATGTCATTTATCACCGAGCAGATGGCAGATGAATCCAGGTCTGCACCCAGTAGTCCTGGACTTTTTCTACTGGTTTCATTCTGGCTCGCCAGTCACAATCCAGCTTGTTTTATGAGGTAATCAAAAGACCTCCTTTAGGTAACGCTAATTTATACATAGTGAAGGAGAAAATAGGCCGAGTGGAGCACATCTGAGTGACCTGATCATGAGTCCCATCAGCACTTTGTTTTATAATCCGATCATTTTTAATCACAGTATTGACAAACCTCTGTAGTTTCTCTCACTCCATCTCTCTCTCTCTCTCTCTCTTATTAACAGAAAAGGCCGATGGTGACGTTTCTAACTATTTATTCTGACTTTAAACTCAGAGTGAGTTTATGCTGAAGTCTTTAACAGTGAAAATAAAAACCAGTAAGGTTCTGGTCTTTGATTTAGTTGCCAAACAATATTTTGAAATTGTCTCATAAATAAAGGCTGTAATAAAGAATTAATGATGTCGGGATGTTTTTTTTGTTATTATTAATAGATTTTCACATATTTTTCTTGTCACCAGTCTATTTTACACTGTGGTAAATGGTTTGTGTCACAAACAATTCCTTCAGTGTAGCTCAAAATGACAGGATAAAACGGGTATTTTGAATACTAAAAGACAGTTTTAAAGGAATGCTGAGCTGCTGCTACGCTTCAGAATAATGAACAGGGATTCACGCCTGTGGTTGGACCTGGAATTAGTGAATTAGTGAATGAACCTTTTGCTCTCATCGTCCGCGTCCTGTCAAAGTTCTGCCTGCAGTTCTCGTCCGAGCCGCCAGGGGGCAGCGCAGACACCAACCCGCGCAGCATGAAGAAGGAAGCTAATCGAAAGTGTTCAATGAGTTACGATAAATAGTTTCTCTCCCAGCGGCTTTGTGGATCCATCCTGGTGCCTCCGCACAATGAACGACTCTGCGACCACCGTGGAGACCATTAAGCTGAAGCGGGGACCCACAGGTAAAACCTTGGTTTAGGAGCCTTGACGCGTCGTCCGCGGGTCGCACCGTTAGCGGCTACGTAGCAGTAAAAGTCAACGCGGTCAAGCTAACGGCTAATTTAAGTGAAAGCTGAAACAAACTTCATCCATGCGTGTTCTGTCGAGGTGTGAAATGTATGAGAATGAAGTCAAGGGGTCTTCTAGGTTGTTGCCTCAACGCTGGGGTTAGAGATGAGAGTTTAATCCGATGTGCTTCAGCCTTTTGGTCCAAATCCTTTTAGTGACATTCATTTTTGGCCTCCCAGCCTGGAGCCAGAGAAGCTAATTGATTTGATGGAATGATCATAAATGGCATTGTCTGATGGTGGGATCTGTCTTTGAAAACACATCTGAGCAACAGGACTCTCCAGCATGCAGCATTGCTCCGAACCTCCCAGTTTGATGGGATCATTTTTATTCTTCCAGGTTTGGGATTCAACATAGTTGGAGGTGTTGACCAGCACTATGTTGCCAATGACGCCAGCATTTATGTGTCCAAAATTAAAGAAGATGGAGCTGCAGCTTTGGATGGCAGGCTGCAGGAGGGGGACAAGATCCTGTCGGTAAGACGCGACTGGAAATCCATGTCACCTGCAGTGAAAGTCCCTGTAACTGGGCTGATATCACATTTGTGGTGCAGATCAATGGAATCTGGCTGAAGGACCGGGAACACAGACACGTGGTGGATCTATTCAAGACGGCAGGGGAGGACGTGGAGCTCTGTGTTCAGAAAAAGGTAGGAGGCAGGGCTTCATTTTCCCTGTTCTGTGGTCTGAACTGCAGCTTCGGGCTACATATACGATGTAGAAACATCAGATCACGGCCGGGAACTTAAACCCAACTAGGAAGGTTGTTTTCAGACACAACCTGCTTTTCTTTCATGCCAGAGTGTAATCTGAAGCATTTTTAAAGATTTGATCTGTTGTTTACCTGCGTGAAAACCTTCTGTGGTGTTTTGTTGTTGTTTTTTCAGGTTCACAATATCTCAACCGAACCAACAAACTCAGAACCAGAGCCCAAGTCCTCTGTGTCATCTCTGCAAATCCTGACAGTTTTAGGGGCAGCTGCGGCGGTTCTTGCGTTCATTTACTTGAGGCGGTCTAGAAAGGACTTTTAACGCAAGGTGACGTCTGTTATTTTAAACGTTGCTGAAAGGAACAAACTCACAGTTGTAGACTTTATTTTTCCTGATTGGTGAGCGATACCTACTCTCCTGACAACCTCTCCGTCTACTGTTGAATGTAAACGAGACGTTCCTGCCGCTGGGCTGGGCTCGGGCACTGGGACGCTCCCCGTGCACACTGGGACAATCCTTTCCCATCCTCCAGTCGGGTTCTTCATCCCGGTCGGGCTGCTCATGTTGGCTGCAATTAATCCAGATTTCCTTACTGTCAGAATGTCCTTTGAAATTCCCAGATTGAGTCCCACAGGCACTTTTATCCGGTGACAGATTCACTAAAGTTACTCATGTGTGGGCGGGGGGGGGGGGGGACTATTTCCAGCAGCGGATCAATACATGTTTGTCACTCTGGCCAGTGTTTCGGGTGCCATAGTCTTAAAATGAATTCTAGATTATATATTTATAAAGTGAAACAGGGTCAGGTGATTATTGACAAAATTAGAAATATCGGATTTGATACTAAAGACCAATCACTGGGCGTCACATGATCACTGAGGATGACCCTTTCACTTATGCAGGACAGATAAGATGAATCGCGTGATTGGCAGCTTATCTTTAATCGCGAAGGAGTCCGAGACGATGTTCTCGTTTCGGACGTTCCCCTCGACGACGGCGACCGTGCCGCGCGCCCTCGGGACAGAAACCCAGATTTACACCATTTCCCGTTTTTGTGAAGGATCATGTAAGCCAGTGAGCGTCACCTCAAGAGTTTATCTGCAGGTTTATTATTTTTTTGCACTAGCCACGATCGTTAAACCAGGGTCACGTGAGTGTCGGAGCGCTGGTCGGCCTGGGAGCGTCCGTCAGCAGCTCGTCTGTCAATGACTCAGAGAGATGGTGAATTGGTGAACGTTGCTTAGAAGCACTAAAATATGCAAATGCTGTTTTATATCCAAGAACCTGCTGTAATAAAGGTGATGATGAACCGGCCTCTTTTGATTTATTTACGCCCTCTTTATTCCAGATGGTCTCATTAAATTATTTTAACCTTAAATTTTAGGGATTTGATACAAATTACTGAGCATTATTATACCTGTCAAGTTAACCTGATTAAGCAGGACCGGAAGCCTTTATCCTGCTTTCAAAATAAAAGCTGTGACTCGTTTGCGTCTTTAAAATCACACTTGACGTCATTTAAGTAAATCTCTAGATTAGCCATGTTAGGTGATAGGATAGAGCCCAGATCTATGACGGCTAGACCACGAATTAATGACATTATTGGATGGTTCTGTATTGGTAACGTCCCACCTGTGGCAGCTTGTGATGGGAACGTTCTTTTTCCATATATAATGTTCCAGTAATTGACACATGAATCAAAATAAAGAACATTTTCATTAAAGTGGGGACTGGTCAGTCTCCATAGCGAATAAAAAAATAACGTTTCTTTATGTGATTAAGCTGATTTTGCTCCCAGAGAGGTGAGAAAGTTTTAGGCAGGAAAAGTAAACGCGTGCGTGCGTGCGTGCGTGCGTGCTGAGCCTCCTGCAGCAGCATCACCGTCTCCATCAGCTGGTGGAGGATGCTGCCTCGGAGCCGCAGATGATGTCATGTAACGCTTCAGTCCGGCCACAGGAGACAGACGGAGCGCAGCCGCGCCACGACGGCCTCCCATCTGCCCCCCTCTCATCCGGAGAGCCCGCATCGGCGGATTTCCAGGGCTCCGTTCGGGAGTCATGTCGCGGAGCTTTGGGCCGAGCGGCCGCGGTTGCTGGAGGAAGCAGGCGGACAGTAGAAGCATCGGACGGGGGAGCTGCTAGAGCCGAACTTGGAGCAACCCTCCACCACCGGCATCACCTCCGGCTGCATCCAGCGAAAATCAGCGGGGCTGAGGAGGACCAGCCCCGCCGCTCCAGCTCCGTCCCCCGGGGGGACATGGGCCGCCGCGCCGCCGCAGCCCTCCGCTCTGCGCCCGCGATGACAGCCGCGCTGCCGCCTCATGTCAGCACTTGTAGGCCTCTGGGTCACATCACCGTCTGATGCTAAATTCTGAGGGATTATTGCGGCTCTTTCGCTCAGATACCCGGGATCAAGCTGCCTCTCCACTCATTTTCGCCTCCATCGCTGCTGGAATCAGTTTTATGCCCGCTGAAATCTGGCCGGAGCTTCATTTGACACTTCACTGGCTTTCCTGCCCGGCGGTCATCTCCCTGCGGGGGGGAGTGAGGACCTGCGGCCTGCCCGCTGCATGTGGAGCTCCTGACGGCCATCAGACGTGGAGGGTGGGGACGTTCTTCCCAGCTGGGGTTTGAGCCATGGCCAATGAACCGGTCATCCTGAACGTGTACGACATGGTAAGATATTATGTCACCACAAACTGGAGGTAAATATTGGGTCTGGCCCCTTTAGCTCCACTTTATAGAGTAGCGGTGCCTGTTTTTCAAGTGTGTCTGCATTTTCAAGCTCATAATGAACCAGTGATGCTCAGGAATTAATGTTTGAGCCCTTTTAAAATGTTTGTTTTGCTATTTTGCACACGGCGGCCATTTTTGATTTACCAGGAGTTAAAAGAGGCAGAAAAGTTGAAAGAAAAAAAAGCATTTATCTTATTTATCTTGGCCCTTTACCGGTCACCACTCCACTTGCCTCATGTAGGTTTTAGAATGATCCCATCCTGCACCCCCACACTGGCAGACGAGTGAGCCCCCTCGTTCTGCCCACCGCCTGTCTTATGCAACATGTTGCTGTAATCCAACTCACAGTGGAGCCAAACATTGTCAGCACATTGTATAACATCGACAAACCTACGACTTATTTCACATTATGTTTGTTAAATTGCAAATTTTTCACATTATTCCTCAAAACCTGTAAATAAATGTTAATGTAAACAGATAAACTGCAGGGGCAGCACTTCCTGTCACATGATCTACAGGGCCCAGGCTCTTTTAATTGCCCTTTGACCTTTGCAGATCCCACCAGGCCCTCAAAAACACAGTCTCCAAGGCCAGTAGATGCTGCAAAAATCACATGTGTGATGTTGGAGAGATATTCTTGTCTTTAAAACATTTTATGAACATAAGAAAACTGGTTCTGACCATGTAAATAAACTGTAGTTGCTGAATTGTAGCTTTTATGCACAAGAAAAACACTCAAACAATCCCCGTTTGAGCCCATAGGTGCGCTATAGTGTCCCAAATTGTTAAAATAATCCTTCAAAATTATACAAAACTGAATTTCTTGATTAAAAAAAACTTCAGAATTGCATGTTACAGATGTTGGACACTCCTCGGTGCTCTGGATAAAGGGGAGAGAAGGATGAAAAGGTGCTTTTTTGTGGAGAACTCCAGCCTCCGCTGCCCAGAGAGGCTGCAGCCAGCCAGGGCTGATGAGGGGATCGATCGGTGTGACTGACGCTGGCTGCAGAGGAGGCTGCACGGACGGTTACATCAGCGCTGGGTGATTCTGGGAAACGGGACGCTCGAGTTTCTGCCAGCAGCGGAAGCAGCGTGCACAGAAACGCTCCAGATTTCTGTAGACTGACTCAGAACGGCGGCCCTCCAGCCTGTCTCCGCTGCTGCTGCTGAGCCCAAACAGGATCAGAAACATGAGACGTCTCTGTTGCACAGAGAGACGGTGGATGTGCTTTTTTTATTGTAAACCTGCTCCATTATTAATAGAGGACATCTGTGGCAGCGCGAGAAGCTCTTAGCGTGTCCCTCGGGGGTGTCAGAGGGCGCCGATGAATCGTGGAATAAATAATCTCCCCACTGACACGAATGTTTCCCTTCAACAAAAACCCTCCTGATCCGGCCTTTCCTGCAGGCTTGGATTTCACCAGCGCAGCTCTGGAACCCAGCAAGCGCATCATGTGAGCGTCAAAGGTTCTGTTATCTAACCCGCTTTGTTCTGGCGGAGACAGCAGGCGTAGCAACGAGGAGCAGAGCAGCAGCACCATGTCTGTGCAGAACACTGAAATAAAGTCCAAGTTAGCGCGTATGCTAATTTCAACCGCAGCAACAGGAACGTCCTCGTACAAGTGGTGCTTATTAAATGTGAACCTTTTGATGGGTAATGAGATGTTTACTGGGTTGTGCTTGTCGGCAGCAATCTGAATCTCTCTAATGTCCGTCTCTGAAGCTGGCATTTGGTTTGTCCATTCTGGGCTACCGTAGCCAAATGACTGATTTAGCCAGAGAGCATTTCCCAGCAGATTGATACCAGAAAATGATGATTTATGACAGATTCTGACTCCTGTTATTGTAAAATTTGGTGGTTCTTTCAGCACATTTGTAGTATTTGCTTGTATTTTTCTCGTGAGACCTTCAGTCCCCTGGCTGCACCTTTAAGTGCTGCGTATTAATGATTGATATGCGATTGCACAGCCGTAAATCCTCAGACTTGTGCAGCTGTAAGCACATCTGCACTCTTTATGGTGCTCATGATGGTGTTTTCTAGTCTGCAGTGATGATCCTTTTTCATGTCTGACACATTTAGTACCTATTGATCCTAAATGGATTCTCTCTCTCTCTCTCTCTCTCTCTGCAGTACTGGATCAATGAATACACGTCCACTCTGGGTATTGGAGTCTTTCATTCAGGCATTGAGATTTATGGAAGAGGTAAGACTTTTATTTCTTTTAATTGTGAGAATCTTCTTTTTCAGACTCAAATGAAATGCCTGCTTTTTAAAAATGGATTCTTAATAGCATGACCCCATTTCTCTTCGTTGAGTCACCACTGACTCAGTTTGCATGTATGTGTGTGCGCGTGTTTGTGTGTGTGTGTGTGTTTGTGTGTGTGTGTGAGGCAGAGAAACAACACAGAACTATTATCCATTTGTAGACTATAGAGTAGAATACAACGGCTAAATGCTTTAGCAGCTAAATTGCTAACAGCGTGCAGCTGTTGTTCCGCTCGTGTAAACAGGACACAGACGGACCCGTAATTATCCGAGTCAGTGATTTAAACACAGTGATTAATCACTTGCTTCTCTGTGATTACGGTCGCCTCCACTTGTTTGTTTAACCTCTGCTTTGTCACCCCTGCAGAATTTGCATACGGGGGTCACCCCTACCCCTTCAGTGGCATCTTTGAGATCAACCCCGGCAACGCAGCCGAACTGGGAGAGACCTTCAAGTTCAAGTGAGTCTTGTTGGAGCTGGCAGGTACACAGCGCCGAGGCCACCCGCCCATCTTTTGTCCTCTCCAAACAGGGAGGCCATCGTGCTGGGCACCACGGACTTCACGGAGGAGGACATCGATAAAATCATGGAGGAGCTTGGCAAAGAGTTTCGAGGCAGCGCCTACCACCTGATGCACAAAAACTGCAACCACTTCTCCTCCTCGCTGTCCGAGGTCAGTCACAGACCACCGCTAGATGCTGCTGTGAGAATAGTGTTGTGAAGGCACCTCCTGTCATCTGGTTTGGTTTCAGTGGGATCAGCACAGCCTGCTTCCTTTTTGTTATCTCGCACATTTTTTGCAGTTGCTGTGTGGGCGAGAAATCCCCCGCTGGGTCAACAGGCTGGCCTACTTCAGCTCCTGCATCCCCTTCCTGCAGAGCTGCCTCCCCAAGGAGTGGTTGACCCCGGCGGCCCTGCAGAGCCACATCAGCCTGGGCCTCCACAAAGACGAACGCAACGATTCAAGCGACGACGAGCCCTCCTCTCCGTCCGGAGCGGCGGCCACCGGCTCCTCCCACAGCTGTCGCCACACGAGAGTCTGAACTCGCCAACAAAAACGTCCTGACCTCTGCCGGGGGGGCGGTCGGCTTCAACAACCACCTGACCTCATACTGTCCTCTGAGTAAAGAGGCAGGAAACAAAGACGTCCCGGTTCCAGAGGAATCCTTCGGGTTTTTCGACAACTGGACATGGGGCTTTTCCTGCACACTCGATTTCAGATTCACAGAGCTTGATTCAGACGTTCTGGGTCTTTTTCTTGAACTTTTAAACCTTTGTTAGCCTTGTTCCCTGCCCTGCCTTCAGAGCTGCTTTTGTAGAGTAACTTGATATACACCCGAGGCTTCTTATCCTGAATTTAATCCACTCGATTTCAACTGATTCTCTCCCAAAAGCCTCTTCGTGGCCTTCAGTTGATATTAATGACTGCTCTCTGTACCTGAGGAGCACAAGGGTTGAAATGATTTGGCTGATTTTCAAATTGAATTCAAATCAAAATTTTGCATGTGGAGAGAGTTTTCAAGAAGGCAACACTTGTCGTGGAGTGTTTCTCATCCCCGTTCCATTTTGAAGGTGAACCTGTCCTCCCCCAGGTCTTGTTTTTACTGTGAACCGCCTGTTATGGAGGGTCAATATTGTTTTATTTCAGGAGCTTTCCTGCAGCTCCAGGCTGGATTGTGTTTGCGGTGAACGTCCCAGAGGCACAAACACACAGAAAGTCATGTTAATACAATATCAAGTCTCGACTTTAATACCTAGTGGGGATCTTTTGTCAGTACCTTGGTAAAAAATGGGCTTCACAGTATAAAAAAGCTCCCAAGCTAAACAGTTCCTTTTAAAGCTAATGTGCAAAGAAAAATAGAAAACTTTAAAATTTAAACTTTCAGATTGTAGCAGCTAATACAACCAAGAGTTGTTTTTTTTAATTTAATAAATTATTGGTGACACTTGACCACTATCATATTTGTCCAGGTAGTTCGCCTAACTTAGCATTTCAAGACACAACTGTTAAACTTTGTTCACATACAAATTCAAGAATTAAACTTGACACCCAGAGGAGCCGATAAAAACTTTAAATTCTTATTCGATTTGGCATTTAATGGGAGTTCTATTCTAGGTCTTGCCTATCCCTGGTTGGATAAGCTATAGCTATACTGAGCTAACCAGCCCATAGTCCTGTGTCATATTTGTGTCATATAAGAGCATAGACAGAACTTGTGATTAATATGAAAACAAACCTTTTGATAAGTTTGCTTTAGCTCCAAACCTACTTGACAAGCCCAGTGATGATGATCATTATAATCATAAGGACGCAGGTGATTTACCCTCCCCGTCCCTCCTGCTGTGTTAAAGGACTCTTTCTCAGGAAGGAAAACACAACCGAAATATGCCGATTAAAAGAAAGTGCAAAATAACCATTGAGTTCTCCATCTAAACAAGGGTTTTGGTCTTATTTATATTTATGCTTCACCAAGGGTATTGTATTAAGATTTTGGTATATTTTCTGTCGGTTACAGCTGTACAGTGATCAGTATTCCTGTATTTGACACTTTCTACAGAGCTGACCAGGTATTTTTTCTATGGTACCGTGTCAACCTTAACCCCATGATCCCTTTTCCTAACCCGAGACAACAACGATATAGTGCTAGAATAAAAAACTGGAACAGCAGATAAGTGGTTTTTTTTTTTTGCATCATTGGCACCGGTTATGTTTTGATACGGTGAAACAAATATAGTGACAGGCCTTATTTTCAGACTATAGGACCACATTATAGAGGAAACATGTATTTGATATTCTACCTCAAACCTAGAGCCATGATCTGAGGTTTCAGCCTCCAAAAAGAAAGTTTTCATCATCATGTTGCTTGTGGGGGAATGTTGGATCGTTGACCAATAATAATAATAGACTGGCCTAAATTGGATACTGAATTGTTTACATGTCAGGTCAAAATAAATGCTTTCTCTTCATCTTTGGATGGAAATGGTTTTGATTGCAAAAAACAACAACAAAAAAAACAAAACTTTTTGATAGTGTAAAGAACATTACTTTTCCTAAATATGATACAATTCAAAACATTGAATTTATCATTGAACGTCTGAAACTAATGTTTTAGGACTTTTAGATCATTTTACTGAAGAACGATCCGATTCAGGTTCTTTTGAAAAGAAACCCCAAGATTCGCGTTTATTCCCCTGGACAATTGATAGACAATTAAATTAGAATACAGTACTTTCCACACCATGAGCGCCTTAACTGGCTTTTTATAGGTTTATTTTAATGACCGTGTAAAAGAAAATTATATTATTGCTCCGTAACAGCCCAAAATTGGCAGGGTAAATGCAGCAACACCTGTAGCGTGTCCAATTTAGCGGCTTTCTCGCTAAATCTGGCGACAAGCGGCTCCCAGGGGTCTCCAGCTGCAAACCCACCCATATGTGTAGTCCGTACTGCGCAAGCGCAACACCGCTGCGGCTGGCCCGGTGGCCACGTACCTGCATATGTTCAAAGGAGCTTTGATTGTAAACATCGTACTATAGAACTACGCTACATTGCGTAACTCCTGCCTAGACTACTGGTATCGATTAAACTCAACTAGAGTCAGCAGCGATCAAAGCTAATACAAATTGCAATGTAAGATATTAAAAAAGAAACCACTGGGCTTCTGCATCAATTGTTTAGGCTGCACGATGAAAACGTAACCACAGTATATTTTCCCAAAATATCCCAAAAAGTTAATTTGCCATTTTATAGCCCCTCCCACATTATTTATCTCGCCTTTACAATAACATGGAAACGTAAACTATGTAAATTTGGCGATGACGTCATGTCCGTTTTAGGACAGCCAATAGCGGCCGTCGTTGTTGGGGAGTTGGCTCCCCCCGCGAGGCACTCGTTCATTCGCCATTTTGATCTCGACAGTTAAAGGACGAGACTGAAGTTGGCGAAAACCAGCGTAGCAGACGGCAAAACAAAGAGTAATCGAGGCTAACAGAATCTCCAAGGTGAACGACAAATGCGAAATAATGCGTCACTTTTTATTGCGCTTAGAGGATTTGGGTGTTTTTCCGTGGTCGTTGGTGGCTAGCTCGCCTGTGCTAGCAGGAGTCGACCTCGAGGCGAACAGCAGCCATCATGGCACGAAAATAACAGGCCGAACCAACCTAACGCAGTTTAATCCATAATTGAACAAGAGTACAGTTTGGACGGACATATTTTGCGTTGTTTTTATTAACGTATATATTCCCATTGTTGGGGCGTGTTGCCGCAGCGAGAGCTGCTAGCTAGCATGCTACAACAAGGCCCGCCTCGTTGAATGATTCGATGGTTTCGGTGGTCATAATTTTAATAGAATAATATTGCTGATGTGACTAATCGACATGGTTTTGTATGGTCCACCAGGCCTTGATGTGATTAAAACGGGGATACACGTGCATCTTAATCTCAACTAAATTTTGGCTTTGCTTAATCGCGTCATTCGTCTTTAACGTATTTTTTCTACCGTTAAATCACACCCGCAGTGGTTCATTAAGTAATCGAAATGTAATAATTCTGGATGGGTCGACGAAATTAGTTAATCATCGTTGCACCGGGTCCCTGTGTGGCGGAGGCCCTGGACCCGCAACAATGCGGGTTGGAGGCCCGCCACGCATATTTCCTGTATGTGCTCAGCCCTGCGGTGGTGCACGGAAACCGTGCTAGAAAACATGGCTAGTCTATTGAATGTGGCACATTTTGTGGTTCCCTGCCATCGTTTTGTAGCTCTGGAAGCTGCTGTCGGTGCCTGTTTAGGCTCTCCAACCTCAAACATCGAAACTGGGTTCGGCCCAGTTTAACTGAGCCTCGGGCCTCACTGAAACCACTAGGATGTTATTGCACTTGTGGGTTAATGTTCACCAGATCTCCTGCTTCCACTTTCACCAGTTAACAATGAGTGGTTGCCGTGTTTTCATTGGCCACTTGAGCCCCCACGCCAGAGAGAGGGACGTGGAGAAGTTCTTCAAGGGATACGGACGCATACGGGAAATCAACTTGAAGAATGGATTTGGCTTCGTGGTGAGTCTCTGACCACTTGTCAGATACAGGCTTTGCACTTCTCCCGCTGTCTAATTTGTTACATTTAAAACCTCCTCAGGAATTTGATGACCACAGAGATGCAGATGATGCCGTTTATGAACTGAATGGCAAAGAGTTGTGCAGTGAAAGGTATAAAATTACTGCTTCCTTTCTTTTGAACCTTGTACTGTAAAAGCAAACTTGCAGTGTTTCCTTGTCACCATCACGTGCACACAGCATTTCAAGTCATTTATTGGTGGCAAAGTCCCGAAAAGACAGGCCGTCTCCGTTGGCGCCATGGCTGTAACGGCGCTTTCTTTTCAGGGTCACGATTGAGCATGCTCGCTCCAGGCGGGGCAGAGGTGGCGGCCCAGGAATGGGACGCTTTGGTGGTGGTGGTGGTGGTGGTGGGGGCGGAGGAGGAGGCTATCGGCCCTCTCGCAGCAGCGGACCCAGGTGAAGACAAGTTTTCTTTGTTGCCGTGGTCCAACTTGTTTCAGTTTTTTGTAAAACGCAGATTTCCTTTTTGTTTCCAGATACGGCCCTCCTGTTCGCACTGAGCACAGACTCATTGTGGAGAACCTTTCTTCGCGAATCAGCTGGCAGGTAAGGTTTCTTTATTACCTCTCAAAATCCACACCCCTCTGTCCTTTTTTAAGATTATGCTATAACATTCATTTGATCATGTGGCAGTCGATGCCTCATCAGATTATGTTAAAAAATGTTACTCCATGTTTTTCAAAAGTACATTTCAGCTGCTTGTGGGCATTCTAACAATCATTTAACTGTTTTTTAGCAGCTGCTCTGATATGGTCTCCTGTGTATCAGACGAATACATGCGCTCATCAGGTGTCAGAAGTGTCTAGCGCCCTCTCCTGGTTGTTTTTCTGAATAGTGTCCATTTGGTGCCTCTCCCTGCACGCAGTTGCCGCCGGTCTAAAGTCTTGGCTGGGCTCCATAGCGGGTGAAAATGGTCTAGCGCAGGATACGGTAGCCTTAGGAGGTCCGTAGCCCCAGTCTGGAGGTTCTGTGGGCTGGCATCCTCTCTCAAATCCACGGTCCCTACACTCTCCCATTTGGGTCTTTGTCTGTTGCTGATGGAGCTGGGGAAGGGTGTTGAGTTGGGAGCACACCCCTCCCCCTACTTGCTCTCTGGTGGTTCCTTACTTGTGGAGGCCGGATGCTGAGTCAAGGCCGAGGTCGTTTCTCAAGGGCTTAACACTGCATTGGTTCCCATTTGCTATTTGGACAAGTGGCTCTATGCTAATGTCTTCTTGGGTATGGAGCGGTAAGTAGTAAATACTCCTGTGATTGGGTTTTTAGGGATGGGTGGTGAACAGTTGCAGTCTCAAATGGGAAAGGGATCAATTTTACTGTCAGCACTTTTGCAAATTTAGTAGCAATTTAACCATAAATGCTAAAATCTAGAAAAGTTTTTTTTTCTTAAAACGATTGACCTGTAAAACACGCAGACACAAAATCAATCTTATTTAATGCTGCATTCAGAATCGGCTTCCATTTGCTGATAAAACTGCGTAACACATGTTGACCGCCTCATTATATTGCTTCAAATCTGTAGCTCATTAAAATAAACCAAATTAATGGGATCATAACTCTGGTCCACACTATATTTGTGCACATTCCAACCGCTGAAGAGGGATATTATTAGCTTTAAGCGTGATATTGTTCTGGTTTCTGTGCTCACATTTCTCCCTCCAGGTAAGACAAGGCTCTCTCAGGCACCTGCTGTTCCGTCCTGTGTCGCTAATGTAGCTCTCTGCTTTCCAACAGGACCTGAAGGACATGATGAGGAAAGCAGGTGAAGTTACCTTTGTGGACGCCCACAGGCCCAACAAAAACGAAGGGTGAGTCTTGCTCCTGTCGGCCAGACGCGTGTGGTGGCTCAGACTTGTGACGGCTGCGTCTGCTGCAGGGTGGTGGAGTTTGCCTCCCGCAGTGACATGAAGAGCGCCATCTCCAAGTTTGATGGGACAGAGCTGAATGGACGGAAGCTGAAGGTCTTTGAGGACAGCAGAAAGTCAGTTTCGCTCCCTGCCAACACATTTGAAACATGGTTCTTCTTCTTGTGCCGAATCTACAATGACGTCTTTACTCCCTGCAGCCACAGCAAGAGCCGCTCCCGCTCCAGAAGCTACTCCCGATCCAAGAGCCGCTCCAGGAGCCGCAACCGGTCCAGGAGCCGCTCCAGGTCCCTCAGTCGCACCCCAGAGCGGAAGTCATCAGGTGGGGGCAAGGCTGCCGGCAGGTCCCCCTCTAGGTCCAAGTCCCGCTCAAAGTCCCCGTCCAGGTCTCGCTCACGGTCCCCCCTCCCCGACCCAAACAAACAGTCCCGCTCACGTTCTCGCTCCCGGTCCAGGTCCCGGTCCCGCTCACGTTCTCGCTCCCCCTCAGCAGATAGCAAACACTGAGGCTGTCCGTCTGTCGGGCGTACAGACTGACAGCTGCTGGTGGTGGTGGCATTGGTGATCAGTCTTTTTAAATGAAGGGGAGAACATTTTACATGCCTTTTTTTTCCTTTTGAAATAAGATCTTGCGTCATTAATCTACTTTTTTTTTAAGTTTGTCTTTGTCAGGAGAAAAAGATTGACAATGATTGGCTCTTTTTAACCCCCCTTCGAGTGTGTGTAAAACCATCAGACTTGGGCCCTGTTCTGGCGCCACCCTTCCCCCCAGCACCCTGCCAGGATTGTTGGAACCATAAAATGTCACCGAGCAAGTTTGACGTGAGCTCTGGTATCGCCGTGAAACTGTGATTGTGCTTTTGTTGAGGTGTGTTGCGTTCACTGACCTGGCACGTAAACACCGGTCGGTGGTCTATTTCAGTTCTGTCTTGTGTAAAATCTCATTAAATGTCTTTTTTTTAAAACACTGCTGTATCACAATTTTGTTTCATGTTGCAGTTTTTTTTTTCATTTGTTTGCTGGAGCTTCTGCTCTGGTCTCAATTTCAGCAAGAGAAACTTCAGAAAGTTAATTTGATACTAATAAAATACATAACATCACTTCAGTTGTCCTGTGATGTGTAGATTAAGATGTGTCTGAAATTAGACCATTAATCCCACAGTAGTTACAAATGTATCCAAGGAAGCATCGATACATAAACTCGGATTAATATAATCCGTTTACAGATTAATTCTGTGCCGGTTTGAGGACCTTGAAGGCTGAATAATCCGGGTGTGTTGGCCGCCGAACCTGCAGCCCCCGGTCCAGACACCAGGGGGCGCCACCCGCCCAGACGCCTTAATACAACACAAAACGCCAACAAGAAGATGAATATGGATTGTGTAGCTAATTATCGCTAGCATGCTAACTGCGCGCCATAATAAAGTAACTTCCGGTAACCAGTGACTTATAGGTGATATTTGTTAATCACCTTTATTTTCGCTTTAGCTTTGATTCACACACACGCGCGCGCGCGCGCTCGATGTGGACGACGTGATGCTAATTAAAGGCTTACTTGCCCTTACTGCAGCCTAACGCCAGGGGCGCTACAGGAGCGAGTAAACAGACTCTTAGCGGAGTATTTTGTGGTCAATGGTGGCTAAAATGGAATTTGGAAGCGTTTTTTACGCCTTGGCGGCGTCCCTGCGCCTGCGTCTCCTGGCGCCGCCTCCCCCGGTGCGCCTGTGCGGCAGCGGCAGCTCTCCCCAGCCCTCACACCGTCGGAGCGGCGTGGTCGGCACAACCAGCTCCGCGCTCGCTCCAGCGCCACTTCCCACTGCGGTTCCACCCCGAGCGGTTCGGCCCACGAACGGGGACGGAGAAATGAGCTCGTCCTTCGCGGTTCGCTCCGCATCAGCGTCGCCCTGAGCGTGTCGCCGCTCCACTTCGCGGACGCGCACACACCCAAACGCCGAAGAGCCGCCCCGGTCTGCAGAAAGCCCCAGCTCGGTGTCGGACCGTCCCACCCGCAGCCCGGACCATGGCGGAGAGAAGCGGCCGGCTGAGCTTCCCCGGGAGCGGCGCTCTCAACAGGCCGGTGCCCATGAACCTGTTCGCCACATGGGAGATAGATGGATCCTCCCCGAACTGCATCCCCAGGTAAGCCGCTGCTGTTCAAACTTCCCCGGTGCAGCAGACAGCAGTGCTCCCCCCCCCCCATGTTCCTCTCAGACCTCTGCCTGGTTCTGATAGGTTCTAAATAAACAAGGGGGGTAAATATTCACTGGGGGGGGGCTTGTGGCTGGTGAGAGCCTGGCCGGAGCCGACCACAGAACCACACCTGGACTCATTCATTCTGGATTAAATGATTCCTTTTGTGATAAATGTGTGATTGTAACCCAGTCGTCCCCCCCCCCTGACCCATTTCTGCTTTCTGTTTCTGTTTTTATGATTCCAGTTTTTATTGGCTTTTGTTGTCATTTGGATGCATGAGAATCATACAATCCCCCCCCCCCCATCGAATAACTCGCTAAAATACCAGAGGAAGGTAACTTTTGTTTTTAGGATTAATCCTGACTTTGATTGAGTTAAATCATTTGGACATTCGTCATCCTGGCTTGGACACGTCCTCGCTGTCCCGGGAGCCAACACACACACGGACTTCCTGTTTATGTGCGTTCAGACCTTGTTTCCACTGCGAGAAGATCACTTTACTTTTTTCATCGGTTCTTTTTCTCATTTTCTTGATGAACTTTTCTGTCACGGACGCACCACTAAGGTCCAGATTCATCGGTCACAGGTAGAGGGGGCGGGGCTTATCGCCAGCAGCTGTTAGCGTGGAGCCACCCGCTAAAATTGGACGTATCCGCGCCTCCTCTTGGTGTTTGAAGGGGGCACCGGCCCTCGGATGTGGAGCGAAGTGGGCCAATCTGTGAGACAGAGCCAGGATTGAACGGGGCCCTCCAGAGGTAGCTGGACCCAGTAGGCCGTCACATTTTGGCCCGTTGGAGGCGATAATGCTGAGACGTCGCTTTGAGCAGCGAGGAGACACTTGCTCTTTTGTCCTCGCGCTGCCCGCGATGCTCACGCCGCCGGAATTTCTAGTAGGATGAACGAGAAGCACTTAAAGCCTCTTTGTTTTATGATGTCCTTCTTGTTCTTTGTCCCGCACGGTACCAGCGCTGGACAAATGTTAACGCTGCATCTGTAACTCGGCTAACATTGGCAGCTCGGCGTGGGCGTGATAGCATGCTAACAATTCAAACATCCATGGCGAAGGTTCCCTCGTCCCAGCGATTACGCTGCCAGTTATGGAGCCCCAGCAGGAGGAATTTCCTGGGAATATTGTGACACAAAACGCATCCCGTTCTGTTCGAGTGCTGCAGGGCCACGATCAGGATGCTAACTTTACAAATTAATCAATAACGTGTTAAGTTAGCGCCTGCCGGTTTTGAAATGTCTTATATAAGGTGCTCAACTTCCTCCATCTTGCTGAGGCAGCATGTCCTGTGCAGGGCTGCAAAGGGCAGCCTTCTCACACACACACACACACACACACACACACACACACACACACACACACACACACACACGCGAGATGCTTTGCTGCTGCAGCCTGATCACTTTTGACTCCAGCCAACTTCTCTCTGGCCTGGCTCCTGCCTCCTGCGCTCGGCTGTTATTTCCCCTCGCATAATTCTAAAGCGCCTGCGTTGATCATGCCACCGTCTTTAGGTCTGACCTATAGAACATTGTCGTTGCGGCCCGTACAGGTCTCCGTGAAACCCGACACACTGGAACGACAGGCAGAAAACGTTTGCAGTTCGTTTCGCTGCTGTACGCGAGCTGAAAAGAACCGGCTGCTGTTTAAAACCGCTGCCTAAAGCAAAGTGATAAAGCCTAAATGTAAACAATAACTTAATGTAAACGCCGCCCCTGAACGCTGCGCTGATGCTCCTTTAAGATGCTAGCGACAGATCTGGATCAGGACCGTGTTTCCAGGTCACTTTTGTGCTCCGAGACGATGTCAGCTGGTGCTAAAGCGACCTTGGTCCCTCCGCTCATCTCTGTAAATGTTCATCTGGGGTCACCATGTCCTCTTCATAAATAGCATAAATAGTCTAAATACACCCAGGCGGGGACGGCGAGCAGACGAGACGCAGCCGTTTGAACCCAGCGTGATAAGAAGGGCTTACCGGTGAGGTTCCAGAGAGCGAGCTTTTATTCATCAGCAGAAATGGCTGTTTAATGCAATAATCCCAGAATGCTTTTCAGTTTCAGGTCACGCTCAGAGCGGCGGACCCCTCCTTCAGGTTAATGCGCGGTAATCACCTTTACGACCGCCAGCTAATGCATAATATATGACAGAACTATGGGTTTAGTCACATTTACAGACACTTTAGCGTCTTCAAGGAGGACGGTTTAGCATTTCCTGCTGTGATGAACTCACTCTGGCCAGTGTTGGCAGCACCAGGCTAGAGGCTACGAGGCTACGCTGGCGTCAGCAGCTGAGACGGCCTCCAAACTGTTCAACTCATTCCAATGTGACAAATCCCAGTTCAATTCATGCTACTAGCCTCAGTGATGGGGCAGCATCCAATGTAGCACACACAAAACCGTACACAGCGGCCTTAGCCAGCAGCCAAAGCAAGCTAGCAGCAGAGTAAAGAATAAAGTTGTCCGTGACCTTTAAAATAAAGCGAGCTATGACGACGGCCACCTCGCCCATTAAGCTAAACCCATTAATCCCATTTCTGCTCACAGCTGCGTTGCGTGCCAGAATGTCATTATCCTAAATGGTCGTTCCTTTGACGGCGGCAGACATCCTCATTCCAAAAGTTGCTTAAAAACGATTAAAATAGCCCAGCGATGGCACAAGCGCGTCACAACCGCTCGTGGATTCCGCTATTTACTTTTTAATGGCAGGTAATAATGGGAAAATGGGGTTAGCGCGCTGGAAAAGGCAGAGGGGGATTTGTCAGAACTTTGCGGCAGATGTTGATGAGATTATGCGGCAGCTTAGCCTGTCGGAGGGAGGAAAAGTGGCGTTTCTGGAGCCGTGGGCGCCGCCTGCCTCCAGGTCTGCCCTCACCCTTCGCCCAAACTTTGATGTCCCGGAAATTCAGCCACGCCGGCGTTCCTCCTGCTCCATTCAGTTTGGACTTTCTGCTGCGTCTCGGCGTCCGGGAGGGTTCCTCCTCCTCATCATTCCCGGCCACCGTTCCGGCCCGTGGAATTCCGTGATTTCCTCGGCCGTGGCCGGGGCGGCTCTGTTTCTGAGTCGCACTTCCAGGGAACTCCTCGTCACGCATTAGTCAGCGTTTCCCGTAGCAACAGTGTTTGTGTTCCTCTGCACTTGGTGCGGACCGGCCAGAAAGGGCCCGGGGGGATCTCTCCCGCGAGACTCCAGAGCCCAAATGTAGGTCAGGCTGTCAGGGAGGAGAACCGCTGGCTGAGTCATGTGACCTGGCCGCCGCTCGGGCTGAGAGAAGCTGCCACGGGCCCTGGATGAGATGGAAGCTAGCGACGATGCTAACCGTTAGCCAGACAAGAAGGCTGACCTTCCTGACCCGCAGGGGCTTCTGGGAAACCTCTCGGCCTCACCTGTAGCGCAGCAGCCCGGGCTCTGACCTCGCGACCTCAGACCTTTGCGCGTCCTTCTCCTGCAGATGTTTTGGGGTCGCTGCAGCTCAGCTGGTGAAAACAGAAACAGGCGAACAACCGGCAGCGCTCTGACCCAATTTGTGCTGCTTTATTTTTAGTCCAGAACGCGCCTCATCCTAACGGAGCGGCGGCCTTTTAAAAATTGATTGTTCTCAGGCGTGCCGGATGCAGCCGTCAGGCCCAGACGATCAGTGTGAGATTTAGGGCAGATGTCAGACGATGAAACATCGAATCTAAGAAACGGTGCCTTTAAAAGTCCGACATTTCTCCTAAATCCCACATCCATCATCCGCGAAGGCTTCATTCATGTTTAAAAGGCCGGCGCTCTGTTCGTTTGCTCAATTGTTGCCAGAAAAGTCTGTTAATTATCTAAATTCCAGACGTGTTTGCTTAGTTATTTGGGGGGTTTCCGTTTTTATTTGGCTGCTCGTGTGGCGTCTGTGGGCCTTCACAATAAAAGCATGCGGGTAACCTCCCAGGACTCTCACAAACGGAGCTTTGAGTCTTCCATTTAGTCGCTGCCTTCAGTTACTATGACAGCGGCTTGTTGTTGCCGGTGTTCCCGTTGAATCATGGGTAATATCACCAGTGCGATGGCAGAGGTGCTGAAGCTTTGATGAAGCTTTGATGAAGCTTTGATGGGCACCTCGGCCAGAGGAGGCGGCGGTGCCACGGCGTCTTTGTCCCGGCGCTTTAATAAAAGATCAGCAGTCAATTATTGAGCTGTGGAAGCGGTGGTGGCGGCGCCGCAGGCCGGGGGCGTGGTGGGAACACCTCCTTTACCTTCTTTTGTCGCTCACTTCCGTCCGTCAGTCGTGGCGTTTCCAGACGCGCTCTGAAGTTGCTGCTGAGGGAAAAGTGTCTTAGTTAATTTAGTTAATTATTAAGACTTGGTGGTGTTTTTGTTGATTCCTGCAACTGAGCTTTGATCTTTGGGGCCGCGTCTGCTCTCTTTCTGATTATTCTCATTAGCATCCCGCTGCTCGCTCATTAAAATTCACAAACCCGTGAGACTCCTCGAGCGTTCGCCGCCAGTGGAGACTTCCTGTTTCTATCCCGATGGCAGGAAGCTCGTCCGGCTGGGTCCGAGCGCTCACGCGTGTCCGAACGTCTCCCGGTCCGTCGGCCGTCACGCGGATTAATGATCAACTGACACAGATTGGGAGGGCAAACAGACGTGTGACGGCGCTCAGACTTTGCCTCCAGTGGCTTGTTTATTATTGATGAAGGAGCTGCTCCAGTCAGGAATTCTGGGAATGGCTAGAACAAATATTCAGCACATTTCTGGAATCACGGAATCAGAGTTGTGTAGTCGGAACCAGTTAAATTAGCTTTAGAGTTTCTACAGATGTTCTGTTGGTTATTTTCCTACTTTAGTTAGCGCCCTACATCTTTATGCTAAGCCAATTGGCTCCCAGCTGTGAGGCGGGACGAATCTGTTCACCAGAATGGGACTATGCTCATTACCTGTGTGTGTGTGTGTGTGTGTGTGTGTGGGGGGGGGGGGGGCAGTGATTCACACTTTCTATCAAAACTCTGGTCTCGTCTGACAGGTTGTACTTAAAAACCAGCTCGTTATTTTAGGTTTAGTGCATTTTTTAGTGCATTCACACTCACACTCACTGTCACACACACACACACACACACACACACAGACACCAGCCTCTGCTCTGTCTCTCCACGGTACCGTATTTGCAGCCATGCGGTGAATCCCAGAGCTGAATATTACATGAGCAGCTGAGTGCTGGAGAGCCCCTCTGGCACATCGGAACAATGGTGTGTGTGTGTGTGTGTGTGTGTGTGTGTGTGTGTGTGTGTGTGTGTGTGTGTGTGTCTTTGCGCACATGTGCATGTGTCTTCTCTCTAATTTGCATATCTTCTTCTCTTGTCGGTCCAATATCAGGATGCTAATGCTGGCTAAAGGCCTTGCTAACCTGGTATGAGGCGCTTTGTCCACCGTCCCTCAGCCCCTCATCTGTCCATCCCACTAAAGACCAGCCACTGACCCCGCTGACCCCTGCTGACCTGCCCAGTGTGTCTCCAGCCGCAGCTCGTTCCAGCAGCTGTCTGATGGACAGCCATCCCCACTCCCCCAACACACACACACACACTCACACACACACACACACACGTCCAGTGGTGCGTTTTAAATCACTGGAATGTTGTACGTCCATAACACTTGTGTGAGGCGTTTCACTTGCAGCCTTACAGACACACGGTGGGAGTCATCACCTGAACGCAACTTATTCATCTCTGTGACTGTGTGTGAAATCCCGGTCGCCATAGCAACGTCAACCAGGCCTTAACCAGCTTGGCAGGTGCAGGATGTTGAAAGAAGGCGCCGAAGCTGTGAGCATCTCTGTAACCAGTCTGTTAGCCAGTCGTGTCCAAAGACATCAGCAGGGGGCAACACAAGCGGTGAACGGGTTAACCAGCACCTTTGACCTTTTGAGCTGAGACAGCAGAGTCAGTAACATCGGTTAGCGATCCACGGCTGGTGAAGAGAACACTGGATCATTAACAGACCCGCTCTAGTTGCATAGCATCAGTTTATGAAAGAGGGATCCGGCAGAACCAGCGTAACCAGGGGCAACCTTACAGGAAGCGGAATTGTTGAATAAAAAATCTTTTAATTTAGCAACATGTTAGATTAAAGAGATGCGGCTCATGTATAATCCACATTGTTAGAGTTAACATGTCTGCATATGGCCATATTTGCAGCTTTAGCATACTGATGTAGCATAGCAGCTCGCTAACCTGGTAAATCCAGAGCAAATTTAACATTTAGGGCAGAATAACAAGACATATCTAAGACGTCATACAAGAATAAGAGCGAGGCAGCAGCGGTGCGGCATAAATCCTGGCAGCTCGCTGTACGGGCGCAGACAGACGGGGTTTATTGAAGAGCGTCGGAGGTCAGCGGAGTCAGGATTCTGCTCCGCTGCAGCACAAAAACATTATTTTCTTTTTGGCTCAGCCTTGAAGTAGGAGCGTGTTCCAGAGGTGGGATTTTCTTTCACAGAAAGAAAAGCTCACGTGTCTTTTCTCCTGATTTGAAGTGATATTTAAGCTTAATATCGAGTGCATGTTTTTAATCTGATGGGTCCAGCTAACGCTGAAACATCCATCAAGCTCATCCGATGAAAGCGTTGAATTAGCTTCTCTTTTGATACCTGATACATTATTTTTTTGGGGCTTAAGTGCATGTGTGTGTGCACATGTGCGTGTGTGTGTTTGGATGTGATCTGATGCAGAAGAGCAGGAAGTGAGATCTTATATCGCTGAGGGACTCTCACTGCAGAGCTCTCCCTCCACGCTAGCCTTCACACAGCCGTGCTAATTTCCAGCAGTTGTCGCGCTAACCCTACACATTACGTGGTAAATATTCATGCTCCCAGTGTGTTCACACTGTAGTTAGGAGCGTATTTGCAAGGCTGCCACTCCTGTTTCCATGCTTACTTTACAGTGAATGCTAATATCAGAAAAACATGCAGTCCTTTCGTGTATTGGAGCGGCGCTCGCGGCTAATGTCCTGATTACTAGTGCAGTTCAGGTATTTTTCATGGCCTGTTCCCTGGACCTGTCGACTCACACGTTGGGCACTCAAATTTCGTAGGTTAATGAAAATATTTGACTAATCCCGATGTGACTTAGCGTTGGCAGGCCGTGCGTTTCAGCATGGAGGTGATTCTCTGCTACTGTTCCAACAGTGCAGCTAGCTCAGCGCTCCACCGCCATTGTTGCTGACCAGGCTTCAGGCAGCAGCTGTTAACTGAAACCTCACTGCTGCGTCGTCGGTGGTAAAGTTGCTGTTGCCTGAGCCAAGTCAGCCGTGAGTGTTCTGTTATGCAGCGACACATTAACGTGTGAAGCGCTAAGTCCGAGTCAAAGTGTCTTTATTTCCCTCCATGGAGAGAAATTTAAGAAATAAGAATAAAAAAATAAAAAGCATTCCACCGTCTCGCTTGTGCCAACTTAAATTGTCAATGTGAACCACCAGATACAGGTAGGGGTTCACCTGATCAATGTTACGCCCATATATGGTCACGGGAGCTGCGGTCCTGATTGACTTGGGGTCCACCAGCGTCTCCACTGTTACCTGTGTTAATCTGCAATCGATGAGGGTCTCACAGTCCACAAACATGTCCAGTCTGGGTCTGTGGACGCTTCACTTCCTGTCTCACCGTTTTGACAAGAACTCAAAAGGGTTCAGATCCAACAAGGAGGATAACCGGCCGGATACAAGCGTTGGTTAACCCGCCAGTTGCGTCTTTCTGTTTGAGCGACAATCCCACATGAATTTCTGCGAAACAAAATTTGCCAGATTCCTTCGCTCCACCTCTGCCCGGGCAGGGATGGACGGAGCGGTGGGCTTGGAACCGATGGAAACAGGGGAGAACACAAAAGAATGCTGCGGATTGTCCGAGTGGGAGCAGCCCGGAGACAATGCCAGCCTTCACGGCTCGCTTCCATTGTGCCAGGGATGGGGGGGGGGTCTTTTAGATTGGGTCTGGTTTGGGGAGGAAAAGTTCTTCTTTTACTGCTGGGGTGCTGCTTCCAGTCTTAGATTAGCTAGCACACGTCCACGGTCAGCTAACGATGCTAAAGTTCTCGTCCTGTTTTGAAGTGGCGCGATTGCTCTGGGATCATGCTAACAGTTACCATGTTGGCGCCTTCCTCGGAACACCTTCATTGAGTTTTTCCGCATCAGTATTTTGCTCGTGATCAACTGGGAAACGGCTCTGATCCTCACCTGTTTGGGAGGTCAATGGTCAAAGTTTCTGGAATCCAAACCATCACCGAAGTTGAATGAGCTCCTTATCGGCCCAATATCAACCTTTCCTGAAAATTCCACCAAAATCTGTAACTGAGCTATTTTTCTAACAGAAAGGCAAATGTGGGCCGTCAGGAGCAGCTTGGTGGAGGTAAAGATCCAACGGAAAAGGCTGTTATTATGAAACTCACTCCTTTCCAGTTGGTCCTGGTCCCGCTCAGGGTTTCTTCCTGTTAAAAAAAATAAAATAAAAAAGTGGCTAACGGTGTTGAATAGCCATTCCTCCCATTCAGAGCTGTGTTGTCATGCCACGATAGTGTAAGAATGATGTCATCCTGGCCGACCACGGCGTCAATAGCGTTAGATCCGCCAGGGAAAAGGCGGGAGGCTACCAACCGGCTGCTGGACGTCCACCTCCAGGCTGAGAGCAGTTAGCCTGTTGTGGAAGAAAGAAAAGCTTTTCTTTTCCATTGGAGGAGGAAGTGTCTGGAACACACCGTGACAGGCTTGTTAAGAGCACGGACCCCCGTGGCTGCCCTGACACCCCCCCACCCTCAGGCTCCCTATTATTCTCCTCTGCTGGCACAAACCCATCTGCAAATGAAAGAGGATTTAGCTCAGCCCCCCCCCCAGCGTGGGAATTTACAAACGCTTCCACGATCAACGGTTGATTTTCTGTAGTTTTATTGAGCAAATGACAATAATCTTTATTTAGCAGCCTGGGGCAGCCCTCAGAGATGACCTTTGAAGCACTGCTTTCCACTTTGAATGTGAATCTGCCACCTTTTGGAAGGGAGCGCGCGTCTGCTCGTATTCCACCCAAGGTGACCTCACCTGTGCGTGCGTCCGTCCGTCTGTCCGCAGGCTGTGCAGCCTGACGCTGAAGAAGCTGGTCGTGCTGAGGGAGCTGGATAAGGAGCTGATCTCGGTGGTCATTGCTGTGAAGATCCAGGTAGATTCCAGGTGTTATCAAAATGCTGGAACATTTGAGCTGCAGACTCCCGAACCCCCCCTTCTTCCCATTTGCCCTCCCCAGGGCTCCAAGCGGATTCTGAGGTCCCATGAGATTGTGCTGCCCCCCAGTGGAAGTGTGGAGACGGACCTGGCGCTCACCTTCTCGCTGCAGGTACGCTGACGCCAGCGCGGCTCCTTTGGGTGGGAGAGTCATCAGCAAGTCAGGTTCTTGTGTGGGAGGACTTAAATGAGGCCGGTTGCCACGGTAACACCTCTGGAGAGGCAGAGATTTTTGTGTTTTACATGCACTCTCCTCCCCAGTATCCTCATTTCCTGAAGAGAGAAGGGAACAAGCTGCAGATCATGCTGCAGAGGCGCAAGCGCTACAAGAACCGGACCATCCTGGGCTACAAGACCCTCGCCGTGGGCTCCATCGACATGGCCGAGGTACGACCACACCTGACACCCCGTGGTCGCCTCTTCAGAACCTTGTGCACCTCTCTGCTTCCTGCAGAACTTTCATTCTGATCTCAACAGGCCCATTTGGTTCTAATGTGATTAACAAACAGTCTTCAGACAGGGATCATGGCGGCGCGCTCCCCGGGGGCTCCTAAAGCTCAGCGGAGCTTATTAAGGTCAAAACCAGGAAGTTAAAAACACGCTGGTCCCTGAGAGGTGGGGCGGACCGTCCTGTGTGTGTGTGTGTGTTCATAGAAATGGTGAGCAGTGAGGACCAGCGTGGACTGGACTGAACGGTCCGTAGTTCAGTAGGAAAATCCCGCCTTGTCCTGGATCGGTGCTGGCCTGTCCACAGACAGGGACGGCGAGCTCCGCTGGGATGCTGAAGCATCCGTGACACAGTAGTAGAGTTTCTGAGCTGGTTCCTCTGACCCACTCAGGTGATGCAGCACCCAACGGAGGGCGGCCAGGTCCTGGCGCTCTGCAGCAGCCACAAAGAGCTGCTGGGGAAGGTGGCGGAGATCTGGATCTTCTCGCTGTCCAGCCAGCCCATCGACCACGAGGAGGCGGCGCTGCAGGGAGGACAGAAGATCAAATGTTCGGGTAGGGGACGCGCCGCAGCCGCAGGCCCGTCCGGAGCGCCGCGCACACACCGACCTCTGACCTCTGATTCTCCACAGACACCTACTCTGAGGAAGAGTACGAGAGCTTCTCCTCGGAGCAGGAGGCCAGCGACGACGCCCTGCAGGCACAGGTGGGCGGGCGGGTGGGCGGGCCCTGACCTTTGACCCCTAACTGATCTTAACTGTCTTTAGGATCTGGAGGATGACGAGTACGACGTGAGGAAACCAAAGAAGCAGAGGAGGTCGATCGTGAGGACGCCTTCCATCACCAGAGTAAGAGCCCGAGACGCCGACTCCAAATTAGATCCCGCAGATTATCCTGACGCTGCTCCGTCCTGGTCTTTTAGCAGCAGAACTTTAAGCAGCGCGTGGTGGCGCTCCTCAAGCGCTTCCGAGTCTCTGACGAGGTGAGTGTTTCCCGCCTCCAGCCGAGGGTCCGTCTGCCTTCGAGCCACTCAGGACACGCTCGCGTGTGTAGGTCTTGGACTCGGAGCAGGACCCCGCAGAGCCGCCCCTAGAGGTAGAGGAGGAGGACCTGGACCTGGACAGCGTGGAGTTCGAGAACCCCAGCGACAGCGGGCCAGAGCTGGACGATGACGACAGCGTCCTCAGCACGCCCAAGCCCAAACTCAAGTCAGTGGACGCGTTGCACCCCCATTAGCATTAGCAATAGCCGTCTCCTTCACTCTCTCTCTCTCGCTCTCTCTCTCTTTCAGGCCGTACTTCGAGGGCGTCTCTCTGTCCAGCTCTCAGACGGAGATCGGCAGCATCCACAGCATCCGAAGTCACAGGGACCCCCCCAGCCCGGTGAGCCTTCCCGGCAAAGCCGAGTAATACAGAGGAAAAATCAGATTCCAGGGATAACGGGAGCACTGGCCGGAGGCTTTGGAGCTCCTCAGGAGAAACCAGCAGCCTCCTCCTGGTCTCACTCCTGGTTTTCTTCTGATTGACAGATTGACCCAGATAAAAGCAAATGTCCGGGGGCCAAATTTCCCGATGATGGAATGTCTGAAAACGTCTCTTTTGTGAGTTCTTGATACAAGAATCAACAGCTTCTTTAATATTTGTGGTAAATGGCGACGTGAGCGTGAATCTGCTTCTTCCTCTCTCACTGTCCAACAGGAGCATCCGGAGTCGGTGACTCCGACCACGGAGCTGGAGATGGACAACATGGACACGTTTTTAGAGAGGCTGCCACCGAGCGGCAAGATGACCAAGACCGAGTCCCTGATCATCGCGTCCAACCGGTAGAGGAAACGGCAACCCATGTTTGGTTTTCACTGACCAGTTATGGATCTCGGAATTCTCCTGCAGGCAGGAACCAAAGTTGGCGGGCAGACGAGGCCGGAGCACCTCTCTGAAGGAGCGTCAGCCCAGCAGGCCGCAGAACGAGAGGGCCAACAGCCTGGACAACGAGCGCTCCCTGGAAACACGCTGCCACCTGCAGGTAGGAGGACAGAACTGCAGGACCCAGACGCTGGAAGAGCAATCAGATCTGGTCAAAAACACATTAAAGGTCCTAAAATCTGTCCTCCAGATCCCGAGGAAGACGGTATACGACCAGCTAAACCACATCCTGGTGTCTGACAACCATCTCCCTGACAGCATTGTGCTCATCAACACTTCGGACTGGCAGGGCCAGGTCAGGAGGTCCCCTCTGCTGCCCCCCTGTGGATGATCTAAGAGGCTTCATCTAAACTCTCTGTTCCCTCTCAGTACCTCTCAGATGTGCTCCAGAACCACCATCTCCCGGTGGTCTGCACCTGCACCACCGCAGACATCCAGGCTGCCTTCAACACCATCGTCTCGCGCATACAGAGATTGTAAGTGGGCCCCCCTCCCCTCCCGGCCCCCCCACAGTCCCCGCCGCTGAAGGCGAAACTCTCCTCTATTCCAGCTGCAACTGCAACTCTCAGACGCCAGTTCCCATCAAGGTGGCGGTGGCCGGAGCGCAGCACTACCTCAGCGCCGTCCTCAGGCTGTTCGTGGACCACCTCTCCCACAAGACCCCCGACTGGCTCGGCTACATGAGGTTCCTCATCATCCCTCTGGGTCGGTGGCGTTTTGTCCCCTTCGCACGTCTCTCTGTGTCCGTGAGCTTGAGGTGTTTCTTTGATCAGGGGCCCATCCTGTCTCCAAGTATCTGGGCACCATCGATCAGCGCTACAACAGCTTGTTCCAGGACACTGCCTGGAGGGACCTGTTTCACAAACCGGAGGCTCCTGTCATTGGTAGGTTCCCCGACCTTTAGTGTTCCGGCACAGCTCCGTTTAAAGGTGGAACTTTGATCTGTGTGTGTGTGTGTGTGTGTGTGTGTGTGGCTGCAGTTCAGGAGAGCCTGGACGTGGTGTCCAGAGTGACTCAGTACATGTTGGGAGCCAACGGTGCTCATCAGCTCCCCATCGCCGAGGCCATGCTGACCTACAAGCAGAAGAGGTAGGCCCCCTTCGCCGTTCTCGCCACGCTTACGCGCGTCTGATGGCGAGCTTTCAGCTGCTCTTCAAAAGGGGATTAAACTGTGGAATAATCTGACCTCAGATGGAAACATTTTATTAGATTAGTTTCTAATTTTGGCTCTGCAGAGCATAAAACACTTCCTGGAGGTGTAGGATGGCGTCCCAGTGCCTAGCGTTAGCATACTTAGTAGTTTAGTTCACATCAAGTTGCATAAATGTAACATTAAGTCAAAGTTATCATGGTTTTAACAGTGCTCTCTGTTAGCATTAGCATTAGCTCAGCTGGGATGTTTTTAATCCCCCTTTTGAATGGAGAAGGAGGCCTAGGGTCGCTGGTGTGTGAATCTTCTCTTCTATGCGCTCGCGTGTGTGTGAATAACACGTTTTGTCCCTCTGTTGTATTTTTTTTTCCTTTTCTTTCTTTGAAGGAAAAAGAGCTTTCATTTTGATTTTGCAGTCAGGTATTGTGGTCGACTGTGTGTCTCTCACGTAGCTTCACCTGCTTTCCTCCCACCTTCATCACTTGGCACTTTAACAGCTTCGTTTTTATAAAATCTCACAAAAAAAATAGGAGAAAACAGCAGATTATCCAGTTGACTGAAAAACCTCTTTTTAACCAAAAGTAGCTTCTTTTTTACTTTAAAAGCTGAATATTCTAACAGCAAAAGAAGAGTTTTACATGGTTGTTTGGAGACAGAAAATCCGGGATCCTCGAAGAGTGAATGAAACAGTTTCTTTAATAAAGACAATAAGTTTGTTCCCCTTTGAAACGGTGGCAAACACGGGCTGATAAAGTGACCGATGCGCCAGACTCTCTTCTTCTTCTCTGATCTTGGTGCCTGGCGTGCTTCTGACCTCCGTGTCTGTCTGTTGTCCTTCAGCCGTAGACCAATAAGAACCAAATGACATCATTCCACTGCAGAACTAACAACATCATCACATCTGCCTCCACATCATCAGTTGTCCTCAGCCAAGTTCGGATGATTTCATCATCAAATGCAACTTTATTCGCGCACATTCACGAACAGAAACGTGACAAAGATCAAAGAGAAGCTTTGTGGTTCCTCAAGTGTGGATCAAATGTTCTGATGTAATGAGATAATAATAATAAGAGATGAATAGATTGATGATAAGACTGATAAACGGCACATGAGCTTCTGTTTTGAGTGTAAAATGCCAGCGTTGCTGTTGCGGGAGCTTGAGTTGCGTCTGATCCACGCGCATGTGCGGACTGTCAGGTCTGACCTGGACATCGCAGCAGGCAGACATCCGGCGCCGTGTCTCTGATCCCAGCTCCACCTGTGTCTCCTTCTCTCCCCTCCTCTGCAGCCTCTCTGTTTCCTCCCTGGGGGGGCGATGGCAGCTCTCCTCAAGGCAAGGGCAACAATCTTCCGCTCCGGCTTCGACACGTAGAATCTAGAAGCGCTCTGGCTATTTTTCTGCTCGCCGTCAGGAAAATAGTTCTCGTAGCGTGTAGCCGTGCACGGCTGCTCACGGGCGCGTGCAGGCCAGAGAGGTTGCGGCTGTAGGTTAGGGCTCTTCCTGTTCTTCTCATCCACCTGTAAATGCCCCACTGGTGGACCCACCGCCTCCTGAATGCCCCTCTGACTCTCGGTTTTGGTACTTTTGCTCCAGCTTTGCCTTTAGCCGGTAGCCTGCATGTCCTAATTTGCTTCTGCAGCTGAATTGCAGGGGCCCGCAGTGGAGTCTGAATCGGTGAAGCATGCTGGGGTTATCTTCTGTGGTGGACCTCCAGATGGAAAATAGGAAATGCACTCTGTTACTAACCGTAGCTGCAGTTAGCAGTAGCTAGTGCCTTTGATCCCTTTGATCTTTTGAGGATTTCCTCCCCTCCTCTTCTGAACTTTGTCTGAAACTCTCCGCAGCCCCGATGAAGACTCCTGTCAGAAGTTCATCCCTTTCATCGGGGTAAGAAGCTCCTCTCATTCCAGGTTTGAAGGGGCTCCATGAGCAATAATCCATTTTTGGAATCTGTTTCTAATCCCGCAGGTGGTGAAAGTCGGCATCTTGGAGCAAACATCTGCCACGTCAGGCAAGCTCATCAAATTAGAAACAATGCTAACGTGAAGCGGCGTGTCGGACGCATTAGCTCCAGCTCGTGTGTTCTGAGATGTGAAAAAATGTTGTCTCTCTTCCACAGGAGACTCGGACGACGCCACGCCGCTCAGCGCCTCGCTGCTCTCCTCCACGCCCCCTCAAGTCTCACCCGCGCTCAAAGAAGCCTCGCCCACGCCGCCTTCCTCACCCTCCGTCAACACAAGCTTCTGTGTTTACAGGTAATTACTGTATTAAACCTGGATGCCGGTGTGTGTGTGTGTGTGTGCGTGTGTGTCAGTTTCTCCATCAAACCAGCTCTGTCTCCTTCAGCAGTTCTGCGGGTCAGTCAGAACTGATGGGGCTCCAAGTGGACTACTGGGTGGCTCCAACGGAGAGGAAGAAGGACGTTGAGAAGCGCGACTCTTCGTCCAAAAACACCCTGAAGTGCAATTTCCGCTCGCTGCAGGTCAGCCGGCTGCCACTAGGGGGCGCAGAGCTGAGCGCCCAGCCCAGCATGTCCATGACGGTGGTGACCAAGGAGAAGAACAAGAAGGGTAAAGTATCATTGGTGTGAGACAGCCGGGGCTTTATTTACTGCAGGTTTGACAGTTTTGACCTTGGAAGGGTAAATCCCTGGTTGACCCGGAGCACGTGTGTCTCCCGTTTGTCCTCCGCCAGTCATGTTCCTGCCAAAAAAGAGCAAAGACAAGGAGGTGGAGTCCAAGAGCCAGGTGATCGAGGGCATCAGCCGCCTCATCTGCACTGCCAAACAACAGCAGACCATGCTGAGAGGTACGCCACAGCCCCCGAATCCTGAAAGGTGTCGCTGACCGGTGGAGTTTCACCGTGTTTCCTGCTCCGCAGTAACTATCGACGGCGTGGAGTGGAACGACGTCAAGTTTTTCCAGCTGGCGGCGCAGTGGTCCTCCCACGTCAAGCACTTCCCCATCGGGATCTTCGGTCACACCAAAGGTCCTTATTAGCTCATTAGCAGCAGCGACGGGACTGAAACCCCGGGGACGGCGCCCCCTGTCTTCAGTGTTTAACCCCCTCCTCGCACACTTGTTTGGTTTCTGCTTTTACGTGTTATTTAATCTGTTGTGTGTTTCTGTTTTCTATTTAAGTGAAACCCCCTCGTGGCGGATGCCAGGAGAACATTTCTGTATTCAGCTTTTTAAAAGGATCTCGCTCGAGTTTTTTAGACTTTTAAAAAATAATAACCATAAATTACTTTAACAGATATTCGAGTGCCCAGATTTCACCTTGTATTCTTTTTTTTTTAACCGGGTGATGCACAACATATAGAACATATTAAAAACACACTAAAGCAGCTGCGGACGAGACGCCGCCACACTTCTTGTCACACCAACCAAGAGTCCAGCGTCCACTAAACTGTGCAGATGTGATTCTCAAACTCCATTACACAACCAGGTGGTTGTTTACCTTCACCCCCACGACCTCTGACCTTTAAGGTTTAGTCAAATTTAGATGTGCAATTAAAGGTGAAGGTGATGAAGACCACAGCACAAAATGAACACTTTGGTAGCAGGATTACATGTACTAACAATACTGTTTTGAAATGACAATATATATTATGTATTGCGTATATATAATATATATTGTTCCTGTGCTGAATGTTAGCTCAGACTATCAATGTATCATTTAAATGCCTGACCACATGTAGCTTGGCATGAATGAGGGAAACGGTTAGCCTGACAATAGTAACAAAATTCATTCTATTTCTATTGAAAACTCAAGTTCCCACAAGAAACACACCTCAAACTGAAGACTCTTTGAACTCAACACAATTTATTAGAATCGTACCAGCTAGGTTAGCTGTTTCCACGCTTGTTTGTGCTAAGCTACGCTAATTAGCTGCTAGCTGTAGCACAGTAGCTGTCACGCTAGTGAGTGTAACAACATTTATGTGTGTAACGTGAGGAAAATGCTTTTGTCTCCGCTGTGTCAGGTAATTGGAAAGCTAATATCGTTTTATGGAAAGACCTCTGGACCCTCAAAGCTGAGACACTCCGCATCGTTTGCTAAAGCTAAAGCTAACGTTAGTTTTGCCGCCAGAAATCAGCCGACCCGTTACCTGTGTGGTATTATAGAATATTTTGTTACGTAGAGGCGAATGTACTAAATGTACTTTAATGTAAAGCACTTTTAAATGTTTGTCGATGTTCGTGTTTCAGACGGATTCTGCGGGTTTGTGGTTTACGGCGGCACAAGAATCGGCGTTAATAAAAGTAGTTTTTTAATGCAAATCAAACCAAGAACCAGCAGCTTCTCTGCGCTGCTGGTTCCTCAAGGCTCCTCAAGGTTTAGCTGAAATCGGTCTCCAACAACACTTGACGTCCGTCGGATGTTCCCGAACCTTCTGTTGACTGTTAACATGGACGCATTTCGCATTATTCTCCACTGGCGGTTTTTATGTAAAAGATCTTGACAAGTGCCTAATTTGCTGAATCATTTTGTCCTTCGCTAACGTGGCGCGGAAAGGAGTAAAAATAAACACAAACAGCACAAAATTGAAAGGCTTTCGTGTTGGATTAGAAGAATGGCCCTGTTTTGTTGAGCTTGCATTTGTTTCAGTTGCTGAACAATTTTTTTTTTTTTTAAATTCGGTTTTCTTCAAATTCGATTTTCTTGTCAGAGAGAAAGGCCTGTTGAAGCAGAATGTTCCCCAAATACTTCCACCATAATAAACTACTACACACACTATAACCGACTCTTCTGATGTGTGAAAACCAAAGATTTGAGCGACTGAAAGCAACATCATGCAATAAAGTACTTCCTTAAATGTTTGAGTTCTTTCCTAAATACGGCGGTGCAGTATAACCCGTCTATTTATCAAGTATCAAAATAGCTTTTCTTAGATACGAATTACTGAGATGCAAAGTACGAGCACGCGTAATTGTTACATAAAACGACGCACAAAGTTGACGAAAGCCCAATATCCGTTTATTCCTTTGCAATAAAAAAAAGTAGTTCTTTACTTTACAGTAGCCTGGCGCGTCGCTCATATTTGTATTAAGCAAAAATCCTTTTAAAACTACTATTCCCTGCCTCCAGTACCGGGGGTAGCGGGTAAAGGTCAGCGGGTCCCGGCCGGTGATGCTGCGTGACAGACAGGGGGAGGAAGAGAGATCCTCCGCCGGAGCAGGAAACCGCTGCTGGGATACCGACGAGACGGAGGAGCTACACGACAACAACGCCGACGTTAGCGGGCGGTTCAGCAGCATGTAGACCCCCGAGGAGCCTGCGCAGCGTTTACCGAGGAACAAGAGCAGATGTGGAGGGAGCTGTGGTGAAAAACGACGGCGGGGCGGCTTTTTTTGGGGGGGGTTTCTGCACGCTAAACATGAAGGAGCTGAATGGCTGCGGTATGCGCTCCTCAGTGGGCTTTCTGTCCCGCAGAGAGCTCACTGGGGAGCCGCTCATCAAGGAGGACTTCCAAAGGCGACGGCTGGCGGGCTGCACCAGCCTGTACAAGAAAGACATGCTCGGGCACTTCGGCTGCGTCAACGCCATTGAGTTCTCCAACAACGGCGGGGAATGGCTGGTGTCTGGTGAGCTGACAAACCCTGCCCGCTCCTGGGCGACACTGTTCGAGCGTGTTAGCATGCTAGCGCTAACTAGCCTGGCAGTCCGCTGAAAGCCTGCCGGGCTAGCTAAGTTAGCCTAGCATCGCCCACTAGCCAGCGAGCTAACGTCAAACCAAACAGCAAGCAGCGCAAGACATTAGCCTGGGGCCAGTCGCCGTGTCAGCCCATAAATTCTTCACTTCGGCCGCTGAATAGAACTTTTAAATACACCTTTGAGGGTGTAAACGCGGCTACGTGTTGATATCGCCGTATTTATGCTGGATTGGGCTGGAAAACCCTCATCTGGCCTAGTGTACAAGCCCTGTCCCTCCATGTTTGAGCTACTGAGAATGTGAACTTTGTATCAGTTAACTTTATAAACACGAGAAAAAAGTACGTTCACGCTCCATTTTGCAGATATTCGTTATTATTTGCACGCTAATTCTTCCAGTCTGCTGCATAAAAGTCACTAAAGTCAGCTGGACCTAACATTCACTCATTTAACATTTCACTTCAAGTCCTCAAGAAACTGCCTTAATCTCCCCACCTGATGTGGATTCTTGATTTATTTGGCATCACAGTTAAAATATCTTGGATTAGAAGAAGGGCATTAGTGTTGCTAATTAGAACTGGCCGAATCATTTGGTAAAGTCTGATGTTTGAGACTGGACCCGACACAGAAGATGATTCGGTGCACGTCCGTGGTGTCTGCAGGGGGAGACGATCGCCGCGTGCTCCTGTGGCAAATGGAAAAAGCCATCCACGGGCGGTCCAAGCCGGTGAAGCTGAAGGGAGAACACCGCTCCAACATCTTCTGCCTGGCCTTTGACAGCAGCAACACCAAGGTCTTCTCCGGGGGTGAGTTCCAGACACTCTCACAAAAACGATGGTGGGAAACGTGCATGGAAATAAACCCGGGTGCAGCAGCTCCGATCCACATTCTGCCTTCTTTGTTCCTCAGGAAACGACGAGCAGGTGATCCTTCACGACGTGGAGAGGTGGGTAAAACTGCACGTGCGCTCGTCTCCTCCCCAACGCCACCGCTAACGCCTGCTTTGTTGTTCCCTGCGCAGAGGAGAAACTCTGAACGTGTTCCTGCACATCGACGCCGTCTACAGTTTGTCCGTCAACCCGGTCAACGACAACGTCTTCGCCAGCTCTTCCGACGACGGCCGCGTTCTCATCTGGGACACCCGCGGCCCCCCGAACGCCGGTGAGAGACGGACGCCTCCTTTAGCATCCGTGGACGTCTCTGCACCCGCCCAACGTCGTGTCTGAACACCATCCCATTGTTTTTAATGTCCCGCAGAGCCGTTTTGTTTGGCCATCTACCCTTCGGCCTTCCACAGTGTGATGTTTAACCCCGTGGAGCCCAGGCTGATCGCCACGGCCAACTCCAAGGAGGGAGTGGGATTATGGGACATCCGCAAACCTCGCAGGTCAGACTTTAGCTTCTCTGTGGCTGTCAGCCAATTTCCAGATGTTTCCCTCAGCAGAATCGCTCCAGGTTTCAGCAGGTGTTGGTGCGGCTTCTGACCAGCAGGTGGAGCTGTGGGCCCGCAGTCACACCACTTCTCGGCCTTTCATTCAAATGTTTGCGCCACTAAAATGATTCCGAGTGTCTTTTTATAGAGGTTGGGCTGGATTCTGCTTGACGAGGACCCAGTTTTCAGTAAATCCTCCTCTGCGTCTGCAGGACGGGAACGGTTCCCTTCACTTTCCACCTAAAACAGCCCTTTTTAATCAAGGGGATTGAATTATGGAATTGCTTCATTGAATTCATCCCCGGCTCCACATTTACTGTGTCCTCTGCCTTCCTCTCAGCTCCCTGCTGCGTTACGGAGGAAGCATGTCGCTGCAGAGCGCCATGAGCGTGCGCTTCAACAGCGCCGGCACCCAGCTGCTGGCGCTGCGGCGCCGCCTGCCGCCCGTCCTGTACGAGCTGCACTCGCGCCTGCCGAGCTTCCAGTTCGACAACCAGGGCTACTTCAACTCCTGCACCATGAAGAGCTGCTGCTTCGCTGGAGACAGGGACCAGGTCAGTCGCTCCGGATCGTTTTTCCGGTGCTGGAGGAGCGCCAGGAGCCGCCGGACCTCCCGCTGCTCCTCCTCAGACATGACATCAGCGTGCAGCCATGTTTATTATGCTAGCATGATCCTCGGAGGCTTGAGAAATGAGCCGCCGCGCAGGGGAAGGAGGCAGTTTATAGAATCCTTGTCCCAGTGGGCCAGACTGGGCTCAGCCCAGAAGAGGGGCAGGAGAGGTCTTGGGGTGGTGGGGGGGGCAAAGAGTACATGGAGAGAGCTGCCGTTTCAGGTTCTACTGTCTTCTCCAGGACTCGACGGTCCGTCGGCATTCCCGAACGTCTCTGAATTTATCCGCCGTCTTCTGAAAACTGGCTGGAAAACAAACAAACGGCGCCATTCTCACAACAGTAGTAAACGGAACCAGACGTGCGTCTGCGCGTCGGTCCGCCGGCGTTGTGGAATTTGGACAGACAGCGTCGTGTTCTGCTGTCCTGACCGTGTCTGCCTCCCAACCCAGCTTCCTAAGTGGAACCATGTGTGAGCGGAGCGGCGGGTCGGGCGGCGTTTGATCCGCCAAACGCCGCGATAAGATCGGCTTCCACGCTCTGGAGCCCCCCGAGTTCCTCTGTCCCGTGCTCAGATGGAACCTTTTGTCACTCAGAACCGGGCCCTTTTCAAACATCTGTGTTTCCCCCTGCAGTACATCTTGTCTGGGTCCGACGACTTCAACCTTTACATGTGGAAAATCCCTAAAGACCCGGAAGCAGGTGAGTGGTGCAGCGAAGGCAACACCGTGCAATAAAGTCTTTAAACGTTTAACTACTAACGATGTTACTGTTCCGACCCGAAGGGGGCCCCGGCCGCGTGGTGAACGGTGCGTTCATGGTCCTGAAGGGTCATCGCTCCATCGTGAACCAGGTCCGCTTCAACCCCCACAGCTACATGATCTGCTCCTCCGGCGTGGAGAAAGTGATTAAGGTGAGCGGGAGCAGGAAAAGGGGCCGTTGTCCCCCCCAGCAGAGATGCAGCTCCAGCTGTTTGTGCAGATGTTGGCTGTAGAATGACCGCGTCTCCGTCTGTGTGCAGCTGTGGAGCCCCTACAGGCAGCCCGACAGCCTGGGCGACCTGGAGGGCCTGGTGGAGGAGAAGTCCCGCAGCCTGTACACCCACGAGGAGTACATCAGCCTGGTGCTGAACAGCGGCAGCGGCCTGTCCCACGACTACGTCAGCCAGTCCATCCAGGAGGACCCCCGCATGATGGCGTTCTTTGACTCGCTGGTGCGTCGAGAGATCGAGGGCTGGAGCTCGGACTCCGACAGCGACCTGAGCGAGGCCATCATGCAGCTGCACGCCCGCGGGCGCCGCGCGGCCCGGGAGACGGTGGCGACCGCCGCCGCCGCCGCCGCGCCGGGTTCTAGTCAGCAAAGCGACTCCGACAACTCGTCGTCCTCGTCTCTGGCTGGGGCCGATGTCTCCGGAGGGGAAGCGGCGGCAGAGGAGGGGGCGGGGCCAAGGAGGCGGGGCCGCCGTCAGAGGCATCACTCGGGCTTCCTGGACAACGACGACTCGGACTCCAGCGAGTTCTGGCTCGACCCGATGCCCCGGCCTCGATCCCCGAGCCCGAGAGACAACTCCACCCTGTCCAGCCCCACCACCTCGCCCTCGCTCCCCGCGGGCGCCTCCAGCTCCTCCACGTCCACCTCCAGCTCCAGCAGCGACGACGAGGAGCGGCGCAGCGAAGTCAGGCGGCGCAACGTGATGAGGAGGCGCTGCATGCACGTGCTGTCCAGAGCGGGGGAGCGACCCGAGTCCGTGCAGGCGCTGTTTTCAGCCGTGGACTCCTGCAGCTACCCGTCGATATCCGTGGACGATTTGTCCACGTCGTCCTCAGATGAGGAACGAGACTCTCTCAGAATCAAACCCGGCAGCGGCAGAGACGACAACACGTGTCTCAGCCCGTCTCAGTTTGTGTGTCTGAGCCCAGAAATGTCCCCCGAGAGTCAGCAGAACCAGGACGGAGGCGGCGGGACCGAGCGGGACAGAACTCCAGAGAAGGAACCGGCCCTGGACGGCTCCGAGGGCGAGGAGGCCTGCAGCGGCTCGGGATCACCCCGGAGCGACGCCCAGAACCGGCACGGCCGCGGGGTGAACGGACAGCACCGGACTGAGACGCCGTGCGTGGGTGAGAGCCTCGCCGCGTCCTCTGACACCGAGGGGGAGACGGCCGTCACGCTGGAGGACACGAGGCCGCAGAGGGACAAAGGCCTGGTTCAGAAACGGACTCGCGTGGGTTCAGAGGAGGAAGAGCCGAGCTCAGAGAAGAAGCTCAAAGCCTGATCTGTCCTGGAGCTGTGTTCATTTAGAAAGAAGGTTTTTATAGGTTGTTTGTTTATGAAACTTTTCTGTTCTGACCCGACCGTTTGGACGAGGCCCCTGAAGGTGACACTAAAAACGTCCACGTTGGCTCGCGTTGTGGACGGCGTTGGCATTTGGACCGCAGTTATTCCCTTTGTTTTCCCACCAAGCTCCACAGGAACGTTTTCAACCAGAAAAACAGCAACAAAGGAGGACAAAAAAAGCTTTGCAGTCGTTTAATTTCTGCCGTTTGAGTCCGATTCGGGCTCCTTTTCTCCGAACGGGGATTCTCGGCTGCTCCGGGCTCACCTGAGCAACGGAACCCTTGGCTCGTTCCCACCCTGTTGGTGTCGTTAGCGCCCGATGCTCCTTCCTTTTTGGTTTATGTGATTAAAGAATCAAGTGTTCTCCAGTTCTTCCAGCTTAATCTCTCTCTTCATTCCAGCCCGGCATCAATCAAATGGTCTCCGAACGAATGAATCCGGTCTTGACGATGGTCCGAGGACCTGAAACGCTGTTCCAGCCCGTTTCTAAGAACCTTTCCGCTCCTTCATCTTCTGTCTGTGGCCGACACTCGTCTACAGGAAGTCCACGTCCCTAATCTGACCGCCGCGTTTCCCCCGAGACACTTTCAGATATAAAGAGGCCGTGTTTGTTTACCATTTGGCCGCTAGCCCACTGGGCTGCAAACCTCTATTCTTTCCAGGCTGCACACAGGGCTGCTCATTCGGGGGGGGGGGATGTTAATAAAGACAATATCCCACTAAAAGCCACGTTTACTTTCTGGCCCGTCCTCGGACAGGTGTTTGTCCTTAGAATGTGGACTTCCTGTTTGTCCCCTGGCCCCCCAGTCTCTGGTCCTTTTGCTCCCCGATGATGTTTTTGGCTCGAGCGTCTTGATCCACGAACCCAAACACGTGTAAAATTCAGTCCGATTTTCATGGCTGCTGCGAGTGCCGTACACGGCGCAGCTGCTCGGGAATTCTCCTCCCAACGCGACCGGAATTATTTGGGAACGTGCCAGAAAATAGACGGCGCCAAACGCGAAATGACCCGCGGGCCTGGTGCTGCTGGACATGCTGAGATTCTGCTGAGCAGCGACAGTGCTGACGTCGGTCTCGGGGTCGGGTGTGGAGCGTGCCATGGCGGTCGTTAGACACGTCCCAGTGAGCCGTCATAAAGAGTTAGCTGATGCGTTTAATAACTGTGGTGCAGCGTGGACAGGAGGCTTCTGCTGCACCCCAGGACACAACCAATTATTATTATTGGTGTTATCAGGTCCTTTGAGTTTTCTCTCAATTGGTGTGAATGTCGATTGGCTGAAGGACAAAGTGAAGGTGGCGTTCGGTCGATTGACTTCAGTTTTCACGATCTGAAATTCTCTTTTAAAAAAAATCAAGAATCTTTTATTTGGAAATCCTCTCTAGCCCTGAACTCTTTTACTCAGAAACCTCATTCGTTGGTCTGATTTGAGGTCACAGATATCTTATTGTTTTCTCAATTTTGGAATACTTGAATGAGTGTTTATTCAAATTTGGAACGTGGGGGTCAAAGATCAACAGTTTCGGAGGTCAAAAGGCCAAAGTCCGAGTTCTCTTACATTCCTTCAGCACAATATGCTGCAATAAACAACCACTTTAAAAAAAAAAAAAATCAACTGTAGGTCTAAATGATCCTAAGGTCAGAGGTCAAACCAGATCATGTGCACTTAGGATGATAAAATTCCGACAGCACGTCCTGCACAGGAGCTGCGTCCTCTGATCGGGGACCAGGCAGACAGTTGGCAGCCTGGTCCCACTGTGTGACATCAGATTCCCAAACATTTCCCCTTGGAAGTTTGTCCTTATATGGAAGTGTGTTCTACTTTCTTCTGACTGACGGGGCTATCCCATGTCAGCATCTGTACTGCTCTGATATCTGTGTGTGTGTGTGTGTGTGTGTGTGTGTGTGTGAGAGAGAGAGAGAGAGAGACGGGGAGAAGAAGTATGGGAGTCCGTTTACCTTACAAGGCTGACAGATCTGACCTTTTGCCTCACTCGTTTAAAGTGGCTGCGCTTGACTCACCTTTCTTTGCTGAATAACTTAAGTTTGTTTGTTTACAGCCACCAGCACGCAGTAGAGGACAAAATATATGAAAGAAAATACTACTACAACACTGAAAATACTCTGATCCCAATAAAACATGTCTTACTATACTAATAACAGCATGACATTTTAAGATTCTGCAATCAATGCTGACCTTTAAGTGAGGCTGTTGCAGTTAGTGCCTATACATACATAGATACACACACACACACACAGATATATACATACATATACACACTCATATATATATATACATACACATACACGTATATATGAATGCTAATTGATGATGCAATATACATGTGTGATGTCTATGGAAGAGTTCAGGAATAGAACCAAAAAAAAAAGAAAAGTGTGAAACATATTAAAAGTGCAATATTTACGTTAAAAAGGTAGCAAAAATAGAAAAGGTCCATGAGGTACCTCAAAATTGTCCTTGAGTAAAACCTTTCAAATCTCAGCCGTTTTCCAACGAAACCTCGAAATTCTTAGAGTTCTTAAAATTCTAAAAGAGAAGTAACGCGTTACACGTGTTTTACTAGAGTACATCCTCAAGGATCCTCACAGTCAAGCTGTCGTTGATTTGGATCAACCTAGTCGCAGTCAAAGCTAGACGGACAGCGGAACCAGCCAATCAGCGTCGAGAAGGCGGGTCATGTGTGCCCGACCACGTCCAATCAGAGCCTAGTGTGGGTCATCGATTTTAATTTGTCTGAAGCAAAGTTTTATCGCGTTGTTCCTCGGCCGTTGTACCTGTCTGCTGCTGTGTCCTCCCGCCGAGTGGAAAAAAGTAGAGCAGCCAGAGAGAGAGAGAGAAAGATAGAGAAAGATAGAGGGGGAAAGAGGAAGAGAGAAAGCGGGAGAGAGAGAGCGAGAGAGAGGGGAGGAGGAAGCCGGGGGTGGACCGTTAATTTCATCCACACACCGTCTTGAATGCGTGGCGGAGAGTAGACGCAGCCTGCCGATAACCATCACCGAGGACCGGGGGAGCGTCTGGACCCACCAACCTTCACAGATAAACGCCTCTAATATGGAACAATATGACGGAGAAGAGTGTTACATGCAGCAGCAGGACGACTGGGACCGGGATCTGCTGCTGGACCCCGCCTGGGAGAAGCAGCAGCGAAAGGTGAGTCCGACTTCCTTCTACCTCCGGAGCGAAGGTGCGGAAGTGGCGCTGCGCTGCGTGATGGCTCCGGGTCCATCGCCCATCGCCCGGGGGGGCCGTTTGTCCGGCCGCCCGCTGCCCTCCGTCTACTTTAATTACCCCCACTTTGCCAAACACCTGCGCTCCTCCGCCTCGGCCGACAAACTTTTCTCCCCATCGTCCCGTGTGGCGTTCACGGACCAATACGAGCGCCTCTGACCCACCCTGCATCTCTGCAGCACGATTCGGAAAGTAGAAATAACGCCGAGTCCGTGCGTGCGGGCGGGCGTGCGAGTGCGCGCGCGCGCGCGTTGTTCGGGAAGACGGTTAAGAAGTGGAGCACCTTTGCAGCGCAACAGATGTCAGCCATGCGCTTGGGTGCGTATTGTGTGAGGGACCCTCCTGTCATCTGCTGCGGGAGGAGACATGGATTAGTTCACGCTTAATTACCGGCAAGGAAGTGTGTGTGTGTGTGTGTGTGGTGTGTGTGTGTGTGTGTTTGGGGAGATGGGGAGCGCGGTTAAATCCGTCCTAACTGAGGCTGACGCGCAGGTTTTCAGCATTCGCCGTAGTTTGGAGGCGCTGCTCCTCCTCCATCCCGCACGCAGAGCCGCGCCACCGCCGCCCGGACCTCGGGCCGCCCCCCCCCCCGGCGGCTCCTCCGCTCTCTGCCCCGCTTTGAAAAACGGGGAAGAAAAGTCAGTGTGGAATCTGAGTCGCTGCGGTTTGGGCTGGGCCTGCATGGGAGCGAGCGTGCCCAAAAATGGTAATAATCGGCCCCTCTCGCTGCCTGTCGGAAAACTTTCCCCCCCAAGTTTCTCTGCTGCTCCTAGTTTCCTGGATTATGTCATCGGCGGAGCTGCTACCGAAGCGGAGGCGGTCAAAGGAGGGGTGGTGTCAGGTGAAGCCCCTCCGGAAGTTCACACCTGGCTGGCTCCTGACCTGAGGTCCAGCATGAGGACCCGAGTTCCTGTGAATGACCTGCGCATTTCTGCCGGGTCTGCAGAGCAGCTGGGATGATTTATTCCTCATTTCCTCCTCCAGCAGAGATAAGTGGTCACGCCTTGGCGTGGCGGCGGCGGTGGTGGCGGCGCGGCTGATGGCTTCCCTGCTGGAGAACTGGTCCTGAAAAGTTCCCTAAACCTAGACTTTAAAGATCGTTAGCAAGCCGCTAATGCTACCTGAATGCTCCTACAGGCTCCTTCTTCTCCTACACAGCCTGCATCGGGTCTGGAGATCACTGCTTCAATTAAAATGTCCTTCCTGGGCTACCGTAGAAACAGGAAGCATGAACGTTCCAGCCCATGGAGGGGGACCCGCATCGATGTTTGCGTGAATCTGCCATCTCGCGCTCTAAACCTGGCTTGTGCCACATCTGCCATTCCAAAAATTCCCGACTAGATCTCCGATGTGGAGAAGAAACGTACAGTATTGACCGGCCGCAGTTTAAAGCAGCAGCTTTTGGGGTTCCACAGGGGAGAAAACGTCTCCAGAGACGTGGATGTTCCACAGGTGAGGATTTTTGTCCTGTGGCTCTCGTTAGCAGTTGAACCCCCCCCCTCCCCCCCCACACACACACATTACAGAATGCCTGAAATATTTACAGTCAAGTCTCAACCTGACCCTGACAGCGGTCCTGGAATCTTCAATCTTCTTATCTGCCTGGAATCTTAATGTCTTTCCAGGTGTGTCGGGAACGTCGCTGCCAGAGCCGATTAAAAGCTGCCGCTCCAGAAGTTGTCTTCATCTTCCCCAACTTTGCATATAAAATCTGGTTTTAAACACACGCAGCTCATTTTCTGCGGAGTTTTGATGGCCCGCCTGTGACGCTCAGGTGCAGGATGATGTCACAAACGCGTCCAGGTTTGTCCTTATATGGACAGGAGCCGCAGCACCTTGGAGCCCCCCCTCCCCGATCCTCCGCTCACACCCACATTCCCCTGCTCAGACTCTGCAAGTCAGGTCAGAGATAACATCTGTGTGTCAGCCGCCGCCGCTGATGCGCCTTTTTCTGCCCCAAACCAACCTTCCAGCAGTCAGGAATCACACACACACACACACACACACACACACTCTGCTCTGCCGGAACTTGTTTCAGGGTCACCGTCCCAGAACTTCCCCCCGACCCTGCCAGCGTGGGGCTGATCAGTGGGCGTGGCCAGCGCTCCGAGCATCCTGACCTGTTAATCTCCCGAGGAGGAGACGCGCTTGATCCTCGGGACCGGACAGGAAGCTGACTCAGGCCGCCGAGCTGCGTACGGGGCCGCTGTTGGCGAGGTTACCGACCAGCGAAAGGCTTCCTGTCATCGGATTCCTGCGCTGGCGCGATGCGACTCCCAACAAAGGCCGAGCGTCAGAAGTGGGTGACAAAGCGCTGGAATGTGGACGGAGGCTCTTTCTGCTGAAGTGTCATTTCTTTTCAGGCCGCGCCGGCGTGCTCGGCGCCTGTTTTCCTGTCGTTTCATTCGTGATGAGCGGCCCGGAGATCACGTGATCCCTCCCAGCCAGATCAGACAGCCGGCCTCTGATTAAACTCGCACGCGGCGGCGGCGGCGGCGGCGGCGGCGGTTGCGCTTCCAAAGGCCGCGTTATCGATATCTGCAGGTCGTCGGGTCACATCTGACACTTCCTGCCTCGAATTCCCGAAAATCCCTTTAAGAACCAGATCCGTGTAACTCCTGGATCAACACTGTGTTCAGTTTTCTCTTCTCTTGTATTTTAGGCTAAGCTAAGCTAACGACGCCTCTGTGTTGGCGTGTTCTCAAGGTCGTGGGGACGTTTCTTGACATGGATATTAGCAACAGTTAGCTGCTAACTGGAATGTTTCAGTGCTCCAATGTGAAGGAAAGAGCTGTTTGGGTTTTCTGTGGAATAAATAGTGGAAGTTATGTCTGCAGAGGCGCGCTGCCAAAACAGCTGGGATGTTAATCCCAACGGGAGTCTGGATCCACCCTGGGATCTCATCCGGGCCGCGCTTTCACGGTCCCGTTTCATTTGTTGTGACGGATGAGGGGACCCCGGAGCGTCGGTCCATCCACTCCCTCCAGGTTCTCCGTGCGTCCTCCCAGCTAACGGCTGCTGATAATGGAGCATTAGCGTTATTAGGATGTTTTCATAACCACAATCTCAGCCAGGAATCAAACACCCGTGAGCCAAAAACAGGCTCCCATTTTCTCCTCCTTCCTGAGGTCTGCTGTTGTGTAATCTCCAGTAACTCCACACCATCCATGGGTGCTTCTCCTGTTCCTGTCGGAGGTCTGACGCCAGTGTTTGCCCAGGAAATGGGTGCAGATCGTCTGTGGTTTAGCTCAATGCTAATGCTGTATTAACTTCAAGTGTTTAGTGACACTCATCGGGCATTAGCATGCTAATTATCAAGGCTAATTATGAAGGTTGGCCTCCATTCCACCCAGTGTTAGACTGGAGTCATTTTTGGAGCGACTGTAGAATAAACGGGGATGTTTGGAAGCACGACGGAGGCACAGGTGATGGCATAATTTATGTGCCAAGTTGTAAAATTTGCATCCATAAAAGTGTCCTATGTTGGTTTATCAGTAATTCAGGAACTGAGCGAGCTGAAGCGGCGTCCCAGATCATTTGTGAATCGGAGCGGCGGTTTATCTGGGAACATTTTCATGCTTAAGTAGCAGCTCGGCATCGCCGGACGTTCTCTCTGTGTTTGGGTTCTGGAGGGTTCTAAATCTCCCATCCAGCTGGATGTTACCTGTAATTTTCCGCTGAAACGCATGCGAGCGATTGCCCGTTCCTTATCTGAGCACTTTGCAGGCGCTGGGCCCCGATTCACATTCTTTATTGCAGTTTTTCTCAGACCGTCGCCCTAAATTTAGAATGGAGGAATTGGCTGCTGGTTACAGGCCGTTAAAACTGCGCCGGTGTTATTAACGTGAAGGATTTACAGGGGTTCACAGCTGCGCTGAATTTTCCCAGCGTCAGCGGGATCAGGCTGGATTTGACCGAGGTAGCCTGCACGGACAGGAGGAATTTTCTCATTTTCTCCTTTCTAATGCTCGTGGTCGCCCCGGTCCTCCTCTCTGAAGCCGCTGGGGGCGTGGCCTCGGGGGTGTGACGTCATCAGGTGAAGGCAGCAGCTGCGATGTGTCTCATGCAAGTGAAAAGGGCTTTGAGTCAACAGATACCGCAGTAAAAGCAGGCGCACCTTTCTGCCCAATAGCTGGAGGCTGTGGGAGGAGGAGCAGAAGGGTGGAGGCTCCTTTGTCAGCTCAGCATTGATAATTTATCAGTGTTAAAGGTTCTATCACATGACCCCCGCAGCGCTCTGCTCATCAAAGCTGGGAAAAGTTTATTGTTTTTGCTACTGTTGTCTGTTAAAGGGCGGGAGCCCCACGGTTTAGCTTAGCATAAAGACTGGCTTCAGGGGATCTTGTTGCTAGGGAACCTGTGTAGATTCTAGAAGTAGCCCTGCTGGAAACAGGATCGCTGTTACCGCTTCTGCTTTTACGGGTCTGCGTTAAACGATTCATCCAGTTGCTGCTAGCGGCCGGTTTTGACTGCTAGCCTGGCTGGCAGTTGTTAAGCTAAGCTAACTGACGTGTTAAGATGACGAGAACGCCCAGAACAAGATAACAACAAATAGCTGCAAACATTTCAACTGAAGACAAACATAGTCTCTTTTATACAAATTCCTCCTGGAAATGACCATGAACAATTACCGCAACCCACCACCAGGGGCAGAATAATCTTGTGCTATGCTGAATACGTATATATCTCGATACTTGTCGTGTTTCAGCCTTAAACGAGCGCTTCATATGGTTCCCAAACCGTCATGTTTTCCTGGCAGCCGCCATGTTTGTCTGAACAGGATGTGACACGTCACGACTCCATCAGTAGGCCTGGACGGACGCAACGCGAATGACACGGCCCCGGTGGTTGAACCCGCTGCCTCTGAGCCCAGACGTGACGGCTGCTGGAGGCCCCCCCCCCCCCCCCCGCCATGACCCCCTTTCTGCTGTTCCTCTGGACAGTCTGTCCTCTCAGGCTTTGAGGTCGACTCCCCGGCTACGGTTTATTGGCCACCGCCGCTAGAAAACTCCCCCGCGTCACTTCCTGCGTGGCCCCCTGCTCGAGTGCCAGAGAATTAACCCGCAGTTAAACTTTCTCAAGTGTGAAAAACAAAGCTGCACAACAGCAAAGAGACGGGAGAACTAAACCCCTCAGCCTGTCTGACAGTCCTGGGGTCTGTGTGTTGGGGTGGGGGTGGGGGTGGGGGTGGGGGGGGGGGGGGGGGGGGGGGGGGGATCATTCCAGCGAAGGCCAGAGGCCGTTTGTCCACCTAAATCGGGACAAGTATCGAACGTTTCAGTTTCAATCAGAGGCTGCTATCGACCTCTCGGTTCTGCTCCTGCTCGGTTAAAGACCGCGGCCTGTGGGCCGGCTGCAGGGCGGCGCCGCCCCCCACTGACCCGCCGCCACTTCTGCCCGGCGGCGGCGGCGAGCGCTGGCCGGCATCTGTGCTGCTGCGCGCTGCTTCCCTGCTGCAGGATTAGCCTGCGCGATGGCACCTCATTTGTGCTGGTAAACAACAGCAGCTCCTGCGGAGCCTCAGGACGGATCTCATTACCAGTTGTAATGGACACCCCCCCCCCCCCCCCTGCAGTCCCACCCTCGGTGACCCACAGCACTCAAGTGCTGTGGAGAGCACTTAGCAGTGCGGCGGGACAGCGGTGATTGGGCGAAGCGTGGCGGCAGGTGGTGGATGGAAGATGGAGGAGGGAAGTGTCCAAAACCACCACGTACAGGCAGAAAAGCACCAATGAGCTTCAGGAATTAGTCTTAATTCCAGCCTCCTTTGATCTTCCGCCACAGAAACACGGACATCATCGCCTCTTCACATCCTTCCTTCCTTTAAAGCACGCTCACGTGGCCGAGTTTTACTGGAACCTTGATCAAAACCAGCCAATCAGAGACTGCGTGACGGTTGATGACGTCATAGAGCGAGCGGTTATTTTAGGATGGAAAGCAGCTAATGTGGCAGGAACAGCAGCATGAGTCTGCAGTAGGGAGTTTCCTGGAGGATGTAATGACCAAAGATAAACCCCCCCAACCTCCTTCACTGTCCTGGTCGGTGTTAAATTCAAATATCCTGGGAGGCACCGCTGGTTTTTGCCGTCCACACACGTCCCACAGCCAGTTGTTAGCGTTTAACAGGTCCAGGTCCAGCTGCCCTTTGGTTTGCTGAAGTGAGAATGGTGCCACTTCCCCATTTCAGTGTTATGTGGAAGGGACTGGTCGGCAAGCTCTTGGTGCGGTTTTTGTCGTTAGCGTTAACTGACTAACGGGGCGGGAAAAAGGAACAAATGTGGACAATTTCTGCTTCTGTTACTTTTGTGTCGCATCACAGTTCTGGTGAACACTTTCAAAAGTGTCATCGAAGGTTTAACTGATGTCAGGTCTCCCAATGAGCTCACCTAGCCTAGCCTAGCCTAGCCTAGCCTAGCCTAGCCTCTGACTGTAAGTGTGTTCTGACCAGTTTATTCTGACCGCTTATGGACATCGTTCTGCCTCCGTTCTGCAGATTACATCTGGTCGCGCACGGGCACGGCGTGCACAACCGGGACGCGTCCAGCACAGTGGACGTCCAAATGTTTTGAAAGCGCTCTTTGTTCGAGAGCAGCGCGGCTCCTCCCAGCTCAGCATTTCTCTGAGTCAGGTGACGGTCAGCAGAGCAAAAGCGCTGCTCCGGCACAAAGCAGCGCCAGGGTCCAAGCGGGCACGCCTCTGAGCACTCAGCTGACGCGTGACTGCTGCGTCCTGACCCGTGTGAAGGCCACTTCCTGTCAGTCTGGAAGGGGGTCACAATCCCCCCGAGTCACTTCTGAGGAATGAAGCAAAGCTCCGCCGAGCTGGTTCTGACAGCCGCGGAGCCTCCAAACATGCTAACTCTGCTCTTCTGTCCCGCCTGGACGCTCTGACGGAGCCATTTGAATAATACAGCGGATTTGCGTTGTCATTTGCAGCCTGTGACATCATCAGAAATGCTGCGAGGTCCAGTCAGAGGACCGGCAGGACTTATTTGGTCGTCCTGAAACCCGCTGCTGACCACTTCTGCTTTGCCTCTGAGCTCATCACTGACACCAGAGCTCGAGGTCCCTTTGTGAAACTCGACCGTTGCCATGACGCTAATACATTTACACGCATTAATTCACGCACTAAAGTGGGCCTATAGTCACTACACAGTTGTCTTAAAGAACCAGTTTTACTTAGTGGAGACTTGTCTTATTTTCTAATATAAATGGTTCAAAAGGGGTCAGATTAGCGAAGCAGGTAAGCTCCAGCTGCACATGGGGGGCAGAGCTCTGAGCAGGGGAAGTGGACTTATTTTATTAGCCTAGGGTTCATATTTTAGGTTTAATTCCTCTTTGAAGCTGGATTTTACCATTTATTTGGTTGTGTTTGCTCCTCCAGCTTTGACATGACGTGATTGACTCGTTATTACTGGGTCGTTATTAATGTTTTCCAAGGAGTCGCTCCAGGTGACTCCATGGCGATCCGCGGTCACGCGCGTCCGCGCTCGTAAACTTGTGTTGCGTGGGCGCCAGTGAGTAAACGTGCGCGCTGACATGACGACGAGCGGCGCACGCGGGCTTCTGGGAGCAGCCGGGCTGTTTGTGGTTCCGCCAGCCCTGAGCGGTCGCCATAGCAACCGGTCAGTGTTGGGCGCTCTGCGGCATTTTCACGGGCGAGACTCTTTGTTCAATGAAGTCCATCGAGGAGAGAGCCCCCCTCCACACACACACACACACACACACACACACACACACACACACACACACACAGATAAACATGCATCAGTGCAGCTTTGGGCTTAAACGTCCGAATTATTTCCCTCCTTTTGGTCCTGCGCGTGTGCACGCAGAGAGCACACGCGCGCGTGTGATGACAGGCTGCGTGTTAGCATATTTTAGCACGTTGGCGCTGCAGGAAGCGCTAGCTCGCAGTCTCGGGCTGGTTGGTTGGATGATGCTACTCCATCAGCACTACAAGCCAGTGTGTGTGTGTGTGTGTGTGTGTGTGTGTGTGTGTGTGTGTGTGTGTGTGTGTGTGTGCGCTCCCTCCACCATGTCCTGCAGCTCTCTGGGTTCAGATATTCCCAGGTCATCATAAATCAGGCAGCAGAGAGGCGGTATGGCCGTCAACACCATTAGCCTCAACATCCTTTTTTCCAGATGTTTCTGAGACTGTTGTACATGTTTCTGACTTGTTTACATTCGTCCTTGTCTCCTAAATAGGAAACCAGAGGTTTTTCCTCCACACAGCTGTTGGATCATGAAAAAAACCCTCCTAATTTGCTCTGTAAGGGCAGCAGCAGCGGCTCTGTGTGGAAACAGAACCCAGATTTGTGTTGAAGCTGAACAGAAACGTGTAGGAAGTGAGGAAAAACAAAAGCTGGCGGCCCAGCTGTGCATGTGTGATGATGTGGAGAGACAGTGCTGGGATTATACTGGTGTCGCACCACTTCATATGGCCCGCTCTCTCTCACACACACGCTGTTGTTCCGTCGCTGGGGCCAGAGTGTGTGTGTGTGTGTGTGTGTGTGTGTGTGTGTGTGTGGTGGTCCGGCCGTATCCTCCAGTGAGCTTTACAGGAAGCAGAGGGAAGGTTGAACGCTGACCTTTGACCCTTTAAGTGCTTGTTATTTGGCACGTCTCCAGCCAGAAACTCCGTCTCCGTCCCTCCAGCAGGCCGAGCGAAGGCCGTACTGTTCCGCCCACGTGGGGACGGAGCTGCGGCTCTCTGGAGGAGCGGGTGTCTGGTTCTGCCGTGGTCGGGTGACGTCGGAACACGACCCTGGACGCAGGAAGTCATTCCTTCACTGGGAATGATCTGTTTGAACCCAAATTTTGTCTGCAAAGATCACAAATGTTACTTTAAGACATTGATGGAAACCAGTTTCTGCCTGTTCTTCACCCGCCGTCCACTCAGGAGCGTTCACGTCTTCGTCTTGCTGGTTTTGGATCTAGTCGAGTGAGTCGAACTACAAGTTTCCCTTTTGTGTTTAGCCGAGCGGCCCCTCCCCAGGGCCCCTGTAAATCTGCCCGCAGTAAAAGCTGCCAGGCCGATGCTGCATTCGTCAGGAAGTCCTCTGGGAGTCTGAAGCGGAGGAAGGTGCCGCGGCTGTTAGCAGCTCTGTGTTTCTGGCACCACACACTCTTTCCAGAAGCACATTCAGGGCCCCCAGGAGCCTCGGTGAGACAGAGGCAGCGTAGCAACGGCTTCACCGAGGCCCCCTTTCCCCAAACATGCGGATTTCTCATCTGATTCCAGGCCGAGTTGTTGAGTAAACAAGCTGAAATGAACCAAAAATTAGCCTCGACCTTTAGCGCGAGGTCTCGCATACGAGCGGCGCTGCTACCCTGAGAGGCCCGAGAAACTGCCGGCGGCGTCGCACCCCCGCCTTCCTGTGTCCCGAGTCCCTGCCAGCGATATCTGACTTTCCTCCCTCGCCCAGACTTGTCTGGCTGCCTGCGTGCTGGGATGTGGCAGCGGCTCGCTCTCATGAGCCGGCTTGTTTCACTGAAAGGATTGTACTAATATGGAACTGGCAGAGAGGCAGGAAATATTTTCCTAACAGAGGTTGATTAGCGGGCTGGGAGGGAGGGGGCTGAGGTGGGGGGGGGCAGGAGTCAGAATACTCTCGGTGATGTGTTTAAGTCTCCGGGAGCAGAGGAAAAACAGACGGTCGTTGTATTGCCAGGTGATCAAAGCACTCTGATTTAATGCCGTTAGCATCTGTTAGCAACTGTTAGCCACAGTTAGCTGCTAACTCCCAGTGCCCTGACTCGTCACTTGTCACTCCTCATAGCAGCAGAAGACGGGTTTTCCCGCCCAGCAGGGACAGTAAAAGTCACTTTAGTCTATTGTTGCATGCTTGTGGAACATCCTAAAACATCCCAGCATGCTTTGCTGCTGTCACACCTCTTTAATAACGGGATTCCACATGGCTGTCTGACATCATTAATGTCTTGGCGTCGCTGTCAAAGGAGGCTTTAATTACGGCTATAAATAACTGATAAAGCGTGTGTGAGCTCTTCTCTAAGTAATCACTGGGCCGAGTGGACCGATGCGGCGCCCTGTCCCCCGGAACACCCGAGGGGCCCGCGAGCGTCGGCCACAACACGGGCGGCAGGTCATGTGACGCCGCAGGTGTCCGCCGGCTTGGATGGCGCACTGCTGCCAAAACTCCACGGTTTAGAGAGCGCTAGAGAAGCTGCGGGGGGGCTAATTCTGTCCAGGAGGAGCCTTATCACCCCCGCCCCCCCCCGCGTTTAACAAGCTAACATTCCTCTGCTGAACTCACGGCCAAATTCACCGTTCTCTGTGGTCGACACACACTCGTTCTGTCCTTCCTGAGTGCTGTGTCTCTAGTCCGGTTGTTCTGAGGTGTTTCTGGATCGCTCTCTGTTCAGGCTAAGCCCCGCCCCCTCTCCCGCGTCCTGCCGTGGCGACGACGGGATCCAAACTGCGATGCTGATCCTTTGGATCCTCTACTCTCAGCCACTCTGAGCCCTGATCTCAGCTGTGATGCGGTGCTTCACTTTTAAGTGGTTTCTGCTCAGCCGGGCCAGAATCAGACAGTGTGGGCTTTCATTGGGGCTGGCTCTGCTCCTGTGGGTCCTCCTCCAGCTCTGTGGTGAAAACGGGGTTCCTGGTGCCGTTGCACAGGGCTGCACTGAACCCTCGGCCGCCGCGCCGCTCCAGATGTTTTCCGTTAGCGATGCCAGAGAAGCTGCGAACGCTGCGACTACTGGACGACTGCTGTGGAGAGAGCGGCTCTCGGAGGAAGCTCGCTAATGAAGTTCTGCCGAGGAGCAGCGTCAGGAACCCATAAACGCGGCCTCCCAGCAGAACGGCCCCAGAACACCTGAGCAGCAGGAAGTTCATTAGCGGTTTATGTGACCCGTGACTGCTTCCCTCTCCTGCAGACGTTTACAGCTTGGTGCAACTCCCACCTGAGGAAAGCGGGCACACAGATCGAGAACATCGAGGAGGATTTCCGGGATGGCCTCAAACTCATGCTGCTGCTGGAGGTCATCTCAGGTAACCGCGTTATCCTCTATCAGCACATGATATTCTACTGGTGTGGCTGCGTTCGCTGGGATGTGACGTCTTCTCTTGTTTATGCTAAGCTAATCGGCCTCTGGTGTCTTTACCTTTGTGCTTCTGTGTCCAGGTGAACGTTTAGCCAAACCAGAGAGAGGCAAGATGAGAGTCCACAAGATCTCCAACGTCAACAAAGCTCTGGACTTCATTGCGAGCAAAGGAGTCAAACTGGTTTCCATCGGAGCAGAGGGTGAGCGACGTCACGTCTCCCAGTCCTCACTCCTTCTGCCCGACGGGGATTCGCCCCGTTTGTTTACACCTCCAAGTGTGCGATGTTGGTGCCGTTCTGCCTCCTGTTACCGTGGCGATACAGCCAACTACTGTGCAGTTTAATGAGACGGCTGTTCCAGAGTGTTGCAGTGCTATAGGACATACACACACACTCTTGTACTTCTATATTTGTGAGGACATTCATAGGCATAATCCATGAGCTCCCAACTAACCATCCCAACTAACCATCCCAACTAACCATCCCAACTAACCATCCCAACTAACCCTGACCTAAACCCAATTCTAAAACCATGTCTCGTTGAAGTTGTGAGAACCAACCAAAATGTCCTCACTTTGCTAATAGAAGGTGGATTTTGGTGCTCAGTATGTAGCAAGTACAAGAGAACACACACACACACACACACACACACAGACACACACACACACAGACACACACACACACACACAGTGCTGAGCGCAAATAACTTTGTCCATCATCTCTGCAGTTGAACAAACACTCCTCTCTTTTTCATTCTCACCTTTTATCTTCTTTACCTTTTCCACACACACACATTTGTCCTTCTATCTCTGTGAGAGCCCTCTTTGACCTGAGCCCAATGCCGACACATGGCACTAAAACCAAACCGGCATCAAATGGGCGACTTGTGGTGGTGAGGACCAGCCCTGATGTCCTCACTTTGTAACATAGACAAGAACACACACACACGCTGGCATTTTCTGGTCTGAACACAAACCCCGTGTGTTTGTAGCAAACAGAAATGGATCTTGGAGTGTTTGAACAGTCTCTGAGGGTCCTTTAGAACGATGTTGCTCTTCCCCGCTGGGTAAATTTGTGCAGAGCAGCAAGAACAAACATTTGAGTTTTGTCTTAAGCGATGACAGATTGTAAAAATTGAACAGGAACTTCCAGAAACGGCGTCCTGGATTATCCTGGAGCCTAAATGTCAACAGTTCCTGCTGCTGACAGATGTTTGCACTCATCCCTGCCGAAGCCGGTCCAGTTGGTGGGAGGTTTCAGAGGCAGAAATCCCCAAACCGGACCCGTAAGCGTGTCAGAACAGCGTTAAAGTGACCTTCCGTATAGCAGGAATCCCTGTAAATGAGCGTGATCCATGTTTACCTCCCTGGGTTAACCTTTGACCCCTCGGCAGAGCTTGTTTCTGTTTTCAGTATCAGATTTCAAATTGGATGTTGGGTACAAACACGTGTCAGATGCTCCGATTACAGGAACTACCGGCCATTGAAGAGAAGGAGCCTAATCCTAAAATCATTCCCAGCGTAACATATGTGAGGTTAAAAATGAGATCATAAAAATGGGGATTATTGTTACAGTGCACGCAGGCTGCCGCAGAAGCTCTTAAGCCAAGCAGAATTCCAGACAGATTATCTGCATGGAATCCCCTCCTGGCTCCCGCTGGAGCGGCTCTGCGCCGCTCCGTCAGCCGCCAAGACGAAGGGAGGTCCCCCACCCTCGTCGGGAGCGTGGGGGGAGGTCTCAAAATGGGCTTAATGGGATTTCCCATCAGCCATGTTCATCAGGGCTAATCTCAACATGTATCCGCGCATGCTGCAGCCTCCTGACGGACGTCTCTCGCAGCGTCTGAGGGACGGCGCCGCAGCTCGCCGTGGTTGGATGGTGACCTGCGAACACTTGACTCACGCCGATGCTCGACGGGCTCCATCCTCCCTAAAAGCGCTGAGTCACAGATGAAGCCGTGTTAATTGGCGCGGGATCCAGGAGGTGTCTGATAGAAACACGACAGGAGCCCCGATCACCTGACACTGGTCAAAGATCATGTGATGTTTCGGGGCTCCTGTAATCTTTTCCGGGTGGACCCTGGTTGTCTCGGCAACAGTCGCGCTGTAAGTCTTCTGTCCTTTCAGAGATCGTGGACGGCAACGCCAAGATGACCCTGGGAATGATCTGGACCATCATCCTCCGCTTCGCCATCCAAGACATTTCCGTGGAAGGTAGCGTGCACGTGTGTTTGCTCCCGTCCTGAGCGGTAGCTTCGCTCTCCTCCCTATAAAGTGCTTACGGTGTAATCCGATTTAAATGTCGGGAGTCATCAGAATGACGCGGCGAGCTTTGGATTCCAGACGCCCCGCTGGTCGTGCACGTTCCCACTCTCCTCGCTTCCGCCTTCAGCGTCGTCTCCTCTCTCCCACCGCAGAGACGTCTGCCAAAGAGGGCCTCCTGCTGTGGTGCCAGAGGAAGACGGCGCCCTACAAGAACGTCAACATCCAGAACTTCCACATCAGGTGAGGAGGTTGTTCTGGTCACGTGACGTCTGTCCCCCGGACGACACCAAAGACGCTAATCTGATATTTGGGTAAATATCACGTGAACTCGTGTGCTGAATCATTGATGGACACCCGCCGCGGCCGTCGGCTGTGCATGAGAGCCGCGTGGTGAGTGGCCCGGTGGCGGCGGCGGCGCTGGAGAGGGGGCAGGCCTTTGATGTGGTCCCTCTGTGAGAGATGATGGAGGAGATGAAAACGGTCAAAACGATGAGAGCAGCGACGTTATATCATCTGCTGTCGGACGTTGTGATTCAGATTTGACGGCAGCGTCTTGTGTTTAGCGTCATTACCAACAAAACGGTGCAGGAGGAACAGAAATGTGATCGTACGGCAGCAGGTTTTACTCACTGAACACGTTAGCAGCTTGTGGAGCCATAACTAGCCCAAGGTCATGTGCAGCAGCCCAGAGGCTTGTAAAGTTGAAGCACAGCAGAATTGTTGGAGTAACGTGTTAAACATATTATAGTAATAAGTGCATGAGGGTGATCTGGTAAAGTTGGAGTATCTGTTGCAATAACGTTTGTGTTTAGGGGGAAACAGCGCCCCCTGGTGGTGCTGTGTCTTTCCCTTGCCCCCTAAAGATAGAAAAATCAGTTTTAAGCAGGTTCTTTTGGTTTTATTTCTGCTTTCTGTTAATTCGGTCCATATCTGCAAACCAGAGAGGATTAGTTGCATTGTTAGGGTCTTAAACTGTCCAAACAGGTTATTTTTCTTCGATAACCAGATATACGGACTCCGACCTCGGTTCTTCGAAGGAAGAATCGTTTTAAAAGGCATTGTTTCGTCTCCAGCTGCTTCGGTTTCATCACGAGCTTCTCTGTTTCAGCTGGAAAGACGGTTTGGGATTCTGTGCGCTCATCCATCGACACCGTCCGGAGCTCATCGACTATGGAAAACTGCGGAAGGTGAGGGGGCGTGGCCTCGTAGCACAACCGGTCGTCATTGCTTTTAATTAACTGAAGATCATTTTTGGCTGCTGATATGCTCCTTAACACCTGTTTAAAAATAGGTTTTTTTATTATTCAGTGATTATTTCTGATTAGTTGAACTACTCTCTTCAGTTCTGTCTCACTGCTCTTAATTGTTAATATAATCCTCGAAGTTAAATAACTTTTATGATGTTAAATGTTTAGAAATTAAATGTAGAAATGTTTGTCTGAGTATTTCTGGACATGCTTTGTCTTCTGGGCTCAATATTCCCAGATTGATGTGATTATTTTAGCAACGTTATCATTTGTAATCTTGAGTTTCTAATTCGTTGGATACGTTTTATCAGCTTTAACATTCTGAGCAGCAGAAAATCAGTTCAAATGGAGTATTTACAGCTGGAGTTTGTTGTCGTGTTTGTCAGGACGACCCGATGACCAACCTGAACACGGCCTTCGACGTGGCCGAGAAGTACCTGGACATCCCCAAGATGCTGGACGCAGAAGGTGAGCTGAGGTGGAGGAAGAGCGTCGTCTTGGTCCCGGTTTTAATCTGTCAGTCCTCTATTCTGAAACTGAAGCAGCAGCAGAAAGACAGAAGATTCTCCAGCAGCCTAATGTAGACCTGCAGCATAAAGAGAAGCTTTTATCGTATTTCTGTCAGTTGTTGCTTCCTCTCGTCTGCATTAACCTCTTTAACGAACTCCACCCCCCTCCCCCCTCCCTCACAGACATTGTGGGCACTGCCCGTCCGGATGAAAAGGCCATCATGACCTACGTCTCTAGCTTCTACCACGCCTTCTCTGGCGCTCAGAAGGTATCCTGGATACAGCGTCCTCCTCACCCTTCTCCTCTTTTTCCTAACAGTGCCCTTTTTTTCCTGCAGCGCACACGACCCCCCCTTCCTGCAGGGGTCCTTCTTTCACTTTTCGCATGGTTTCACTCCACCAAATGCATGATGGGACAATAAGACACTGCTCCTGCAGTGGCAGAACACAAGTGCATCTCCAGTCTAGCTTGCTGTGGTCCTTTCAGCTCTGATTGGGACTGATTAGCAATGAGCGCGGCGCCCGAGCTTGTCTGATGTTGCTGATGACAGCCGAGAAGAAGCCAATCAGCCACGCTGGGGAGTGGGGGGGTCGTTTAAATTGAGGGTTGTCTTCAGCCGCGGGGGGGGGGTGATGAATAAAATCAGAGCTGTCACTGCAGCAGAGCCGCCGTTTCCATCCCCGATACGCCGTCAAGCTAAAACAAATTAACAAAACAAATTAAGCAAAGCGGAGCTTCTCTGCTGCGGCGTAAACTACAATTGTGTTTGACGGACATGCCACAGCACAACAGGAACGCTCCAGCTGGTTTAGATGGGACCAGGAAAGGGGCGGAGCCTAACTCTTTAGAAGGAATCGTGGCACAGCTCCGTGGGGTGACGCACGTACTTGTCTGTACGTGTGGTCTCGCGGACTTCTGCAACCTCATCAGTCGCCACCCAAGTGTGAATTTGGACAGCTAGGTATCCCACAATGCATTTCACGTCTGCCAGCGACAGCAGCAGCAGCCGCGGCTGTACTGCAGCATGACGGGCACTGCTGTTAGCGTTTTGTAATTCCTATATCCGAGAGGGCCGACGCCTCACCAGGCGGAAGTTACGCAAGAGCAGGTTTTGTGCGAGAGGCCCAGCGGCAGAGAGACACACAGCTGCCTTTAAACAACAGCGTGTGTGTTTAGAACTGGAGCGCAGAGGCTGAGCGAGAGCAGCGACGCTACAGCTGGACGAGGATGACGTTAGAGAGGAAACGCACCTGTGGAAAGTTTAGTCACACCTGCAGCGAAAGAAACAGGGTGGTGGAGTAAAGGATGAGGATTTTAGACAAGATGGTTGGCTCTGAAGGTAGCCTGGAGATGACATGTGTCCCGCCGCCTCCTCCCTGTTATTACGCCCCCTGCTGGCCCTTTTGCCTTTGCACTCTTTTACTCTGCGTTTTTCTCCTTCCTGTCCCCTCTCCTCTCTTCCCTGGGCAGATATCATTAGCACCTTGAGGCCCGATGAGAAGGCCGTCATGACTTATGTGTCGTGTTACTACCACGCGTTCTCAGGCAAGCAGAAGGTGAGAAATGGGGAAAAAAAGAAAAATCTGGAAACAATAATTGAATGCCTGCTAGCAGGAAATGGCAGAAATGTCTTTGATAGCACACATTTATTTGACTTTACGAGCCCTGAATGAAGAAAACTCATTAGTTTTCTGACAGATTTGCCTTTGTGTGGGTTAGATCGTGTCTGTGTGCTATTCTGACCAGGTTTCAATCAGAAAAAGGGCTCTTTGAACCCGGAGGGACTGAGTTTGGCTCATTTGAAACATAATTGAGCTGAGGAAACATGTGTTTTTACATCTGTCATCTCTCTTGGCAGCTGTGGGGAATATTGCGATTGCTCCTCTGAGTGCTGTGACATTTAGTGTGTGGGCGTCCCTGCAGGGAATCCAAACTCAGCTGCGTATTGCTCTTACAACCGTCCTGCTCCATCAGTGAGTTCCTGCCCCCTCGTGCACGGCAGCGTCACAGCAGATCTGAGATCCCTGCAGGGAACCACCAAAAAGAGCCGCGCGCAGGAGAAAACCTGTATTAGCTTTGGCTTCCTGTAAACACACACTCAGGAACGATCAGCGTTTCAGTGTGTGTGACTCAGGGCTGCGTTCAAGCGTCTGTCAGTAACGCAAGCTCCGATTCATAAAACTACTCTCCAAAAAAAAAGCTGAGCAGCAAACATTTGCTCAGACAAGCGCGACTTGCTCGCCTTTTAAGGCAGCCGGCCGGCGCACAGCTCCCGCCGAGCCTGGTCCCCCCACCCTCCCTGTAACCTTTGGCCAGCGGAGGCTGGAGGAGGAGCACTGAAGCCGTCCTCAGGGACTCGGCCTACCTTCACTGAACGGGCTTTTCAGATATTCCAGGATGTGGAATTTTCCCCTCCACGTGTTCAAATATGGCTGCACTCAGCTGCACACCTCCCTCTGCTCTGCACATCTCTCAAATCTCTTTTATTCCTCCTCTTCTGCAGTTTCTGACACTTTCCATTCACACGCCCTCAAAGGGTTAACAGAACACGCGTTGTCATGGAAACTCTGCTCGTTCATGCATTACCAGTCCAGTCAGGGAGTGACACGTCGAAAGTGGGGTGTCGTGTAGTCGAGCCCCTCTTCACCCCTTGTTTAAGCACATGTAAATTAAACATGCTAAAATAGCGCGCAGCAGCTATGATGGATCCCTCTATTATGTTGCCGCACTTTCAGTAGCCAGCAGCTTTTTTATTGCTGATCCATGGCTTCATCTCCCAAAATGACTCATTTGGGAAATCTCAGCGCGCTCCTGAAAGCAGCATGATGGATTCATGTGCTTAAATGTGGGAAAGTGGAGTGAGTGTTTATAATACAGCAGCACAGTGCACGCTGAAAACAGAGTGATAAATCTGATGACGACAGAAGCGCTTTTATGAATCAAAGTGGTAAAAGCTGACTTTAGCTGATGTAGACACAGAATTCCCAAAGGGGGAGACTCAAACATACAATTTTAGTTATGTACCTTGATATTTAAACACTTGGATTTAAAGATAACACTTAAACATTCAAATGCAGAGTGATCAAGCAGAAGCTTCCTTGGAAGCTGAGTAACTTTAGTGCTTGATGATAAACTTCCAGCTGAATCTTTGTCAGCCTGATGGCGTCAGGGTGCGTGTTTGTGGTCTCATGCCCTCTCTCCCCTCACCATCCAGGCCGAGACGGCGGCCAACAGGATCTGCAAAGTGCTGGCGGTCAACCAGGAGAACGAGCAGCTGATGGAGGACTATGAAAGACTTGCCAGTGATGTGAGCACACCCCTCTTCTTCCCTCATTATTACACCGCATCTCCTCTCACCCTCTGTTCTCCTGTTGTCCCATCTAAGCCCCGCCTCCCTTTACCTGGGGTTTGTGCTCCATCAGGTGCAGCAGATGTACATAAAGAGTGTGGCTCCACATGAACAGCTCCTGCACTTTTATAGTTATTTTATTGTAGATCTTCATATAAAATGCTGCGTTTAGGGGTCAGTGGGAAGGTGGGAAATCTGACCACTCCAGCAGATCAATATGATGTTTAAAAAAATGGTTTGGCGCAGGTAACATGTACAAAAAGATCAGCTAATTGATCACTTGCTCTTGTCTTCTGCTGATACACATTCATCAAATCCTCATCTCTTCCTCACATCTGCATGTTTCTCCTTTTTATCCCTGAATGGTTTTTGCTCCATTTTTTTCTCTTATCTGTTCCACCCATCCACACACACACACACACACACACACACACACACACGCACGCACATCTTGCAGCTGCTGGAGTGGATCCGTCGCACCATCCCCTGGCTGGAGAACCGCATGCCAGAGAACACCATGCAGGCCATGCAGCAGAAGCTGGAGGACTTCAGAGATTACCGCCGCCTCCACAAGCCGCCCAAAGTGCAGGAGAAGTGCCAGCTGGAGATCAACTTCAACACCCTGCAGACCAAACTGAGGCTGAGCAACAGGCCCGCCTTCATGCCCTCTGAGGGCAAGATGGTGTCGGTGGGTCGGACTCAGAACCTCACACTTCTGTTGCTAAAGTTTACTGAAGTAATAACACGATTCCGCTATCACTGCAGGACATCATCAACGCCTGGGGAAACCTGGAGGGGGCAGAGAAGGGCTACGAAGAGTGGCTGCTCAACGAGATCCGCCGGCTGGAAAGACTCGACCACCTGGCGGAGAAATTTCGCCAGAAGGCCACCATCCATGAAGCCTGGACCGAAGGTAACTGGCTGTTGTAGATGAATGCGCCACAAGATCCCTGAGACGGAAGGATTAATGAAGAGCCTGGATGGGCTGCGCCCCCCCCCTGCAGGTCAAGAGGAAGTACTGCAGAAGCATGACTACGAGACGGCCTCTCTGTCGGAAATCAAGGCCCTGCTGAAGAAACACGAGGCGTTTGAGAGCGACCTGGCGGCACATCAGGACCGCGTCGAGCAAATCGCCGCCATCGCACAGGAGTTAAAGTAAGACCCTGCACGGCGAAGAGCTTCTCCCGATCAATAACGGAGGGAGTTGAAGGGGAGACTTGTGAGTGCAGTAAGCGTGGCGGCGTAGTGGATAGAGCTGTGCTGTTGAGGACATGAATGACATTGATTATTCTGTCTTCAGTGTCAAGGATCTATCGATTGTGTTTGCGGTGAGTTCGGATGTTGTACAGGAAAAAACGGAAGCCCAGTTTTATCTGAAAGGAGTCGTTTTAGACCGTAAAACTGAGGCCAGAAGAGGGTGAAGGTGCTCTGAGAGGTCAGCTGATTCCCCGTGTTTGTTCTCCAGTGAACTGGACTACTACGACTCCCCCAGTGTGAACGCTCGCTGCCAGCGGATCTGCGACCAGTGGGACACTCTTGGAGCTCTGACCCAGAAACGCGGCGAAGCTCTGCAGGTGAGGACGAACCCCGGCGTTTAAAAAATGAGCCCGCTGGTGCCTCCGCAGAGATCCACCCACACGTGTGTTGTCTGCCCCACAGAGAACAGGAAAACTCCTCGAAACCATCGACCAACTGTACCTCGAGTTTGCCAAAAGAGCGGCGCCGTTCAATAACTGGATGGAGAGCGCGATGGAGGACCTGCAGGACACCTTCATCGTCCACACCATCGAAGAAATTCAGGTGCGCAGAGGACGGCCACCAGTGAAGGAGGCCACCGCGCTAGCTTAGCTTAGCTTAGCACAACCACTGGAAATATGAACTGAGGGTATTTCTGTTCAGTTTACAGTAGATTAAGATGTTGGTGTGTTCCAGGGCTTAAGCACAGCTCACGAGCAGTTCAAAGCAACACTTCCCGAAGCCGACAAGGAACGCCAGGCCATCCTGGGAATCCACAACGAGATAGCCAAGATTGTGCAGACCTATCATGTGAACATGGCCGGTACCAACCCCTACACCACCATCACCCCGCAGGAGGTCAACACCAAATGGGACAAGGTGTGTGAGTTAACCAGTCAAGCAGTAAAAGATTTCATCAGAATAGGATCAGCTGGGAAGGATGCTAATGCTAATTTTCTACTCGATGACGGTCGTGACCAGAGAGGATGAGGAAAGGAGGGTTTCTTGTTTTGTTTTGTCCGGACAAGCGTCTGATAGAGTCGTACCCGATGGTGTCTGACAGGTCAAGCAGCTGGTGCCTCAGCGCGACCAGGCTCTGATCGAGGAACATGCGCGACAGCAGAATAACGAACGTCTTCGCCGACAGTTTGCCAACCAGGCTAACGTCATCGGCCCCTGGATCCAAACCAAGATGGAGGTGCGAGCGAGCCAGAACAGATCAAACCTGGTCTTTAAAGAGCAGGAAGCATTTTTCTGAATCCTACCACACGTATCACAACCTTCTTCTCTCCATGCAGGAAATTGGACGCATCTCTATCGAGATGCACGGCACCCTGGAGGACCAGCTGCAACACCTACGCCAGTACGAGAAGAGCATCGTCAACTACAAGCCAAAGATCGACCAGCTGGAGGGAGACCACCAGCTCATTCAGGAAGCTCTCATCTTTGACAACAAACACACCAAGTACACCATGGAGGTAAATCTGAGCCCATCAACGGCTCTGCATCTCGTCTTGCTGAAGGGGGGGGGGCTATGTGAACAATTTTGATTATAACAGATAAAGGAAACAAATTTGAACTGAGGCTGTTTAACTTTTCTGTAATTTGAAATTGGCCACCAGGGGGCTCTCTTCGGGTTTTTTTTTTTTCTTCTTTTGATTGAAAGTGTGTCGCGACCACGAGCTACACGATAGTCCGCTTAGCCATCAGAACACTAAAGTGTGTGTGTTTCGTCCCCAGCACATCCGTGTGGGCTGGGAGCAGCTCCTCACCACCATCGCTCGCACCATCAACGAAATTGAGAACCAGATCTTAACGCGAGACGCCAAGGGCATCAGCCAGGAGCAGCTCAACGAGTTCCGGGCCTCCTTCAACCACTTCGACAGGGTCAGTACTCCAACGCGGGGACTACGACAGGGTTCCCAGGCTGAACCCAAACCCGTTACCTCGCTTTGAGATTCCGCTCAATGTCCAGAACCCCACTTCATATTAATTATTTAGGCTAGTGTTTGGTGACGTGCACGAGTCGACGTGTTCTTGCTCTGTCTGCACGGGTTTCCTAAGATTCCTCCCCGCTGTCCTCTGCAGAGTAATAGACGGCCGTTATTATTGTAGAACGAAGGTCGTAGTTGCGTCAGCGGATGAATGTCTCACACACGCTGAGCAGTTTGGCTTCAGCCTCAGAGGGAGCTGTGAGCGCTACATGCTAGAGGAGAATCATCTGCAGGCCTTATTTAAGAGGCAGGTGAAAAGGTCGTCACCACTCATCTAAAACAAGGATTATACTAAACTTTTAAGGAGTCTTTGAACAGGCCAGGAGAGATCAGGCGCGACTCGTTTGTCTGACTGACTGAAACGTAGCCAACAAAAATTTCAGCGCTAATATCAACAAAGTTGTTTCTAATGTCAGAGCAAAAGTTGAAGATCTAGTTCATATCACAGGCCTTTCCATTGAAGGCTGTTTCTCCACCCCTCCTCCTTATTGTTTATACTCAGATTCAGCACCAATTATGGACGAGTTTTTATTTAGCCCTGGCTCCTCCCCCTCGCCACTCCGTTAGTTGGTACTGATGTCCGCGAGTGAGAAAGAAGAAATCACCCATTTGTTTTTCCTTTAGGAATATAACGCTGTTTCTTTTTACAGTTTAATGAGGTATTTAGTTGTTTTGAAAGAGATATACAAGCTAACAGATAATACAATATAATGACTCCCTCATAGCAAAACTGTTTTCAACTTTATTTTGTTGAGTTTTGGTCTAAAATGATCCATTAAAAATGGATTTTGATTCTCCGTCTAGTGGCTAATAGAGGCACTGCATATATTTACTAAAAGTTCACAAGATCATCATAAAACACAGTTAAAGATTATACAAATGCAGTATTAAGTAGAAATGAAACAGGGAGAAAAGTCTAATGAAGTTGGAGCTTTAATGGTTAAACGCATTTCCCAGTGGGCTGTGATGCTGTAAGTTGAAGAGAGGCGTTTTCCTTGCAGAGCAACTGTGTGATGTTGATGTAAATAACCCACCACAGGGCTCCAGGGCCCGTAGTCTGCCTGCATACCGCACATTAACGCCTCTGAATGCCCCACGCCCAGCATGGCAGCTCTGCTGCCACCGTGTGGTCACCTGCCAGATCCTAATGAATATGCAATGTGTTCTGTTTTTCTGTCTCATGCATGACACCCCCCCCCCCCCCCACCACCACCACCACCACCTCCCCCCGTGCATGATGCACTCCCGGCCTCACCCCTGTTTCCTCCCGTCCCCTCCCACACCACCTCACCCACCTCCCTGGTCTCACCCCTGTCACCCCTTCACTGACACCGCTGTATGTGTTGCTGCATGGCCTGTGGCGCCGCTCCCCTTCCCGGCGCCTCGCCTGGCACTGGCCTCCCACACCCCAGGACCACTCGGGCACTCTGGGCGCAGAGGAGTTCAAGGCCTGCCTGATCAGCCTGGGCTTCGATATCGCCAACGATGCACAGGTACTTAGGCGCAGCCTCGCCCTGCTGCCAGGAGTTTAACTGGTTTCTCTTTTTGTTCTTCTTCTATTCTCTCTCTCTTCCTACCTTCACCGCTGACCCCTCCTCTCCAAATTTGTGGGTTTTTTCCACCCCTTGCAACGTCCTCCTCCATGGACTGTTGTGGAGTTTCCTCCTTAACTCCTCCCTTTGACTCATCCTTCTCTCCTTCCACCCTTTTCCTCCACTGTCCCTGTTATTCTCCGTCTCCCTGGTCTCATGGCTGACCTTGTAGAAGAGATCAGGAATCATGGATGCGGAAGACTTCAAAACCTGCCTTATCTCCATGGGTTACAACCTGGTAAAGCCTATTACAAGTATGAACATTTGTTTGTGTGATTAAAGAGACCAACTGGAAATGGTAACTTGATTACATTATTCTTTTATTTTACAGTTAGACATTTTACTTCATAAATAGCTTTATTCAAAGGGCATGTTAATCTGGTGTGCACTTCTGTTGCGTTGACTGTCGCCACGACTCCTGAGCGTCACAGTTGCTGTTTTCCACCACCAGGGGGAGAGTGAGTTCTCCCGCATCATGAGTGTAGTGGATCCCAACAGGATGGGCATCGTCACCTTCCAGGCCTTCATCGACTTCATGTCCCGCGAGACCGCCGACACGGACACGGCTGACCAAGTGATAGCCTCTTTCAAAGTTCTGGCCGGGGATAAGGTAGGACTCCATATTGTCGAGCTTGTGATGCTAGCGTCCTGAGATCTGACTCCAATGAGCTGATTTTTTACATCGGGTGTTTTTATTTTTTTTGACAGAACTACATTTTGGCAGACGAGCTGCGTCGGGAGCTTCCTCCAGATCAGGCGGAGTACTGCATAGCCCGCATGGCCCCCTACACTGGCCCCGACGGCGTTCCCGGAGCCCTGGACTACATGTCTTTCTCGACGGCTCTGTACGGAGAGAGCGACCTCTGAACACTCGTCAGGAGTCCTGACTCGGGACCACCAGCCTACCTGCTCCGATCACCGCCACGCCCTCCAACGGCCCTCACTCCTGTCCTACTGTGCTCATTTTTTTGTACGTCTCTGGCCTTATCTTTTATTTTGCCTCCTGCCTACGTCTCCCCCTCCTCTTCCTCCTCTTCCTCCTGCCTCCCTCACTCACTGTCTTTATTGTATTTGCTTTACACGCAATGCAGCTGCTCTCCAGGTTTACAAAGAGGGAGAGAGAAAAAAAAGATTTTTGTTTTTATTTTCTTGTCATTGTTTTTCTTCATAAAATGAATAAAGTTAACATATTTTATTATACTGAACAATAAAGGTATTTTTCTTCATCTGATTGAAAATAAGAGACAAAAATTGTAATAAAGACAAATTGCTGTACGTTCTTCTCTTCTTTTTACTACTGGGATTGTGTTCAGCCGACTGACTAGCTTGTGACAGTTCTATAAAGAGAAAAATAAATGTGGGTTAAATAAAATCTGCTTTTATTTACAAGAGAATTATTGTTTGACATTGCTTCCAACTCTACTTAAAATTGAAGGTAAAGCTTAAAACTGTTCATCCACACAAAGGCAGACTGGCAAAAATCCATAACTGAGATAATGAATAATTATAGTCGGTGAAAGAGCTCAAACCTGTTTATGATGGTGCGTTTGGGTCTTCAACCTCAACAAGTAGAAACACCTGTCGGTGCCACCGGTGTAAGAAGAGTGTACCAAAGTTTGAAGAGACGGTAGGATTGTTGTGTTAAATATTAAATACTCAGCTCTATGTAAATTTGTGAAAAAGTGCCAGATTGAGTTTGTAGGAATTAGTAATGTCCGGCGGCGCGCAATTGCGCAGCGGCCCCTCTATTTGTGAGACTGATATTTGAAATCAAAGGAATTAAATTTTTGAATGATTTCCGTTACCATGATACAAATATTTTAGAACTAAAATACTTTTAAATAACAAATGGGAACCATAGCCCGGTCGTCGGGTCTACACGGACACTATTATGTGTCGGACCTGAATGAGGAAACACACCTCTCAGTGACCTGCTGTGTGTCCGCGTCTAAAAAATGGACATTTAATTGCAAAGCAAATCATGTTTAATCTGAAAGCCTTGCAGAGGAACAAAACCTTGAAATATGGAGTCCCTATGCTGGTCAGTAGCTTTTTATTACGCTTTAAAGAAGCGTCTTAGCGCGTTATGCTAACGTCGACATTATCATTAGGCTTTACAAATGTGTGACAGCTTTGAGTATTTAGGTTTCACCTTTGACTGTTCTGTGCACCTAAAGCAGTGGAACAATTGTGAATCGATGAAAAGCAAAGATGTAGAGAGTTTGACCATCTCACGTTAGAATTCGTGTTCCTTGACTGGCTTGTGTTTAAATTGTGTAATTATGAAATGTTAGTTTAAGGCAAACTTAAATGAATTTCACTGCTTTACCAGAGTCGAGTCTAGATCCATTACATTTTCTAATAAGATGAGTAAATAGATGTTTTTTTTCTGTTTCAACCTGTTTACTGTGCTGTAACTGTCAGCTATTGTGACAATTATCACTTAATCCATAAATATTGTAAATCATTGTAATACATTTGTAATAAATTGCTAAATTCACAGTTATGCGTTGTTTGATGTTATTCACCAAATTGTTGTAAATCCAGTAGTGAAATTGAATGATGTAAGTTCATTGTAACCCCCAGTTGTTGGTCGTTGGAGGTTCCTTTGGCCTGCGAGAGTTTACGCAGATTCGCTACGATGCCCAGAAGATCAGAAAAAAGGTTCGGAATCTCCACCATCTCCCTTATAAACGGCTACTCACACTTCCAGCTTCAAGAGAAAGCATGGAGATAAAAGAAACAGTCCTAAGATGGCCTAACATCCATTTTTTGTGGCACCCATATCTAGTTTTAATGTGTTGCCATCCAAAGAGCCTAAACGGGTACAAAATCAAATAAAACGGAATATAAATGTTATTGTTTTTTTATTTTTGTTTTTACCTGATTAATGATGCGTTCTTCCTCAGCTGGATCCATCACTGGAGGCCAGAGTGAATGTTCAGAATCAGGCTGTCGTCTTGGAGGAGCAGTATGAGGTAAGTAGAAATGGTGATGCGTTCCTCTGCTGCTGCTCATCTCTCATTTGTTGTGGGGTTTTTTTTTGGCTTCTCCCTGCAGAAGCTGAAGGAGAAGAATTTGGACGACTGGAAGAACATACGTGGTCCTCGTCCCTGGGAGGACTCCAGACAGTACCAGGAACAGCAGCGGAGCAGGTAGAACAAAGACTGAGGCATTCTCGACTGGAAGCGTGCCACTGATGGGAGGGGAGGTTCTGTGGTGATGGCACTACTGAGCTGAACCTAAAACCCTGAAAGATGAGTCGGACTTGAAGATGTGGATCATTTGTGCTGCAGGAGCCTGAAACCTGCAGCCGCTCCTTCTCTGTGACGTTGAGGATTTAAAATACAAAATGACCGCCAGGGGGCGCCGCGGTCCCTTTTCCTTCACGATGGGCGTCAATTCCAGAATTCCGTTCCAATAAATGATGTGTTATTGATCCAAACTTTTATTTTTAACAGCAGGCTTGTAGATGTGTTGAGTCTTGTTTACACAAGGAATCACATTGATTTGCCAGCCAAAAGTCTAAAAGAATAAACAACAGGAAAATCCGACATTTCCTCGGGCTTATGGGTCTCGATGGTAATCTGTTTCTCTGACAGTTATTACTTTGCAATGCAGTGGATTTATTCGACTCATAATGGAACCTGTGTGGCCTTTTTTTTGGTTTTGAGAAACCGAGTGAACGTGACTGTTGGCTGCTGATTGGGACGGAATGATGATGGACTGGAAATAATTCATGTGTCACGAGTTTCACTTCCTGTGCATTTCTAGATTAATCCCGATGTAAATCTTTGTTATTTTCCGCCGCCTCGCATCATTCCCTCTCTGGAGGCGTCCGTGCTTCTGCAGCGGCGGAGGACAGCCCCTCGGGTCGCGTCTGACCGTGGATGCGTCTTCATGGATCAGCGTGTAAATTCAAAGGTGCAGCAGCTGATGATGAAATCCAGCCTGAAAGATCTGGACACAGAGATGCCCGTTGCGGTCTCAAATCACACACGCAGCAGGATTATCGCGCAAATATTTTAGAGGAGCGACTCTGAAATTCAAGACCCCAGCCTCATTCGGGGGAGCAGAGCAGATAAAAGCAGTGGAACCTGCCGTGGATGGAATAAACGTTAGCTCCGATGTTGAATCACAGCACTCTCCTCAGATTACTCTGCTAAAACTAAGAGGAATCAAATATTTACCAGAGCTTTTTATCATTCCAGACTTGGATTCCTTGAAGCAAAACGTTCCTCTGCTCTCAGGACGCGTTTCTTCAAGAGACAGATGTTCTTGACAGCTGAACTTCGGAATATTTCAGGGTTTTTTCAGTCCCGAGAATCAGATCTGCCTGCTTTTTTTTTCTCTTGCCTCCATGTTTGTTGAGGTCTGGATCTGGTGAAGCATCCCTAATTTCTGTGCCTCGCAGCGACCCCCCCCCCCCCCCCCCCCCCCCCACACAGATGAAGCTTCAGAGTGCAAAGATGTGTTTCAGAGGGAGCAGAGTCATCGGAGGCCAGGAAGAGCACTGGGGGGGGCTTACACCAACTTTGACTCCTAATTCCAAGACATCCGGCGCCAGCACGTGCTGCTGAATTTTTAACCAGGAAATGCACGAAAAACCAATCAAATATTCATGTTATGTTGCTAAGAAAAGAAAAAAAATTCAATATTTACCAGCAGTTTCTGTGAGCCGGAGAACTAATGAGATCTGAGCAGCACGAGGAGGAGAGCTGGGCCCGGTGACAAGAGAGGCTCCTCGGCAAATTTAATCGGATTATCTTCCAGGGGCCCCGATTCTTTCGCGTTCAACAGTTCCTGCTGCCAAATCAGCGCAGCGCCGCCGTGGTAACACTCGGCGGGAGGACCAATCAGCTCTCAGTCGGTCTGGCGCTCCGTGAATGGAGGAAAAATAGAACCCCAACTCTTCCAAAACACTCGAACGCACTCCAGTTGATGAATAATTACAGCCGCCATCAGTTTACAAGGGCACTTTTTTTGTGAGAGAGATTAGAGATTATTTAGAAGAAAGGATGTTTTGGATTCATCAGGCTTTTCTGCAACTTCCTATTTTGTCTTGTGGCCGTTTATCACCAGTTGGATTTTGTCCAGAAAAACAGGAAATCTTTCCTCTCTTTCTCTTCCTCATGGACACATCTCAGATTAGGATGATGTAATCTGTCAGATTAAAGCCCCGCCTTAATGAGAAGCCCCGCCCACACCCACATAGACTCCGCCCAACAGCTACATCACACTTCTTTCCTATCATTTTTTGAACCTGGGCTTTTTGACCCCCGACCTTACGTGGGGAACAGGAGAACCTTCGGCCTCAGATGTTGCTGCGCTGTGATTGGTCGTGATGAGCGTGGCCGCAGTATCTGCCGCTCCTGGAGGTTCTAACAATCCCAGGGTGCTCGCCATCCCACACTCCTGACTCACACTGTTGTCACGTTCAAAGCAACAGAGAGGAAAATGGAATCAACTCCGAGGAAGAGCGCTGGCCTCTGTGATTTGTCTTTATTTCATCTCTCTTTCATTTCTATAAATAGAGGGAAGCTTGGCAGCTGAGGGGTAGTCCACGCAGAACAAATGCACCCCCCCGGCTGCTGCGCTTTACTCCCCACATGAGCCGGGCGCGCGGACCGCCGCCGCTCTCCGCGGGACTCTGCGGGGTCCCCGGGTGCCTCAGAGATGGACAGAGGGTTCCAGCAGAACTGACCCGGCTGATCTCTGTCTCCTGCCTGACTGTCACCCCTCCCTCCTTCCTGTCAATCGCTCAGCCCGGCGCCCCCCCAGCGTCCTCCCTGGTCTCCTGATGTCCTGGGACAGGCGCGGGTAACCCCCTCCTCAGATGCGTTCCGGCCCAGTGAGCCTGTGAATGCTCCAGTAGCTGCAGCTGGAGAATGAGCTCCGCTACATGTGCAAATACTGAGCAGCGCTCAGGCCACAGAGTTCCACGTGCACGCCCTCTACACGCGCGTGCGTGTGCTTTGGCGAGATTCTTCGACGTCGACAATGCCTGGCGCGATGTACTCGAGCAGCAACTTGGATATTCTGAGGCCGAAGGTTTCTTTGGGTTTCAGAAGGTTGTAGGCGTCCTTTGATCTTGGAGCTCAGATCAAAGGCGTTTGAGTTTTCTGCTATTTTCCATCACTCCTCTGACGTCTCTGATGTTCGCAGCCAGGTTGCCCACGTCCAGACGTATTCCACTGCTGCTCTTGTTTGCTTGAGTTGCCTTCAGGCTCCTCCAGGAGGCATCGGTGGGTTTGCTTTGGTCGCCAGCGACCTTCGTGTCTCTTTGATGATGGTGATCCAACTGATTCCAGTCTTCTCTATTCAAACCATGGCGTACGTTCACAAACACCATCCTCTCTCCTAATCCTAACCATTATCCCAAAACCAGTGAAATAACACGCTTTAATCTTCCAGGTTCACGTCATTTACCGCTCGGCTGATCCATTATTTCCTTTAATGTCATCATTTATATGAATAATTTTGCATCACAGCTGACATTTACTGTACATTTTAATCTCCTTTGACATATACCTGGTGACCCCCCCCCCCCACACACACACACACACACCAGAACCTGATACACCCCTGCAGCCATGAAGGCCTTCAGATGCTGATGCAAGGCGACTCTTTACCTTTCTCATTTCACCACTTCACTATTCGTTACCGAGCAGCCGGGTGGACGCTGCCGCCGGGGCGATGCCAGCGTCACCTCCCTGGATGACCCCAACCCCCCCACCCCCCGCCGCTCGCCACCTGGGTCCGCGGTGGCCCGAGTCCGTCTCATTCGCGCCGAAGTTGTTGCAGACGGTCACGCTGCAGATTAAAGCAACAAAACGCAATAAAGGGAATGAAAACGGAGGTGAAGTCGCCTCTTCTCAGAAGATCAATGATTGGTTTCGGGGCTGCGGTCACGCGGCCGCCCGCCCTTGTGAGCGCAGCCCTGTGTGTTGATCACGGGTAGAATCCATTAATCACGGCCGAGCGCATGGAGGACTTTGATGCGACAGGCAGGAGCCCTCTGAATCCTAATCCCATGATGCACGGCGGCTGCAGGTGCTGGTGCGGGCCCTCGCTGGAGGACTCTCCGGAGCGGTCGGCTGCCTCCACCCCTCCACTGCAGATAAGGAAACTTCATTAAAACATCCAAGCGCAGCCTCTGTCCCGCTATCAGGCGCCGTGGCCACCGTCTTCACCCCTCACACTCGGTTTGAGAAGTTTAAAAACATGTAAATCGGAGCAGAAGCTCCTCAGATGTGTATTTAACGTCAGGGAATCCACGTTCGTTCCCCAAAAGAGGCGCCTGCGCGCCGCGGTGGGACCGGCGCTACCAGCGCTGAGCGCATTAATGATCATTCATTATTGATTAATTGTTAATTAATTTTAGAAGACATTTAAGTACTCGTTAATTGGACACAGTTTGCTGAGCTCTGGGACTTTTCCTCCTCTCCTGTTCGGCTTCAGGCCTGTTTGATTCTGTAATTAGAGGAGGCGGGAGGAGCGCTGCGTCGTTGGGCTCCAGTCGTGAGGGGGCGTAACTACCTGAGCCAACCACCAGGGGGGCGATCGTCACGGAGGGGTCGTTATGATCATTTATATATGTTTAAGATAATTGTCAGCACTTCCGGTCGCCTCCTGAAATCTCAGGGGATCCCTGTGGATGATGCCCCCCCCCCCCCCACCCCGTGGGCCTGGATGCTGTTCTCGCTGTTCTACTGGTTTCTCCTCTCAGCCGGTGGTGACGTAGCTGCGTGCTTTCGCGTGCCAGTTTATGATAATTTAAAAAATAGAAAACAGGAGGGGGGCGGAGGGCTGGAGGACGCAACCATTCCACACCCCCATCCCACACCGACGCGGCCAGAGAAGCGCGACGGATAATAACAGAAGAAGGATGTTAATTGCGGGAGCTGATCTCCGGTCAGTGTCAGATCCACGCAGCCGGCGCAGAAGATCCGAGTGGACGCTCCGATGGTGCGCAGAGTCCAGCTGACACCCCGGGGAGCCTGAGCCCCGGCACGCACGGCTGGCGTTCCGATCCGAACCTGTGCCGAACTGGGCTCAGTCTATTGTGGAGAGAGAGAGGGAGAGGGAGAGAGAGAACGCTCCGTCATTAGAGAGCGACATCAGAGGAAACCTGCGCTACAGCGGCGGACCCAGGGGGGGAGGAGGAGAGCTGATTCACGGCGTGCAGGAGGAGGGAGAGCCGCGGACGGTCTGAGAAGATCCATCTCTTATCTTAAAATACCGACACCTCCCTCCACCTCCACCTCCACCACCCCCTCCTCCTCCTCCCTCGTCACTGACAGCTCTGCGACCCGGTCAATCCGTCAGACAGGGAGGATCTGGGGAGGAGGGCGCCCAAGAAGGAGAAGGAGAAGAAAGGCGATCACCTCTGATACTGAGCAGCAGGCTGAGGAGCCGGGGACGACACCCTGCTCCACCGGGGGACTATTTTGTCCCTGCTCGAGGAGCGCCGAGAGTGCGTGATTACTGGGAGACTGTTGGCGGTGCGGGCAGCAGTAAGAGGGGCCGGACCGGAGCTCCACGTCCACTCAGAAGAGCCCAAATCCAGGTAGGTTCGAGCCCGATCGGCGCGTAAACGAGTGATGCAACCGAGCAACAGCGCACATTCCGTGAGATGCGTCTGCGGATCAGCGCAGCCGCCGTTGGCTGATGTGCGCCGACCGCGAGCGCGTTTGCAGCCCGTCACCGTGCACGTACGAGCCAGCGACGACCGGCAGAAATGGATTCGTGACACCTTGTAGGCAGGGGATGCCGGCATCCTGCTGCTGATTGGCTCAACATCTGGATTCACCGTCTTTGGGCCCGTGGATCTGCGCGTGGAGTTTAGCCCGGATTACCCAATTCACACGCGCACTCTGTGCATCTTTATAATGTAGGTGTGAAGTTCTGGTGCGGGCCTGTGCCCCCCCCGGCCCACAGGTAGAGCCCTGACACGCGCTCGGAGGGTGATTAATCAGGAACAGCTGAGGCTGAGACCGTGTTTACGCGCGTCTTTAAACGCGACTCTGCTCCCAAAATAGCGAAGGGGAAAGAGATCCGGGTGCGTGTGCACCAGGGAGGGAGGCGCACGCGCGCACCCACGCGCGCGCGGAGCCAGGTTAGATCTAAATGCTTTTTTCTGTCGCCTTAGACGTGTGAATGAGCTCATTAACTGGATCAAAACAGACACAATACGCACGTCAGCTCGGATTATCTGGAGACGAAAGTCACTTTTTCTCCGAAATGTCATTTCTGCTCTATAATGTTCAGACCCCAAAAGTCTGCAAACTATCATTCTTGACCTAAAGCACATCGATTTACATCCATAGAACCTTAGACGTGATTTCTAGATGAGCTCCACTGGTGTTGCTATGAGCTCCACATACCTAATGATACATTGTGACAGCTAGTTTTTTTAACATAATAACTTTCACCACGTCATTATTGCTGTGATGAGCCAAATCTAACGGCGAACCCGCGCATCGGATCCCTCACTTGCTGTCTGGCTGTTGCAGTTTTTGCCTTTTAACGCGTTTTGGCGCGATCGAAGAGCCTCGATAACGGATGAGAGAGGAGCTGCAGCCGCACAATGCGCGATCCACCATCCCTGGAACACTCATTAGTATGGAAATTGTTTTCTGTCGTGGCTAATTTAGAGGTCACGGCTGTAATGTAGGTACACGTGGGGAGACGGGATTGCTCCTCTGCATCTCCAGTTAATGCAATTTGTGTTGTGGTGGAAAAATCAGTTATTTAAATGCTGCATCCTTGCGAGCTTGTACACGTGCGCTCGTTCCCGGGACTCAAGTGTAATTATTTCAACAATTATTGCTTCAAACCACGTGTTTGTGGCTCTTAAATGGCTCTAAATTGATCCAGGAACCAGGCGACTGATCAGTCCATGATCCATATGTTCCTGTTGACCGCTGTGTTGAGCCAATAATCAGTAACGATTATAAAGCTCAAACCCCCCGTTAGTGCATCAGGGATGTAAAAAGAGGAAGAAGACATTTTTCCACCTTTGATGCGACCTAAAACATGAACGATTCAGACTGGAATCTCTGATTGATCCCGAAATAAAGTTAATCAGGTTGGATTTTCCTGTGTCGTCACGGTGAGGAGAACAACGGTGGCATTAGAGAATCAGACTCCACAAATGATGAAAAATGCAATTAAAAAGATCGGGGAAGCTTCCAGGAAGCCTCCAGCAGCATTAAAGCAGATGTCTTTATTTGGATTTCTCCTTGTTCATTTTTTAGTCATTTTTAATTTCAGTTTTTCTTCATGATTTGTTCACATTAAAATGTTGCAGGATGGTTCATGTGCAGACTTCTCATATAGCTGTAATTCCTGTTTCTGGAGTCAAAAAAAACCCTAAGTGGAGGGTGTCAGAGGAACGGGCTCAACCCACGACGCCGTGCTGTTGCATCATGGGAAACGTGTCCAACAACAAGGAGCTCTGATCTGGAATCAGTTTCTTCTTCTATTGTTGAAGCGCTGCCTTTAAATCCTGCGAGAGCAAAAACATTTGGACCACAGAGACTGTTTATTGGTGCATCCATCCATCTATCATCCATCCATCTATCATCCATCCATCTATCATCCATCTATCATCCATCCATCTATCATCCATCCATCACCCATCCATCTATCATCCATCCATCCATCCATCCATCCATCATCCATCCATCCATCCATTATCCATCCATCCACCCACCATCCATTCATCCACCCACCATCCATCCATCCATCCATCCAACCATCATCCATCCATCCATTATCCATCCATCCATCCATCCATCCATCCATCCACCATCCATCCACCACCATCCATCCATCCATCCATCCACCACCATCCATCCATCCATCCACCCACCCACCATCCATCCATCCATCCATCACCCACCCACCATCCATCCATCCATCCACCCACCATCCATCCATCCATCCAACCATCATCCATCATCCGTCCATCCACCCACCATCCACCCACCATCCATCCACCATCCATCCATCCTCCATCCATCCATCCATCCAGCCATCCATCCAACCATCCATCCATCATCCATCCACCCACCATCCATCCATCCATCCATCCATCCATCCACCCACCCACCCACCATCCATCATCCATCCATCCATTATCCATCCATCCATCACCCACCCACCATCCATCATCCAACCATCCATCCATCCATCCATCATCCAACCATCCATCCATCCATTCCATCCATCCATCCATCCATCCAACATCATCCATCCATCCAACCATCATCCATCCATCCATCCACCATCCATCCAACCATCCATCCATCCATCCATCCTCCATCCATCCATCCATCCATCCATCCATCCATCCATCCATCACCATCCATCCATCCATCCATCCACCCACCCACCCACCATCCATCCATCCATCCATCCATCCATCCATCCCTCCATGCTGTTGTTTCTTTAGATGCTGATCCATAATCAGAGGAGATAAACCTCTATACATTTGTTTATCAATCAGATATATGTGAGTTCACACTTTAGGGGACTCCTCTCTCATCCATCAGAGTAAAAAAGGGCAGTGAAAAAAAGCCATTTAATCATCCTGCCACACTAAGAGGCTCTCTGGCCTTTAAATTGTGCCTCTCTTTCTGCCTCATTGCAGTATCTGCTCATCCACGCGAGCTGTGCAATAAAGAGACGGGGAGAAGTGAGCAGGTCAGCACTGCTGCTCTCATTCTCATTCTAAAACAGGAAGTCCCCGGTGCATTCAGGAACACGCCCCTTTTTCAAACGTAAACCACTTTACAGGCTGCCTGGATCGCTGATCGCAACTTCATCCCCAAAAGTTAACTTAGCCACATTAGCGGTTGGTGGCTCTCTCATTTTCAGCCTTTTCCCTCATTAAGACACAACTGTGTTGCCGTAATTGATGGCGGCTCTCACAGGGATTAAGTCGCCGGCTTCCGTTCATCCACACGCCTCTGCTGCCTTGGTTACTTTCAAGCTCCTCGTCTCCGGCCTGTTTGTTGTCAAATGACTGTCTTGTTCCTGTTTGTCTTTTTTAAGCTCAACGACAAGATGAGATTCTAATGACACAAAACCTCATCATAAACCTGTAGCTGCTGCAACTCTTCACTGTTTTATTATTATTTATTACTGTTGAATTATCAGGAATAATGTGTTCCTGGATGAACTGGCTTCGCTCATGCCGGAGATTGAAATTTTGCCAGTTTTTTGGCTCTATTATGCGGATGTTGACACTGCTCAGACAATATTTGCTGTTTAAATAATCTTCAAACCCCTCCGCTGAGGGTTGTTGTCAGCCATCAGAACTGGCCGCTGGTCTGTCGGGGTGTCTGCTGTTTATTTAAATGCTTGGAAATCTGCATGATTGCACATTTAGCGAATGCTTTTATCCAGAATGTCTTAAATTCACCACAACTACGTACTGTACAGTTCAGACGGCCCCAGCGGGAATCAACCTTTTACCCAAGAACCCAAACACCGTAAAGCACTTTTAGGCAGCAGATGACTCAAATTCACAAGAAAAACAATCCACAATAATAAAAATATGGTAATCCTCCAGCGGCTTCAGGACGGACTGATTAATTTCCACAGTCTGTGTCTCTCTGAAGAGATCATTTTAATTCAGACTAAACTGCCTGGGTGTCTCGGGGGCCCTGGAGGTGTGGCGGAGGCAGCACAGAGACCCCAGGATGGTCCTGGGTAATGGCTGAAAGCCTCTTTCATAAATCTCTCACACCTCTGAGGAGGCTGCAGTCGGTTTCTCCCCGCCTTTGCTCCCTCTGGGTCCAGCTGTTAACATCAAAACAATCGTCAAGGCTTGTTTGGTAAGAGCTGAAAAGGGTACGCTAGGTACTTAGCCTGAGCGCTATGCATTTGGACAACGCCTGGTCTGTTTTGCTCTTCTCCGTCTTGTGGAGGCGCGAGCGTTGAATTACAGCTCAGTGCATAATGAATTTGGACGGCACATCTGCGCTCGTGGCTCCAGTTCGCCTCTTTGACCGTCTCCTGCCTCCCCTCTGCTGTTTTAATTTTATTTTTTGTCAATGCGACATTTTGGACAGTGGTTTGTTTGGCAAGAGTTCGCGCCTGCTGAGTGAGCTATTTGGTTCAGGACTGAGCTTCACCCCAGAGATTTCAGACTATTGTGCTCAAATCCACAATCTGAACTGGAGCGAAATCTTCTTATTGTCCACCTGTGAGCGCAGACACGTGTTTCAGACCCGCGTGTCATCTAAACGTGTCGCCAGAAGACGCTGCCGTCCGCGTGTGACACTGAGCGAGAAGATTATTATTCGTATGCGTTTTATTTTAACAGCGTAGTTCCCTTTGCGAGGGCCAGGTGCCGTGGCTCTGTGGGAGGTGCTAGCCCCACCGCCATGATGCCGAGAAGTCTTTTGGTTCCTCGAGATGCCAACAGATGACCTGACCCTTGGGTGCCCAGACAGACACAAAAATTGACCCCGTGTAGGTCTTAAAATAGCAACGACACTTGGATCGGACTTGGTGCCACTCTGCTGCGCTCATGAAAATAGAACCCTGGCCAATTGCTAATTTGAAATTACCTCGATAAAATCAATAATAGTGACGACAGATGAATAAATCAGATTAATGGGTGCTGCTGGCAGGTATGGCTGGACACCCTCAGAGGACACTGTCAATGTTGGCGTCTGATCTCTCGAACACTCGCTCACTCGCTAAAGCTAATATTTGTCTTTTGCTTTTAGGTAGAGGGGGAGAACACAAGCACACCCCAGTGCTGGATCCCAGAGGAACTCTCAGCGTGTTAAGGACCCTTGAGAAGAAGGAGGGTGCATGGAGGGGTCCAGGCCCATGAATCCAGGGTCGTCAGCCTGCCTCTGGTTGGGGCTGGCCTCTGTGGCTGCGGCCTTCCTCTGCACGGAGGCCCGCACCACTCCGAGCCCCCCTCTCAGTCCCAGCAATGGGACCTGCCAGGGAAACTCCAAGTGCCGGCAGGGGATCATTCTGCCCATCTGGTATCCAGAGGATCCCTCCATGGGGGACAAGATTGCACGAGTCATCGTGTATTTCGTTGCAATGATCTACATGTTCCTGGGAGTGTCGATCATTGCCGACCGATTCATGGCGGCCATAGAGGTCATCACCTCCCAGGAGAGGGAAATCATCATCAAACGGCCCAATGGAGAAACCACCACCACCACCATCCGGGTGTGGAATGAAACGGTCTCCAACCTCACCCTCATGGCCTTGGGCTCATCCGCCCCTGAGATCCTTCTCTCTGTCATTGAGGTCTGCGGGCACGATTTCAAACCCGGCGAGCTCGGGCCCGCGACCATCGTGGGCAGCGCAGCCTTCAACATGTTCGTAATCATCGGCCTGTGCGTGTCCATCATTCCCCAGGGAGAGGTCCGCAAGATCAAACACCTGCGGGTGTTCTTCGTCACCGCGGGCTGGAGCATCTTCGCCTACATCTGGCTCTACATGATCTTGGCCGTGTTCACACCCGACGTGGTCCAGGTGTGGGAGGGTCTGATGACGCTCGCCTTCTTCCCCGTGTGTGTCTTCCTCGCATGGATTGCAGACAGACGGCTGCTCTTCTACAAGTTCATGCACAAGAAGTATCGTACCGACAAGCACAGGGGCGTCATCATTGAGACAGAGGCCGAACGCTCCAAGGGGATCGAGATGGACGGCAAGATGGTCAACTCTCACTTCATGGACGGCAGCGCCACCAGTAATCTCATAGGTCTGATCGAGAGCAAAGAGGTGGACGAGTCCCGCCGCGACATGATCCGCATTCTGAAAGATCTGAAGCAGAAGCACCCGGAGAAAGAGATGGACCAGCTGGTGGAGATGGCAAACTACTACGCCCTCTCACACCAACAGAAGAGCCGCGCCTTCTACCGCATCCAAGCCACGCGCATGATGACGGGGGCAGGTAACATCCTGAAGAAACACGTGGCGGAGCAGGCGAAGAGGAGCAACAGCGTGCAGGAGGTGCACGTGGAGGAGCCTGAAGAATACGTGTCAAAGATTGCATTCGAGCCCGCCGTCTATCAGTGCCTGGAGAACTGCGGCGCCGCCATACTGACCATCGTTAGAAAGGGGGGGGACATCAACAAGACAATCTACGTAGATTACAAGACAGAGGACGGCTCGGCTAATGCCGGGGCCGACTACGAGTTCACAGAGGGCACGGTGGTCTTCAAGCCAGGGGAGATGTTCAAGGAGATACACATCGGCATCATAGACGACGACATCTTTGAAGAGGACGAGCACTTCTTCGTGCGCCTCAGTAATCTTCGCGTCCTGGAGACCGAGGATGAGGTGCTGTCCGCGAACAGCCTCCCGTATCCCAAGGCCATGCTGGGCTTCCCTTCCGTGGCCACCGTCACCATCCTGGACGACGATCACTCCGGCATCTTCACCTTTGAAAGCAGCTCGGCGCACATCAGCGAGAGCATCGGCATCATGGAGCTGAAGGTCCTGAGGACTTCTGGAGCCAGGGGGACGGTCATCGTGCCTTACCGCACAGTGGAGGGACTCGCCAAAGGAGGAGGAGAAGACTTTGAAGACACCTACGGAGAGCTGGAATTCAAAAACGACGAGACCTGGTAAGACGCTAACGCCTTCGTCGTTGCTTTTCTCCTTTGGTGCGTTGATCAACTTCAACTGCTATTGAAACTGAAACGCGTTTAATAGTCATAAGACTCTCTATTAGCTTGTCTTACACCCTTTGATCTATGTGGATTGTTGCTTAACTGTAGCTTTGACGAGTGTCAGGAGGAGAAGCGGCGCCGTGCTTGACACGATAGCGCGCGATAACCTCAGAGCTGCTCGACAGCCTGAAACAAACATGTCACTTTCAACATTTGCTGCGTTCGCTGCTTGACATCATTTCCTTCCACACGTACTTTGCTAACATCCACGTGTTGTCAGATGGTTAGATGGCGGATCGGAGCGCCCCCGTCCCCGTGTTGTTTTGCTTGTCGGGAGATTTTGTTGTCATCAGTACAATCCGCTCCGCGTCGCATGCAACAGGGCTTCAGCCCTGGGATTTGTCACACAGCGGTGGAAACAGGAAGTACTTAAGTAACCCCCTTCGTGCGTCTCTAATCCCCGCTGTTGTTGTTTGCTTTTTTTTCCAAAGACTGGAGAGCAGGTGCAGGGACATCAGGCCTGCGTTTAGCTTCTGAACTGGGCGGATCGAGTCACGCTGGTGTTTGATTTGTGCTAAAAAGAATAATCTGCCAGCTTCTGTGCATGTGACTGATCTATGCGCATCCTGTGTGTAGCGTAGCCTCGTCGGTGGTGCCATCTGTGCGTAAAGCTGCCTGACGGAGCGGACGTATTTGGCCATGTTGCAATAATAGCATCGCGCTGGCGTGGAGCACAGGCTGGGTCCTGTGACACGCCGTCCCATGGATGTCAGTCAAGAACGAGCGCTATGTTTATCTCGGCTCGCTTCTTACACACCGCTGAGTCGGACCTAATGCCTGCGACGAGCCGCTGTGCGTGTTCCGTCCTCAGGGGCGCGAGCTCCTGAGAGCCCAGGCCGCCCCAGACCGTCGTTGGGGGAACGAGTGTTGGGGGTGATCAGCACGCTCTCGGGGTCCGGCTGAGCTCTGGGGCTTCGCTTGATTCATGTGGGATCGGCGTTGACGTCAGTGGGGGGGCAGAAAACGCGGGGAGGGAGGAGCGCCATGGCGGCTGGCTGCTGCGAAGCGCCACTCGCCTTTTGATCCGCTCAAGCTAGACGTCTCGGTAGAGTCGCTGCTCTTCTGTCAGGGGGGCACAAGCTGGCGAGCTGATAAACGGTGATCCGCTCGGTGAATCAGGCCTGATGGTCAAGTAATGATCGCTTCAGAACATGTCACAGGAAGCTGGAGGGCCCGGTCGAACACGTCTGACCCTCCCCTACAGTCACTCCTCTCTGCTCAGGATCAGTTTACCGGGACTCAAGCACAGTTTCACACACTTCAATATGAATGAATCACTGAGTGCAGTTACATCCACACCTAAATCGGACGACACCTGGATGCACGTGCATCATTTATGCAACCGGAGGTTCTGTCTACAGTAGCCGGGTCGTGGGTGGTCACTGTCCGGGTGCACACGTAGATCACAGCAGGATCCAGCCAGTCGCTCTGACACTTTTTAAGCTAAAGCTCCATTATTGTATTTTTTGTGCCTGTCCATGAACTCTAAAATACTGAGTTCTTTCAGAACCATAAGCCCTGCAGCGTCTCCACATCGCTCCAATAATACTTGGACGTGCTGGGTCACTACCGGTCGTTTGTAAAGCTTCTGCTTCCAGGTCAGTGAAATTGAGTGATACGCAGCACACGTGCAGATGGTATAGGCCAGCTCGCCGCCCACGTGCTCCCAGGCCCACTCACAGGTAGTTCGGCTACCCTCGGACCACTCTGGGCCCATTCCAGTCCAGCTACAGCGTCCACGTGCATCTTATGGAATAGAACTGAGGCAGGAATTTGGTTTCCTTGTCTGCATGTAAACACACTTAAGGTGTGTATCGTCCTGATGTCATTAAATTCAATCAGTTACTGATGTGGTTCACAAACCCGCGTGTCATGTGATAAACGGCTGAAGTTCATAAAAATGCTACAATCTAATGCGCTAACAGGAAGCTAAATGAACTATCAGAGAGGAACCAAGCACAGTTTTCTGCTCGGTTGTGTTTAAAGCCTGAGGTCAAAGGTCAGGCCCATTATGTCTGACCTTTAACTAAGTGAAATAAAGCAGGGGTAGCTGCCCGAATGGTTTCATTTTAAATGTAAACAGAGAGACAGGTACTGAAATACAGTCAGTACTGATTAATACATAGGCGGCAGAGTTATTATAAATGATTTATAAACACCATTCAGCCGTGAAAACAATACAAACTGTTCATATGCATGAACACGCCTGAGTATTAATATGAAAATCTTTAGAGACTTCCAGGGCTTTTACAGAAGTCCCAACAAATGTCCTGAAATTTCCATAATTACACGTGGACGAGGATGAATTAGCCTTTATGCATCCATAAACAAAAGACAGAAAGGACGAGTGGAAGTGACGGCTTCATCCGACACAATCCGGAAGATTCATGAGAGCATTTCCACCCAGAAAGAATGAGCGGAAGGTGTGGAATATTCACTGGAACATAATGACTGCCATGTTTCCTCCACAGCTGGAGAAGCTCTCCTCGGGGGCTTTTCTGCTCGTGAAAAGAAAAGAGATGCAGAATTTATTTGCCCCTTTTGCCCTCACATTTATATTCCTGCTCTTTGGAAATGGAAATGGGATGTTTATTTCTGTTTGACTCGGGTGCCGGCACACGTTTTCGGCTACGGTTGAATGGCGGTTCTGCACGCGCTCTTAAAAGGGCACGGACTTTTTTATTCTTGGACAATTAGACATGGTGGTGCTGCAGCTCTCCTGTTCCTCCATTCTCTCCGCCTCTGTTCTACGAGGCATTGACTTTCAATCTCCTTCGACACTCTTAAGGTCCATTGTTATCAACCAGAGTGGAAATTTATTACAGTGCGAATCTTAAACTGCATGGCAGCAGCTCTTCACCTCAGCAGGAAGTTGGCTAAAGCTACAAGCTAACGGCCACGTACCGATTAAAAATATAAAAATACAAGAAAATACAGAGGCTTCCAGTAATTTGGTCTGTGGGTGTGTAGGTTACAGCCATTGGGGGCTACTTGGATTATTTACATTCTGAATTAGCATCTAAGGCATTCCGTGCTAATCAGCCATGTGTCTAATAGGTTTTTGCTCGTCTCAGGATAAAATGTAGCGATTTGACCTTTCCCCCGCGACATGCTACACCTCCACGCCATCCCTTTGAAAGTGAAGCCGTGGTCGCCGTGACTGACACAACACATGTTGGTGCGGCTCCTGGTCCTGCTGACCGTGCATCGCCCCCACTCCCTCCCTTTTTCAGGCTCCCTGAAACGGACCCTTGAGGTTTCTCTTTATGTGCAACCGGGACAGTCCGAGGCTCCGCTAATTATCTGCTCTTCCGTTGTTTTATTCATGCGACCAGCTCTCCTGCTATCTCCTGCAATATTAGAATATGTCTTTGTAGCACCTCGGGTGCAGCTGCTTTGTTTCCTCTCTTAGGGTGGCGGAACCGAGCCTTCGTTAGAGACCTATATCTGGATTCTGTTTGATCATTTTGCCAACCTTGCATTTTTTTTCACAGCAATTCCACTAGAAAAAAATAGGTTTTATTGTCTTTTGTATGTTAACTGCATTAATGTTATATAAAATGAAGTTTTGGTTCCTATTTTCTATTAATGGGGATTAATTATTTGGGATTTAGGAACCGTTCTCTGGAGCAAATCAATTCCAGCAACTGAGGTATCGCTGCCTGTCTGTTAAATATTGGAGCGTGTTGCACGTCAGACGGTAGCTGTCGGGCACCAAAATTAATTTCTAGCCGTTCGTGTTCACACTTGTAGAAACATGGTGTCTGAATATTTTCTTCCTCAGTGAATAAAAACACAGCAGTCAGTGTTTTAAGCTAGTCGTAGGCTATGAAATCCTCATCTGTGGCTACTATATTCTATTTATAATGATGTTTTATTCAAAATCTTAGACAAAAGAGATGCAAATAGACGAGTTAATGTGAAAAAGATGCTCAGTCGAGGAGCGGTAATTGAAGTGAAGTCTGTGTTGCGCTAAGATCAAATAGCATCGTGCTAAAAATGCACATTTCTCTGATGAGCCCTGTTATCAGAACGGGCTGGTTCCTCCACAGATGCTTCAGGATTATTATCTTGGCCAACCTATTGTGCTTTTCCCTCGATGCTCTGCAGACACGCACGCACGAGCAGACTCCCGCCCAGGTGGAGGGGCGATAAATACGCCAGCCCTGTTTGTTCCTCCCAGCTGCAATTAAGTTAGAGCTTATTTATAAGGCTGCTCTGTGCAGCAGCGCGTTGCCAGTTCCCAGTGTTGGTGAGTAAATCGGATCGAGGATCATATTTTCAGGCTCCTGAAACTTCTGCAGCCTGACAGAGTTTAGGGCGGAGCTAAGCGCAGCGCCCTGTCCCATCGGAGCCGGTCCTGATGTTGGGACTGAGAGCAGCAGGGTGGAGGGAGCAAGTGGAGGTGGACTAGGGTGGTTTTCCTGGGCCAGGAATCAGGTCTTAACTGGTGATTTGGGTTGGACAGTATGATGTCCAGGGTGAGCGTCCAGATGGACCCAGAGTGACCCTGGAGGACCACTGCCCGGGGCCTCTCTTTGGCCCTGGTACTGAAGCAGAAACCTCCATGAGGGCAAAAGTTCAGCGAGGTCCCTCCTGAGGGTGAGACAGGTGGTGAGAGCGCCAGCTCAGTGGCGGAAATATTAGCCCCAAGATATCAACACGGAAAGGCTTCCTGGTCATCCGATTTCCAGCTGGGCAAAGTCCAAAGCTGCAGATAGATGCTTCTTAGATTAGATTACAAAAGCCCACAAGGTTTTGCCAGAGCGGAGATCAGTTATAGCAGTGCTTGATGGATCCACCAGTCGATCGCCAAGGTTCTATCTGGAGATGCGTGGCAATAAGAACAGACGTCAGCCGATCGTCCAGCCCGTCATGATTGATCTACAGGGCAGCCGGTCAGATGACTTCTGGATTTTGTTGACACGTGGGTCACTGTGCACGTGTGAACAACGGCTCTAAGTGCAGCTAAGCTAACAAGCTAGCCAGTTTGTTACCGCGAGTTTTGAGTGGGGGAGCTGGACCAAGGAGGAAGAATCAAAGTTTCATACAGAATGGGAGGAGGACTTTTTTCAACTGCCAGTCTACCATCGCAATACCAACGAAGGAAAATGTGGAGCGGCTTTTTCCAACTGTTCATGGAAAACACCGAATTCCTGCTTAACAGCGAGCTGAGAAAGAGAAAAGGGGAAGGAAGTAAAGTCCCAGTTTTTGGGACAGCAGTGGCAAACAATCTACATGCGTAGTTAATTATGTTGTGTTGCGCAACATATGTGGTTCTGCAACGTACTGCAACATAAATTGTAAGAATCCTCAATATATTTCAAAGTAAATATAATAAGTTGATCATTTTGACTTGGCCATTTCATACGTAGCTCACATGCTGAAAAAGCGGGAGCGCCCCTGAATTAAAGGATCTAAATTCACTTCCGAACGCCCCTGTTGGCTGCGTTAGCATTGCTGGTGATTAGCTGAATAACAAATGATAACAATTCAATCCACAATTCAAAATACAGTGGATAGAAAAGCCTTAACTTCAGTGCTAATCTTGTTTTTCCCACTGATATTCACACTTAAATGGAAGCTGGAAAGTATGTCTTCAATGCAGGTCACTGCCCTCATTTCATTCTCCGCCCACCAGAGTAACAGCCTGGTGCCAGTGGAGGTGCCCCTCCGGCCCCGGCACCCACACCCAGCATCTGCATGCTTTGATAAAGGTCAGTCCCGCTCCACAGCACCTCCCTCCACGCACGGATGCAGCGGCATTAAGGCGAGAAATCGATGGAGCTCGCAGCCGGAGGAGCTCGGGTCGCAGCCGAGCCTCTGCGGCGAGGGAGGCGAGGAGCAGAGCCGTCCGCTCCGAGGCCATTTTCATCCGCCGCCGTCGTATTTTTCCCGTCCCAAACAGAAAGCGGCCGTCTGGTTGTTTTAAATGTCGGGAATCGGCGGTTGGAATGCGTGTGGATTGGGCTGGCGGCATTTTAATGTATGAAGGATGTTGGGGGCGCTTCAGTGAGCGAAGCTTGGAGTCAGACGAGAGCAACAGAAGCTGAATGAATGAATCCCAATGAGGATCTGTCTTATTTTAGGACAGGCTGGGCTTCTCTCTGGAATATTAATGTTCCTAAGGTGGTGCTGGTGGGACGATTCTAACAAACAGACTTAAGCTGTTGCTTGTAACATGTAATCGATTCCTTTTGTGCCAGGTGTTTAGCTGCTGGAGGCCGTGTTTGAACCCTTAGGTGGCTGCAGAGCTCACACGCCCTCCTCTTGAGCGACGCCCCCGTGAGCCCAACGTTTCCTTCGTCAGCTGTCGTGAACCGAAGCATCTTTGCTGTGATTAAAGGCCACGTTCGCCACCAGAAACTATTTTCCTGAGCGGGAATCTGCCGTCTCTGCAGTCTCGGAAAACAGGCCGAACGGCAGCTCTCCGTGATTTCACTCCAGCCCCCCCCAAACACACACACACACACACACACACATGTCAGACCAGACCTACATGCTCTGCGGGCAGCTCGGGGGGGCCTCCTTCCCTACGTTATTCCCAGGATGCTGCAGCAAAAAACTGCACCAGACTGCATCAGCGGTTCCTCTGTAGCCTTCCTGTGGTTTCTCTTCACCATCCCTTCATCCCTTTACCTGGGCCTCCTCTTCTCCTCTTCCTCTGGCCTTAAGGGCAGAGAGCAACTCTCTTCTGGAATATTGTTATAATTGAGAGATGAGTTCATTTTAGGGTGCTGGTAAAGGCCGCCGCGGTTCATTATTTTACAGATTATTTCACAGATTTTACAGTTTTTAAACGTCGCTTCTGTGTGTTTGTGTGTGTGAGTGTGTTTGTGTGTGTGTGAGTGTGTTTGTGTGTGTGGTCCTGATGTTTGTGTGTGTGGTCCTGATGTTTGTGTGCCTGTGGGAGTGAAGGCTTCCCTCAGCAGAGAAAATGTCTCTTTTGTGCTGCTCTGTAATCCTCCTCCAGCAGCCTCTGATGAAGGCTTCCTCTCCTCCTCGCTGCGCTCTGGTGGTGGCGGGTGGGGGGGTTGGAACTGAGCGAGGTCATGGTGCAGTCACAGCGGGGGGCCTGGAAGCTCGGATCAGAGGTCAGAGGTCAAAAACCTGTCTGCATCTCAGTTTGTTTGGTGCTCCTCTGGTCTTTTTTTTAGCTCTGACATCAGTTTCCTGACGTCCCACCTGTGGAGCTCATGTTTGTTGTTTTAGTGTTTTTCACACTCATCATTTGAGTGGAACATTTTGTCTTTTATAAATAACCTGACATCAGAGACGTCGTATCTTCCCCAGCAGCTTTCAAACAAACTAGCATGGAAAGTCTGAGCTCACCGGGAATCGTTTTGTTTTGGGATAAAGGATCTAACCGGATGCAAGAAAATCAAATGAAGCCACTTCCAAATTTAAATGATGTTGCTCTAGTTGGTAAAACAACAAAACGGTAAAAGCTTAAAGAAATATTCAAGCGGTAGTTAATTGATATATGGAGGAGAAGTGAGATGTTTGAGGGCTAAAGATTCCATAAAATCCAGATTTTTAAGGAATAAGGAGCTAGAGCTGAAGGTTGATGGTCCTGATACTCATGAATACACGTGCTGCACCCTGAGCCACCTTTACATAAGAAGGCCACATATGTTGAGAGGAGACGAGGGGCCGGAATCACGATAGGCGACCCTCTGGGGTCCAGCAGTCGGTGGAGCCGTCGTGTTGAGGGAGCTGGCAGAAGATGAAGAGCTTCCTCTGCTGGATCGCAGCCCGGCCAGGGCCTCTGGGACGTCTTCCTCCCCACTCCACCCGGGCCAGTCTCCACTGTCCCTCCTTCCACTTCGCCTCACATCGGTCCGACTCTGATCCGGGCCCTCGTTTCTGCCTTCCCTCCTATTTTCTAGGTCTTCATTTCTTTCATTTCAGTCTAATTCCATCTCAATTCTACGCCACCACACTGCTCCTATTTATTATTTAAACCCTGCGCAGCCTCCACATGTCCTCCCCCCTCTTTATAGATGCTGCCCTACTTCTGTCCCAACCTGTAATTGCACTTTTGATCGAGAGTGTCGCAGCATCGTGGCCGAGGTGTCAAACCTTCCAACCGCTAATGCGCACTTGGTAGGATGACTCGCCCCGGTGACACGAATTTAAACACGGCTCCGTGCTGGTGACACCGCAGCAGCGCGGCACACGTTTGTTGAGACGAAGCTGCGGAGGAACGCCACAGGCTGCCGCGAATATCAGAGGACAAAATGTAGAGTGGCGCTCGCGACCTGCAGACACCTGGGAACATCAAAGGAATTTAAATTTAGGTGGAAAATGTCATCAACAGGTCAGAAACATATACTGGTGTCACATAGAGGTGTAGTTCTAAAATGGAGAATCTAAATGGTCCAAGTAATTTAAATGTGACTAGTAAATTCTGTTCAATGCGATTTTTACAGTGAGGATTATCCAGTTATTTCAGAGATGCAGCAAAAATGATGCATGTAAAGTCATCAGGTTCCCTTTTTGAAGCATTCCCACAGGAAAAGGTGGAAAGTGTCCACAGTATAAAAGCGTATCAGGCCCATGAAGGGAGGAAAAATAAAAATTCTGAGAGTGAAGCTGTGACATTACTGGAAAAAGAGCCATAAACTTGCAGCTGACCTGAACTTTTCAAAGCTCCGACGACTCATAAATCACTTCCAACATTAAAATGATTATTATTTATTTATTTTTTAATTCTAAGTTTGCCCTCCTGGTTGACCCCAGTGTGCCACTGTGGTCATTAAATATTTAAAGGTGTAACTTAGCCGTTTTAGACTGACATTCTATAAATAGCGACGCTGCATCTCATCACGCTGCTCAGGGTGTTAAATATGTACAAATGTCATGTGGGGAAATGTGCTGGACTAATCACCTCCTCAGCCTGACAGATGGGATTACTGGGAATGGATTTATCCCCTGAGTGCAGGTATCTGCACCAGCGCAGTGTTTCTAAAAAATAAACCTTTCACATTCTGAAAGGAAATGAAAGGATGGACAAACTCCAAAGATAAACACGTTTTCCTTCCGAGAGCCGAGAAAGCTGCCACGTTAGAGGAAAACGTGCAGGAGAGGAGCGATGTCCAGAAATCTAATGATGGCGAGGAGAGAAGCAGACGCAGCGAGGGAGGAGGAGAGGACGGAGAGCAAGGCTGGGGGAGAGCGAGGGAGCGCAGGAAATGAGCGAACAAGAAGCGAGAGAGCAAATGAGAGCTGAGCCCCGCAGATTTCTGCAGCATGTTGGCAGATTTGATGAGGCTTGACCAGGTGTGAGGAGGAGGAGGAGGAGGAGGAGGACGGGATTGAATTTCCTCCGACAAGCATCGATCTCGGCAGCCGAGGCCGTGAAAATCTCCAGTGTCAGGGAAAAGGCGGGAAAAGTTGGGCCGGATAACGAGTGTAGCGAGGGTGCGGAGCAGCAGCCCTTCATCAGAACAGAGCAGCCGATGAAGGGATGGAAGGAAAAGAGCAGGAAACTGTCATTCAAGAGCTTTAAGGCCAACAAAACTAATCCTGATGTATTTGCCTGGATTGACCATCAATGCAAAGAAACCAAACAGTGGCTGACAGACGTAATGGTGGTGCGTTCAGGGTCACCTCAGCAAGTCCAGGCTGAAGCTGAAGCTGTCCTCCCGAGGGTGGCCCACAGACAGACAGACAGACAGACAGACAGACAGACAGACAGACCGACCGACAGACAGACAGACAGGCCTGTTTTCTCTCCTCTGTCTGGAGTTCCAGACAGAGAAAACAGCGGGACTTTAGACGAGCCTAATTAAAATTTCTAACACTCTTTGTTGTCTTTGATCTCTGGTTCCTGATGAGATCCACCCGTGAGATCCCCCTTGTGCTTCCGTCCTGTAACCCATCCGTTGTTATCCTCTTCTTCTCTCATCTCTTGTGCAGGTTTACCTTATGAGTGGCTTGTTTTTGATTTCATTTCTGAGTTTATAGATGCCCCCCCCCCCACATCCTTCACATCCCTCCCCGCTCTTAAATCCTCTAAGATATTTAAAACAGCTCCTTTTAAAGCCTGCCTTGTTTGTCATCTGTCCTATTTGCAAAAAAAAAAAAAACCTCCCTTTGATGTCTGACATTTTCCAAAAATGTTCCAGGTTCCTATTTCTGAAACTGTTACCGGAGCGATTGCGGCGGCGGCGCCGTTGCTGATAATGTTGCGCTGTTGTTTTTTGAATATACTGGCTCTTTATTTTTTATAAAGTGAGCTTCAGAATCTCAGCGGTGTTTGAATCCAGGCCGCCGCAGATTAAAGGGGGATCGCAGGAGATAGAAGTGAGAGCGAGGGCGGAGGTGGAGGCGCTCCGCCGCTGATGGGCCCCGGTTAAACACTGTATATCTCGTCTCCAGGAAGCGACGCGCCGCGCCGCGCGGCCGCCTGGGCTAATGGGAATCTGCTGCCTGTCATCTGCAGCCAGGCCTTTCATCACAGCGTCAATGGAGCCGCGGGAAAAAAAAAAAACAAGTATAGAATTTCTGTTGCCTGCTGATGAATGCAGAAGTGGTCGAAGCGAAAGAAGAAAAGAACAAATGTGAGGGTGAAGGTGGAGGTGGAGGTGGAGGTGTGGTGGTGGTGGTGGTGGTGGTGGTGGTGGTGGGGTGGGGGGGGGTCCAACCTGGGGGGAGATGGAGATTGATGAGAGATTGTTCGCTGGGAATGAGATTTCATAAGAAGCTGTAGATTTTCTCCCTGCAGCAGGTATGAGAGCGAGCAGTGTCGCACGCACGTGCACCTGCGCGGCCTCGCTCCGCCCCGGCTCAGGCCTGGACAGCGCAGGAAATGTGACAGCTGATCGGGCTCTTGTGCAGATGACTAATAGATGAAAGAGCTGCAGTTTAAATAATTGAGCTCTTATGTAATGATAATTGGGAGCCATAAATAAAGATTCTCCTTCGGTGGCCGGTGAGCGTGCACGTCCCTGCATCCACACGTGAGGCCCGGCAAACCTCTTCTCCCTCTCTTTTTTTCCTGGACAGACTCCTCGTCTCTGCTCCTGTCTCCTCTCTCCGTCCTTCCACCTGTCAGTTGCTCGTCCGTCTCCTTCCACCGTCACTCGTGCGCTGACTGGCGTGCGCAGGAGTTTCAAGTGGGGACAAAACGGCGGTCTCCTTGAAACCGTTGCCTTTAATTGTCTCAAATCCTGACATTCTGCCGCTCTGAAGGTAAAGGATGATGATTGGGGGGACAAGTTTGGGCCAGGTTTTTACCATTATGCCGGACTGGATGTCAATAAAGGTCTATTCTTTTTTACTCATTTAAGATCCTGTCGCAAAGTCTATGACATCACAAAATTTGGGGGGTGAAAACTACATTACCCACAATCCTAGAGCTCCACAAACACATACTGCATTTATCCTATATTACAACACAGTCACTAATGACATAAACAGTACAATAAGGAGGCGGTAATAAAGGAATGATCATGTCTTGGATGGGGAGATCACTCCGGCCTGCGTCAGCAGGTGTTTTTGAGTGACGTGACGCTGTGGTTTCATCTTCGGTGCCAGCGTTTGATGAATTAATGATCATCCAGCAGCAGCAGCTCGGTTGGGTTGAACCGGCCTTTTATTTTTCCGTCACCTCTCTGTTCTGAATCCATAATCACATCTGCTCATTTACTGCAGATTAATTGAGATGGTCGGACATCAAACGGCACCAACTGAAAATAGAAGAAAATTCCTTGTGACATTATTCCTAAAGTTTTGCTGTTTAGAATAATAAATTTCTTTTTTGATTTATTAAAGCCCAATCAGACAGACATCAAGGTTGCGACTGTATAATAGAAGCTTTTTGCTGCCTGCTTCTCTAGATGTAGTGTGAATTTATAGATCCTGTCTGGACATTTTTCACAGTAAATCATAAATAAAGCTGTTCTTGCTAAATTATCACAGTTTAAAATAGTCAGAATAACACAGACAGAAGGTTAAAACTGTATTAAAATCATTTTTTTGTCATGAAAGTCCACATTTTGTGTCTGAGTGCCATCACAAGCAGCCTCCTTGAGTGTCCACACGGGCATCTGCAGGAACAAACGAACAGAAAATGAAAGAGTTTAAAATGTTCTTTGTCAGCCTTTGAAGGTGGCTGTTAATTGGAGTCTTTGACAAAAAGGAAGGAACAGCGAGGGAGACGCATCAGCTTCCTGATTCAGATAGGAGACAAAAGTGTGTGATAGAGAGACCTAGAGAAGGAGAGAGAGAGAGAACTATGGGCCTGCTGGGGTCAACAAAATAATTAATTAATTCCAAACCAGGAAACTAAAAACCCAACAAATATCTGTTGTCCACTGGCTGCTGTCATTAAGCATGTAAGCTTCATTAGTATGGCTCCCAGTAGCCAAGAGTGGGATTTTCGCCTAGAAATGGGCCAACAGCTGTGAGAGGCTTTGCATCAGATTTTTATAAAAATGTTATAAAAATTATAAAAAGGAAGACTTGCTGCATGGAATCAAAGTTTGCCAAAGACACACTGTAAATAGAGTTAACAGGCTGGAAAAAAGAAACTTAAATGTTAATGAAACTGTTTTCTGTGGTAACAGCAAGAAAAACCACGGCATCAGTGCATTTTGGGAAATGTAGTACAATATCTTTCAAAGATTTTCAAAAGCCTTCTGATGTGCCATCCCATCATATCTGTGGGTAAAACATGGCGAGGGCGTTTGAACCGCCCAGTTCCAGTCACTCGATCTGCGTGTGAATGCTGGCGCCTTCGGCCCGTTTGTCCATATGCGTCCGCCGCTGAGGCGAGCGAGGCTGGGGGAGCGGGTTCAGCACATTCTGCAGATGCAGAGCGGGGCTGCGTTGGAGGGTGTACAGTTACAGCAGTGGTACCATGACCAAATGTGGAAGAGCTTTCTGAGTCACGGCCAAACTCAGTCTCATGACTCAAGAACAAATCACACACTTGGAAAATCATCTGTGGCATTTGAGCAGAGCTGGAGAAAAAAACAACAACTTAAAAGGCTCACAGTGTTTTTTTAACACTTGTTTGGGGGAGGGTGAACTTCTGAACTCAGATCATTATTCTTTTAACGACCGGATTTTAAAAAAGAATGAGTTTGGGGCACTTGTAAACTGCGTGCGGTCCTCATAAGACTAGATGAAACCGTCTGGAGGATGCGCCTCTCTACCTGCCAGGTGGGATGACAAGTGCTTATCAAGATGGATGGATGGAAGCAGAGCATGAGCAGATTGCTGATGGAGGTGTGGAGCAGATGAGTGTCGGCCCCCTCCTCTCTCTGGTGGCTCTGCAGCCTCACCCTCAGCCAGCATCGGGTCCCGTCAGGCCTGATGACGCTACTCAGCGGTGAAGGAGGGAGGGATCGATAAAGGCAAAAAAGAAAAGGACAGCTACGCAAAGAGCGACGCTGTTAGGGGCACGTCCCTCCTCTGTCCCTCCAGGAAGTCATACAGCTTCTCCTCTCAGTCTGAAGCAGGCGGTGTCACCATGGCAACCATCGGGGGGGGGGGGGGACCTGTGCCCATCTCCTGGGTTGTGGGGCAGGGCTGTGTGTGTAATACACACACTCTTCAGCTCGTTGCTCCATGTTTGTGTGTGTGTGTGTGTGTGTGTGAGAGCCTCACATTCATAGTTTGTACTGCAGGCTTTATTTTTAGCACGTGCTGCTTATATAATCAGGGTGACACGGGGGGAAATAAAAGAGAGGGAACACATCTCTTCCTTCTTTCACCCTCTGTTTCTTTCCTCTCCTTCCTCACCTTTCTCCTCACGTGCTCTCCCTTTGCCAGCACTCGGCTCTCCCCCTCTTCCTCTCCTCCGGTCTCACCTCATCCCTCCTTCACTGACAGGCTGCAGCCATGGCAGCGGGAGGAAGGGGACGTTCGCATGAATATATACATGAAGCAAGGCTGCTTTTTACAGCAAAGTGGCTTTAAACCCACCTGTAAAATCAAATCTTTGCTTTGTTTTGGAGTGTGTGTATATTGATTGGGGTCCCCCTCCGCTTGGCTCCGCCTTGTTTGTACAGTAGCCCATAAGGGACAAACAGGCTTGGCTAAAGAATTTGTCTTAAATTCCAATCCTACTTCTAAGTGGACATTCATCTGTGGAGAAAGTCCTTTTGTTCCTCCGCAGCAACTCTAGGACACTGGTGCAGACCTGTATCACCATGACAGGATTTACACAAAGGCTTTAAAAAAACAGCGATTTAAAGAAAAATAAGATTGTAGATCACCGTCTCATACTGTCACATCCATCTTCCTGAGACAGAGAGCAGACTGGAGAGTAATGAGGTGGAGACGGAGGTAGAGAGAGGTCGGCCTAAGCGTCTTTAAAGACCCCGAGTCCTGACTGCTGAGGCTTCTGCCCCTCTTCTCCTCCATCTTGGCTCGTTCTTCAGGGTAATTCAGGAGTAGATGACCTGTCAGGGTTGCTTAGCAGGCCCGCAGCAGATGTGGAGGTGCTGGGAACCTCCCTCCCACCGCCCTCTCCAGCCACTTCCTGAAATCTTTAAACTGAGGAGTCGTCGTCGAGGAGATGATGAGGAGCATTTAGACCATGTGAAGGAGCTTGAAAGCTGAATTTGATTGTCATCAATATTCAGAACCGCGCCAGGTTAGCAGTTGCTGCTGGTTTCTGCCCCCATTCCATCTTCAAACCAGCACTAATGTCCCCTACACAAAGAATCCATACATAATAGATCCGAATTAAAGAGCCTCTGAATAATTTACTGCTATAAATTAAACATAATATGCATATTCATGCTTCTTATGGGTGCATTAACCTGCTAATTGCTGTGTTTTTTCCACTCAGGAGTCAAATATTTATATAAATAATGAGCCTATTCTTCAATTTTCTATAAATCATAAAAACCGTCCCATAAATGTTCTATAGGTGTCGATAGCTGCGCCCATGAAAGTGTGTGCAGCCATTCACTTCCCCCCGAGCATGAACGTGGTGCTCACCTGCACAGGTTTCCTTTTTTTCCCGACTCCTCTCAGGTAGGAGACAGAATTGTGTCGTCTCCTCGGGGAGCGTATTCCACTTCACTCCTTCTGCGGCTCCCAGGCTCAGCCGAACGCTCCCGGACTGCCGGGGAAATCCGCTCCCTGCTGTTCACGCCCGCTCCGACATCCGCAAGATGTTTGGGGACTTTGAACAAATTTGATTTACGCACACTGGCGTCTTTCAGGAGTCTGCGCTAAATGTTAGCGGCGGGTTGTCGCCAGAGAGATAAACTTGATAAAATGTGGCGATGTTGTCATTTAACCTGCTTTTATTCTTCTTTATCGACTCGATTTGCACATTTTGAGGCACATTGAGTTAACAGATCTGCGGTGACTTTGCCAAACTCTTTTTTGGGCTCGGAAATCTGCCTCTTTCGTCACTGAATTCTCAACCTCGATGTGGAGAAACTTTGGAAACGCGCCCCAACTCTCAAATCTGATAATATGGAGAAGCGACTCGGATCGATGGGGAGATTACACGTGGCGGCGCTCCAAGGTTTCCGGTGGACGCCACGAGTGCGCACCGCTGTTGATCTTGGATCACAGAGCGAGGCGGCGGAGCGGTGACCCATCACGCTGTTGTTGACACAGCTTTTAGGTGACGGCAGCTCTGGCTCGGCAGCCAGGTTTGATGCTCCCAGCTGAGCCCGAGGAGGCCGCGCCGTTTGGTCACGGGCGGCTGCAGACGTGGCTGTGCTTGTGCAGCGTGCGCAGGACATAGAAGGAGGCGTCACCTTCGGCGTGTGCAGGTGTGTTCTACCGCTCAGGCGGTGGTGGCGAGGGGTTTCCAGGGACTCGCCTGACAGCTGGGTGACACGTTGTTACATATAGTTGAGGACAGCGATGACCTTTAATGCTGATGCTCACTCTGTGTGTGTGTGTGTGTGTGTGTGTGTGTGTCTGTGTGATGCTCATTCATTTATGCACGCTGCATCTGCTCTTCCTCATTTCTTTGGCCACGCCCTCTTTGAGATTCACCTCTGATTTTATGACAATGGTCATAAATGTCTGCAACAACTGCATCTTGGGACATTTAGACTGACTCAAAGTCAAAGGTGACACGAGTGCGACTGCATTTTTAATCTTCTAATGAGATTATTTTCTTCCAGTTTTAAATCCAACACAGTTAAAACCCTCCCTGTGGTTTTTAGCAGTCTTGATGTTTGCAGACTGGACTATAAAGTGAGCGGACTAGCTAATCGGAGGATGCGACACACAGGTTTAGCTATGGTGCGTTGATCAGTGCGTCGCTCCAAGCTGCATTTTCCATCGTTGGGAATTTCTGCAACTATCAGACTTCGGTTGCAACTAAAGCAGCTGTCAATTTTTGCGTTGTTGGAGCGTCGGAGCCACAACGGAAGAGAACAGGCAGATACTCACCTGCAAATGAAACTCCAGTTGGTCCTTTTCCTGGTCTCTTCTTCTGTGGTTTGTACTTTCATTTAACTCCCCCCCAATCTCCCTCTCACAGAGGTGATTGTCACCTCAACTACTGTTCAGATCTAGAACTGCTAATAAAGCTAAGCTAGTTAGCTTGTTTTAGGCTAGCTGCACTCTGCGTTATCTGCCGCTTCCTCTATTTCTGTCTTACGCTGCAGAAAAGTCGACAGTCACATCTTAAAGTTCCTCTGCACGCACTTTCCCTTTTTTCATGCAGTCATATTGTCTTTTCCAGCCTGTGCTTCGGATTGAACAGAGATATTTAGGATGTGAGAGGTCTGGAATGGCGTTATTTGCGTGTGTTTGCGTCCTCCTCTTGCTGCGAGGCGAGGCAATATTGAGCGGAGAAAGTGTTGACTCAGGGGAAGGAAAGTGTCAGATTAATAACAAAGGCAATGGGGGAAGCAGCCGAAATGAGACGGCGGTGCGGCCGGATGGCGCCTGTCATGTATCGCGGGTTTGAATGCCATTCCAGGAAACTGTTTGTCATTCCACGTCCTCCCGTTCGCTCCTGTTTATTTTTCCGCCACTCAACCTCTAATGAAGTTCATAAAAAAATCAGGTATTTCAATTTTTTATGTTGAGTCGGTTGGTGACAGGCGGCAGAGGAAGCAGGAAATTAGATGAGAAGGAAACCAGGAAGAAGGAAAGAAGAGAGGAAGAGTGATGAGGAGGAAGTAAGAGAGGAAGAGCAGGTCAGAAGGCTGCCAGTCATTTTATTATTGATGAAGCTGCCAGGATGGATCCTTACATCCTTTATAACTTCCCATTGTTACAGTAGTAATGTCAGGCTTCATTTTCTGATTCTAATACAGCAACAAAACAGTTACAATGACACATTTACTCAAAGATTTGGGATGTGTTTCACTCTACTAACCTCTCTGTCGCTCGTGAAATAGTTTTAATAATGTTAAAAATCCTCTTGATGCAAAATTGAATTCACAGGGCAGTTGTTGAATATTTTTCTGTTGGAATTCTTCGGAATTCCAGCTAAACTGGAGAGTTGTAGCATCCTTATATAATCGTGCCCCCCCCCATCCCCCGACAGCTTCCATGTCAGATGTCTGTTTATCTGATACGGCGACCGTTACTCACGGCTGTTAATGGGCGACATCATCCACGTCCTGGTCATGTGACGTTGTGTCAGCCTCTGAGTCAGGGCGTGTGGTCCTGCGCCAGATGTCTGTCGGTTTAGCGGCGTTGTCGAGCAGCTTCCTGGTTGGTCACCTGATCAGACCGTGGGGGCTGATTTCTCTCGCTGCTGTCCTGACACCGTTGTGTTCTTGCTTTCACCTCGCAGCCCCGCGGTCTGCGCTCCGTCTCCATGGTTTTTGCAGCCGAAGGAGAACCTCAGGTCTGGTGCGATGACCTCTGTTTAAATCCTGTCAGGCGGCTGCTCCCTGCAGGCGGCCGCTCCGCCGCCACGCTCCTGTCATTTGTTTCCCTCTCTGTCACGTGTCCTCCTGCTTGCATCGATTTACATCATGTCTGTCTGCCGGCGTTCCTCTCAGGAGGCTAACAGACACGCTTTGCTAACCACCGTGGATTGAACTCAGCTCGGATAAATGAGGGTTTCTGTCTGGTTTCAGGCAGAAGGGCTGCCCCCCCCCCTCCCATCACTGAGGTGTGGTTAAATCAGCATCAGTCAGGAACAAACTCACATCCGCCCCTTCAGTTCTGACTCCCGTCCTGGTTCCGGTGGCGTCGACGTCAACTGCTTCTCCTCCGAGCACAGGCTCCAGCTGAGCGACAACTGTGGCGGTGATGGAGCAGCTGGAGGTTTTCCCTCTAAACTGCCTCCCTCCCCCACCAGCCGCTCCACCCCAGGGAGCTGTGGACAGGTGTTATTTCCCTCTCAGGGGGCCGCGCTTTAAAGGAGATGGCGGGAATGAAGCCAGAAAGCTGCTGGAGCGAAAAATCAGGTCAACATCCCAGAACCTGTGCACACAAACAGATGTGTGGATCTCAATCTCATCATCAGCCCCACACACACACACACACACACAATATGAGGTGACCTGGCTGGGGTGGAGTCGTGATAACGGCTCGTATTCTGGTGGTGGGACAGGATGGGAGAAGACTGGAGCTGAGGGTTCAGGAGGAGTTTGGAAATGGAGCAGCGTCCCTCAGCTCTGGGTCAGGTTTGAAGTTCAACTCCAGCAGGGTGGGGAGGGGGGGGGGGGGGGGGGGTTATTAATACTCCACAGAGCAGCATTCCACTGATGTACCCATGAGCAGTGAGGAGCAGGTCAAACTTTACAACCTCAGGGGACGCTGGAGGTGCATCTTCAGAACAGGAATAAAACCTAATAGAACCACGATAAATGAAACAGAACTCCAGAGGTTTTTAACAAACATCACCATGAATGAGTCCTCAGTCCTCCTCCTGCCTGTCTTTCCTCTTCTGACTGACTGACTGACTGACTGACTGACTGACTGACTGACTGACTGACTGACCTTTGTCTCCCATCTGGTCCCCTCTCTAGCTTTAGGTCCCTCCAACCCGCCGACCCTGACTTCCTGTGACTCTCTGCCCTTTGCATGTTTCTGCTCCGTGTCTGACTGGTTTCCACCCTGCTGGACGCCGTCCTCCCAGCAAGAGGACAGGGATCAGGCTGCAGGACTCCGGCGGAACCTCTGCTCCCAGTATCAGATCTGTGTTTTCCAGGGTGGGGGTCGGGGATGATGAGGAGATGTCACAGCGGGTGAATATGCACAGTTTCCCTGCAGCTCAGCTGTCTACTCAGACGTCTCCGGTTTGACAAGGTGTTAGCATAAAGAGCATCGAACGGCTGTGATATCTGTAACCTGCAGCTCATTATGTTTCATCAGCTCCTGTTTCCATCATCACTGCTCTCTCTCAGCCGCTATCACCCGCTGCTAACCGCCACCAGGACGCCTCGGCGTCTCCTAAAGAGCCGTAAGTCCACAAAAATTGCCCCGCCGTGGCTGTGCTTAGCGTGCAGACCCTGTCGTACAATCGGATCTCCTGCACTGTTAGCGGATGCTAATGAGGATTCAGGGTAGCATGGATGATGGCAACACGCTCCGTGGGATGGAATTAGCTTGGAGCATTTTAAATTTCCCTGTGAGACAGCGCTCCTTTTATCCCATCATTATTGGAGACAATGGTGTGGTTAATCTTTTTAAGGCAACCCGGCGGCTTGCCAGAAGGGAGGGTGGAGCTGTCCAATAATCCCGTCAGAGTCCAGAGGACACGGACTGTGATGGAGGAGAGCTCCGCCCTCACATCCCATCCTCCTTCCTTCTCCCTGCGTGGGTGACGGCCTGCCGGGAACGCTGCTCTGCTGAACAAGTGGTCGGTGTAGTTCAGAGTGCGGCTAACAGAGCAGTTAATATAGCTGCACGTGACAGTGTGTGTGTGTGTGTGTGTGTGTGTGTGTGTGGTGTGTGTGTGTGGGAGGGGGGTGGTAAATGTCACCGCTGGTGGGTGTGGTTTTTAAAAAAAGGGATTTATCCAGCGGGCGGTGCTCAACATCGGGCGACGGCGAGGGCAAATATTATCGTAAAGTACAAAACAGGAATACTTTATCTGGCAGGCAGCCGCGTGTTAAGGTCAGAGAAATTCCTTTAACCTCAATAACAGAGGAAGGAAATGTCAAGGTTGCCCCTTGAGACTAGACGCACTGTTTTTTTTAAATCCCCCAGAGGGCAAAATGGAGAGGACTCCCATAAGCCGGTCAATGGCAGCGTGCTGGCAGGCTGTGCAAAGTTTATTGCGCTTCCGCGCTGCCCAAAGGCCATCGAGAGACGTTCTCCAGTCATTCCTGTATAATTAGGAATTTATCAAGGGAGCCATTTTAACATCAAAAGACACTTCATTGGTCTGCAGCCCTGAGGTCTGAAAACTGTGCTGCACTGTAGAGGGTTGTTGTGTAACCCCCCCCTTCCCTCCCCCGACTACAGAGGAGCATGTGGAGGCCATTGTGTGTACAAGAACTTCCCGGCGTGTCCGTGTGCTCCCTGAGGTCTCCTTGCTGATACACTGAACAGCACACAGGCCCCCTCCGGTGAAAATCCATGTCCTGGGCTATTTTTAGCGCCTCCTCCCAGCGCCATCCACTCTTCAATCAGCCATGTCATCAAACCCCCCCTGCCGCCAGCCAATCACACAGGCCTGGAGAATTCCAGAGGAATAAACACAATTCCGAGTAGTGGAACGTGGTTCGTCATCATCAGCGTTGAGAGACTGGAGGTGACCTGCGACAGAAGCGAGGGATCGGTTGGCGAGATCCTGCTCGTGCGGTCGTTATTGGGCCAACATGGTCACATGACAACATCCAGGAGCCCCCCCCCCCCCGTCTCTGGGAATCGGTTGGTCAAGAGGAGGAAGCAGGAAATTAAATCTGATCCGAGGCAACGGGGCCGATACCCTAAAGAACGCACTCCCAACGGTCCTCGCAGAGATGGAATAACAAACGCTTGTTCTCGCCACTGTAGTCGTACGAGCGCCGCTGTCCCCAAAACACACGTGAACATTTGCGTTGACTCACACACACTCATAGCTGTACATTCCGCTGCTTGATTAGAGACGCACCGAGGCGCGACGGCCTGTTTTTTTTCCTTCCGTCTCCCTCCTTCGTTCCTGTGAAGGCAGGAGTGACGGCAGCATATGTAGCAGCACTGATGTGCAGAGCCTGAAACAAAAAGGTAACATCAGACTTTAATGGCGCGCGGAGCCTGTGAAAGGAGGCAATGCTCAAAATCCAGGTGAGGGACAGAGCGGGGGCGGGGCTAAGATAGACCCCCGCATACATGCGGGGATTCTGCCCTTAAAACAGCTTGATGCTAATGCTCGTTAGCGTTGGATTTAGCCTTTTAGTTTTGTATTTCTATCCCAAATACGGCCGTGAAATTAAGCTTTGAAGACATTTTTGGTCAATATTAATAAAAGACCGAGGCAGGAAAATAAGAATGAGACATGCTGCCATTTATCTGCTCTGACAGCTGTGACAACAGCAGCTCATTTAACTGATCACCACGGCGTCCGCCAGAAAACGCCATTAATTACTGATTAACGCTCCCCTCCAGCCCAGGCGTCGTGGCGTCCTCCGTCTTTATTACAGGCGTGACGTTAGCTGACAGCACTTCCATGTACGGGAGAAAAGAGAACAATTGTCTGCCGTGCTTTTCGATGAAATCAAACAGAAAATTGTGGAATTCAGAGCCGAAGAGACAGCTATCGTCGAATCCTCTCATGCCGGAGAAGTGACAGGAAAGTTCTGAATCTCCAAAGCGGCGGGAATGCCTTTCAGGAACGTCCTCATTTTAATGATTTCTGCGTCTCGGCCTTTGATGGCCGCCTTCCAGAGGAACATTCCCGAACGCTTCTGCCTGATAGAGACGAGTCTGGAGCTCGGTGCTGCTCTCGGGCGCTTTTTAGAACTTTTAAATCCTTAAACGTCGTAGCATAGCACCAGGAATTAGCATGCCGTCATAGCTGCTCTGGCTGGGGCCCCGCGCTGTAATGGAGCCCTGACTTTAATTTAAACTAACTCTTCTGTCCACAGTGTTTATTAAATGTTCAGGACAAGCAGGGTTGTGTTATATTACATTTCTTAGATTTCCTGTCCCCTGATGCAAAAGGGAACGTGTCCAAAGTCCTTCCGATATGATGCTGTTTGTCATTTGGCTGCAGGCGCTTTGACTCGGCGAGCTCCGGCTCTCTAAGCTGTCACACACCCATACCCAACACCCAAAATAGCCCTCCTGCATCCATCGCCCTCAGCCCAGTCCTCTCGCTCCCGGTCCGTTCAGTGGGGAGGCTGGGCCGCTCCCTCCCCCCCCGCTGCCCCTCCCTTGTCTCCCCCCTGTCAGACGCTTCAGCTCTGAGTGTGTTACTGCGCCGTGTCCTTGCAGAGGAGGACCTTTGGGTCCACTCCAGACTCCAAAAACAGCTCACTTTCCCCCCCGCCTGCTTCTTAACCCTGGAAATGTGGAGCAGGGCGGCGCTTCGGCCGCTGGTTCACACACTTCCTCCCTCACTGGACACCGGTTCGGTTTTATGGACCCAGAATTACCCTCGTGTGTGAAGGCAGCGATGACGCTAATAATGTGCGAAGAGAACGATTCTTTACTGAATCACTCAAGCTATTTTCATTGCAGATGATCTTTTTCCTGTGGAATTTTAAAATTAAACACTCCTGCTGCAACACACTCCAACCGTTTCTGGCGGCAGTAATGATTTGTTGGAATGTTTGGATGGAAATTTGAGCCTCTTAATGTGCAGTCATGTGACCTGAGGCTGAGATGTAATAAACACAGAGGCATTCAAGTCAAGCACATGTTGGAACTGTTGTAAAACTCCTCACGATGTGGAGTTTCCAGGCAACTTTAAGCTTCGTTGCATCAAAAAAGGGCTCAGGGTGCAGCAGCCTGTGTTGGGGGGGGTGAGGTGATGGTGTTGATCCTCTCGGTCCACAGGGGGGGCTTCATCCTCTGGATGGTTGCAGCAGGCTGAAGTCACATCATCAGCTTCTGCCCGATATTGAGTTTGGACACTGGCTTTAGGGGCCGGAGTCGTGGCGTGCAAGGAGACAGGGCACAGCAGCCCGGCCGCCACCGCTGTGTGCCCCCCCCCACCTGTTTCACCGAGCAGGTCTGTGTGCGTGCGTGGGAGCGCGGTGGCGGCGGCGGCGGCGGCGGCTGAGCTAATAGAGTGTTTGTCAGCAGCCAGAAGTAAAGCTGTTAGGACACTTCGTTCCCTCTGGGGACGCGTTCATTGTGCTGTTTAGTTTGATGCGGCTGAATGAAAAGAAATGAAAAGAAAAAGGTTGAAGTTTTATTTAAAGTGGCGGCGCGTCACAAGTCACATTCAGAGAAGCAGCCGAGACGGCGAGAGGGGCTTGTATCCATGACAACAAGCGAGAGGGAAGCAAAACGCGGCAGGCCGGCTGCATTGGAACCGGGAATAAGGAGGGGGGGTCAGACGGACCGGGGGCCTCCGCTGCTGTGGTCTGACCATTTTAGGTTCAGGCTAAATGAGAGACTTAGCGCTCTCCCTGGCAACCAGTCCTCATAGCAACAGCGGTAACAAACCCGGGTGGATCACAGGACCCACTGCTGCTTTCCATCTGTGCGCCTCCACGTTCCCGCAGCTCGAACCGTCGGAGCAACTCAGAAGGCCGTCGTCAGGTCGTTCTTCCGAGCAACAGACAGCATCGGGGGGGGGCGGAGGCGGGAGGGTTCCTCGCAGGAACTCAGGTGACCTTGTTAGCGGGAACTGTCAGCTTTATGGATCTCTCCTAATATCTTTTTATGGCTCTTAAAAACGCCACGCCGGAGAATCCATAACATCAAAGAGTAAAAGTGGGCAACAAACAAAGGTTGGAATAGAAAACGATCATCTAGAGGAAACTGGGTTCCTCCTAAAACTGGTGGGTCGCTTGAAACTGGAAACTTTATTGATCGGGCTGCTCTTTCAGCCTCGGGGTTCTGCAGCAGCCCTGATTTGCGCAACTTTAAAAACCATAACGCAGAGACTCCCAGGCAAGATTAAAGGGTTACACAATTTACATAAAGAATTACATAAAGAATGATGCCTTACTTAAGGTGACAGATGATGTCAGAGCAGCCTTAAATCAGCGGCGCTCCTGCTGTTATCGCTTTAACACCGAGTCATGAAGCGAACGCCTGGTATTTAGTTAATTCAATCCTAATGTGGCTAATGGATCACAGATGACAGCAAGTGTCTGTCTGTCCTCCATTCTTCTCCCTTCTGCTGTCTGATCTGATTGAGAGCGTCGATCGATTCTCCTCCGAACACGTGA